>NC_092341.1:358240000-358965000 GCF_046630445.1 Rutidosis leptorrhynchoides | reverse complement strand
AAACCATCATCTTCATTGATCAACAAACCAAACCACCCTCATCAAACCACTATCACCGCCATACTCGTTTGCTTTAGAATACGAAGGTGCTTCGATTTCACAACAGGGACTAGCTCGAACTGTTCCAATTAATATCCATAACCTTCCTGTTGCTTCAGTGGTTACTCCACGTAACCCATCTGGTAATCATATTAACATTAAAGGTATTAAACTAACTTCTATGCCTTTTGTACACCACTAGAACAACCACCATCACTTGCTACCACACAATCACCTTACCACGATCATCCTACACCACCATCACTAACCACCATCACCATGACTATATTAACACCACAATCCACCACCACAACATAATATTTGGTTTCTGTTTCGAAGTCATAACCAATAACCTACTACGAATTCTGCGTGCTAATTACTTCCTGTTTTGATCGAAGTTCGATAACCCAACAAACCCACCACCAACACCTTTCTTCTTCCTGATTTGTCGAGCATCAAACCTATCACTCAAACCCACTTCATCCCTGTGACCGTAAGCCATCAACCTCCATTGTTGTTGCTACAATATCAGTTTACAAAACCCACTCGTTCTTTTGTTGTTGCAACCGAAAGCCACCATAAACCACCCACCATTTAACTGCTGCAACTACTATACCCTTGTGTTAAACACTACAACTACTACTACTTTTCTTCCTGTTTCGATTTTAGTTTCAAAAGGAGGAGGAGAGATTGACTGTTGCACAGTGAATAATTTTTCTTTTCTTTTCTATCACCCAACACCGACACCTTTTAATTTGTTTAATGAATCACGATGGAAAGAAAGCATAGTTATGAGCTGTAAAGAAAAGAAAGAAAAAGAAAAAGGGTTAGGGTATTATATAAATAATACGTTCCTGATAATGAACCGATGGCTTCTTTTCATTTAATGTTCTCACGGGCCAAAATCATTAATCAAGTGGACTGATGAGCTTAAAGTGGGCTGAAATCTTTAATTTGGAAGTTGGGCCGAAGCCTTTTATTTTGTTGATTGGGTCGACGATGGCTGCTGCCATTTCATTAGTTATTTTTTTTTTTTACGAGACTTGCTAGATGAGGACTGAAATACAATATAATGATAGTATTATAAGGATGATAATGATCTGGTGATAATTATACGATGACGAGTAGATGATGATATTATTATTAAGATGTTGATAATGATAGTTGATTAAGATCATTATGATTATGATATAAGAATAAAAGAGATGATTAGGATTTTGATATGGTTTTGATCATAGTCTTAGTTGATAATTGGAAGCATTTTTTTTTATCGACTTGCTAAGGAAGAGAAGAAGAAACAAATAGATATAGATTATAAATTTATTTCGGGGGTATTATTCAGAAAAGTAGAAACAGATGGTTGGTTTGGGAGGTTATGGGTTTAACGAGAGGTTGCGGGTTCGAGCCGGGCTCATGACATTTTTTTTTTTTTTGGGAAAAGCTCTTAAGGTTCGTGAATCCGAGGCCAACCCTGTAATTGTTCAATGTCGTCACATGTATTTTTACTACAAAATACAATACTGTGAGTTTCATTATTCCCTTTTTACTCTTTACGTTTTTGGGCTGAGAATACATACAAATGTTTTATTAACTGTTTTACAATATTTATATGCGTGAGTTCATTTGCTCCCCTTTTAAATGCTTTTGCTATATATATTTTTGGGACTGAGAATACATGCGCTGCTTTTATAACTGTTTTACGAAATAGACACGAGTAAATGAAACTACATTCTATGGTTGAATTATTAAACCGAATATGCCCCTTTTTATATAGTCTGGTAATCTAAGAATTAGGGAACAGAAACCCTAATTGACGCGAACTCTAAAGATAGATCTATTGGGCCTAACAAACCCCATCCAAAGTACCGGATGCTTTAGTACTTCGAAATTTATATCATGTCCGAAGGAGGATCCCGGAATGATGGGGATATTCTTATATGCATATTGTTAATGTCGGTTACCAGGTGTTCAATCCATATGAATGATATTTTTGTCTCTATGCATGGGACGTACGTTTATGAGAAATGGAAATATGAAATCTTGGGGTCTATTAAAATTATGAAATGATGATTTATGTTAAACTAATGAACTCACCAACCTTTTGGTTGACACTTGAAAGCATGTTTATTCTCAGGTACGAAAGAAATCTTCCGCTGTGCATTTGCTCATTTTATAGATATTACTTGGAGTCATTCATGGCATATTTCAAAAGACGTTGCATTCGAATCATCGAGTTCATCAAGATTATTATTAAGTTAATTATATTTGGATATATTATGAAATGGTATGCATGTCTGTCAACTGTCGATGTAAATGAAAGTTTGTCTTTTAAAAACGAATGCAATGTTTGTAAAATGTATCATATAGAGGTCAAGTACCTCGCGATGTAATCAACTGTTGGGAATTGTTTATAATCGATATGAACTTTGTCCGGATGGATTAGGACGGGTCCTTTCAGTTGGTATCAGAGCGGTGGTCGTAGCGAACCAGGTCTGCATTAGTGTGTCTAACTGATAAGTCGTTAGGATGCTTTAGTGAGTCTGGACTTCGACCGTGTCTGCATGTCCAAAGTTTTGCTTATCATTTTGTGTCGAAAATCATCTGCTTATCACCCTTAGGAAATTACCTACTTATTATTCTTAGTCTAGACACGTTTTACTGCATTGACTGCATGAATAGTGTATAGACAAAATTCAGATCTTAGCGTATCTGACAATTCATATCTTAGCGTATCTGACAATTCATATCTTGGCGTATCTGTTACTGTAGACCTTGCCTGATATCTCTCGTAAATTTCTCCTCAATTTAAGGGATCCTGGTACTATATATATCTATGTAAATTATGCATTGAGAATACCATCCAACTATCAATTACTATCACTAAACTCTTCATATCAAAAATCTTTCCTGAGATCGCGTAAGATGGCCTCTACGAATCGACCAAATTCCTCTGACTCCGAAGACAGCGTGACAGGAGCACATCAATCAATCAACTATCGTGATTACTGGAGAAAATGGGGGTGGGTTCGCGACATACTCACCCTATGGAGAAGGGAAGAAGGTACTCCATATCATGAATCGAATCTACCACCTAACCTTGGAGTACTCGACCCGCTCACTGGCGAACCTGTTCGCAACACCGTTTATACCCTTTTTGCAAGAATTTTTCGTCTTGAGGCTACCATTTATGGAACTAGAGAAGATATCCGATCTCTACCTCACACTGATAACCAACCAGGGTTAGTAGAAGAAGTTAAAGAACTTCGAGCTCGAGTGTTAACTTTAGAGAGCATGGTACACAATTTGCAAGCACCATCAGTATCACCAACACCAGTAACATCACCAACCTTAGCACCAACAGCATTAGTACCACCAACAACAACATCCACACCACCAGCTTCGACATCTCATTCTATACCTCAAGTATAATCATCGTTCTACGTATCGTTCTATCTATTTTATTTTCGTTCGACATGGCGATTATGTAATCTCTAAAGTTTTAAAAATTACATATTCCTGTTCTAATGATAAATGAAATGAGATCAATATCACATTAACTCATTAAATTCATGATTACATCTGAAGAAAATATATACATATATATGTTTTCATAAAGATTGTAATTAAAATTTTTTTTTGTACAAACTGTTAATGGTGAAAATATTTTAACGGGTAGGTAATACCCGAGGAGTATTTAGATTTCACATTAATAAGTTACACTGTACATTCTTCGGAATTGATTCAACGATCATTTACTATCCTATTTACAACCACCGATTTACGTATCCGTTCACCAAAGAACAACTATTTTCATTCAAATTCAATTTCATATTTGGATTTTGATCTACCAGAATCCAACAAGTGGCATAATGAAGAAATAATGGACACAATAAAAATTGATTAGAAACAGACTAATTGACAATATGAAACTTTTGTTAAGAAACCACGCTAACAAAATCCTAGCTAACTGTTCCTAGCTAACTGTTAATTCCATATTACATTTTATTTATCGCAATTTATTTTATCGCAATTTTAATTCTCGCAATTTTATTTATCGTTATTTAATTTCTGTTATTCACTTTACGCATTTTATTTATCGTCATTTAATTTCTGTATTTATTTTACGCACTTTAAATATCGGGACACGTATACAAAGTTTTGACATATCATATCGACACATCTATATATATTATTTGGAATCACCATAGACACTCTATAGGCAGTAATGATCGAGTTCCCTATACAGGGTTGAGGTTGATTCTATAATAATATATATACTTTGAGTTGTGATCAAGTCTGAGACATGTACACGGGTCACGATACGTATTAATTAATTCGAATATTATATATTAAATTATATATGAATTATTGGACTGTCAACTATGGACTAATAACATTGGACAATTAAAATGAATTAAAATATTGATTATAATATATGAAACTAAATAATTCTTCAAGTTTGCCACTTGATTTCATCTTAAATTCCATTTGTATCTTAATGATTACAATTTGCGTTCAAACCTTTCGTGATTCTTGAAAGCACCTCAATCAAGAGGATAAACCAACCGCACTTCATCTACGGGAAGGAAATATTGATGCATATAGTTATGCACATGATAACTCTCGGAAACTGAGTAAACGTGTAACGCGCAACTGTGCTAATTCCTTTAACGTATTATTACCGAAAATAACTTTTCAAATCTCTTTCCAAATTAGACAACTTTGTCACAGCTCCAACAAGTCAACTTCGACTTTTCGTTCGAAACAACCTTATTATAATATATGCGTGCTCTTTTATTGTTACCGGAAAACCTTTGATATTCCATTATATTACCAGAAGACGTACCAGCAACCTCGTTGCTCCTTAGTTTAAATCTCTCCAACAAATCACTATATTTATCTATTGAAGTTTCGTCATGCGCTCATCCGCATCTTGTAACGAGAACTGCCATAATAATTACCAGGAATCAGCAATCAGTACTTTGAAAACTCACAGCATATCTACATCAACAGTTATATGTATGACATTTATCTCTTAGAATTATGATCTCTCATTCTGAAATTCTGAAAAGCACTCAGTCACAAATCAATACTCTGAATGTTGAAAAAGCTGAATGAAGCAGCAGAAACCATAGACAACCGTAAACGACCCTAATCGTCGGAAGTCTTGATGATAAGGAATGGAGTATCGGAAACACTCAATAGAAAATTTAGTACTGAAAAGCAGATTATGCGAAACTATGAAGGAAACCGTGGACAAGTCACAAAGAATAAGTTTGACTTCAAAGAATCCAAATGATTCAATGCCTGCTGAGGCCTTTAGCAAATGTCTTGCTCCTTACTCTAAACCCTTGTGGACGATATTCTTCCTCATCCTCCGATCATAGATATTCCAAGATATCATCGTATCTTTTATTATAAATATCTTCAATATTTCTGAAGATAATTTTATAACTATTCTTATCTGAAATCAATAATCTCTTCATGTTATCAGTGTTACATCATATAGAAGCTGTTAGTTTCTATATTCTGTAAACTTTCGAGCTTAAAATATGAATGTTTTTGAAGTAATGTTGGGAACTGATGCATGAGTTAGTATAATATAATGACACTTGATCAACGTGATTATATTACAGTAAGTCATGCTGAGTTCTAATGGGACATGATGGTTCACAGTAGATCATACCACCATCATGTGTCATGTTACATAACTCTTTCATTCTAATTAACTTCTGAACATATCAAGAAAGTATATTCTTGATAGCTCTATTCTCAATGATTCTGGTAATCTGACGAATCAAATCGTGCTATTACGTTTTTTTTTTTTCTCTTGATTATAACATTAAATTCATCCGAAACTTCATACTTACAAATTCTAAATCATTACTCGCTTTTCTAGAGATCGGGAGGAGATTAAAAAGATGAAGAGCTCCGAAACATAAAGGAAGATATAAAACTCGACAACAACACTGAGATTACAATAATTAAAAATTAAAACATCACGACAATTAAAAATTAAAAGATTATAATCAAACTAATCGTCGTCATCAATTGTCATCTGCAAAGTAGCGTTCACCAGTCATTTCACCATCCGTAAGGTACTCTGGAGACATCGGTATTTCTCTTGATGCCTCAACTGCTGCTTCAGCTGATTCATCGAGGTAACGATAACCCAACGTCTCTTCATCTTCAAGAACCGCATACAAAGAAATGCGTTTACCGCGATCTTCAATGGTATCTTTTATAAAGTACCATTGATCATTGGTACACAGAAAACTTGCCCTACAATCCGCATCATAATCGTCTTTATAAAAGAACACAGACGTGAATTCACACGGAACTTTTTCCTTCAGAAAGGATAGCAAGTCTTGTAAACCAACATCACGAATGTCGATATCTTCAAACGAAATACTATCGCCCCACTTGTATTCCTTCATTTGATTACGGAAATCACCTCCGTAATGAACATTGAATGAAACAATCATTGGGGGAAGTGTTAACATTTTGCAGTTTGGGGGTGTTTGATTTTGATTTTTGAGAAAGGTGGAAATATAAAAGAAATATATGTTTGAGTGTATAAAATGAAGTATATGGTTGGTGTTTTTATAGAGTAAAAGTGACCGTTGGGATAACCGTTGGAATATTTTTTTTATTTTTATTTTACTAACGGCTAAAAAAAAAAAAAAAAAAAAAAAAAAAAAAAATTTGGGCAAGTTTTTGGGTGAAGGTGGACGATGCCGTTGGGACCTCTCTTACGATAGTTTCATTCGTACTCTTCGAATAATCGAATTGTTTAATCCATATTATTCGATAATGTTAAAACTCTATTTTACCAACTCATATTCGTCAGGAAAACATATTTATTGTTAACCATGACAACCACACTCAAATTTCGGGACGAAATTTCTTTAACGGGTAGGTACTGTGATGACCCGGGAATTTCCGACCAATTTTAAACTTGAATCTTATATGGTTTCGACACGATAAATAAAAACCTGTAATGTTGAGTCTCAAAATTTTTAGAACTGTTTTAATAAATTCATTTCACCTGTGACTATTCCCAACGATTCACGAACCATTAATTGTAAATAAATGTGTATATACATATAAATATAAATAGAAGTTATTATATTATTATTATTAATATAATATTATTATTATCATTAATAAATATTAATAACATAATAACTAATATTATTAGTATCATTAATAATATTATCATTATCATTTTATTATCATTATCATTATTAATTAGTATTAAACTTATTAAGATCATTATTATTGTTATTATTATTATTATTAATCAGTATTATTATTATAATTATTATTAATTAATATTATTAATATAGTTACTAAATATAAATATGTATTAAAAGTATAAATATAGAAAATTACAAATTCTGTTTCATATCACTATCTACTTTTTCTATTTTCTCTTTCTGAGTTTGTGTATGTCTTTACTATCAAACAACGAACTTTAGAATTTGAATCTAATGCAAATCGCTTTCAACTGTGAGTAAACTGTAATTTTACTGTATCTGATTATTGGATTCAAGTTACAAAGTCTGTTGTACATCGTTGTCTACTATTATTATTTTCTTCATAATTAATATACGCTGTCGACTTGAATCTGGTCATAAAACAACGATTACTTCATATTATTGGAGAATCATTTGATTTTCCACCATGCTCTATCTCTCATCTCTCTTTCTCTCTTCTCTCTCTCTTCGATAAAACCACAAACCATCATCTTCATTGATCAACAAACCAAACCACCCTCATCAAACCACTATCACCGCCATACTCGTTTGCTTTAGAATACGAAGGTGCTTCGATTTCACAACAGGGACTAGCTCGAACTGTTCCAATTAATATCCATAACCTTCCTGTTGCTTCAGTGGTTACTCCACGTAACCCATCTGGTAATCATATTAACATTAAAGGTATTAAACTAACTTCTATGCCTTTTGTACACCACTAGAACAACCACCATCACTTGCTACCACACAATCACCTTACCACGATCATCCTACACCACCATCACTAACCACCATCACCATGACTATATTAACACCACAATCCACCACCACAACATAATATTTGGTTTCTGTTTCGAAGTCATAACCAATAACCTACTACGAATTCTGCGTGCTAATTACTTCCTGTTTTGATCGAAGTTCGATAACCCAACAAACCCACCACCAACACCTTTCTTCTTCCTGATTTGTCGAGCATCAAACCTATCACTCAAACCCACTTCATCCCTGTGACCGTAAGCCATCAACCTCAATTGTTGTTGCTACAATATCAGTTTACAAAACCCACTCGTTCTTTTGTTGTTGCAACCGAAAGCCACCATAAACCACCCACCATTTAACTGCTGCAACTACTATACCCTTGTGTTAAACACTACAACTACTACTACTTTTCTTCCTGTTTCGATTTTAGTTTCAAAAGGAGGAGGAGAGATTGACTGTTGCACAGTGAATAATTTTTCTTTTCTTTTCTATCACCCAACACCGACACCTTTTAATTTGTTTAATGAATCACGATGGAAAGAAAGCATAGTTATGAGCTGTAAAGAAAAGAAAGAAAAAGAAAAAGGGTTAGGGTATTATATAAATAATACGTTCCTGATAATGAACCGATGGCTTCTTTTCATTTAATGTTCTCACGGGCCAAAATCATTAATCAAGTGGACTGATGAGCTTAAAGTGGGCCGAAATCTTTAATTTGGAAGTTGGGCCGAAGCCTTTTATTTTGTTGATTGGGTCGACGATGGCTGCTGCCATTTCATTAGTTATTTTTTTTTTTTACGAGACTTGCTAGATGAGGACTGAAATACAATATAATGATAGTATTATAAGGATGATAATGATCTGGTGATAATTATACGATGACGAGTAGATGATGATATTATTATTAAGATGTTGATAATGATAGTTGATTAAGATCATTATGATTATGATATAAGAATAAAAGAGATGATTAGGATTTTGATATGGTTTTGATCATAGTCTTAGTTGATAATTGGAAGCATTTTTTTTTATCGACTTGCTAAGGAAGAGAAGAAGAAACAAATAGATATAGATTATAAATTTATTTCGGGGGTATTATTCAGAAAAGTAGAAACAGATGGTTGGTTTGGGAGGTTATGGGTTTAACGAGAGGTTGCGGGTTCGAGCCGGGCTCATGACATTTTTTTTTTTTTTTGGGAAAAGCTCTTAAGGTTCGTGAATCCGAGGCCAACCCTGTAATTGTTCAATGTCGTCACATGTATTTTTACTACAAAATACAATACTGTGAGTTTCATTATTCCCTTTTTACTCTTTACGTTTTTGGGCTGAGAATACATACAAATGTTTTATTAACTGTTTTACAATATTTATATGCGTGAGTTCATTTGCTCCCCTTTTAAATGCTTTTGCTATATATATTTTTGGGACTGAGAATACATGCGCTGCTTTTATAACTGTTTTACGAAATAGACACGAGTAAATGAAACTACATTCTATGGTTGAATTATTAAACCGAATATGCCCCTTTTTATATAGTCTGGTAATCTAAGAATTAGGGAACAGAAACCCTAATTGACGCGAACTCTAAAGATAGATCTATTGGGCCTAACAAACCCCATCCAAAGTACCGGATGCTTTAGTACTTCGAAATTTATATCATGTCCGAAGGAGGATCCCGGAATGATGGGGATATTCTTATATGCATATTGTTAATGTCGGTTACCAGGTGTTCAATCCATATGAATGATATTTTTGTCTCTATGCATGGGACGTACGTTTATGAGAAATGGAAATATGAAATCTTGGGGTCTATTAAAATTATGAAATGATGATTTATGTTAAACTAATGAACTCACCAACCTTTTGGTTGACACTTGAAAGCAT
Source organism: Rutidosis leptorrhynchoides (assembly GCF_046630445.1). Taxonomy (NCBI): domain Eukaryota; kingdom Viridiplantae; phylum Streptophyta; class Magnoliopsida; order Asterales; family Asteraceae; genus Rutidosis; species Rutidosis leptorrhynchoides. The sequence continues at coordinate 358,955,059 of NC_092341.1, read as the reverse complement.
GTTTATTCTCAGGTACGAAAGAAATCTTCCGCTGTGCATTTGCTCATTTTATAGATATTACTTGGAGTCATTCATGGCATATTTCAAAAGACGTTGCATTCGAATCATCGAGTTCATCAAGATTATTATTAAGTTAATTATATTTGGATATATTATGAAATGGTATGCATGTCTGTCAACTGTCGATGTAAATGAAAGTTTGTCTTTTAAAAACGAATGCAATGTTTGTAAAATGTATCATATAGAGGTCAAGTACCTCGCGATGTAATCAACTGTTGGGAATTGTTTATAATCGATATGAACTTTGTCCGGATGGATTAGGACGGGTCCTTTCAGTTGGTATCAGAGCGGTGGTCGTAGCGAACCAGGTCTGCATTAGTGTGTCTAACTGATAAGTCGTTAGGATGCTTTAGTGAGTCTGGACTTCGACCGTGTCTGCATGTCCAAAGTTTTGCTTATCATTTTGTGTCGAAAATCATCTGCTTATCACCCTTAGGAAATTACCTACTTATTATTCTTAGTCTAGACACGTTTTACTGCATTGACTGCATGAATAGTGTATAGACAAAATTCAGATCTTAGCGTATCTGACAATTCATATCTTAGCGTATCTGACAATTCATATCTTGGCGTATCTGTTACTGTAGACCTTGCCTGATATCTCTCGTAAATTTCTCCTCAATTTAAGGGATCCTGGTACTATATATATCTATGTAAATTATGCATTGAGAATACCATCCAACTATCAATTACTATCACTAAACTCTTCATATCAAAAATCTTTCCTGAGATCGCGTAAGATGGCCTCTACGAATCGACCAAATTCCTCTGACTCCGAAGACAGCGTGACAGGAGCACATCAATCAATCAACTATCGTGATTACTGGAGAAAATGGGGGTGGGTTCGCGACATACTCACCCTATGGAGAAGGGAAGAAGGTACTCCATATCATGAATCGAATCTACCACCTAACCTTGGAGTACTCGACCCGCTCACTGGCGAACCTGTTCGCAACACCGTTTATACCCTTTTTGCAAGAATTTTTCGTCTTGAGGCTACCATTTACGGAACTAGAGAAGATATCCGATCTCTACCTCACACTGATAACCAACCAGGGTTAGTAGAAGAAGTTAAAGAACTTCGAGCTCGAGTGTTAACTTTAGAGAGCATGGTACACAATTTGCAAGCACCATCAGTATCACCAACACCAGTAACATCACCAACCTTAGCACCAACAGCATTAGTACCACCAACAACAACATCCACACCACCAGCTTCGACATCTCATTCTATACCTCAAGTATAATCATCGTTCTACGTATCGTTCTATCTATTTTATTTTCGTTCGACATGGCGATTATGTAATCTCTAAAGTTTTAAAAATTACATATTCCTGTTCTAATGATAAATGAAATGAGATCAATATCACATTAACTCATTAAATTCATGATTACATCTGAAGAAAATATATACATATATATGTTTTCATAAAGATTGTAATTAAAATTTTTTTTTGTACAAACTGTTAATGGTGAAAATATTTTAACGGGTAGGTAATACCCGAGGAGTATTTAGATTTCACATTAATAAGTTACACTGTACATTCTTCGGAATTGATTCAACGATCATTTACTATCCTATTTACAACCACCGATTTACGTATCCGTTCACCAAAGAACAACTATTTTCATTCAAATTCAATTTCATATTTGGATTTTGATCTACCAGAATCCAACAAGTGGCATAATGAAGAAATAATGGACACAATAAAAATTGATTAGAAACAGACTAATTGACAATATGAAACTTTTGTTAAGAAACCACGCTAACAAAATCCTAGCTAACTGTTCCTAGCTAACTGTTAATTCCATATTACATTTTATTTATTGCAATTTATTTTATCGCAATTTTAATTCTCGCAATTTTATTTATCGTTATTTAATTTCTGTTATTCACTTTACGCATTTTATTTATCGTCATTTAATTTCTGTATTTATTTTACGCACTTTAAATATCGGGACACGTATACAAAGTTTTGACATATCATATCGACACATCTATATATATTATTTGGAATCACCATAGACACTCTATAGGCAGTAATGATCGAGTTCCCTATACAGGGTTGAGGTTGATTCTATAATAATATATATACTTTGAGTTGTGATCAAGTCTGAGACATGTACACGGGTCACGATACGTATTAATTAATTCGAATATTATATATTAAATTATATATGAATTATTGGACTGTCAACTATGGACTAATAACATTGGACAATTAAAATGAATTAAAATATTGATTATAATATATGAAACTAAATAATTCTTCAAGTTTGCCACTTGATTTCATCTTAAATTCCATTTGTATCTTAATGATTACAATTTGCGTTCAAACCTTTCGTGATTCTTGAAAGCACCTCAATCAAGAGGATAAACCAACCGCACTTCATCTACGGGAAGGAAATATTGATGCATATAGTTATGCACATGATAACTCTCGGAAACTGAGTAAACGTGTAACGCGCAACTGTGCTAATTCCTTTAACGTATTATTACCGAAAATAACTTTTCAAATCTCTTTCCAAATTAGACAACTTTGTCACAGCTCCAACAAGTCAACTTCGACTTTTCGTTCGAAACAACCTTATTATAATATATGCGTGCTCTTTTATTGTTACCGGAAAACCTTTGATATTCCATTATATTACCAGAAGACGTACCAGCAACCTCGTTGCTCCTTAGTTTAAATCTCTCCAACAAATCACTATATTTATCTATTGAAGTTTCGTCATGCGCTCATCCGCATCTTGTAACGAGAACTGCCATAATAATTACCAGGAATCAGCAATCAGTACTTTGAAAACTCACAGCATATCTACATCAACAGTTATATGTATGACATTTATCTCTTAGAATTATGATCTCTCATTCTGAAATTCTGAAAAGCACTCAGTCACAAATCAATACTCTGAATGTTGAAAAAGCTGAATGAAGCAGCAGAAACCATAGACAACCGTAAACGACCCTAATCGTCGGAAGTCTTGATGATAAGGAATGGAGTATCGGAAACACTCAATAGAAAATTTAGTACTGAAAAGCAGATTATGCGAAACTATGAAGGAAACCGTGGACAAGTCACAAAGAATAAGTTTGACTTCAAAGAATCCAAATGATTCAATGCCTGCTGAGGCCTTTAGCAAATGTCTTGCTCCTTACTCTAAACCCTTGTGGACGATATTCTTCCTCATCCTCCGATCATAGATATTCCAAGATATCATCGTATCTTTTATTATAAATATCTTCAATATTTCTGAAGATAATTTTATAACTATTCTTATCTGAAATCAATAATCTCTTCATGTTATCAGTGTTACATCATATAGAAGCTGTTAGTTTCTATATTCTGTAAACTTTCGAGCTTAAAATATGAATGTTTTTGAAGTAATGTTGGGAACTGATGCATGAGTTAGTATAATATAATGACACTTGATCAACGTGATTATATTACAGTAAGTCATGCTGAGTTCTAATGGGACATGATGGTTCACAGTAGATCATACCACCATCATGTGTCATGTTACATAACTCTTTCATTCTAATTAACTTCTGAACATATCAAGAAAGTATATTCTTGATAGCTCTATTCTCAATGATTCTGGTAATCTGACGAATCAAATCGTGCTATTACGTTTTTTTTTTTTTTCTCTTGATTATAACATTAAATTCATCCGAAACTTCATACTTACAAATTCTAAATCATTACTCGCTTTTCTAGAGATCGGGAGGAGATTAAAAAGATGAAGAGCTCCGAAACATAAAGGAAGATATAAAACTCGACAACAACACTGAGATTACAATAATTAAAAATTAAAACATCACGATAATTAAAAATTAAAAGATTATAATCAAACTAATCGTCGTCATCAATTGTCATCTGCAAAGTAGCGTTCACCAGTCATTTCACCATCCGTAAGGTACTCTGGAGACATCGGTATTTCTCTTGATGCCTCAACTGCTGCTTCAGCTGATTCATCGAGGTAACGATAACCCAACGTCTCTTCATCTTCAAGAACCGCATACAAAGAAATGCGTTTACCGCGATCTTCAATGGTATCTTTTATAAAGTACCATTGATCATTGGTACACAGAAAACTTGCCCTACAATCCGCATCATAATCGTCTTTATAAAAGAACACAGACGTGAATTCACACGGAACTTTTTCCTTCAGAAAGGATAGCAAGTCTTGTAAACCAACATCACGAATGTCGATATCTTCAAACGAAATACTATCGCCCCACTTGTATTCCTTCATTTGATTACGGAAATCACCTCCGTAATGAACATTGAATGAAACAATCATTGGGGGAAGTGTTAACATTTTGCAGTTTGGGGGTGTTTGATTTTGATTTTTGAGAAAGGTGGAAATATAAAAGAAATATATGTTTGAGTGTATAAAATGAAGTATATGGTTGGTGTTTTTATAGAGTAAAAGTGACCGTTGGGATAACCGTTGGAATATTTTTTTTATTTTTATTTTACTAACGGCTAAAAAAAAAAAAAAAAATTTGGGCAAGTTTTTGGGTGAAGGTGGACGATGCCGTTGGGACCTCTCTTACGATAGTTTCATTCATACTCTTCGAATAATCGAATTGTTTAATCCATATTATTCGATAATGTTAAAACTCTATTTTACCAACTCATATTCGTCAGGAAAACATATTTATTGTTAACCATGACAACCACACTCAAATTTCGGGACGAAATTTCTTTAACGGGTAGGTACTGTGATGACCCGGGAATTTCCGACCAATTTTAAACTTGAATCTTATATGGTTTCGACACGATAAATAAAAACCTGTAATGTTGAGTCTCAAAATTTTTAGAACTGTTTTAATAAATTCATTTCACCTGTGACTATTCCCAACGATTCACGAACCATTAATTGTAAATAAATGTGTATATACATATAAATATAAATAGAAGTTATTATATTATTATTATTAATATAATATTATTATTATCATTAATAAATATTAATAACATAATAACTAATATTATTAGTATCACTAATAATATTATCATTATCATTTTATTATCATTATCATTATTAATTAGTATTAAACTTATTAAGATCATTATTATTGTTATTATTAATATCATCATATTATTATTATTATTAATCAGTATTATTATTATAATTATTATTAATTAATATTATTAATATAGTTACTAAATATAAATATGTATTAAAAGTATAAATATAGAAAATTACAAATTCTGTTTCATATCACTATCTACTTTTTCTATTTTCTCTTTCTGAGTTTGTGTATGTCTTTACTATCAAACAACGAACTTTAGAATTTGAATCTAATGCAAATCGCTTTCAACTGTGAGTAAACTGTAATTTTACTGTATCTGATTATTGGATTCAAGTTACAAAGTCTGTTGTACATCGTTGTCTACTATTATTATTTTCTTCATAATTAATATACGCTGTCGACTTGAATCTGGTCATAAAACAACGATTACTTCATATTATTGGAGAATCATTTGATTTTCCACCATGCTCTATCTCTCATCTCTCTTTCTCTCTTCTCTCTCTCTTCGATAAAACCACAAACCATCATCTTCATTGATCAACAAACCAAACCACCCTCATCAAACCACTATCACCGCCATACTCGTTTGCTTTAGAATACGAAGGTGCTTCGATTTCACAACAGGGACTAGCTCGAACTGTTCCAATTAATATCCATAACCTTCCTGTTGCTTCAGTGGTTACTCCACGTAACCCATCTGGTAATCATATTAACATTAAAGGTATTAAACTAACTTCTATGCCTTTTGTACACCACTAGAACAACCACCATCACTTGCTACCACACAATCACCTTACCACGATCATCCTACACCACCATCACTAACCACCATCACCATGACTATATTAACACCACAATCCACCACCACAACATAATATTTGGTTTCTGTTTCGAAGTCATAACCAATAACCTACTACGAATTCTGTGTGCTAATTACTTCCTGTTTTGATCGAAGTTCGATAACCCAACAAACCCACCACCAACACCTTTCTTCTTCCTGATTTGTCGAGCATCAAACCTATCACTCAAACCCACTTCATCCCTGTGACCGTAAGCCATCAACCTCCATTGTTGTTGCTACAATATCAGTTTACAAAACCCACTCGTTCTTTTGTTGTTGCAACCGAAAGCCACCATAAACCACCCACCATTTAACTGCTGCAACTACTATACCCTTGTGTTAAACACTACAACTACTACTACTTTTCTTCCTGTTTCGATTTTAGTTTCAAAAGGAGGAGGAGAGATTGACTGTTGCACAGTGAATAATTTTTCTTTTCTTTTCTATCACCCAACACCGACACCTTTTAATTTGTTTAATGAATCACGATGGAAAGAAAGCATAGTTATGAGCTGTAAAGAAAAGAAAGAAAAAGAAAAAGGGTTAGGGTATTATATAAATAATACGTTCCTGATAATGAACCGATGGCTTCTTTTCATTTAATGTTCTCACGGGCCAAAATCATTAATCAAGTGGACTGATGAGCTTAAAGTGGGCCGAAATCTTTAATTTGGAAGTTGGGCCGAAGCCTTTTATTTCGTTGATTGGGTCGACGATGGCTGCTGCCATTTCATTAGTTATTTTTTTTTTTTACGAGACTTGCTAGATGAGGACTGAAATACAATATAATGATAGTATTATAAGGATGATAATGATCTGGTGATAATTATACGATGACGAGTAGATGATGATATTATTATTAAGATGTTGATAATGATAGTTGATTAAGATCATTATGATTATGATATAAGAATAAAAGAGATGATTAGGATTTTGATATGGTTTTGATCATAGTCTTAGTTGATAATTGGAAGCATTTTTTTTTATCGACTTGCTAAGGAAGAGAAGAAGAAACAAATAGATATAGATTATAAATTTATTTCGGGGGTATTATTCAGAAAAGTAGAAACAGATGGTTGGTTTGGGAGGTTATGGGTTTAACGAGAGGTTGCGGGTTCGAGCCGGGCTCATGACATTTTTTTTTTTTTTTGGGAAAAGCTCTTAAGGTTCGTGAATCCGAGGCCAACCCTGTAATTGTTCAATGTCGTCACATGTATTTTTACTACAAAATACAATACTGTGAGTTTCATTATTCCCTTTTTACTCTTTACGTTTTTGGGCTGAGAATACATACAAATGTTTTATTAACTGTTTTACAATATTTATATGCGTGAGTTCATTTGCTCCCCTTTTAAATGCTTTTGCTATATATATTTTTGGGACTGAGAATACATGCGCTGCTTTTATAACTGTTTTACGAAATAGACACGAGTAAATGAAACTACATTCTATGGTTGAATTATTAAACCGAATATGCCCCTTTTTATATAGTCTGGTAATCTAAGAATTAGGGAACAGAAACCCTAATTGACGCGAACTCTAAAGATAGATCTATTGGGCCTAACAAACCCCATCCAAAGTACCGGATGCTTTAGTACTTCGAAATTTATATCATGTCCGAAGGAGGATCCCGGAATGATGGGGATATTCTTATATGCATATTGTTAATGTCGGTTACCAGGTGTTCAATCCATATGAATGATATTTTTGTCTCTATGCATGGGACGTACGTTTATGAGAAATGGAAATATGAAATCTTGGGGTCTATTAAAATTATGAAATGATGATTTATGTTAAACTAATGAACTCACCAACCTTTTGGTTGACACTTGAAAGCATGTTTATTCTCAGGTACGAAAGAAATCTTCCGCTGTGCATTTGCTCATTTTATAGATATTACTTGGAGTCATTCATGGCATATTTCAAAAGACGTTGCATTCGAATCATCGAGTTCATCAAGATTATTATTAAGTTAATTATATTTGGATATATTATGAAATGGTATGCATGTCTGTCAACTGTCGATGTAAATGAAAGTTTGTCTTTTAAAAACGAATGCAATGTTTGTAAAATGTATCATATAGAGGTCAAGTACCTCGCGATGTAATCAACTGTTGGGAATTGTTTATAATCGATATGAACTTTGTCCGGATGGATTAGGACGGGTCCTTTCAGGCACTTGGTCTGCTATTACAGGGGTAACCTAATTTTGCATAAACAAGTGTCGACTGGGGCCTTGCATCACGAAAACACTCGGATAAACGTTAATGATTCGGTGATTGGTGGATTGGTTCACGAAACAGAAAAAGGTCAGTCTATTAAAATCCTTGAAGTTTGTAACTTGTGGCTATAGTTATCGTTAATGTAATTATGCATCATAATTGAGAGATAAAATTGTGTTACAGGGATTAAAAATGATGTTAAGGCGGTCGATATATGTGGATCCCGCAGTTGCAGTTTTGTTTTAGAGGTATGTGATTGTGCAGCTTTGTATTTTGTAGTTTCACTGTACAGTTTCTTTCATGTAATGCTTTAGTATTTTATTTTATTGATTATCCAATTTAATTAATATTTATACAAAGCGATTTAATTTTTTGAAGCGTGAGATGTCTGTAAATAACGCTCGGATTTTTGATATGGATACCTGCTATAAAATATTGCTTTTTGCTCGAAGAGTTCCAGGGATGGGTGGTAGATATGTTCTAAACAAGGCAAGTATCAATTGATTACGTAAATTTTGTAGTAATAAATATTTGTTGACTTATTTAGAAACGTGAATTGCTATTTGTTAATTGTAGATAAACATGACGAATCCTGTAGTAAATGACGAAATAATGCTTCATACGAGCACTAAAGCGGTCAAGGATCTACATATCTCTCCTTGTGGCAGACTTGCACTTTTAGCTTCGCTCGGGAAAAAGTTATCAATTATTAGGTTAATTTATTTACTACTTTGTCCTTGTTTTAGTTAGTATATAGTTTTTTATTAACTTGTAAAAAACTCTATTATGTTATTTTTACAGCATTGGTGGCAAGAGCGTTGTGATGACTTACAATTTATCTGTAATGTTGCCGTCCGTTTAACTATCTACTATCTAATTAACGATGTTTGATTGCACCTTATGACATGCATATTAAAACTATAAGCAGTTGGATCTAATACTCTGTTTCCATTTTAATTTTAATCTTTATTATTTTTCAGTCTGTATTGAAAATTTGGAAAGTAAGATTTTCATGGTAACTTTCAAATGCTTTCTGATGATTTAAGAAAGACATAATTACACGAATGGTCCCTGTAGTTTGTCAAAAATCGCATGTTTGCTCCTTTTGCTTTTTTTCTTGCAAAATAGTCATGTGGTTTGCAATTCTTGCAGGGATGGTCCTTATGTTTAACGGGCGTTAGTTATTGCTCATGACCGGACTTAACCAAATAAATAAACGCCCATTAAACAGGACTATTCGTGCAAGAATCACAAACCACTGGATTCTCAAACCCCGTTAAACAGAAGGACTATCCATGCAAAATTAACAACCGTTAAAGAAATTAACTTATGTATGGTTTTATCTTTATATTTTCAGAACCCTGCTTGGTCATGCGCGTGGGATATCAACCATCCAAATTATATGTATGCCGGATTGCAGGTTCACTACTATACTGACATGTATTTATTTATGATTAAAATTTATTTTAAAGTTCATTCAACATTATTGCAATTAATATTTGCAGAATGGTACGCTTTTGGTATATGACATGCGACATACGGTTCATCCAGTTCAATCTATACCTGGACTCGAATCCCGACCAATTCACACAATCCATCCTTTAGCGCATGATACTTCTCATCCTCAAACCGTGACACAACTTCTTACCGCTTCTTCTGCGGATCCCTGTTTATGGAACATTAATAGCAAGATGGAAAAGTTAGTTTAAATTATATTAATTTATATTTGGGAGACAGTCTTACATTAAATGATTTTTATTAATTTATATATTCTTTATTGTGTACTCATTTTAGATTATTTAAAGTCCCGGAATTGGCAAATATGGAAGCTTCATGTACGTCACTTGCTTATGGTTGTTCAACAACAAGTGAAAACATTATTGCTACATACAAACCAAAGATTCAAGGGACCGATTCTGCTCGAAACCGGGAATCGTCTCTAATTAATGGGTTTGCACCAAGCTCGGTGCTTCACGTTCAAAGAGTTCGAAGTAGCTTTTATTTCAAGTTGGGATCTACTTCTGCACAACTAGGTGATGTTGGGATGGTTAAATCTACAATTATAAACGTTGATAATTGTCCACCAATGTTTGCATATGGACACGATGTTTCAAATGGGTTGAAACTGCTTAAGATCCCAAGTTTAGCAGTGGCACAAAGTTTAAAGCCACATCAGCATCCCGTTGTTGATGTCAAGTATTCGCGATCACAAGGGTCGTGTGTGCTCGGTTGCATAAGTGAAGACAAGCTTCAACTATTCTCTGCTAAAGTTTTGTGACAAAAGGTATGTTACTTGATCTCTACAATGAGCCTGCAATTCTAATATATATAATGTTACTATTTTTAGAACGGAGTATTGGGGATCACTAAGAGGGACTTAGCCACCCAACACCCACTCACGCGTTAGAAGGAAACTCCTCACACACCATCGCGCCATGCGTACCTGGTGTACTTTGGGTTAAACCGAGTGACTTATGGCATTACCTTGTCACCAAAACAGAACCCTGGAAAAAACCTCCCCCGAGGATTCGAACGTGCACCGATTTTTTTCACGGATACAAGCCCGCAAACAACATGAGGCTTTTTACCACTCAGCTACTAGCTCGGTGGCAATATATTATGTTAATTTGAAAGTGTGTTTGAGTTATTGAAGTTTCTTCACTCATAACACAGTTTTTACCTGTTTGCAGATTCTTGTTAAGCATATTGAACTACTATTGACATTTGATTCTAGAAGATTCGTAAATAGAACGTTGAATTGGCTGTTATGATGGGTATATTCCAGATAAGATAACGATTAAGATTTCATGTGAATTTTGTAAATATGGCTATAGTTTTGTTTACGTATTGGTAGATCAGTTAGGATTTGTGTATAAAGGAGTTACGTATAAAAAAGGTTTGACCTTTTTATAACTTTTAACAGTTTGCATCGTAACATATACACGTGCAGTTAGTTTGCAATGATACAATGTGGAGATTGGGTATGAAAATTGCATAAGATGTTTTAGTATCATATAAAAAGGCAGTTGAACATTATTATTTGTTTCATTTGATTACTCATGCTTATTCCAAAGCATTATTGTTTTTGGAATCGGGATCCGTTATTCATTCGATGAAAACTCTTGTTGGATATTGTCCAGAAAAAAAGTCAGAACATGGTACTTAATGATACACATATTCGATCAACTCATATGGCCCATCACACGCGACTCCCGCGTGCCAGTATACATCGCGCGCATACATGCTTGCGCAAAGGCGAAGGCAGGCGTGTAACTACACAAAGCCTTCATAAGGACCGCGCCTTGTCAATGTACGACCAGAGAAGGCATTACAGCTTGCAAGATGGATGTGGCAGGCAGGAAGCAGGCCCGAAAAGATGTTTTTACTTTTGTCGGCCCTTTAAGCAAATTGTCACCGTTAGGACAGACCATGATCTCTTTGTCCTATTACGCGTCACTAATGGACAAAGAAATATTACACTATAAATAGGAGGTTCAAGTCACGATATCAGGGGAGAGCAAGAAGGATTCATCTCTACTTGCACCTATACTATTTTTAGTATGAAAACATGACGGTCTCACCACACGTGCTACCTATATAGCGCAATCCTTACCCGCGCTACCGGACTTACAGCACATTACACGATCTTTTTACAGTTACACGTAACGTTCCATGAACATAAATCCTAGCACCTACCCTGATCCATCAATTGCCGGCTATCCTGATGATGGTGGGTCGACGTTTAACCACCCCTGGTGAGATCTTCATCTCACAAGGGATTATTGCCGGACCAGAGAGTTTACTCAAATGACCCTTAAATCCCCCTTATTGTTGTCAAGATTTGACCCTTAAAGTCAAATCTTTTCGGGCCATTTGCCCGCAAATTTTAACCTATCATCACAAAGAGGATATCTAACATTGTAAAGGTCAATTCTCGTTTGTCAAGTTCAACTCTAACCGACAATCTACGTTTTCCAATGATTCGGGATTTGATTCACGACCCAAGTTAACCGCATCAGTAATATATGGTTGAGAACTGACCATTAGTTGCCATATTCCATATCCATGTATTGCTTTTACTGGGTTCGCAAACAAACTGGCCAATTAAATTAATTTCTTTTATATAGTTCACAATAACAATATTTCATGTAGATTGAAAAACTAAATGGATTCCAAGATAGATCTTGTCAAATGTGATTCCAAATGTGTTGTATTTTCATCTGTAGTTACCAAATTATCACTTTCTACCTGTGACGCAGATAATTGAGATAGCATTTCTAGGCGTGAGTTTTGAGTGGGGATTGGGGCGTTGGTAAGTTTTAAACGGGAAAGAAATGTGGTATGGGTTGTGAGTGAAGGGTTGTGATTGGTTGATTTTTTTATTATTATAATATACTCCATATTATTTTATCATCTTTTTAATCAATATATTAGTCATATTTTACCCCATCAACACACCTCTCATACACATTTCAACTCACTCCACTATGTCTTGCAAAAAATACAACCCACACCAAACTTCAACCCCCACCCGCACCACCATCACAAGTGTTATGGTCTTACTGGAGACATATTGGTTAAAAGAACAATTAGTATACCCGGTGTTTCTACTTCGTAGGTTGTTAGAACACACCTATTACATTTCCTTTAAAACAAACGAGACATTTTTAAGATCATTATGAGAAATGTGGCTAGCTGCATAATGGATTAATGGTTTAATACGGAGTACTCCGTATTTGTTTTCTATTAAAATTAAGACCTCTATACAAATTTACACGTTGAAATTAAATTATTAGATAATAAAAATATAAAACAAAGATATAAAGTTTTAATTCATATATTGATATTGAAGATGGACAATTGTAATATACCTAGATAACAATGGTTTAACACTTTCATACTCAACCTAACTGAGCTACTACTAACAGATTAACAAAACAAGACCAATATTTAGAATGACCTGAAACTTTAATCGTTATCTTCTCTTCAATATACTCATATAAGGTTTTCTATTTACCACAATTCTAGAATCAAATATCAATAGTAATTCAAAAATGATTCACAAGAACCTGCAAAAACAGGTGAAAATCATGTTGTCAGTGAAGAAGCTTTACCAACTCATATTAATCTTTCAGCATATGAACAAGAGATTGTTACCTAGATTAACATACCTTTTGTCACGAAACTTTAGCGGAGAAAAGTTGTAGCTTAGATTGACTTATGCAACCGAGTACACACGAGCTTAGAGATTGCGAATACTTGACATCAAGAATTGGATGCCGATGTGGTTTTAGATTTTGTGCCACTGCTAAACTCGGAATCTCAAGTAATTTCAATCCATTTGAAACATCGTGTCCGTACGCAAACATAGGTGGACAATTTTCAACGTTTATAATTGTAGATTTAACGATCCCGAGATCACCTAGTTGTTCACAAGTTGATCCTAACTTGAAATAAAAGCTACTGCGGACTCTTTCTACGAGAAGCATTGAGCTTGGTGCAAATCCACAATACATATAGCGGGTTCGAAAAGGGTCAGTTACTTGAGTGAGTCGAGTCTTCGGTTGGTACGTAGCGATAATGTTTTCACTTGTGGTTGTGGAACCACAAGCTAGTGACACACATGATGCTTCATGGTTCGTCAATTCGGGGACTCGGAATGATCTGGAATAAGTATACAATAAAGAATATTATTAAATAAATAAATAAATAAAGTATATGATTGTCTTGAACAGGGACCAGTAATGACATTTAAACTAACCTTTCCATTGCGCTATTGATGTTCCACGAACAGGGACCAGTAAAAGCAGCAGTAAGAAGTTGTGTCATTGTCTGAGAACGAGAAGTATCGTGCTCGAAAGGATGAATTGTATGCATGGGACTTGAATCGAGTCCAGATACAGATTGAACTGGATGCACAGTATTGCGCATGTCATATACCAGAAGCATACCATTCTAAAAAAAAAAAAAAATTGCAATGTTTTTAAAATTTTGAGTGTGCTAAGACATTTATTATAAAAAGACCAGATCTTTACATATACGGGTCGTTGAAATATAGGATTGATAACATTAAGTTAACATAATTAAAAAGCATAAATGCGTGTCGAAAGATTTGTGAACCTGCAATCCAGCATACATATAATTCGGGTTGTTGATATCCCACGCGCATGACCAAGCAGGGTTCTGAAAATAGATTAAACATAAGTTGAAAAAAAAAAAAAAAACTATCACTTTTTATAAATCAACTGGATTAAAAAAGACAACAACATTACAGGTAAATTGTAAGCCATCACAACGCGTTTGCCACCCATGCTGTAGAAATAAGGAAATAGAGTTCAATTAGTCACTACAAAATATTATTTATTATTAAATTTATATTTATATGATATACAAGAGCAAAGTAGTAGTTTATAGTTAAAGATTAACCTAATAATCGATAAGTTTTTCTCTAGAGAAGCTAAAAGTGCGAGTCTGCCACAAGGAGAGATATGCAGATCGTTGACAGCTTTAGTGCTCAGAGGAAGCATAATTTCGTCATTCGTTATAGGTTTCGTCATGTTTATCTACAATTAAATATTACCATATTACCAATAAGTTTAAAGAGCAATAACAAATATCCAAATTTCAAAATAACTTAATTATTTAATACTTGCCTTATTTAGAACATATTTGTCACCCATCCCCGGAAGTCTTCGTGCAAAAAGCAAAGTTCCATAGCAGACATCCATATCAAAAATTTGTGCACCGTCCACATACATCTCATTCTTCACGATGATAAATTTCTTTAAAAAAATATTAAATTGGATAATCAATAAAAGAAAAACTTGCAGGATAACAAACCTTTAAAACAAAACTGCAATGCCGGGACCCACACGTATTGACCGACCTAACATCATGCTTAACCCCTGCACAGCAATTTTAATTCTTATTGATGATGCGTCATTACATTAATAATAACTGTAGCCACAACCTTCAAAGATTTTATTAAGAGATTTACCTTTTTCTGTTTCATGAACCAGTCCACCAATCCTAGCAGACGCTTGTTTCTGCAAAAATTAGGTTACCCCCGAAAATTCATACAGACGTAAACTAGGCCATCTAGTCATAATTTGCCACATAAAAATGCTACCTGCAATATATGCATTTTATAGTACAGCCTAAATCCTTATCGATAAATCACAACTTCAAAAAATAGAGGATACCTTTAAAAGATTCAGCTCTTTTAACAAACAATCTTGTATGAGGTGCAGATTAGTCCTCTGCAGATTATAATAATAGAAATAATTTCAGCATCATAATATATAAACAGGTAAACAAATAAAACTTTCCTATTCA
This sequence comes from Rutidosis leptorrhynchoides, assembly GCF_046630445.1. NCBI lineage: Eukaryota > Viridiplantae > Streptophyta > Magnoliopsida > Asterales > Asteraceae > Rutidosis > Rutidosis leptorrhynchoides. Next base: position 358,939,557 of record NC_092341.1, on the reverse strand, counting down.
TATTTTTTTACCACACAGCCTATTGGTATATCATAAAGCACAAATCAAGTCAACAATTTACCTCAGCTTCCGAAAACGCAGCTTTTGACGTTTCATCTTTCTGCAAATTTCCAAAGATCATATTACATCAAGCCAACTAATTAAACACCATTAGCTCTCACATGACAGTTTGATAGCTATTTAACTGTTACCTTTGGCTGATTTTCATTCACTAATACGACCGGTGATGCATAGAGCTTTCTCACATCATCGAGACGAACGGATGCATTGCATTGAGGACACTAAAACAATAGAAGTAATAAGTTACAAAGTGCTAACTGCATCCACACAAATCAATCAATAATTAACATAGTTCACTTAAAAATCACCTTAGCATGACGGTTAGCGCGTAACTGAATCCACTTCTTGATGCAAGATAGACCGAATAAGTGTCCACAAGGAAGAGATCTGCCAAAAAAAAAAAAAAAAAAAAAAATACAAATGACAGCTAAATATAGTATAAGTTTCAAACCCTAAATTGTTGAATTATCTTGATCCGATTTTTTTTTAATGAAAATCACACAAATATATTAATAGAATATATATTTATTAAATTGAAACGTCCTATACAAACTTGATCGACACACATAAAGGTACTGGAATAGATTTTTTCCAATTCCTGATTGACAATTTATGCAACTATAAAAAAAAAAAACTTTACGATTTTCATAGTTTGAAATTTATAAAAAACTTATACATTCATAAAATAAAAGGATTATTACAGTAATTAAAAAGCAAGTTACTCACGAAACTTGATGATGACCGTTTAAGGTCCAAGGCTCGATACAGATAGAGCAATTCAATCCATCTAAATTATACTCTTTCAATTTTTCCGAATTCTTGTGTTGTTGTTGTGGTTGTTGTTGTTGTGAGTTATCGGTGGCGATGACAGGGGCGTCAATAAGCATTGGAGAAGATGTATCGATTACGGATTGGGGATTCATAGTAACTCTACTCATTAGATATATGCAAATGTAATTGATGATCAGAACTTTTAGGTTACACCAAAAAAAAAAAAGATTTTTTACCTAATATTACTGGAGTAACTTTCTGCTTGTGCGTGGTAACCGCCTCAATAATACGGAGTATTTAGCCCCTAAACATATATAGGAAAAAAGGATTGCGGCGACGTTAAGCAATATTTAATAAACTATTTTTTTTAAAAAATATCACAAATACTCCGTATTACAGTATTTATAGAGAAGTTTTTTTTTTTTTTTATTACGATAGCTACCATTTTATTTTATTAACATTAACATCACAAATTTTATAAAAGCCGTTTAGGATCACCCAAGGAGACTAAACCACCCACGTAATCATCTCTCGCAGTTGCATAACTCGCCACCAACTGTTGCCCTTGAAGAACCTGGACCAATCTGAGGGCATCACCGGTAAACACCCCTCTCACGCTGTCCCCACAACGCATTCAAAAGACGACATTCGATGGATTTCAAGGTCAGTGAATAACCTTGTGTGCAATGTTGTAGACTCTAGGAATCGAACTCATAACCTCCAATAAAGAGTGTCATGTCACTACCACTTGAACTACGATACAAGGTTAACATAATAATTAACATAATATATGATAGTGAAAGGGTTGTATTGTCGTTTTGCTTTAAAAATCATGTCGTTTTGAAACAATTACTTATAGGTTTTAGATTTTTAGTGGGACGTATGTATCATGGAGGGTTAATAACATGTTTTAGTGGGTTTATATTTTATTGTTGAACATTCGTCATTATTCACTTTTACTGTTCCCTTTGTGCGATTAGGGTTAGTTGCTGTGACAACTCGAAAATTTCCAGCCAAATTTAAACTTTATCTTTATATTATTCCGACACGATAAGCAAAGTTTGTTAAGTTAAATCTCAAGAATTTTAAACCGTGTTCATACATTCATTATAACCTCGACCAAATTCCGACGATTCACGAACCGTTATATATAAATAGATATGTATATATATATATATGTATATATATGTATATATATATATTATAACTTGAGAATATTAATAAAGTATTAAATGTATAATACTTTACACGAACGTATTTGTTTCAATATGTTTATCGATGGAATTAGAAGATAATATCAAATGATTGATTTATCAGATACATTGTGATATGATTACGGGTCTATGTTATGAGGTCCACTGTGATTTAAGAAATCTATTCTTTTTGACAACATTCAGAAAATGGTAAAGTGATTTATAAGTAAGAACGTGAAGTGTAAATAACTTAGATGTTGGATATCGACAAGTTAAGTAACTCGACATTTTTCATTAAGATGATTTCATACGTTTATTTAACCTTTGGACTTTATCTCATGCTTCACCAACAGACTGTAATTTAAAAACTTGAAACCTATTATGAATATATATGATTCTACTTTTCTAAAACGTTTTATGATATAACGATTTCCATTATTTTAACCTTTAAACAAAATGATTTTTAAATATATTTAGTTTTGGAAAACAAAATTATCATATTTATTTGATTTAGTTTCAAACGTACAAAAACGTTTTCAGTTTAAAAAGAACTTTACTATTAAAACGTATACAACTTTTATAAATATCTAGAACCACTTTTGACAACTCATTACTTAATCAGTATGATGAAGATAACGATATTTATATTTTATTTTATTAAATATATATAACGATTTAAATTAATATTATATATATTTATACGCGTATTATACGTATATAGTTTTATACTTTTACTATACTTAAACTTTACATTTACTTTATTTTTACTTTACTTTAACTTTAATAATTCACTTTAATAATTCATACTTTAATAATTTACTTTAATAATTCATTTTAATAATTCATACTTTAATAATTCATTTTAATAATTCATACTTTAATAATTCACTTTAATAATTCATACTTTAATAATTCACTTTAATAATTCAAAAATATATTATAAATAGAATTCAATAGGTTTCATTATTTCATAGAAACTTGAAAATATTTTTCTTTAAACTCTCTCAATCGATTTACATATATATATTTACTCCGTATTATTTCAAGATATTATTAGTATACATAAAATATTACGACGGAGTGCTGTCCGAGTGATTTCAAAATTGTTTTTCGAGCGGGATAGAGCTAAGGAAATTATGGGTTATAGCTATGGAGGTTATGGGTATGGTTCGGGAGTATTACTCGTGAGTCAAACTAGTGTTTATCATCTCCGTTGCGTCTACGTACTTTTCCTGCAATATTGAATCTCAATATTGATACGTGAGCACTCATAACTTAACTTTTATATATTATTAGTGTATCCCTGACTAGTGCTCGAGTATATAGGATTATGCATGCTTATACGTTCGTTATTGTCGTTAGATAGGTTATGTCGAATCTTGAATTAAATACATATGCTATTAAGATAAGGTATATGATATGCATGTCGTTGGAAAGCTAGCGAAAAATTGAGAAATTTTCATTTAGATATCGAATGGTTTCGATGAACGGTTTAGAAGTTATAGTCAATTGAATTTTTGTATTATTATTATTAAAAATGATTATTATTATCGTCGTTATAATCTAATTATTATTATTATTATTATTATTATTATTGTCCTTATTAATAAAAGATATTATTGTTATTTTTATTATTATTACTATCGTTATTATCGTTAATGTTATAATTAGTATTATTATTATTATTATTATTATTATTATCATTCAAATAGTTATTAGTATTATCATTAATATTATTATTAGTAGTATTATTATAATTAAAACTAATATTAGTAACATCTAATTATTATGATTACTATTATTATTGTTAATATGAACGCGATATAAAAGACGACTAAAAGCTATTAAATGAAGCAATTAAGAAATAATGAGTATGAGTATCATGATGAAATTAAGATATTGTAAGATATTGATTTAAAGGAAAAATATCGTTTTCATTATTTTACTATTATTATTATTAAAAGTATTATTAATATTAAAACTATCATTTTTACTAAAATCATTATTTTTAATAAAAATTATCATTGTTAATATGAAACATCATTATTATTATTATTTTAGTACTATTATTAATAAAAATTATCATTTTATCATTTTTAGAAAATATAATTATTGTTATTTTTATTAGTAGAATAATAATAATTATTACAAAATAATACAACTTTTACTTACTATTATTATTATCAATATTATTTTATCAAATAAATATGTGATACAAAGATATTTTACTACGTATAATATAATTACGTTAATAATACCTATCATATTATTTTTATGATATTAAATGAACTTTATAAATTTTATTACTTAAGATATATAAAAGTATATTTTTATTAAATAAATTTTAATATAAAATTTTATTTATTAATAAAAGAACTATACTATTTACTTTAATAAAATTTGTTAAAAATATTTAGATATATAAAACGACTATATTTAAACTATATAATAATCATGTATAAATTTTGGAAGACATTTTGATCAATATGATTTTTGTTGACTTTTGCATATTTAGTCTCGAGCATTAGGATTGTGATACACTACGACTTGACCTAAAATGTTGGACAGATATTGATCAAACATATAAATATATATAATTAATATAGGTTCGTGAATCCAAAGCCAACCTTGCACTTGTTCAATGACGTCATATGTATTTTTACTACAAAATACAGTATTGTGAGTTTCATTACTCCCTTTTTATATATATATTTTTGGGACTGAGAATACATGCGTTGCTTTTATAAATGTTTTACGAAATAAACACAAGTACTTAAAATTACATTCTATGGTTGGATTATTAACCCGAATATCGCCCTTCAAGTCTGGTAACCTAAGAATTTAGGAAAATGGCCCCTGATTGACGCGAATCCTAAAGATAGATCTATGGACCTTGACAAGTCCCATTCGGGGTACGAATGCTTTAGTACTTCGAGATTATTATTATACAGACGAGAGGTTCTGTTTGAGGATATTCTATGCATTAAAGTTAACGTCGGTTACCAGGTGTTCAATCCATATGAATGATTTTTAATTCGCGGGTTACGCGTATTATTTTGTACTCGGGTTACGTGTACAATTAAATATATGAAATCTTGTGGTCTATTAAAATGATGGAAATGAATGATTATGATAAACTAATGAACTCACCAACCTTTTGGTTGACACTTTAAAGCATGTTTATTCTCAGGTATTAAATAAATCTTCCGATGTGCATTAGCTCATTTTAAGGATATTACTTGGAGTCATTCATGGCATATTTCGAAAGACGTTGCATTCGAGTCATTGAGTTCATCAAGATTATTATTAAGTCAATTATAGTTGGATGTATTATGAAATGGTATGCATGCCGTCAACTTTAGATGTAAAGAAAGTTTGTCTTTTAAAAACGAATGCAATGTTTGTAAAATGTATCCTATAGAGGTCAAATACCTCGCGATGTAATCAACTATTGTGAATCGTTTATAATGTATATGAACGGGTCCTTTCAGTTGCTTTTTGAAGATGAGCGATTGGGAAGACTATTCTTTGACGATTCTACCTTTTGTTGTTATATATTATGTTAATTTCGTTTCTGTTTTACGTGAATCCTGGTTAATATGAATAAGGAGTACAATAGTTAACAAACCACAAGGGAGTGGGATATTAACCAAATAAAAATAGAGAACCCATGTTCGCTTATCTAGATTACTGTAGGATTAATGTGCAAGGTACAACATATAACTATATGGCCAACCTCATTTGAGCCTTCGGGGTCACACACATATACACCGAGACGTCCAATAAAATATATATATGATGTGTGATGCCCCGTACAAAACCATCGTGTATGGATCATCAACAACAGGATCATCACAAGGTCAAACACTATATGCTGTTTGAAAACCGATTTGCATTCATTAAAAAGATAACGTTTTACAAAGATAACATGTCATAAGACTTATTACAAACCATTGTTCCAAAATAACATAAGTTTACGAATGCAAAACATAGGTTTCATAATTTGAGACATCTCTAGTAATGCAGCGGATAACTAGTACAGTAGGTCCATAATAGCAATTCAATAACAGCATGACATCAAGTCTAACAGCGAAAGCAATAAACCTTTAGGCACCTGAGAAATACACGCTTAAAAAGTCAACACGAATGTTGGTGAGCTATAGCTTAAGTTGTAATAGTAACGTAAGATAGGCCACGAGATTTCAGTGCTGCAACAGCGTATCAAAACAGTATGAAAAGTATATGTATAACCGTGGGCACCCGGTAACTAGACTTAACGTTTATAACCCCCTGAAAGTACACATGGCGAGTGCGTATGATCACGAAGTATTAAACACCCGTTAAATGCTAGTACGACTAGCCCGAGTGAGGATGTCAAACCCTATGGATCCATATCTAAGATTCGCGTTCACCGGTTCAAAAACCAATGACTAAACGTTACCGTGCTAAGGGGAATGTTTATGCCGTTGTATAACCCACACACATATAAAGTTTAAGTACTCGTGCCTAACATGTAAAACGTAAAAAGCGCATGTATTCTCAGTCCCAAAAATAGTAAAAGTGGTAAAAAGGGATGCTATAACTCACAGTGATAAAAGCGGTAAAGTCGGTAATGAAAGTACGCAAGTAGTAAGTCGGTCCGAAAGGTCGTCAACCTAAATCAAAAGTTACTAGGTCAGTAGGTTGTCTTTATAAATTCTAATAGTGCATAAAATAAGTTTAAGTGTCATCATCATAAAAGCTAAGTAAGTTTGACAAGAATAGAGATCGAAACAATAGGCTGACTTCGATCAGCTGCTACGACCTCTACGTAAATCGAAAAGACGCATAGTCAGTGGCTATGGCTCCGTATATGAGTCCCCTAACCACTGACCAATTTCCAGAACCTAACTCGTCTTCGTTTGACCGTAGAGACGGTTTAAGTGCGAGTAAGTCAGAAATTTCGGCACAACATTAATAGGGTGTAGTGACTATCGGAGGGCCATAAATCCTAAACCGTAACTCGGATTAAGACGAGGCCTAAACAGAAAATCATCTACTCGAACCGAACTAACTGAAAATCAACTTTCCAGTAGCCCAGGTGGTCTGATCAGATACGAAAATCAGTGGACAAGTGTTCCGGTGGGGTTCTTGGTGCTTGATGCTCATCACGGTTCTCATCCTTGATGCTTGTAGCTTCAAGTGTACAACTCGTTGATGGTTTAGCATCACTTTTGACCAAGATTCACCATCAATACACAATATGTTAAGACCAAGTAAGAACATAACTCATTCATGAGTCTTAGATGGATGATGAACCAAGGTTACATCATATAATTAGTCTTAACACAATTTCAATTCACAATAACAACTAAAGCTACAAACTTTACATCAATTCAACAAGTATAAGCACAATCCAAGTCAAAAGAGGTGATGGAACCCTAAGCTAGAGAGCTTGGATCCATTTCACACAAGTTACAAGGTTACAAAGCTAGAAAGCTTGACCCTTTAAGTGTTCTTGAAGATCTTGAAGCATAAAGCTTGGATCTTGAAGATACATGAAGATTACAAACAAAAGTTTGAATCTTTTTCACAAAACAACATGATCAAAGCAAAAAGAACTTAGATATAACAAAAAGATATGAAGATTCAAGCTAGAAAGCTTGCATCTTGTTTGTTCTTGAAGATCTTGAAGCATAAAGCTTGGATCTTGAAGATGCATGAAGATTACAAATAAAAGTTTGAATCTTTATCACAAAATAGAAAGATTAAAGTATAAAAGAAGTAGATCTACAAAAGATATGAAGATTCAAGTTAGAAAGCCTGAATCTTCCATGTTCTTGAAAGATTCATGCTTGAATCAACAAGATATAAGTAAGATCAAAGCTAAAAGGAACTTTGATCTCCATATTATGATGATGATGACCACGAAATTGAAAGGAAAAGAAGAAGGAAAAGAAAACTTACAAGAAGAACTAGAGAGGAAAGAAAGAAAGAACAAGTGTGTGTGTGTGAAAACCAAATGATCAAGTGTTGGAATGAGAAGCAAATGGCTAGTATTTATAAGCAAGGAAATTGACAAGGATTGGTGACATGGAAAAGGCCATCTTGGTCGTGATTTTTGAGAGGGGGGAGGGGACACAAATTTGCTTTATGGATCATGGTTGTCTAAAGTGTGTACTAATGCTAGAATCCCATGTGACAGTTAGATAATCCTTATCCATTATGCTAGTATGACTCATTAATTAATTAATTTATTATTTATTTATTATTATGGGCCACTAGTAATAATACTTGGGCTAATTAATTGGGTCACTAGCTAGATTAGGGTGGACTTGAGCCCAACAAGGTAGAAAATCTAACAAGGCTAACTATTGGGCTTTAGCAATTAAATAAATAAAATTAAGCATTCAAAGGCCCAAGTAATTATTATTATAAAATAATAATTAATATTTCGCAGTCCAAAAGTTTCGATTTCGACAAAAGTCAAACGTGCGCGCAGTCCGCGGTTTATTCGTAACGGCAAGTAACACTAACGGTTATAAAGCATCCAATGGACAAGTTAATCATTTCACATACACCAAGGCATGTTTTAGGGTAAATATGAATATAAAACACGTGTGCCAAGGTTACGGAGTAATAAAGTAACACAGTACGCACAAATACGCAGTTTCGCTAAAATACAAGGCATAAAAGCAAGTCGAAAAAGTCGGGTCGTTACATGATGTATATATATTACTCAAGTAACAAAATAGTAAATCGAAATTAATTCATTTACTATTCATATGAATAGTAAATGAATCGAAATTAATTAATTTACTATTCACATGAAAGCGACATGATAGAAATTATTAATTATAAGTTACATAACATACCCCTGAAGTATTTGAGAAATACGACTTTATGATATATATTCGTTCTAATTTGAATTCACGGATTTTTTATAAAGGTTCACGGGTGTTTTGAAAAAAATATCTTTATATATTGCACCAAATTAGTTCATATCATATTCTTTCAGTGAACTAAAAAAAACACATATTACATATTTTGATTTCATAATATTAACCAAAGGTTGATTAATATTACTTGGGTTTGGACTAGCATCCATTGACGGTTGTTTGAAGTGTAGTGTGGACTATCCAAAGAGACGGTCATACTTTTGATCGTAAGTTTCTCTCCGTCTCTTCAATTTTCAAGAAAGGTATATCGTTAACTCCTCTTTTATTTATATTCATGACAATTATTATGATGTAACTGGATCATTGGGAATGATTAATCGTGTGCATGTTTCATTAAATAAGTGAAAATTTAATCTTGTTAAATTTTGTTCATAAAATAATAAAAGATTATTATTTTAACTATCCACTGCGTTAATCTGTTTTGGTAAAAGTACACACGATTTTTCATCAATTACAACTCCTCTTAGAGCATGTTTGACAATAAGGCTTTTGGAAATTTTATGAGCTTTTGTGAGGTTTTAGCTTCTAGCTTTTGTGAGAAAAAGTTTATCAAGTAAAAAACTTTGTTTGGTTACAAGAGCTTGAAGTTTTTTAGGAAGGAAAAAGCTAAAAACTAATTTAGCTAGCATTTCAGCTTTTTGTCATTTTGCTTTTTATTTTAATAGTTTCAACAACCTGCCAAAAACATGAATACATAAAAAGCTAACAACTACAAAAGTTATCAGCTAAAAGCAAGGTTGTAAAAGTCGCGAGTCGGGGACGCATCGGTCGAGATCTAAAAAGGACGCGTCGGTCGAGTCGGGGACGCGTCGGGGACGCATCGGTCGTTGACCAACGTTGACTTTATTAATAATTTCTTAAATATATATTTATATATGTATAAAATAGTTGATTATGTACCATAAATTTTTTAAATAAGAACTTGAATTTAAATACAATCAAACTTCAAACTAAATTAACGTTACCAAGTACCTAATCAGTAAGGATACAGAGAAAAGACCGGCCCAAAAAATGAAAACAAACCCTAATGTTAAAACATATCTCATCTTGACGAATATTTGACCGTTTTAGACCGTTTTAGACCAACTTTGACCGTCTTTGACAGACTTTGACCGAACTTTTAGCTTTAACCGTCTTTTGAGTCGTTTTCAGAAAAACGGGACGGAGAACCCAAAAAACGACGCATCGGCCGTCGCGTCGGCCAAGTCGACCGACTTTTACAATACTGGCTAAAAGCTACCAGCTATTTTCGCCAAACATACCCATAAAATTACGCCTAATTTGACTCCTCCATTTGATAGCAACTGCTTCCATCGAAGTAGATCGCCATTTACCGAAATTGGAAGATAATTTTGATCTTATGTTTGCTATCCAAAGGTGCGAGATTAAACGAAAATCAATAAGAATATCTTTTATGGGAACTAAATACTGTCCAATGAAATAACTCGTTACACCATTTTCATATGAGCCACATTAAGGTGTACATAGCAGGTAGGCATACCTTGTCTGGCACCTTCTCGCCAACAATTATATCCACTTGATTGTTCATATTGCTAGTCGTGAGATCGTCCACCAAATAAATAAAGAACTCTCCTAAATGGCACAATTAATCTACAGTTATGAAAAGATGATCAAAATTTTCAAACAAATTTTGGCAAAAACTGCATTCCATGTTTAAATCTCACTAACACTTCATATTCATATTAAGTTGACAAGATTTTTTTTTTTTTACAAACAATTAGAATAACTCATTACATCACTTACAAATAATTAAATGCATATATCCTCACATTAGATAAATTGCCTACCCATTTAAACCTCTCGTCCCGGAGTTTGAATATTAATTCAATAACGTGTCCAATGTGTATTAGAGGTGTTGAAACTAATGACCACACATTCATTCTATGCGTTACGGCTCAACCTCATCGATCTGTTATTCATATTGAACCAATGTGAATCTTCCTATTTCCTCTACTTAGCTTCAATCGGAACAGTGGTTTGAAAATAAACCATTTATAGTGATATCTCAGATAGATTATATGTAATTGTTGCATCCTTATCTTGAATTCTATGGCAGTATATGAATAACACTATTTTTAGTTCATATGAAAAGAGTGACATTTCTTATTATGTTCGTTCATATATTCATCTAATTGGCTTAAAACTAAATGTATATTTATCTCGTGTTGGAATAATTGACTTAAAATCTTTGTTATTGTCATCTACCTTCTTGCAAGATGTTTTCATTGTCAAAGAAGTATACATGCTGAAAAAAAAAAAAAAAAAAAAAAAAAAAAAAATCATCTTTTTTATTTTTGTTTAGTTAACAATTGAAAATGTATAACAAAGTAATAAAAAATGGTGTCACATTTACAACCGTTAATTGCAGCAAAAGATTAAAATACAGTAACCACTCTTCAATACGATGAATTCGTTGACAGTGACGCTAAATATCACGAAAGGAGATCGAACCACGTGGAGTAAGGCACATTCCACAGAGCACGAACAAAACGACAACGTTTCACACAGGTAACCGCACACTACACTTTCCACCTATATATACAGGGTACGCAATCACACACACTAGTCACAACCTCCAACTATTTCTCTAAAATGAAAACTTCAAGGCTACTCTTTCTCCTATTTCTCTCTCTTCTTTTAACCTCATTTTCTCCGGCTACTGGATTAGGTCTGACGGAGTCTAGGTTTTCGATAAATCAAGCTAAACAGCTCATCAGAGACCTCAATTTGTTCCCAAAACACTCCGTTAACATCGCCGGCGTTAATAACCGTTCGGCTGTTGGCCGTTCGAAGATAGTCGAGAAGCCGTTCAAATTCCCTAATTTTGTCGGAGGTGATGGCGTATCAGTTGAGGAATTAGGTCATCATGCTGGCTATTACCAGATTCAACACTCTAATGCTGCTCAGTATACTCTCTAAACCTTATTTGTACTTTATTTTTGTGCTTATGGAAGTAGGTTTGCTGATTACAATCATTAAATTAGGGATATATAAATACCTTTTGAAGTCGATAGTCATAATATTGACTGCAGACTGTCGTTTTTTACAAATTGATTGTAAATATGTATATCTTATTGTGCTTATGGAAGAAGGTTTGCCGATATAAACATCAAGTCAGGGATGTATAAATAAATATTGAAGTCGATAGTTATAATATTGACTACAGACGGTTGTTTGTTACATATTGATTACAACTATCGTCATACACTTGATAATGACTAATAGATCACATGTTATTGTGCAGTTACTTCTATTATTAGCTTATAACTATCGTCATTTGTCTTGGTTCCATTATACATGTATTTGTTTCATATATGTGGTACTATTTTGACTACATTCTAAGAGTGGTGATTTGGTTATGTGTAGGATGTTTTACTTTTACTTTGAGTCACGGAACAATGAACATGATCCTGTTGTTATCTGGTTGAGTGGGGGACCTGGTTGCAGCAGCGAGCTTGCTCTTTTCTACGAAAACGGTCCTTTTAAAATCGGAGATAACTTAACTCTTGTTTGGAACGAGTATGGGTGGGACAGGGTGAGAATCTTTTGGTTAAGTATTTTCATCTATCATTGTACTTTAAAAAGATATTATGATCTCACTTTATATCTTGTTATTTGATTTGATGAAATGCTTTTCTACTTTTTATGATTTTACTTTTTGTGGTTGAAACATAATTAAGAATTTTAGTCCCTGTTGTATGTGTCTTGTTATGAACTTGGAGTTGAGTTCTATTCATTTTTCTTTTTGTGTGCAATCTCAGGCATCAAACATATTGTTTATTGACCAACCTACTGGGACTGGGTTCAGTTACACCTCTGATAAAAGTGACATTCGTCATGACGAACAGGGTGTGAGTGATGACTTATATGACTTTTTACAGGTCTGTAGCTTTCCTCTGTTATTTGTATATGTGATTATGTTAACATAGGTCCTTGGCTATCATGATTGTAGTTATAAAGTCTCAAGTTTGTTGTTTAATCTGGTTACATTTCAGGCATTTTTTGCTGAGCATCCCGAACTTGTAGACAATGACTTTTATGTTACTGGAGAATCATATGCTGGCCACTACATTCCTGCTGTTGCTGCTCGTATCCACCAAGGAAACAAAGCTAAGGAAGGAATACACATAAATCTGAAGGTATCTCTTGGTCTCTTAGAACAAATCCGCTTCTCAATTAATTCGGTGTACTTATTAAGGAATTGTTATACAGGGTTTTGCTATTGGAAATGGACTCACTGATCCAGCAATTCAGTACAATTCATATATTGATTATGCATTGGATGCAGGAATTATTAAGGAGTCTCAATCTAAAAGCATAAAATTGATAGTTCCATTGTGTGAAGCAGCAATAAAGCTATGTGGTAATTATGCATCATATGTTATCTGTCACATACTAAAAGCCAAAAATATAATTTTTAACAGCAAAAGTGCACTTAAATCCAATCCATGTTTCTTATATGCTTCTTGATATAGTTATTCTGTTTACTTTTTGCTAGGAACTGATGGAACTGTCTCTTGTATGGCTGCATACCTGGTTTGCAACGGTATTTTCAGTTCAATCATTTCCAAGGCTGGAAATATCAATGTAAGGATATCTATTCTTTGTTTATTTCAAATTAAATGATAAAAAAAAAATATTTTGGTAAATAGAAAGTTGTAATGTAACATCACTTTGTGTTTGGTTTCAGTACTATGATATTAGAAAGGAGTGTATTGGCAGTCTCTGCTATGACTTCTCAGATATGGAAACACTCCTTAACAAAAACTCCGTTAGACAAGCTCTTGGCGTTGGAGATATTGAGTTCGTATCGTGTAGTACAACTGTTTACCAAGCTATGCTTATGGACTGGATGCGAAATCTCGAAGTTGGCATACCTGGTCTTCTTGAAGACGGGATTAAGATGCTTGTATATGCTGGAGAGTATGACCTCATTTGCAACTGGCTTGGTTAGTTTTTCACTACACTGTTTTTCAAGTTGAACAGAGTCAGATCATCCTAAAATTATTGACTATGAATATGATTTTTATTTGGTTTAAAAAATAGGTAACTCGAGATGGGTTCATGCAATGGAATGGAGTGGGAAGGAACAGTTTAAATCATCTTCTGAAGTTCGTTTTGCAGTATCCGGATCTGACGCAGGCTTACTCAAAAGCTACGGTCCACTAAGTTTCCTCAAGGTATGTTACACTCGTTCAATTTTGGTGGCGGAATATTTTTGTGTTTTCCCTGGCTTTATTATGGCAACTGAGTTAACTGAGGGTTTTTTGGGCGGGTGTATTGTAATGGGAAAACAGGTTCACAATGCTGGTCATATGGTTCCTATGGATCAACCCGAAGCGGCTCTGGAGATGTTAAAGAGGTGGACAGAGGGATCACTTAGGGAAACTAAAATGGAGCCTGAATCTCTGGTTTCCTCCATATAAACATGTCATGTCATGTAATGGACATTTGCATCAAGTGTGTGTTGTGTGTAAATAATGCTGGTTGTGTTGTGTTGCCTCGGAACTTGATAGGATGTATCCAACCTACATAAGAGTAGAACACATTGAGCCTCTATTTCGCTCGTTTTAGGTTTCTTATTCTGTGGATTGCAAATGCAAATGTTTTAGTCAATCAAGGATCCATGTACCTGCAGTTATTGTGATGCTACCATCTTTCATAATTCACTGTTTTAGGCTCTTCTTTATTATGTTCTCTGTCATCTTTGAATGGTACGAAACTCAAACTTTCCTTATTGATGTTTTTTAAGACTCCGTATAAAGTTGCCCTATGCTGTGATGCTACCGTCCATGTACCTCCGTATAAAGTCTATTTATCATTCATATAACCACCCTACTAGTTTTATTTTATTTTGATTTCTTATTGTAATGTTATGATATTGTTTTTGTTATCGTGTGACGGAGTATTTACGGCGGCTCCAGGTACCAACGCAAGGATTGATTGGGTGACTTGTTTCAACCAAACAAGTTTTGACGTGCTACACAACCTGCTCATCTTGCAACGATCGCAATTCTTTTCAGTTTGTTTCAGTATTACTGTATGATGTTAGAACAAAGTGTACTGTATCTGTGATGACTTATCAGACATGGAGATACTTCTTAACAAGAAGCAGGGGGGAACCTACATAGGACTCAACGGGTCTGTGACACCACTAGTTTGAAATATCTTTTAACAAAGTATACTTCTAATGAGGTCCGTGACACCACTAGTTTGAAATATCTTTTAACAAAGTATACTTCTAATTGTGTATGATATCACTAAATTTAATAATATGACCTCATATATTTTTAAAAGGTAAACAACCACTGTGTATGATATCACTAAATTTAATAATATGACCTCATATATTTTTAAAAGGTAAACAACCACTAAATACTCTGATTACCTTTAAAAAGAATTTGGGGTCCTATTGAAGCCACTAACAAGAACTCTGTTAGATAAACATAATTGCTTTAGTTTATGGTCAGGGACTGGATGAGAAATCTTGAAGTTGGTTGGACTTCAAATACAAGAAATCAAACAATTTTTCTACAAAACAAAATCAGAGATCCCTATAAGCATAATTGCTTTATTATTAGGGAAAACAGGGCTTTCCAAAAAAATAAATAATAATAATTAGGGAAAACATGAAGAATAGTACATTCATTAACTGATTAAGCCAACTTATATATCCTAACTCGAGATGGAAATGATCTCCTACTTGATTGAGAATTAAGGGAGAAGAAAAGAGTTTATTGCATTGATTCATGAATGAATTGTTTACAACTTGTATTCTCTATTTATTACATTTGGTAACTATAACAACTTACCAGCTATACAACGCTAGTAACAAACTAATAACATAATCGATGCCAGTCTTCTTCAATTCTTGCGTCCAGTCCATTGGTATCTTTAAGCCTCTTAGGATCCATTATCTTGCGTTTGGGCCTTCCTGTAGTGGACTCATCTTCTATTGGGCTTGTATCTGCATTTGGCCCAAAAACCACATATTGACACTATTTTTTTTTTTCAGGCAAAGATGAAACACTTAAATTAATACTCCTTCATCAAACTGATGAAGACAACAATTACAATAAAGGATCAACCGGCTTGAACAAAAATGTATTGAAAATAAAGCCGATCGACAAAATAATTCGGGATTAAAATCCCAAACATAATAAAGATGAGAATAACATAACTTGAAAAACAAAGTCCACAAAACGCTTTGAGCTTAAATTGCCGCCCACCAAGTGTAGATTCCGTTGAATATGAAAACGTTTCTTGTAGATGAGAGCTTTTCCACTGTCATCCTACAATTCTTGATATTCCCATACACAAAATCAATAAGGATCATAAGCCTCTTCATAAACATCGGAATATTTTGACTTGAATCATTTTTCGGCCAGAATATGAGAGAAATGTGTGTCCAAAGACCGAAGGGCTGAAAGGCGTGATAAGAGCAGCTCGGCCTAGTATATTATTGGTGGAACATGGGCCTGTTGGGATGAGAATTAGACTTGAAAATTCGTTTTGTTCATAAAATTATTTTGAGTCTGACGCTGCCGTCGAAAAAATTTAACTCGTGGCGAGCGGGAAGATACGGGTTGTCGTTGTGTTTAGCGTTTTTTTAAAAATTGTCCGTTTCGCGTATAGTTAGTCCCGTTGGGTTCATAAGATTTTTCGTAATTGAACGGTGGTCTCGAAAAAATTTAACTCGCACCGAGCGAGAAGATAGGGCCCGTTATAAATTCGGGTGGAATTAGTTTCTTTTATTCTAATAAAATTATATATTTACACTTTTAACCCCTGAGAAAGTGTAAACTTGAGGGGTCGTTGTGTAAATATAGGCAAAGTTGAGGGACCGTTTGTAATGTGAACGCAAACGCAAAACTACAATCCAATATAACTAAAACTACATATATATTCCCACCACATTTAGTATATAAGGGTTAATAAAATTATATATTTACATTTTTAACCCCTGAGAAAGTGTAAACTTGAGGGGTCGTTGTGTAAATATATGCGAAGTTGAGGGACCGTTTGTAATGTGAATGCAAACTCAAAACTACAATCCAATATAACTATAACTAAAACTACATATATTCCCAACACATTTAGTATATAAGGGTTCATTGTATTATATTTTAACCGGGTTATTATACATATCCTACTTAAAGTTGAATTCGTCCTAAAAGCTAAATAACAAGAATTAGCATAACGATTAACAATTGCGAAGACGATAGGCCACTATCGGTCTCCAACAATCATCGGGTCTAAACCGTACAAAATTAAGAATATAAATTCTTTAAATAAATTTAATCTCCATTAAATACAAATAATATTTATTCATAACGGATAACATAGAAATGTTATTTTCTCAACTCGTGACTTAAAATTCGTTTAACTGGTTTCATGTCGCTCCCAATCAAGAATAGAAATTCTTATCAAAGGTTGTCACATAAATATTACAAATAATATTTATTATTAAATATAACATAAAAATGCTATCTATTTCACGTATGACATATAAGTCAAATTAACGGCCGTTAAAGAATTAACGAAAAAAAAGTTAACGGAAAAAGGAGGGTCATTACATCGTGTAACAGAAGGCAAAGGTGGGAAGTTGGAAACATCAAAGTCAACACTATTATTTTGGGGTGTATGTTCAAAATTAAAAGGAGAGCAAGAGTGAACATTGTCAATAATACTTAAATCAGGAAAAGGAATATAAATATTATTGGACTTAATGATGTTGCTTTTTTGTGGTACCACACCATTGTCCCCCTTTACTTGTGAAATTTGCCTCCCTTCCCTCGTCTCATTACTGTCTTTAGGAGAGAGTGGGAAAATGGTACCGGTTCCAATGTCCAATGTACCTGAAATATCTTTGTCTTTACTTGACCCACTAACCGGAACTTCCTCCCCGTTGGATCCACCACCTGCCGGAGGTGAAACATTTTCCGGCAATGAACCAGAACTGTTAGCTTCCACATCAGTATTCACTACCTCTTCTGTTAAAATTCGTGCAGAATATAAACCCTTGTGTGAACATATTGTGGCTCTCAATGTCTTCTTCAGATATAATTTCAATGCAGGGTTTCGATTTTTACTTCTTGAACCCACACCTTACATGAAACATTGGAAGAAATGTTCATACTGTTTTATTGGAGCTGGGTCTTTTAATTCTGCCAAAACAGTTAATGTTTCTGCGTTTTTTAAACGTGAAGAGTTTGGATCTATACGAATCACCTCACCTCCAATTTCGCCAACGATTAAATTTACAGAATCTATTGATGCACATTCAACCGGACACCCTCGAATTTCAAGACGAGTAAATCTAGAAAATTTGAGTGCCCGTTGTTCCATCGGTTGAACTTTTAAAAACTCCAGATTGCTTAAAGTTGGGCCTGAATTAATACGTTTGAAGCTGTCGGTGTCTCTGCACTCTGGAATATAAGCATAAGAAGCCCATGTTGAGACCGAATCAATAATAGCTTCACGAGATTTTAACCAGTTGAGTAATTTTTCGGACTGAATAGGGGACCTATCGGCGATAAGTGCATATTTCTTCATCATGTTCTTCACATCTTGTTCAACTGTAAGAGTGATTTCAGGTTTCGCCATACCGGGATTGCTTATGACACTTGGTTTCTTATTTTCTCCGTCGATCATATCGGTTTTTGTATATCCCACTGATAGGAATCTGCATAAAACTTTGACTTATTCATGGCACCAATAGCCTTGGTTGCACCTCCAATATTTGAAAACTTAATGAACACATACGATCTTCCCAATTTCCACGCAAAACCTTTAATCGAACCAAATACCTTAAAAGCGTTATTGATGTTGGCTAAACTCGTTGTTTTTGTGATTCCTCCTACAAAGATTGTGGATTTTTGGGAGAATAATGGCTGATTTGGACGGAATCTGGGGTTAAATTTGACATGATTCTTGGTGAATTGATGCGGATTGAATGGTTTGATTATGATAGAGTTCGGAAAAGAGGGTTTAAACTGTTGATATCGACTCATGTTGCAGTTGTTACGGATTAAACGATTAAAGAAGATGGTTGACCGGAATAAATGGTGGCAGTGTGCGGAAATTTGAATTTTCCGGCTATAGTGCCGTTAGGCACTAGAAAGAGAATTTTCCTCGATGTAATGTCAACGTTATCACCAACCTTCTTATCTTAAGCATAAGTTAGCCGGTAATTTTTTTTAATGTACATCGTCAAGTAGAATTCCATGTCTGTATATTTGCATTTATATGCCCATGTAAACTTACAATCATCCAACTATAGTACATCCCAAATTTTTAAAGTATATGAAACCAACTTATTCGATGTTAAGTAAGTAACCAAGAATAACGTAAGAGAGCTCACTAAATATGCTTTCCGTCATGAAACTGGGCATTCTTCGATGACCTAATGTCCGTCAGGTACAAGTACTAAACTTGTAATAAACTCAATATCGGAGGCATCCAGGTAAAAAAAAAAAAAAAAACAAGGACCAACCGCTAAATCTTGTCAAAAAGAAATGAAAACCCTATTTGTCACGTTAGAATACATATACCGTCTTCCCAAATCGCGCTCTCATATCGTACCACTTTATTCAATTAATCGTTCAGTTATCTCTACTATCCGGATTTAGACTAACAGCATCGATCTCCGGTGAGTGATTCTCATTTAGATCTTCAATTTCTCTGCTGTTGTTACAGTTTGTTCTCTAGGGTTACATTTATCATACATAAACACCATGTTTAATGTTTTAATTGACATTTTAGGGTTCATCATTTTTGTAATTTTTATTTGTTGATGTAGGGTTACGAATATGTAAATAAACATTCTATTTTAATAATCTACTAGGGTTTCATGCGTTGATATCATTTTGCAATTTTGCTCCACAAGCTTTGATTTGAAGTTTTGAATATTTTTTTTTTTCGTTGCTCTTAGGAATCATGCAAGCTCCTGAGGATAATGGATACGGTGAGAATATGTAGTTTGAAAGAAGTGATGCTGCGTCAGTGGATGAGACCAAGGAGGAAAGATAGGACGGGAGCTAGATTGAAAGAGGAAATTGATCCGAAAATTACTCAACCGTTTCGTGTTCCTTTGAGAAAGTCAGTGGCATTGTCTGCTGCTAAAGTGGATAGTATGAGTTGGAGAAATAAAAACTTAGAGATTTAAAGTTTTGTGCCTAAAAGGGATACTTTACTACTATGACTCGATCATTTGCATTGGTGTGTCTAACAAGGAGTCAAGTTAGGAGTCACGTTAGGATGTATTAATAAGTCTTAACTATAATAACTCCATCGTCTTTTTCATTACTATGTGCTTTCGCATTCCATTCATTTAATTCGAACGAGCTATTCTTTGGAATGTACAATTTTAGCAATGAAACCCTCGTAACCAGAGGACCCTTGGTATTGCCCAGTGGTTCATTACTAAGATGTGTTGGTTTTAGCCTGGAAGGCGAGTCAATTTTATATGATTCTTAAGTACGTAATCTTGTTTAGCTATCAATTGCATTACATAAACATTGATTTGAGAGCTTGATTTTCTTTTGCAGGGATCTTCAGGTATTCGATAGTGTAAGTTGGTAATCACTTTCAGGTGAACATACACATACTTACATCAACTAAATAATGTTTTCTTTTGTTTATTTATGGTGTTCTGTTCCATGTTTAGAAATAGAGCCGAACCTTACTAGCTGGTTGGATTCGATTCTAACTAAATTGTTTTACATCTTTTGCAATTTTCATCAAGATTACCGATAAGTTATGCATAAAGTCTCGTAGGTGCTTTGCATATTGCTCTTGCTAACTGTGTGTTACATTAATATTACATTATCTTTATTTCAGGCTCAGAATATTTCTGACTTACATATCCTCTACATAAATTTTGCGGGGCCTTACCTCGGAACGTCGAATAAAATAGGTGACCTGGTTCTTTTCAATTCAACACATGTATATAAGACCTGGTTCTTTTCAATTCAACACATGTATATAAATTGTGAATACGTATCTTAAAATACATAGAAACCATATGCCAAAGAAACAACATATCTGAGCCATGGTAGTTTAAAAAATAATGTATAAATAAAGTTTAGATAGATTACTTTAATGGATTTGACAAAGAAAGTACGTGTTTAATGGTGCATATTATATAAATTTAATTGGTTCAGTAGTATCTATTGCTTGCACGACTGTTTAAACATACGTTAATGAAAATTAGATATGAATTTATCGAACAATTAGTGTTATGAACCATCATTTCTCTTATGAATATATGTTTGATATACATTCGTAAAAAATAAAGTATTGTGTGATGGTTACATTTTTGAAAGGAAAAGACCTATAAGAGCTTGTTAAACGGTTAAAACTTTAAATAGACCCTTAAGGTATGTGATGCGTACACATACTTGAAGTGGCTTGATTTTAGTGTTAAATAATTTTTTCTACAAAAATCGTACAATATCAAAAAGTGAGTTCATAATTACAACCTGCGTTGCTAGTTTCATCACATCAAGCACAAAGGACAATTAATGGAATCATTTCAGTCTGTTGCAACTCTTGCTCTAAATGGTGAAAAGTGATTTTTGTGATAGATCAATATTTTCATTTAAAGATACCTATTTTGTATTTTTATAAACTGTATCTATTGTGTTTGAATGATTATTATTTAAATTTGTTGTATTATAAATGTTTATTACTTATGGATTAAATGAATGTTAAATTTCATTACACTAACAGGGAGTCACAAACCTACCTAGTTACTGACGAATTAGGTTTCATTGTGGACATTATGAATGATAATTGGGTTATTTTTGCTAATTTTTTTAAAAGCCAGGAAAATAAAAGCGCTCTATGTATCATCCATTTCAAAACTGAATAATAATGACAATCTGTGTTATCTTTTATCACTATTATTAAAATACTTCAAATATGATGCATTACGCATGTGATGCGTCGTGTTTATATTTAGTGCTTTTATTATGCATCACATGAGTAATGCATCGCATATGAAGTAATTAATAATAATGATGAAAGATAGCACAACTCGTCATTATTATCCTGGTTTTGAAAATAGGCGATACATGATGGTGCTTTTGTCTTCCTGGCTTTTGGGAAGTTTAACAACGGCATCTCCATTATCAATCATAATGGCCATAATGAACCTAATTCGTCGGTAATTACATAGGTTCGTGGCTCCTTGTTGGTGTCATGAAATTTAATTTGCATTCATTCCGTAAGTAACAAACATTTATAATACAACAAATTTATCTAATAATCAGACAAACACAATATATACAATTTATAAAAATACTGAAAATGTACCTCTAGATGAAAATATTGATTATCTTTCTTGTTATAGTTCCATGTAAATTATAGCACAAAAATCGCTCTCCACCATTCTGAGCAGGAGTTGCAACGGACTTAAATGATTCCATAATGGTCCTTGTGTTTGATGTGGTGAAACTAGCAATGCAAGTTATATTATGAACTCAGTTTTTGAGATAGTTCGCTTTTTGTAGCGAAATTATAACTAGAATTAAACCACTTCAGATATGTGTACGCATCACATAACTTACAGCTCTATTAAGGTTCCAACTGTTTATCAAGCTCTTATTGGCCTTTTCTTCCAAAAAGGTAACTTTTACACATACTTTGATTTTTTACGAATGTACATCAATCATGTTTTCATAAGGGAAACTGATAGTTCATGACACCGATTGGTCGATAAATTCACATGTAATTTTCATTAACTTACGTTTCAACGGTCGTGCAATACATATTATTGAACCAATTAAATTTATGTATTATGCACCTTCAAACCAATACTTTCTTTATTAAATCCATTCAAAGTTAATCGATTTGAATTTCATTTATACGTTATTTTTGAAGCTATCGTGGCTTGGGTATGTTGTTTCTTAGGCATCTGTTATATATTTTAAGATAGGTATGCACAATTTTTCTACTTGTGTTGAGTTAAAAAGAACCCATCCACCAAATTTATTCGATGTTTCGAGGTAGAGAGCCACAAAATCTATGTAGTAGACATGTAAACCAGAAACATTCTGAGCATAAAATAAAGACGATGCAACATTAGTGTCACATACACTTTGCAGGAAAAGACCAATATGCAATTACTTATATGACTATCCGGGTAATCTTGATGAAATTTGCAAAAGATGTAAAACAATTTGTTTGAATCGAACAAACCAGTAGGATTTAATTCTATATCTAAAACTCGATGTACTACAACAAAAGAACCATAAATATGCAAAAGGAACATTATTTAGTTGATGCAAGTATATATATGTTTACCTGAAAAGTGGCAGCCAACTGACACCATCGAATACCGGAAGATCTTCCAGTAAAAGAAAATCAAGCTCTCAAATTAAAGGTCATGTAATGCAATTGATAGCTAAACAAGATTGCGTACCTAAGAATAATATATAGTTGGCTTGCCTTCTAGGCTAACCATCTTAGTAGTGAATCACTAGGCAATACCAAGGCTCCTCTAGTTAGGAGGGATTGCTAACATTGTACAGTCTAAAGATCAGCTTGTTCAAATTAGAAGAATGGAATGCAAAATCACATAGTAATGAAAAAGATGACTGAGTTATAGTTAAGACTCATTAATGCATCTTAACGTGATTTCTGTTAGAATGTTAGACACACTAATTCAAATTTTGATGTGGACATAGACCGATTTCAAAATTTTGAAAATTTCCTTGGTGGCCACAAGTTTTGAAGTGGACATAAACCGATTTCGAAATGTAGATAACTACTCCACCCCTCCTAGAATCGAAGTCCATTTTTTGCTGCTCAAGAGACTAGCATAAGACGTACATAGACAATCGTAGTATTGTGACATTATGATATCAAGGATTCTTTTATATGTTGCTTTTTTGTTATAGTGGTGGTTGACATCTTATATATATGTTTTTCCTTCACTTCATCATCAAAGATGTATTCGGATAAAGTTCTCTATTACCAGAAATCACGAGAAATTATCAGCGGCTCTTATGAATGTGTTAGGGAAGACTTGGTAAAACAGCACTCCAACGTAGTAGAGGAAGCAGTTGAAGGTATACAAATCTATCAGCTATTTTGTATGTTCCTAAGGCACTATTTGACCGTTGAGGTAAATTGATCAATTTTTAAACTTTTAAATCAAATTGGAGTTCATCATGCTTTGAAATCAAATATATAGCAACTGTCCAATAGCCTTGAAAAACTTGAAGCACTAATTTCCAATTTGAAAATTTAAATGTTGGTTCTTTGGACCTCAGAAGTCAAATAGCGTGCCTTGTTTGACTTGGTTGTTGATTTAGTATCTTACTTAACTTTGGAATTAGCTCCATGTTTTCTTAATTTCCTATCTAACGTCTTGTAACTATCAACTTTTCCTTGAAAAGTTTGATATATTAACTCCAAATTTGGGGAGAAAAGTTTACTTTAATATACCTTTAAAGTCAAACTGACGTCCTTTCCGCTAAGATGAGCAGATAGATAAGTTAGAAGCATTATAAAATTGCTTGAAAAAAATCTTATTAGTATTTAATTTACTTACTTTCTCCATTGAAGAATTCGAGTTATAGGGAACTAATTTGTGTAAATAAAGGTGTGAAAATGGGTTGATTGGGTGGGTAGGTAAGTGATCTGTATTAGTTGGTGTCAAAACAAGTGAATTTCTAGCCTGATCAAAACGGGTGCCTAATACTTCATCAGTAATTTATATATATTTTTTCCTGTGAATATTAAGTTTATTAGTAATATTACATAGTTTGAATCGTATTTGTTTTTTTTTTTTTTTTTTTTAAATCAGATGGGTGTGTGAACAATTATATAGACTTTAGTTTAGAGATGCAATATAAACCAAGTCAACCTGTTTTAGGTAATTGTGTGAATATAACTTTTTGACTGTAGCTTGTTTTCTTCTTATCTTATTCTTGAATGTTAGGATGGGAGAAAGCCGAGACTGAAGTCTTAGCTTTGAGACAGAAAGTCGAGGTTCTAACAGTTAAGATTTCGACCCTTAAAGATCGAATTTGTCAACTTGATGGAGCCCTAAAAGAGTGTTTATGATAGCTGCGACAAACAAGAGAAGAAAGAGATCAGGAAGTAAATGAAGCTATTAAAAAGAAAGCTTCTGAATTTCAGATAACAAAAACAGAGTATAAAAAATGCTTACCGGCCTCCATTCAGAGCTTCAATCTGCAAAATAATCTTAATCTAGTTCGTCCTCTAATAAAACCCATAATAAAGAAAAGGCTATTCTGAAACGTGAACTTGGTTCTATCACTCTATGGCCGAAAAGCTTGAAATGAGGTTTATTAAAAAAAAAATGAGCCACCAAGTTGCAGAACAAGCTATATAATAAACTGCATCTAGAAAGTTCCAACAAAGCAGCTAAAGCGAGTGCGGTAGGCTAAATGCAGCCTTTACAAAGGCATTATCAACTAGGGATTACAAGGAAGCAAATGAATGTGAAAGTAAATGTACAATCCCATCAAATCAATTTCATGGATGACTTTCTTGGAATGGAAAAACTAGCATCATTATTATAACTATTCATCGTTATTGACGATATTTCTAAGTTGTTATTTTCACCATCATGTTAAGATCTTCAAGTTCTGTCACCGCCGCCTGCACTACGACATCTTGTGTCAATATTTTAATCAACAAGAAGCTTACAATGTTCGTTGTAATTTCAGTTGTAGCATGCTCCACCGATTGTTGAATAACCCACGAAAATGCCTAGTCGAGGGCGTTGATGAATCTAGATAAAAATTTTAAGGATTTCCGATTTTTTTTTTTTTTTAAAACTAACTAGGTTATAACCTGCAAATTTGCGGAGTTTTAAATTGATTTCTTTGTTAACATAATATTGTATTTATGGTATGAAATTGTAGTGGGAAAATATCGATATATATATATATATATATATATATATATATATATATATATATATATATATATATATATATATATATATATACACTTTGTCCATGGTCTAAGTTCATGAAACTTAAACAATTTTTTTTTCTTTTTTTTTTTGGCAAAAATATTAATATATATTATATATAAAGATCAAATGATCCGGAGTTACAACTTTAGAACAGTTCTAATGAACTGCGTACAAACTCGTACAATAGAATTGAAACCAACACACTAGAGACATACAAACAAACACCAATACACAAACACCACCACACTGATCTAAACATACATATACATACAACCGACCCCAAACCCAAACTCCACTTCCAACACGCATCGAGAATCGCACGACAGCCACGCCCACCGGGCAACCCAAGAACACTAATCCCGAGACCTAATTTTCCGAAGCCAAGAAAATCAGCAACGTCGACAACGACATCATGCCCAACTAAACAGACACAACGACGGGATAAATGGAATGAACGAAGCAACCATGCAACAACCAACCATAATTATCCGCAAAGTCGGGCCACAAAGAGATCAAGTCTATAATCGCCAAATTTTCTGAATATTTCTGAAACCAACACAGCCCCGACTCCGATCAGACCCCAACAATTACGAACAGTCATTAGCCATAATAGTAGCCTCCAGCCGCCACCGGCAACTACCAACAGCCACCAAGGTCCGCTAGTAGTTGCCTATAGCAGCCGTATAGCCACCCAAACAGCCAATAACCGTCAAACAAATCGTCAAACCTGACCACAGCCTCCAACTGAAAGGACCCGTTCATATACATTATAAACGATTCACAATAGTTGATTACATTGCGAGGTATTAGACCTCTATATGATACATTTTACAAACATTGCATTCGTTTTTAAAAGACAAACTTTCTTTACATCAAAAATTGACAGGCATGTATACCGTTTCATAATATCCACTATCCAACTATAAATTGATTTAATAATAATCTTTGATGAACTCAATGACTCGAATGCAACGTTCTTCGAAATATGTTATGAAAGACTCCAAGTAATATCTTTAAAATGAGCAAATGCACAGCGGAAGATTTCTTTAACACCTGAGAATAAACATGCTTTAAAGTGTCAACCAAAAGGTTGGTGAGTTCATTAGTTTATCATAATCATTTATTTCCATCATTTTAATAGACCACAAGAATTTCATTTCCAGTTCTCATAAATATACGTCCCATGCATAGAGACAAAAATAATCATTCATATGGTGAACACCTGGTAACCGACATTAACTAGATACATATAAGAATATCCCCTATCATTCCGGGATCCTCCTTCGGACATGATATAAATTTCGAAGTACTAAAGCATCCGGTACTTTGGATGGGGTTTGTTAGGCCCAATAGATCTATCTTTATGATTCGCGTCAATTAGGGTGTCTGTTCCCTAATTCTTAGATTACCAGACTTTAATAAAAAGGGGCATATTCGATTTTGATAATTCAACCATAGAATGTAGTTTCAATTACTTGTGTCTATTTCGTCAAACATTTATAAAAGCGCATGTATTCTCAGTCCCAAAAATATAAAGGGTAAAAAGGCAAATGAAACTCACCATACTGTATTTCGTAATAAAAATACATATAACGTCATTGGACAAGTACAAGGTTGGCCTCGGATTCACGAACCTAAATTAATTATATATATATTTATGTGTTGGTCAATATTTGTCTAACAAATTAGGTCAAGTCATAGTGTACCACAATCCTAATGCTCGAGACTAATATGCAAAAGTCAACAAAAGTAAATTTGACTCAAAATAATTTCCAAAAATCTATACATGATTAATATATAGTTTAAATATCGTCGTTTTATATTTTTAAATATTTTTAAAAGATTTATTAGAGTAAATAATATAATTTATTTATTAATAAATAAAATTCTATATTAAATTTATATAATAAAATATACTTTTATATATATTAAATAATAAAATTTATAGGGTTCATTTAATATCATAAAGATAATATGATAGGTATTATTAAAGTAAGTTATTACACGTAGTAAAATATGTTTGTATCACATATTTATTTGATAAAATAATATCTATAATGATAGTAAGTAAAAGTTGTATTATTTTGTAATAATAATTATTATTATAAAAATATCAATATTTATAATTACTAAGATGACATTATGATAAAACGATAATTCTAATTATGATAACTTTAATATTTACGATAATTTTTAATATTATCTTTAAAATAATAATTCTATTTAAAATAATAATAATAATGATATTTTATAGTAACAATGACATTTCTATTAAAATAATAATTTTTGTTAAAATGATAGTTTTAATACTAACGATACTTTTAATAATAATAGTAATGATAAAAATAATAAGAACGATAATTTTATCTAAATCAATATCTTATAATATTTTAATTTCATCATGATACTCTTACTTATTATTTCCTAATTGTTTCGTTTAATAGCTTTTAATCTTCTTTTATATCGTGTTCATAATAATGATAATAATAGTAATCAAAATAATTAGGTGTTACAAATATTTGTTTTAATTACACTAATATTAATAATGATAGTTACTATAACATTATTAACGATAATACTAATAATTATCTTAATGATAATATAGTAATAATAATAATAACAATAACAATAACCATTTTTAAATAATGATATACATATTAATAATGATAATAATAATAAAACTAATAATAATAATAATAATAATAATAATAATAATAATAATAATAATTGGATAATAATAATAATATTAATTATAACTTTAACGATAATAACGATAGTAATAATAATAATAAAAATAACAATTTTTAATGATAAATCCCTTTTATTGATAAAGATAATAATAATGATAATAATAAGATAAAACTAGAACGACGATAAAAACGACGATAATAATAATCATTTTTAATAAAAATATCGAAAATTCAATTGATTATAACTTCTAATCCGTTCATCGAAACCATTCGATATCTAAAGGAAAATTTCTTAATTTTTCGCTAGCTTTTCAAGGACATGCATATCTTATACCTTATCTCAACCGTAAGTGTAACTAATTCAAGATTCAACCTAACCTGTCTAAGGGCAATATCAAAAGTACAAGCATGCATAATCCTAAATACTCGAGCACTAGTCAGGGATACACTATTAGTATGTAAAAGTTAAATTATGAGTACTCACGTATCAATATTGAGATTCAATATTGCAGGAAAGGTACGTAGACGCAACGGACATGATAAACACTATATTGACCTCACGAGCATACCCATGAACCATACTCAATCACCTCCATAGCTATAACTCATAATTTCCTTAATCCTATCCTACTCAAAAAATAATTTCGAAATCACTCGGACAGCACTCCGTCGTAATATTTTATGTATACTAATAATATCTTGAAATAATACGGAGTAAATATATATATGTAAATCGATTTAGAGAGTTTAGAGAAAAATATTTTCAAGTTTCTATGAAATAATGAAACCTATTGAATTCTATTTATAATAGATTTTTGAATTATTAAAGTGAATTATTAAAGTATGAATTATTAAAGTGAATTATTAAAGTATGAATTATTAAAGTGAATTATTAAAGTATAAATTATTAAAGTGAATTATTAAAGTATGAATTATTAAAGTGAATTATTAAAGTTAAAGTAAAGTAAAAATAAAGTAAAGGTAAAGTTTAAGTATAGTAAAAGTATAAAACTATGTACGTATAATACGCGTATAAATATATATAATATTAATTTAAATCGTTATATATATATATATATATATATATATATATATATATATATATATATATATATATATATATATATATATATATATATTTAATAAAATAAAATATAAATATCGTTATCTTTATCATACTAGTTAAGTAATGAGTTGTCAAAAGTGGTTCTAGATATTTATAAAAGTTATATACGTTTTAATAATAAAGTTCTTTTTAAACTGAAAACGATTTTGTACGTTTGAAACTAAATAGATCAATCGAGTCTTTATGAGATTCAATCTTCCACTATCCTTTGTCTAGTTCTCAATGATTGACAATTTGTTCTTATTTATAAATCACTTTACTATTTTCCGAATATTGTTAAAATGGAAAGATTTCTCAAATCAACGTTGGCCTTTCAACAGAGACTTGTAATCATAATTCAATATATCTGATAGTTCAATCATTTGATCTTATCTTCTAATTCCATTTATAAACATTTTAAAAAAGATACAATCATATAAAGTATTTAATCTAATATTTTATTTACGTTTCAAGTTATAATATATATACACATATACATATATAATCATATTCGTTTAATGGTTCGTGAATCGTTGGAACTTGGTCGAGGTTGAATGAATGTATGAACATAGTTTAAAATTCTTGAAATTTAACTTAACAAATATTGCTTATCGTGTCGGAAACATATAAAGATTAAAGTTTAAATTTGGTTGGAAATTTCCGGGTTGTCACAGTACCTACCCGTTAAAGAAATTTCGTCCCGAAATTTGAGTGGAAAGGTCGTGAATGATAATAAGTATGTTTTCATGATGCATACGGGCTGAAAATTAGAGTTTTATCATCAGCGAATAATTTGGATAAACAATCCATTTATATGAAGAGTACGAATGAAGCTAACATAGAAGAGTGAAATGAGTAAGTGTAGATTCATCTTATCATTTGACGTAGATATGATTGATTCCCAGATTTCAAGGGATTTGAAGAAAATCTTCTTAATAAGATTTGACTCTCCGGTAATCAAGGGAATTAGGATCCGCTTTAAATGCGATCGTCCATTTTAATTGTTCCGTCGAAGATTTTCTTATAAATTCACCTCCTTCGTTTCCTTACAACTCACACCTTCTGTTGATACATTTTATGCAAGTCCCTAGACATCTACCCACGTCCATTGCAGGTACAACAGTTTACAGGCCACCATGATTGCTCGTTATTATCCTATCCTTGTTTGTATGTGGTTACAGGAACTGCAGGAATGAGATTTAGATGTTTGACTATGTTAGACTTAGTCAGACGTACGAGTGAAGCCTCACTAGTACAGCTGACAGGCTCATACGCACGGTTGATGCTGAGCTAAGTCACAATTACAACCTAAATGAGAATACACGAGTGAGTGATCACCCGTATGGCTGATGAAGCCAACTCGTACGTATGATGAATGAATCGTATGGGTGAGTCAACAGCAGGGGTATATAAAGTCTTATGTTCTTCATTTTAGGTTAAGCCTCTCATTTGTTACACACACTCAGATCTAGTGAGCTCCTCCGATTCTCTCTCAGTCCAAATCACCCAGGTGGTGAATAATAGCTCTAGGTGTTGATCTAATCACACTTGATTTAGTTGTGGTTTGACTAAATTAATAAAAAAAAACTTAACCTATTCACTAGAGGGTTTGATTTACTTATTCCGCCATTGTGTGAGTTAAATCTATTAATTTCTAAGTTCCTAGTCATGTTTCATCACCTTCTATTCTTTCCCCCTCAACTCATATTTTAAAGTATTCATCAGTATGCTCCATCCAGTTCTGATTCTCGATATACTTCTAACTTTCATATCGGTCATTCTTCTTTTTCATCTACCGCTGGAAGAATCTATTTACTTCTGCTATACTCTTGGGTTTATAGTGTTTCTAGTTCTCCCGTGTCTTTATATTGCTATATGCATCGATATATATGGTTTATAATTTCTGGTTTGTCGTTGGGCTTTATATGTTCCCTTATATTTCAAAGTCTCTGCTTCTGTCTTCTATAATCATTATCATTCACAGTTAATGCTCTCTTTTATTTGCTGCAATTTATACCCTAATTTCTATTTCGGAGTTTTGTCCTTTCATTTCTTCTTCTTGCGATTAAGCACCGCTTGTAATGGTCCAGAATTCACAGATATGAATTTCGGAATGAACATTGTTAATGTTCTAGGAAGGAAATTGTGATGGCACGATCTTGACTTGTCAAATTACTAGAATACCTTGGAAAAGGCCGAATCATCAAGAAATATTTTCTTGATATTTTAGAGGTTAAATAGAATACAAGAGTCGTATAACATGGCACATGATGATGTTATGATCTGTGAATCATCACGTTCCATTTAGAAACTCAGCATGACTTACTGTAATATAATCACATTGATCAAGTGTCATTATATTATACTAATTCATGCTTCAGTTC
Organism: Rutidosis leptorrhynchoides; assembly: GCF_046630445.1. Lineage (NCBI taxonomy): Eukaryota > Viridiplantae > Streptophyta > Magnoliopsida > Asterales > Asteraceae > Rutidosis > Rutidosis leptorrhynchoides. The sequence goes on along the minus strand of NC_092341.1, from coordinate 358,907,438 downwards.
CCAACACTACTTCAAAATATTCCTATTTTAAACTTGAATGTTTCAGAATTTAGAAACTAAAATAGTTTCTTTTATGATGTAATACAGATAGCGCGAAGAGGTAAATGATTTCAAATAAGAAAAATTAAGAAAATATCTTCAGAAATATGGAGGATATTTATAATGAAAGATATGATGATATTTTAGAATTTCTAATATCAGAGGATGATGAAGAATATTGTCCGCAGGGGTTTAGAGTCAGGAGCAAGGTATTCGTTAATGACTTCAGCAGGTACTGAATCATTTGGATCCTTTGAAGTCAGGTTCAGTCTTTTTAATTTGTCCACAGTGTGAAGACCCGTCCTAATCCATCCGGACGAAATCCATATCGATTATAAACGATTCACAACAGTTGATTACATCGCGAGGTACTTGACCTCTATATGATACATTTTACAAACATTGCATTCGTTTTTGAAAAGACAATCTTTCATTACAACGAAAGTTGTCGACATGCATACCATTTCATAATATATTCAACTATAATTGACTTAATAATAATCTTGATGAACTCAACGACTCGAATGCAACGTCTTTTGAAATATGTCATGAATGACTCCAAGTAATATCTTTAAAATTAGCAATTGCACAGCGGAACACTTCTTTCATACCTGAGAATAAACATGCTTTCAAGTGTCAACCAAAAGGTTGGTGAGTTCATTAGTTTAACATAAATAATCATTTCATAATTTTAATAGACCACAAAATTTCATATTTCCATTTCTCATAAACATACGTCCCATACATAGAGACAAAAATATCATTCATATGGATTGAACACCTGGTAACCGACATTCACAATATACATATAAGAATATCCCCATCATTCCGGGATCCTCCTTCGGACATGATATAAATTTCGAAGTACTAAAGTATCCGGTACTTTGGATGGGGCTTGTTGGGCCCGATAGATCTATCTTTAGAGTTCGCGTCAATTAGGGTGTCTGTTCCCTAATTCTTAGATTACCAGACTTAATAAAAAAGGGCATATTCGATTTAATAATTCAACCATAGAATGTAGTTTTAAGTACTTGTGTCTATTTCATAAAACAGTTATAAAAGCAGCGCATGTATTCTCAGTCCCAAAAATATATATTGCAAAAGCATTTAAAAAGGGAGCAAATGAAACTCACAATACTGTATTTTGTAGTAAAAATACATATGACGACATTGAACAAGTGCAGGGTTGGCCTCGGATTCACGAACCTATAACCGTATTATATATCAGATAATATCATAAACGTATCAAATATTAATTATATAATATTTATAAAAGTTTTATGTTAAGTTCCAATATGTACATTATTTATTTTTTACATCCATAAATCATATATTATATATGTATATTAAATATATTTATTTTATATAATATTAAGTTATCATAATATTCAATTATTAATACAAAGATAGAAATTCTTTGTTAAATATTTTAATAATTTTATTTAAAACTTTTTATAGTATAATTATATTTATTTTATTGATTTTTGTATTATATTTTAATGTTTATAAAGGTTATATAATGTTTTAATTTATGTCTATAAAACTTTATAATAGTGCCTAATTAATATCATATCAATGTTTTATAATATATATTACAATTTATCTTTTATGAATATATTTAGTTAATATATAATAATTATATACATGTTATTAATAATATTATATGAAAATTTAAATAATATTAATGTATTAAATATAATAATTTGTAATGTATTTTGAAATCTTTATATGAAAATTTTAATAGTAATAATAATAACTTTCATGATGATACAAATTTTAATGATAAATCTATTAGTAATGTTTATAATAATAATAATAATAATAATAATAATAATAATAGTAATAATAATAATAATAATAATAATAATAATAATAATAATAATAATAATAATAATAATAATAATAATAATATAAAGATCTGTACGCGTTAGTTGGTGTCTTTCCCCAATTCAGATTGAGAAGCAGAGGTCATTCGCAGAGGAGAAAAAGAAAAAAAAATTCATCGTATAATCAATCGATAATCATCTTCTTCCTCCACAGATAAATCGAGCAACAACCATCGATGAATCAAATATTCGATCATTGATTTGTCATCACCTTCGTTTACTTCATCATCGGTCTTCTTCATCATCGGTAATTTTCATCCTCCATCAATCAATCGAGCAATCGATTTATTAATTGGTGATATAGCTAATTTGATTCTTTAATAATCTTTTGATTTCTTCATCCTTCTATAAACTTTCAGTATTTTAATTAGATCGAACATAATCATTAATAGTAGGAAGGTTTCAATTGTCGTTGATGATAAATCTTGGTATTTTATATAGGTGGTGATGGTAATTTATTGGAAGGTTTGATTGTACGGAAGACCTGAATAGAAACAAGTTTTTAACAGTATCAAGTAATTGCAGGCTTGGTAACATTTGTTGATTATTGGAACAGGTCGAATGTAGAACCCAAAAACAGTAATCATTAAGTAAACTTCCAGGTATGATTCTTGTTTCGAATAGAAAACAGAAACATATTGATAATCACAATTAACCAGAAACAGATGTGGTTAATGGTTTGGTTCGATTTATTTTATAAAAGAATTTGAATAGCAATGGCAGCAGAATAATGTTTAATATGTTTTTGTTAATTTATATGTTCCAATAGAAGTAAAAAAGTAGTCAATTGTTTCGGGTTGTTTAGAACAGAAAGAATATAATCAGTATTAGTAGGTTAGCAGATGTAGTGAACTAAAGGGGTGGTGGATTGGGCTTGTTTTTGTGACAGAAACTAATACACAGCAGCTGCAGTTGAATCAAGAGAAAGAAGAGGGAAAAAAAATGAAGGTGGTTGTTTCTTGGTTTCAAGAGATGGTGGCGGTCGTGGTATAAGGAAGAGGTGATGTTTGATTTCTTTTTTTTTTTTTGTTTTTCTCATGGATATATTGTATATATATTAAAGATATAGATATATATAAATGATGACAATTAAAGGGTGGTTTGATTTATCAGAAATAGAAACGTACCATATTTGTTGCAAGGTGTTCGTTTATGGTGCAGGTATAATTATAGTGCAGCCCTTCTAATGAAACAGGAATGTAGCAGCAACACATGAGGCTGTATTAGTTTGTAAGTAATCTCAGACTAGTGTTGAGCTGGATCAGAAATGAAAACTTATCGTAAAGGTTGTAGGTGTCTAGTGGTTAATCAAGAGCATGGGGAAAGTGATGTAAGGTTGTTGCAAAGTGATGATTCAATTAATTAGGAGTAGAAAAAGGGTCTTGTGCAGGAAAGTGGGTGGCTGCCAATGTGGAAAAAAAGGAAGGAACGATGGTGATGGAATTTGATCTAGTATGTAAATATATAATTTTATATGTACTTTGAAAATGAAAGGAAACATAAAGTTGTTTGTGTGAATAACAAAAGATGATCTTATTTGTTTGATTCCATATGTATACATCTAATCTAATAATATGTAATAATGGAAGATAATGATAATGATAGATGTGGTTAGTGGTGATGTTAAGTTAAACATTAATATATTAGTGTGTATCTTCATTTCATGAGTTCTAGATATAGCCATTGTATCTTGTTGTTGTAGTGTAGCTATATTCGTGTATCCTGTAGTGACCCGAACTTTTCCATGTTTATATATATATATTAATTGAGATGATATTTACATGATTAAATGTTTCCAACATGTTAAGCAATCAAACTTGTTAAGACTTGATTAATTGAAATATGTTTCATATAGACAATTGACCACCCAAGTTGACCGGTGATTCAAGAACGTTAAACTTGTAAAAACTATATGATGACATATATATGGATATATATATAGTTAACATGATACTATGATAAGTAAACATATCATTAAGTATATTAACAATGAACTACATATGTAAAAACAAGACTACTAACTTAATGATTTTTAAACGAGACATATATGTAACGATTATCGTTGTAACGACATTTAATGTATATATATCATATTAAGAGATATTTGTACATCATAATATCATGATAATATAATAATTTAAAATCTCATTTGATATTATAAACATTGGGTTAACAACATTTAACAAGATCGTTAACCTAAAGGTTTCAAAACAACACTTACATGTAACGGCTAACGATGACTTAACGACTCAGTTAAAATGTATACACATGTAGTGTTTTAATATGTATTCATACACTTTTGAAAGACTTCAAGACACTTATCAAAATACTTAAACTTAACAAAAATGCTTACAATTACATCCTCGTTCAGTTTCATCAACAATTCTACTCGTATGCACCCGTATTCGTACTCGTACAATACACAGCTTTTAGATGTATGTACTATTGGTATATACACTCCAATGATCAGCTCTTAGCAGCCCATGTGAGTCACCTAACACATGTGGGAACCATCATTTGGCAACTAGCATGAAATATCTCATAAAATTACAAAAATATGAGTAATCATTCATGACTTATTTACATGAAAACAAAATTACACATCCTTTATATCTAATCCATACACCAACGACCAAAAACACCTACAAACACTTTCATTATTCAATTTTCTTCATCTAATTGATCTCTCTCAAGTTCTATCTTCAAGTTCTAAGTGTTCTTCATATATTCTACAAGTTCTAGTTACATAAAATCAAGAATACTTTCAAGTTTGCTAGCTCACTTCCAATCTTGTAAGGTAATCATTCTAACTTGACTTTTAAAATCAACTAAACACATGTTCTATATCTATATGATATGCTAACTTAATGATTTAAAACCTGGAAATACGAAAAACACCGTAAAACCGGATTTACGCCGTCGTAGTAACACCACGGGCTGTTTTGGGTTAGTTAATTAAAAACTATGATAAACTTTGATTTAAAAGTTGTTATTCTGAGAAAATGATTTTTATTATGAACATGAAACTATATCCAAAAATTATGGTTAAACTCAAAGTGGAAGTATGTTTTCTAAAATGGTCATCTAGACGTCGTTCTTTCGACTGAAATGACTACCTTTACAAAAATGACTTGTAACTTATTTTTACGACTATAAACCTATACTTTTATGTTTAGATTCATAAAATAGAGTTCAATATGAAACCATAGCAATTTGATTCACTCAAAACGGATTTAAAATGAAGAAGTTATGGGTAAAACAAGATTGGATAATTTTTCTCATTTTAGCTACGTGAAAATTGGTAACAAATCTATTCCAACCATAACTTAATCAACTTGTATTGTATATTATGTAATCTTGAGATACCATAGACACGTATACAATGTTTCGACCTATCATGTCGACACATCTATATATATTTCGGAACAACCATAGACACTCTATATGTGAATGTTGGAGTTAGCTATACAGGGTTGAGGTTGATTCCAAAATATATATAGTTTGAGTTGTGATCAATACTGAGATACGTATACACTGGGTCGTGGATTGATTCAAGATAATATTTATCGATTTATTTCTGTACATCTAACTGTGGACAACTAGTTGTAGGTTACTAACGAGGACAGCTGACTTAATAAACTTAAAACATCAAAATATATTAAAAGTGTTGTAAATATATTTTGAACATACTTTGATATATATGTATATATTGTTATAGGTTCGTGAATCAACCAATGGCCAAGTCTTACTTCCCGACGAAGTAAAAATCTGTGAAAGTGAGTTATAGTCCCACTTTTAAAATCTAATATTTTTGGGATGAGAATACTGATGATGTAGCGTGAGGGTACGAAATAGTATTATTTTTAATACAAAATACTACAAAATATGACACAAGTTTTATTAATTTACAGATGGGATATACCTAAACCTTGCTACAACACTATAGGCAGTGTACCTAATCGTAGAGTAGTGTAGTTTTTAGTAAGTCCGGTTCGTTCCACAGGGAGCTGGTGATACTTACTATATTTTTAACTATATTTATACAAAAAAAATATATAATTATATAAGTAGTAATATTATTATAAAAGGGGGGTTTTACCGTTTAATGACCGGTTTGTCGATTCTATATTTTAAGCGTAAAGATAAATGACAATAATTAAAGTGCTTAAAATAATGACAATAAATAAAATGACAGTAAATAAAATTGCGAGTAATAAAATGACAGTAAATAAAGATACGATGAGAAATATAATAAAAGAATTATGCTTATTTAAACTTCCGTAATCATGATGTTTGACGTGTTGATTTTAATTTATTACCATGGGTTAATTGTCCTTTGTCCTGGTTTATTTGATACGTCTATCTGGTTTTTATCCATAATAGTCCATCGGTCATAAATATAAAGTGCGAGTATCCTCGTCAAATTACCCTTATACCCGAAGTCAAATATTCCAACTGATTAAGGATTTAAACTGTGACGTAGTTATCACTTCTGTCAACAATTACACCAGTTATCACTGTATGTAATCCACCCCTGTTTTAATTAGTTTATGAATATTAATTCATCCACTTGATCAGAATGAATAATCAATTACCCAACCCAATTGATTAATTAAATGATTATAACAGATTCCATATGAACATCACTAAATAGGACAACCATAATCATTATTAATTATTAGGTTAATTAATTTGAAGATAGGTTCGACAGACTCCAATGAGTTGTCACTCAATTAGACAATACCCCCCATCTATTAATAGTCAATAGTTCAATTTCCACAAGTGTCGGTCTTTTGCCCAAACCTTAATTATGGTCCAAAGTTCAATAACCCCTTCTTAATATTTTAGCCCAACATCACGATTACTTCGGCTCAAATAAGCATAATAATAACTTAGTTACGATACATTAATTTAAAAAGGAAGAACATAGCTTACAGTGGTGATTAATCGCGTAGCGTTACACGGGCAGAGTTTCGACTTTAAAACCCGTAAAATATTTCTTACAATAACCCAATTATTATTAAACTTAAATTAAACTTAATATTATAAATATAAATATATATATTCTTACAGAGGGAAAGAAAGAAAAATGAAGTGAAGGTGTCCTTTTTCATTACTACGTGAATTCCATTTTATAGGCAAATGTTGATTTGAAATTTTCACTTATGACCCCTTAACTATGCTCAATTAACAACTTTTTATTATTTATTATTATTCTTATTATGAATTATTTAAATATTATATTATATTCTTGTGCATAGTTGACTTGTACTTTCAGCTCCGTTGCGTCGAGCGTTGATAGTTGGCTCGGGTACCGGTTCCGGATTTTCGAACGTCCTTTCGTATAATTTAATATCTTGTACTTTGCGTTTTGTAACTTGTACTCTTGTCATTTTTAGACGTTTCTCATCAATAAATTGAACCTTTTGAATTGTATCTTGTACATTTGAGCTTTTTGGACGTTTTGGTCTTTCAAATCTTTGTTTTTGTCTTTAAATCTTCATTTTCGAGCGATTTGCGTCTTTCGTCTTCGCACTTATTTATTTAACTATTACAACTAAAAATAAGGAAATTACATTTAAAAACTTTACATATTGGAACGATATTGCTACTAAATATATGTTCATTTGGAGCACTATCAAATATCCCCACACTTGAGCGTTGCTTGTCCTCAAGCAATACAGAACTTGAAATAAAAACATACATGAATCACTTTTTTATTCATCACATTTTGTACATCAGTGATTTTGATATAGCGGTATAAATAATGACAGTAATGATGGTTAAAGGTGGGTGTGTCATCCACAGTTGCCTCGGGTTTAGGTCAACGACACTTGCAATCAAATAGCCGATTTACTTTCGGTTTCCAAAGCAAAGTGCACATTTGAAAGGTGGTTTACAGTCCCACATGACTATGAAAATGTAGATCCTTAAGGAAATTGGATCTTTATGAAAACATTTGATCTTTTTGAAAATTTAATCTAGCTTTTACCCTAGATAAGTTTTCCGGAATAACCCTTCACCGGTGTTTGCAAAATATTTTTGTGGGTTGTGTGGGTTTCAGATTTGAAAATTTTAGCTCAACACTTGTGGTTTTGTGTTACCCACTTGCTAACCTTGTATTAGGAAAGCAACACGTCCAGTTTACTTGTCTCGTATATTACCTTTCGGCAAACTACCGTCCGGTTGTAAAGGAAAGCGATGAACAAGAAACTGTTAAGGCAATGTCCCGTGACATGCTTTTAATTATGGTCCAAAAACGTGTCGGATGCTTTTACTATCCTTTGTAGGAGCAATAGTAAAGCTCACCCTTATAATTTGTCGGTTTGACACAAGGTCCTGTCTCCGACCATGCTATGCAACCACCGTTCTTACGGTTGACACCCGATTTAGTTCAGGTGACCTAATGAATTCCAATGAATTCTCAGGATTTTACGTTCAATGGTAATGAACGCATTGAAAATAGGTTTTCAGAAAACAAATCGGTTTTATTTTTGATCAAAATATTTTCTCGTTCAAGCTCGAGTTTAGATATCATTGAATTCCATGAGTTTGTAATTCTTAATCTTTAAGGTCAATCTCTAGGATTGAGTAATATCAGTCTTAAAAGCTGATTTTTGATCTTTAAGGAGATTATCCTTTCTGGGGATTTGATTCATTAGTCTTATCAAGCTAATTTGCACGGTGCCCCCCCATTATGCGAGATAAATCCTTCTCATGGTTAGGATAAATCTGACCACATGGCGACCCTGTTTGATGCTGAGGTCCGTGGATTTCCTGCTGATTTTAGAGATGACTTTTCTAGATTTTTCGTCAACCTACAGCTGGTCTGGACGACAACTTCATGACCTAAATCAAGAAGCGCGTGTCTTTTTCGGAAGACTTTACTTCCTTTTAATGATGGAATTGATTCATCGTGTAGATCCATCTTTCTTTAAAATATATTACAGTAAACCGGGTAAAACTGATTAGTATCGTCCAAAGCAAAAGTACCTGCAATAATTCTTATACAAAAATGTGATAGATAGTTTTTAATTGAATAACTTGGTACATTCTCCCCACACTTAGCTTTTATTTATTCTTTTCTTTGCCTTTTTATTCTCTTCTATCCCATTTTAAATGAATTCAAGCGTTTTGGGTTGTTTCTCAATTTATGTCCTCGAGGTAACAATAATTTCGGCATTAACACCTAGTTTTATCGTTCATAAATATGTATAAACATGATTTTGAATTCATTTAGTTGAAATTTTTTTTCAAATTTTCACAAAATTTGGCAATTAAAACAAGTGTAAACCCGAAAGAATTTATAACCCTTCCCCACACTTGAGATCTTGCAATGCCCTCATTTGCAAGAAATCAGTAAAAATTTAAATTCATGAGGGTGATTAGTGTAGAAAAATGATTAAAAATACCGAGTTTGCAAACATATTGTTGTTATTTCACATTTGATATTTTGTTTCTTGTCGTCAAAATTAGTACCTTTTTCTGAACTTAATGACAGTCTTTGAAAGTGCGTTATTTTACCCTGTTTTGTATATAACATAAAATACAAACATACATAATTTTGAAGTTGGGTATATTACCCCACGTTCAAAAATTTATAAAATCTAATTTTTTTTTTTGGCATACTTTAAATCAATTAAATTAAAAATAATGATAACAAAATTTCTCGTCCCGCCCTCGGTTAAAGTAATTTCGGTTCAACTACCTAATCTTCAACTCACGACGAATTTTAGAAATCATTTTTTTACTTAATGAAATAAAGTAAATTTTGTTTTTAAATTCACACAAAACTTAAATTTAAAAAGCATATTAATTTCATATAAAACCTACAAAATAAAAAAAAATCAGAATGGGGGGAGAAAACTAGTTCTTTAGTGTCTGCTAGTTGAAAAGACCAATCGAATTCCATTCTCGGAACTACACGAGAACAGAACAACTAACTCCAAACAGCATTTTCTTTTTAGAATATTTGAATCTCCTCACACTTAGGTAGATGTGGTGTCGAAATTGTGATTAACTTCATCGTCAATTTCTCTTGGACCATAATCAACTTGCATATCTGTGACTTTTGCTTTAAGCCAGTGACCAGCTTTTTTCGTAATATCCACAAATTCAACTAGCTTCGCCTTTTCTTTAGGCGACAGATTGGATACTAACCGGTTATATAACTTAAAGTTTCCCTTACTTTTAGCATCAATAACCCGTTTAAAAAGTTTCTTCATTGAACTGTTAATAACGGGGTTATTTAATTTCGTATCAACTATGGGGTTCTTTATTATCAAGTCATCATTAGGTGTTACTTCATTTTCCCCACACTTAGGCGTTCTATTATTGTTAAGCATTACCGTTGGAGTTGGTAAAACAACATGGTTCTTACCAATCGTTTTTGTCGGTTCAACAGTTTTGGTTTGTTGATATTTAGACTGTCGAATCATAAAGGTGATCGATTTCTCATCATTACTAAGTGTCATTCTACCCTTTCTTACATCAAATAACGCCCCGGTGGACGCTAAGAATGGTCGACCTAAAATTAGAGGAACGTTTGAGTCCTCTTCTATGTCAATGACAATGAATTCGACTAGAAAGGTTAAATTACCTACTTGAACGGGTAGGTTGTCAGTAATTCCAACTGGGTGCTTAATGGTTTGATCAAGGAGTCGAACACTCATATCCGTTGGAGTTAACTCACCTATACCTAATCTCTTATATAATGAAAGAGGCATAACACTCACACTTGAACCTAAATCTGCTAGTGCATCATACATGACACAGTCACTAAGTAGACAAGGAACAATAAATTCACCCGGATCACCTACCCTAGGTGGAGGATTTGGTGGAACTGTCTTCACCGGGTTTACTTCTACTGTTTTTGTTTCTTGCACTTTTTTATTCTTCTTCTTCTTCTTTCCAGAGGTATCACAAACTTTATTACCTATTACTTGCTCATACTCAACTCCTTTTCTTGGAAACGGGATGGGTGGTCTGTATGGTGCCACCACTGGCTTTACATACTCGGGTGGTGGTGGTGGTGTAACTTCTTCATTGTTACTTACATCTAAAACTTTCCCATCTTCTGGTATTGGTTTTTCAGAATTTGTTGATATCATGTTAACATTTTCATTTCGAGGATTTACTTCATTATTACTCGATAGCTTTCCTTGTTCCCTTTCACTCATCAATCTAACAAGAGTACCTACTTGTTTTTCTAGATTCAAAATGGAAGCTTGTTGAGTTCTAAATGACTGATCAAACCTCTCATTCGTTTGGGTTTGAGTTTCAATAAATTGTGTTTGAGATTCAACTAGCTTAAATACCACTTCTTCCAGATTTGACTTCTTCTCGTCGGTTTGTTGTGGTGGTTTATACAAGCCAGGTCTTTGTTGATTGAAAGTGTTGTTTTGAGTTGGTTGGTTATTCGGACCTTGTTGGTTATACGAGTTATTGTCGGGTCCTTTTGGATTGTAAAGAATGTTTTGATTTCGATTGAAGTTTGGCCTTGGCGGTTGATAATTATTCTGATAACTATTTTCCAGCCTTTGGTTCATGTAGACAACATTCTCACGTTGTTCCATCGTTTGTTCAATGTGACAGTCTTTCATTAAGTGTGGTCCACCGCATTGCTCACAACTGATTCGTATTGCGTGAATATCTTTATTCATCTTTTCCATTCGTCTCTCGAAAGCATCTATTTTTGCGGAAACGGAATCAAAGTTATGGCTAGAATCGGCTCTAGCCGCTTTAGATGAACGATATATATCTTTCTCTTGGTGCCACTCATGAGAGTGGGAGGCTGTGTTATCAATAATTTTGTAAGCTTCAGTTGCGGTTTTCTTCATAATGGAACCACCAGCTGTTATGTCGATGTCTTTTCGTGTAGCAACGTTGACACCTTGGTAGAATATTTGTACTATTTGATAAGTGTCTAAACCGTGTTGAGGACATCCTCTCAACAACTTTCCAAATCTTGTCCACGCCTCATATAGAGTTTCATTTGACTTTTGTGTGAACGTAACAATTTCTCCTTGAAGTCTCACGGCTTTAGATGCCGGAAAGAATCTTTTAAGAAATTTCTCAACTAAAACATCCCATGTGTCAATCGCCCCTTCAGGTAACGATTCTAACCAATCTTTGGCTTCTCCCTTTAAAGTCCAGGGAAACAACATGAGATAGATCTGTTCATCCTCAACTTCTTGGATTTTGAATAGTGTACAGATCCTATTAAACGTACGAAGATGTTCGTTTGGATCTTCCTTCGGCGCACCACTATATTGGCACTGATTAGTTACCATGTGTAGGATTTGTCCTTTGATTTCATAATCTGGCGCATTAATGTCTGGCTTAATAATGGCGTGACCTTGGCCCGTGCGTGTGGCTCTCATTCGGTCTTCCATACTTAGAGGTTCCAGATTTTCCATAATTGAATTTGTTGAATACGAATCACTAGAAGATTCTGATTTAATGGTTTGTGGTTCAGGAGGAATGATTAGTGGTTCTGGATCTTGGAATTGTCCCTGAAAATTCTCCGGATTCTCAATTGTGAGGTCGGGTTCAAAAGATGGATTATCGGAAATTTGAGTTGGAGTTCTTGGTCGACTAGATGATGATTCTAAAGAAAAATCAACGGCGACAATATTGGCTAGATGTCTTGATCGAGTTATAGGTGGTGAACGTATGAAAGGTGGTGAACGTTTTACTCGGTGCATTCACTGAATATCCTATTAGTTTTTAAAAGGAAAGAAAAATTATATAAGTTATCCAATTAATAGACTTTTCTGATTTTGCCCACGTTTCGAATAGCCAAAAGATGCAGCAGAGGGGCAGGATTCGTTTGGTCTCAATATAATTGAGTACTGTTTGGCTCCAATAACCCGGTCCACGTACAAATCCAACTATTACTACGAACCAGAAAATTTTGATGTCTATCAATTTAACCACTTAAAATAAATTTTCGTAATTTTAAGAAATTTAGATAAGAAGTAGAATAAAAATCTTATACTAAAACTAGAATAGCGAGAAATAAGAAAGAAAAAAAACGCGTCGAAAAAGGTCGAAAAATAAAAGGTCGAAAAATAGGCGTCGAAAAATAAAAATAAGAAAGTAGCGCGAAAAACGGCGTCGCAAAATTCTAAAGCACATAAATCATAGTCTAAGGAATAAGCACTTAAGGGATTTTACGGCAAACCTAAAAATTCTAGAAATAAAAATAACTATGGCAAAACTAAACTTAATACTAAAAATTGTAACTAGAGTCTAAAAATCTAAAGGTAATAAAAAAAAAAAACTTTTTTTTTAATTTTTTTTTATTTCGTTTTTTAAGGATTTTAAAATTTTTTTTTTTTTAAAAATTTTTTTTTATATAATTTTTTTTTAAAACTTTTTTTTTTTTAAATTTTTTTTTTAAAAAAAATGATTTTTTTTACAATTTTTTTTTTAAAACGAATTTTTTTTCTTTAAAAAAAACGATTTTTTTACACAAATTTTTTTTTTTTTTTTTTTTTAAACGAAATTTTTTTTTCTTAAAAAAAACGATTTTGTTTACCCAAATTTTTTTTTAAAAAGGAATTAACAATTTTTTTTTATTATTATTATTATTTTTTCAAAACTTTTTTTAACTCATTTACTATTCATGAATAGTAAATGAAAAGAAATTAATTAATTTACTATTCACATGAAAGCGACATGATAGAAATTATTAATTGCAAGTTACATAATATACCTCTGAAATATTTAATAAATACGACTTTTTAAAACTTTTACGATTCAAAATAGTAAAGGAAAGAAATTAATTAATTTACTATTCACATGAAAGCGACATTGTAGAAATTATTAATTATAAGTTACATAATATACCCCTGAAATATTTAATAAATACAACTTTTTAAAACTTTTAAAACTTTTACGTATCAAATTTGATTCTAAAATATTATTATATTATTATATTTTATTTCAATATTATTATATTATTATATTTATTAAATTATTATATTTAAATTAATATATCTTTAATCAATCAAAAACTAAAAAAAAAACTTTAATACCCCGTGAAAACACAAAAAGTGTCCCCGAAATTACTTTTTTATAACTATATTTTTACAGATATAAATTAAAAATATAGCGTTTTAGCGCTCCCCGGCAGCGGCGCCAAAAACTTGATGATGTAGCGTGAGGGTACGAAATAGTATTATTTTTAATACAAAATACTACAAAATATGACACAAGTTTTATTAATTTACGGATGGGATATACCTAAACCTTGCTACAACACTATAGGCAGTGTACCTAATCGTAGAGTAGTGTAGTTTTTAGTAAGTCCGGTTCGTTCCACAGGGAGCTGGTGATACTTACTATATTTTTAACTATATTTATACAAAAAATATATATAATTATATAAGTAGTAATATTATTATAAAAGGGGGGTTTTACCGTTTAATGACCGGTTTGTCGATTCTATATTTTAAGCGTAAAGATAAATGACGATAATTAAAGTGCGTAAAATAATGACAATAAATAAAATGACAGTAAATAAAATTGCGAGTAATAAAATGACAGTAAATAAAGATACGATGAGAAATATAATAAAAGAATTATGCTTATTTAAACTTCCGTAATCATGATGTTTGACGTGTTGATTTTAATTTATTACCATGGGTTAATTGTCCTTTGTCCTGGTTTATTTGATACGTCTATCTGGTTTTTGTCCATAATAGTCCATCGGTCATAAATATAAAGTGCGAGTATCCTCGTCAAATTACCCTTATACCCGAAGTCAAATATTCCAACTGATTAAGGATTTAAACTGTGACGCAGTTATCACTTCTGTCAACAATTACACCAGTTATCACTGTATGTAATCCACCTCTGTTTTAATTAGTTTATGAATATTAATTCACCCACTTGATCAGAATGAATAATCAATTACCCAACCCAATTGATTAATTAAATGATTATAACAGATTCCATATGAACATCACTAAATAGGACAACCATAATCATTATTAATTATTAGGTTAATTAATTTGAAGATAGGTTCGACAGACTCCAATGAGTTGTCACTCAATTAGACAATACCCCCCATCTATTAATAGTCAATAGTTCAATTTCCACAAGTGTCGGTCTTTTGCCCAAACCTTAATTATGGTCCAAAGTTCAATAACCCCTTCTTAATATTTTAGCCCAACATCACGATTACTTCGGCTCAAATAAGCATAATAATAACTTAGTTACGATACATTAATTTAAAAAGGAAGAACATAGCTTACAGTGGTGATTAATCGCGTAGCGTTACACGGGCAGAGTTTCGACTTTAAAACCCGTAAAATATTTCTTACAATAACCCAATTATTATTAAACTTAAATTAAACTTAATATTATAAATATAAATATATATATTCTTACAGAGGGAAAGAAAGAAAAATGAAGTGAAGGTGTCCTTTTTCATTACTACGTGAATTCCATTTTATAGGCAAATGTTGATTTGAAATTTTCACTTATGACCCCTTAACTATGCTCAATTAACAACTTTTTATTATTTATTATTATTCTTATTATGAATTATTTAAATATTATATTATATTCTTGTGCATAGTTGACTTGTACTTTCAGCTCCGTTGCGTCGAGCGTTGATAGTTGGCTCGGGTACCGGTTCCGGATTTTCGAACGTCCTTTCGTATAATTTAATATCTTGTACTTTGCGTTTTGTAACTTGTACTCTTGTCATTTTTAGACGTTTCTCATCAATAAATTGAACCTTTTGAATTGTATCTTGTACATTTGAGCTTTTTGGACGTTTTGGTCTTTCAAATCTTTGTTTTTGTCTTTAAATCTTCATTTTCGAGCGATTTGCATCTTTCGTCTTCGCACTTATTTATTTAACTATTACAACTAAAAATAAGGAAATTACATTTAAAAACTTTACATATTGGAACGATATTGCTACTAAATATATGTTCATTTGGAGCACTATCAAATACATGCAGGTTTTATAAATGATTTACAAAATAGACACAAGTACGTGAAACTACATTCTATGGTTGAATTATCGAAATCGAATATGTCCCTTTTTATTAAGTCTGGTAATCTAAGAATTAGGGAACAGACACCCTAATTGACGCGAATCCTAAAGATAGATCTATTGGGCCTAACAAACCCCATCCAAAGTACCGGATGCTTTAGTACTTCGAAATTTATATCATATCCGAAGGGTGTCCCGGAATGATGGGGATATTCTTATATATGCATCTTGTTAATGTTGGTTACCAGGTGTTCACCATATGAATGATTTTTATCTCTATGTATGGGATGTGTATTGAAATATGAAATCTTGTGGTCTATTATTATGATTTGATATATATAGGTTAAACCTATAACTCACCAACATTTTTGTTGACGTTTTAAGCATGTTTATTCTCAGGTGATTATTAAGAGCTTCCGCTGTCGCATACTTAAATAAGGACGAGATTTGGAGTCCATGCTTGTATGATATTGTGTAAAAACTGCATTCAAGAAACTTATTTTGTTGTAACATATTTGTATTGTAAACCATTATGTAATGGTCGTGTGTAAACAAGATATTTTAGATTATCATTATTTGATAATCTACGTAAAGCTTTTTAAACCTTTATTGATGAAATAAAGGTTATGGTTTGTTTTAAAATGAATGCAGTCTTTGTAAAACGTCTCATACAGAGGTCAAAACCTCGCAACGAAATCAATTAATATGGAATGTTTTTAATCAATAAGAACGGGACATTTCAGTTGGTATCCGAGCGTTGGTCTTAGAGAACCAGAATTTTGCATTAGTGTGTCTTATCGAGTTTGTTAGGATGCATTAGTGAATCTGGACTTCGACCGTGTTTACTTGAAAAATGATTGCTTAACAAATTTTGTTGGAAACTATATATTTTTAACATGTGAATATTATGTGATATATTAATCTCTTAACGCGTTTGATATTATGTGATAGATGTCTACCTCTAGAACAAGTCCCATGGACTCACCTAATAATAATGAAGAGTTAAATGTAAATTGGAATGATTCGTGGACTGATTCACAAGTTCCCGAAGAGGAACCGGAAGAAGAGTCGGAACCGGAAGAAGAATCGGAACCGGAAGAAGAGTCGGAATCGGAAGAAGAATCGGAACCGGAAGAAGAATCGGAACCAGATGAAGAAGTAGAACCGGTGGGGGAAATAATAAAACGGTTAAGTAAAAGAAAATCCTCAACCAACCGACCAAGGTTAATTATGGTCAATGGTGTTTCCGCCAAGGAAGCAAAATATTGGGAGAATTACCAATTCTCCGATGAATCGGATTCCGACGAGAATTCCGATGATGTTATAGAAATTACCCCAACTGAATTTAAAAAGGCAAAAGAAAATAATAAGGGAAAGGGCATAAAAATAGAGAAATCTAATTCCAACCCCGATGAACTTTATATGTATCGTCAACCCCCGAAGTCCTTAAGTTGTAACAATGACCCGGGAACCTCTAAACCACCAGGTTTTTCTAAACCGTTGTGGAAAACGACAGTTAGTATTAGGGGAACATCATATATCCCTAGAAACTTGGCAAAACGAACCAAAACCGAAGAAGAAGAAACGAGCGAGTCGGAATAAGATAGTTGTATTCGTGTGGTGTAATATATGTAATATAGTGTTCTTATGCTTTATGATATATGTAAAAATTGCTTGTATTAATAAGTATTTTTTTATGAATCTAACTCTTGTCTATTTTACAGTTTAAAAACACAAAATGGATAGACAACCCAATATTTTAAGAGACCTACCCGGAGACATGATTGATGAAATCTTGTCTAGAGTCGGCCAGAATTCCTCGGCACAACTATTTAAGGCGAGATCAGTTTGTAAGACATTCGAAGAACGTTCCAAGAATGTCTTGGTTTATAAGAGACTTTCGTTTGAAAGATGGGGGATATCACATTGGGAAACCCATAAGTTACGATGTGTTTACTTTGACACATATATTGCGGGGAACCCAAATGCTATTTTACGCAACGGGTTAAGAAATTATTTTGACTCAATATATCCGAATATTGGACTGCGTGATTTAGAAAAAGCGGCTAACATGCAACATAAAGAAGCATGTTATGCTTACGGATTAGTAATGTTCGCTTCTCACCAAAGTGAGAACAAGAACATCGGGCTACAACTATTAAACAAAACGTTCCCACAAGTGACGGAGTCGGTAATTGGGGTAAGAAATGAGGTTTTTAGATTTTTACGGGACTGTTGGACATTACGTAACCCTCGTCCCTTTGACGATGTTACAACACGCTGTCTTATCAACGGCCATAACGGTTATGTTCCACAAGACCAAGGATGGGAAGTAATCCTAGTAAAACCAGAATGCATGACTTGTTTCTGGACGTATGAATTACGTGTCTTTATTGCCTTTGTTGAACGACTTGTGTACTAGCTAGAATTATCTTCACAACCATCTTGTATCAAATTTATTGTGTGCTATATTTCATGCTATATGTAAAATAAGCGGTATTGTAAGTTTGCAAAATATTGTCTAAAAGTTTGAACGCGAAATATTATTATAATCAGTTTTTCATATAGAATTGTAGTAGTTGAATTGTATATTAGCTACTAAGTATGAACTTAACGGGTAGGCACTACCCGAATTTAAACTTATAAAACGCTAATATGAAGAAAAAGCTTTTATAAATGAGTTCATATTATGCTACGAAATACTATTAACTACTCTTAATATTCTGTATGATTAACTTGTTCCATTTGACTATTTTGAAGGAAATGGCACCGACTACTCGACACACCGTGAATATGAATGAAGAGGAATTCCGTACTTTTCTAGCTTCAAACATAGCCGCAGTACAGGCTGCGCTACATACCAACAATAACCTTGGATCTGGCAGTACAGGAAATCGTGTAGGATGCACCTACAAAGAATTCACTGCCTGCAAACCTTTAGAATTTGATGGAACCGAAGGTCCGATCAGATTGAAACGGTGGACCGAGAAGGTCGAATCGGTGTTTGCCATAAGTAAGTGTACTGAAGAGGACAAAGTGAAGTACGCTACGCATACCTTCACAGGTTCTGCGTTAACATGGTGGAATACCTATCTAGAGCAAGTGGGACAAGATGATGCTTACGCACTACCGTGGTCAGCATTCAATCACTTGATGAACGAGAAGTACCGTCCCAGAACCGAGGTCAATAAGCTCAAGACAGAACTTAGAGGGTTACGAACCCAAGGATTTGATATTACCACGTACGAAAGACGATTCACAGAATTGTGCCTATTGTGTCCGGGAGCATTCGAAGATGAGGAAGAGAAGATCGACGCATTTGTGAAAGGATTACCGGAAAGAATCCAAGAAGATATAAGTTCACACGAACCCGCCTCCATACAACAGGCATGTAGAATGGCTCACAAACTAGTGAACCAGATTGAAGAAAGAATTAAAGAACAGACTGCTGAAGAGGCCAATGTGAAGCAAGTCAAAAGAAAGTGGGAGGAAAACGGTGATAAGAATCACCAATACAACAACAACTGCAATTACAACAATAATCGCAACAATTATCCCAACAATCGCAACATCAATCGCAACTACAACAAATGGCCCAACAACAACAACAACAACAGCAACAGCAACTACAACAATCATCCCAACAACAATAATAACCGCAACAACAACAACAATCAGAAGCAGCTATGCCAAAGGTGTGAAAAGTATCACTCGGGGTTCTGCACCAAATTTTGCAACAAGTGTAAAAGAAATGGTCATAGCGCGGCGAAGTGTGAGGTCTACGGACCAGGGGTTAATAGAACGAAAGGAACAAATGGTGTCAGAACGAGTAATGGCGGAGCAAGTAGTGTCGGAGCAAGTTATGCCAATGTAGTTTGTTATAAATGTGGAAAACCGGGCCACATTATTAGAAATTGCCCGAACCAGGAGAACACGAATGGACAAGGCCGCGGAAGAGTTTTCAATATTAATGCGGCAGAGGCACAGGAAGACCCGGAGCTTGTTACGGGTACGTTTCTTATTGACAATAAATCTGCTTACGTTTTATTTGATTCGGGTGCGGATAGAAGCTATATGAGTAGAGATTTTTGTGCTAAATTAAGTTGTCCATTGACGCCTTTGGATAGTAAATTTTTACTCGAATTAGCAAATGGTAAATTAATTTCAGCAGATAATATATGTCGGAATCGAGAAATTAAACTGGTTAGCGAAACATTTAAGATTGATTTGATACCAGTAGAATTAGGGAGTTTTGATGTGATAATCGGTATGGACTGGTTGAAAGAATTGAAAGCAGAGATCGTTTGTTACAAAAATGCAATTCGCATTATACGAGAAAAAGGAAAACCCTTAATGGTGTACGGAGAAAAGGGCAACACGAAGCTACATCTTATTAGTAATTTGAAGGCATAAAAACTAATAAGAAAAGGTTGCTATGCTGTTTTAGCACACGTCGAGAAAGTACAAACTGAAGAAAAGAGCATCAATGATGTTCCCGTTGCAAAAGAATTTCCCGATGTATTTCCGAAACAATTACCGGGATTACCCCCACATCGATCCGTTGAATTTCAAATAGATCTTGTACCAGGAGCTGCACCAATAGCTCGTGCTCCTTACAGACTCGCACCCAGCGAGATGAAAGAACTGCAAAGCCAATTACAAGAACTTTTAGAGCGTGGTTTCATTCGACCAAGCACATCACCGTGGGGAGCTCCTGTTTTGTTTGTCAAGAAGAAAGATGGTACATTCAGGTTGTGTATCGACTACCGAGAGTTGAACAAACTTACCATCAAGAACCGCTACCCACTACCGAGAATCGACGACTTATTTGATTAACTATAAGGCTCGTCTGTCTATTCAAAGATTGACTTACGTTTCGGGTATCATCAAATGCGGGTGAAAGAAGATGATATTCCAAAGACTGCTTTCAAAACACGTTACGGTCATTACGAGTTTATGGTCATGCCGTTTGGTTTAACTAATGCACCAGCTGTGTTCATGGACCTTATGAACCGAGTGTGTGGACCATACCTTGACAAGTTTGTCATTGTTTTCATTGATGACATACTTATTTACTCAAAGAATGACCAAGAACACGGTGAACATTTGAGAAAGGTGTTAGAAGTATTGAGAAAGGAAGAATTGTACGCTAAGTATTCAAAGTGTGCATTTTGGTTGGAAGAAGTTCAATTCCTCGATCACATAGTGAACAAAGAAGGTATTAAGGTGGATCCGGCAAAGATAGAAACTGTTGAAAAGTGGGAAATCCCGAAAACTCCGAAACACATACGCCAGTTTTTAGGACTAGCTGGTTACTACAGAAGGTTCATCCAAGACTTTTCTAGAATAACAAAACCCTTGACTGCATTAACGCATAAAGGGAAGAAATTTGAATGGAATGATGAACAAGAGAAAGTGTTTCAGTTATTGAAGAAAAAGCTAACTACGGCACCTATATTGTCATTGCCTGAAGGGAATGATGATTTTGTGATTTATTTTGACGCATCAAAGCAAGGTCTCGGTTGTGTATTAATGCAACGAACGAAGGTGATTGCTTATGCATCTAGACAATTGAAGATTCACGAAGAAAATTATACGACGCATGATTTGGAATTAGGCGCGGTTGTTTTTGCATTAAAGACTTGGAGGCACTACTTATATGGGGTCAAAAGTATTATATATACCGACCACAAAAGTCTTCAACACATATTTAATCAGAAACAACTGAATATGAGGCAGCGTAGGTGGATTGAATTATTGAATGATTACGACTTTGAGATTCGTTACCACTCGGGGAAAGCAAATGTGGTAGCCGATGCCTTGAGCAGGAAGGACAGAGAACCCATTCGAGTAAAATCTATGAATATAATGATTCATAATAACCTTACTACTCAAATAAAGGAGGCGCAACAAGGAGTTTTAAAAGAGGGAAATTTAAAGGATGAAATACCCAAAGGATCGAAGAAGCATCTTAATATTCGGGAAGACGGAACCCGGTATAGGGCTGAAAGGATTTGGGTACCAAAATTTGGAGATATGAGAGAAATGGTACTTAGAGAAGCTCATAAAACCAGATACTCAATACATCCTGGAACGGGGAAGACGTACAAGGATCTCAAGAAACATTTTTTGTGGCCGGGTATGAAAGCCGATGTTGCTAAATACATAGGAGAATGTTTGACGTGTTCTAAGGTCAAAGCTGAGCATCAGAAACCATCAGGTCTACTTCAACAACCCGAAATCCCGGAATGGAAATGGGAAAACATTACCATGGATTTCATCACTAAATTGCCAAGGACTGCAAGTGGTTTTGATACTATTTGGGTAATAGTTGATCGTCTCACCAAATCAGCACACTTCTTGCCAATAAGAGAAGATGACAAGATGGAGAAGTTAGCACGACTGTATTTGAAGGAAGTCATCTCCAGACATGGAATACCAATCTCTATTATCTCTGATAGGGATGGCAGATTTATTTCAAGATTCTGGCAGACATTACAGCAAGCATTGGGAACTCGTCTAGACATGAGTACTGCCTATCATCCACAAACTGATGGGCAGAGCGAAAGGACGATACAAATGCTTGAAGACATGCTACGAGCATGTGTTATTGATTTCGGAAACAGTTGGGATCGACATCTACCATTAGCAGAATTTTTCTACAACAACAGCTACCATTCAAGCATTGAGATGGCGCCGTTTGAAGCACTTTATGGTAGAAAGTGCAGGTCTCCGATTTGTTGGAGTGAAGTGGGGGATAGACAGATTACGGGTCCGGAGATTATACAAGAAACTACCGAGAAGATCATCCAAATTCAACAACGGTTGAAAACCGCCCAAAGTCGACAAAAGAGCTACGCGGACATTAAAAGAAAAGATATAGAATTTGAAATTGGAGAGATGGTCATGCTTAAAGTTGCACCTTGGAAAGGCGTTGTTCGATTTGGTAAACGAGGGAAATTAAATCCAAGGTATATTGGACCATTCAAGATTATTGACCGTGTCGGACCAGTAGCTTACCGACTTGAGTTACCTCAACAACTCGCGACTGTACATAACACTTTCCACGTCTCGAATTTGAAGAAATGTTTTGATAAAGAAGATCTCACTATTCCGTTAGATGAAATCCAAATCAATGAAAAACTTCAATTCATCGAAGAACCCGTCGAAATAATGGATCGTGAGGTTAAAAGACTTAAGCAAAACAAGATACCAATTGTTAAGGTTCGATGGAATGCTCGTAGAGGACCCGAGTTCACCTGGGAGCGTGAAGATCAGATGAAGAAGAAATACCCGCATCTATTTCCAGAAGATTCGTCAATACCTTCAACAGCTTAAAATTTCGGGACGAAATTTATTTAACGGGTAGGTACTGTAGTGACCCGAACTTTTCCATGTTTATATATATATTAATTGAGATGATATTTACATGATTAAATGTTTCCAACATGTTAAGCAATCAAACTTGTTAAGACTTGATTAATTGAAATATGTTTCATATAGACAATTGACCACCCAAGTTGACCGGTGATTCACGAACGTTAAACTTGTAAAAACTATATGATGACATATATATGGATATATATATATAGTTAACATGATACTATGATAAGTAAACATATCATTAAGTATATTAACAATGAACTACATATGTAAAAACAAGACTACTAACTTAATGATTTTTAAACGAGACATATATGTAACGATTATCGTTGTAACGACATTTAATGTATATATATCATATTAAGAGATATTTGTACATCATAATATCATGATAATATAATAATTTAAAATCTCATTTGATATTATAAACATTGGGTTAACAACATTTAACAAGATCGTTAACCTAAAGGTTTCAAAACAACACTTACATGTAACGGCTAACGATGACTTAACGACTCAGTTAAAATGTATATACATGTAGTGTTTTAATATGTATTCATACACTTTTGAAAGACTTCAAGACACTTATCAAAATACTTTTACTTAACAAAAATGCTTACAATTACATCCTCGTTCAGTTTCATCAACAATTCTACTCGTATGCACCCGTATTCGTACTCGTACAATACACAGCTTTTAGATGTATGTACTATTGGTATATACACTCCAATGATCAGCTCTTAGCAGCCCATGTGAGTCACCTAACACATGTGGGAACCATCATTTGGCAACTAGCATGAAATATCTCATAAAATTACAAAAATATGAGTAATCATTCATGACTTATTTACATGAAAACAAAATTACACATCCTTTATATCTAATCCATACACCAACGACCAAAAACACCTAAAAACACTTTCATTCTTCAATTTTCTTCATCTAATTGATCTCTCTCAAGTTCTATCTTCAAGTTCTAAGTGTTCTTCATATATTCTACAAGTTCTAGTTACATAAAATCAAGAATACTTTCAAGTTTGCTAGCTCACTTCCAATCTTGTAAGGTGATCATCCAACCTCAAGAAATCTTTGTTTCTTACAGTAAGTTATCATTCTAATACAAGGTAATAATCATATTCAAACTTTGGTTCAATTTCTATAACTATAACAATCTTATTTCAAGTGATGATCTTACTTGAACTTGTTTTCGTGTCATGATTCTGCTTCAAGAACTTCGAGCCATCCAAGGATCCGTTGAAGCTAGATCCATTTTGCTCTTTTTCAGTAGGTTTATCCAAGGAACTTAAGGTAGTAATGATGTTCATAACATCATTCGATTCATACATATAAAGCTATCTTATTCGAAGGTTTAAACTTGTAATCACTAAAACATAGTTTAGTTAATTCTAAACTTGTTCGCAAATAAAAGTTAATCCTTCTAACTTGACTTTTAAAATCAACTAAACACATGTTCTATATCTATATGATATGCTAACTTAATGATTTAAAACCTGGAAACACGAAAAACACCGTAAAACCGGATTTACGCCGTCGTAGTAACACCACGGGCTGTTTTGGGTTAGTTAATTAAAAACTATGATAAACTTTGATTTAAAAGTTGTTATTCTGAGAAAATGATTTTTATTATGAACATGAAACTATATTCAAAAATTATGGTTAAACTCAAAGTGGAAGTATGTTTTCTAAAATGGTCATCTAGACGTCGTTCTTTCGACTGAAATGACTACCTTTACAAAAACGACTTGTAACTTATTTTTACCACTATAAACCTATAATTTTCTGTTTAGATTCATAAAATAGAGTTCAATATGAAACCATAGCAATTTGATTCACTCAAAACGGATTTAAAATGAAGAAGTTATGGGTAAAACAAGATTGGATAATTTTTCTCATTTTAGCTACGTGAAAATTGGTAACAAATCTATTCCAACCATAACTTAATCAACTTGTATTGTATATTATGTAATCTTGAGATACCATAGACACGTATACAATGTTTCGACCTATCATGTCGACACATCTATATATATTTCGGAACAACCATAGACACTCTATATGTGAATGTTGGAGTTAGCTATACAGGGTTGAGGTTGATTCCAAAATATATATAGTTTGAGTTGTGATCAATACTGAGATACGTATACACTGGGTCGTGGATTGATTCAAGATAATATTTATCGATTTATTTCTGTACATCTAACTGTGGACAACTAGTTGTAGGTTACTAACGAGGACAGCTGACTTAATAAACTTAAAACATCAAAATATATTAAAAGTGTTGTAAATATATTTTGAACATACTTTGATATATATGTATATATTGTTATAGGTTCGTGAATCAACCAGTGGCCAAGTCTTACTTCCCGACGAAGTAAAAATCTGTGAAAGTGAGTTATAGTCCCACTTTTAAAATCTAATATTTTTGGGATGAGAATACTGATGATGTAGCGTGAGGGTACGAAATAGTATTATTTTTAATACAAAATACTACAAAATATGACACAAGTTTTATTAATTTACGGATGGGATATACCTAAACCTTGCTACAACACTATAGGCAGTGTACCTAATCGTAGAGTAGTGTAGTTTTTAGTAAGTCTGGTTCGTTCCACAGGGAGCTGGTGATACTTACTATATTTTTAACTATATTTATACAAAAAATATATATAATTATATAAGTAGTAATATTATTATAAAAGGGGGGTTTTACCGTTTAATGACCGGTTTGTCGATTCTATATTTTAAGCGTAAAGATAAATGACGATAATTAAAGTGCGTAAAATAATGACAATAAATAAAATGACAGTAAATAAAATTGCGAGTAATAAAATGACAGTAAATAAAGATACGATGAGAAATATAATAAAAGAATTATGCTTATTTAAACTTCCGTAATCATGATGTTTGACGTGTTGATTTTAATTTATTACCATGGGTTAATTGTCCTTTGTCCTGGTTTATTTGATACGTCTATCTGGTTTTTGTCCATAATAGTCCATCGGTCATAAATATAAAGTGCGAGTATCCTCGTCAAATTACCCTTATACCCGAAGTCAAATATTCCAACTAATTAAGGATTTAAACTGTGACGCAGTTATCACTTCTGTCAACAATTACACCAGTTATCACTGTATGTAATCCACCCCTGTTTTAATTAGTTTATGAATATTAATTCATCCACTTGATCAGAATGAATAATCAATTACCCAACCCAATTGATTAATTAAATGATTATAACAGATTCCATATGAACATCACTAAATAGGACAACCATAATCATTATTAATTATTAGGTTAATTAATTTGAAGATAGGTTCGACAGACTCCAATGAGCTGTCACTCAATTAGACAATACCCCCCATCTATTAATAGTCAATAGTTCAATTTCCACAAGTGTCGGTCTTTTGCCCAAACCTTAATTATGGTCCAAAGTTCAATAACCCCTTCTTAATATTTTAGCCCAACATCACGATTACTTCGGCTCAAATAAGCATAATAATAACTTAGTTACGATACATTAATTTAAAAAGGAAGAACATAGCTTACAGTGGTGATTAATCGCGTAGCGTTACACGGGCAGAGTTTCGACTTTAAAACCCGTAAAATATTTCTTACAATAACCCAATTATTATTAAACTTAAATTAAACTTAATATTATAAATATAAATATATATATTCTTACAGAGGGAAAGAAAGAAAAATGAAGTGAAGGTGTCCTTTTTCATTACTACGTGAATTCCATTTTATAGGCAAATGTTGATTTGAAATTTTCACTTATGACCCCTTAACTATGCTCAATTAACAACTTTTTATTATTTATTATTATTCTTATTATGAATTATTTAAATATTATATTATATTATTGTGCATAGTTGACTTGTACTTTCAGCTCCGTTGCGTCGAGCGTTGATAGTTGGCTCGGGTACCGGTTCCGGATTTTCGAACGTCCTTTCGTATAATTTAATATCTTGTACTTTGCGTTTTGTAACTTGTACTCTTGTCATTTTTAGACGTTTCTCATCAATAAATTAAACCTTTTGAATTGTATCTTGTACATTTGAGCTTTTTGGACGTTTTGGTCTTTCAAATCTTTGTTTTTGTCTTTAAATCTTCATTTTCGAGCGATTTGCGTCTTTCGTCTTCGCACTTATTTATTTAACTATTACAACTAAAAATAAGGAAATTACATTTAAAAACTTTACATATTGGAACGATATTGCTACTAAATATATGTTCATTTGGAGCACTATCAAATATCCCCACACTTGAGCGTTGCTTGTCCTCAAGCAATACAGAACTTGAAATAAAAACATACATGAATCACTTTTTTATTCATCACATTTTGTACATCAGTGATTTTGATATAGCGGTATAAATAATGACAGTAATGATGGTTAAAGGTGGGTGTGTCATCCACAGTTGCCTCGGGTTTAGGTCAACGACACTTGCAATCAAATAGCCGATTTACTTTCGGTTTCCAAAGCAAAGTGCACATTTGAAAGGTGGTTTACAGTCCCACATGACTATGAAAATGTAGATCCTTAAGGAAATTGGATCTTTATGAAAACATTTGATCTTTTTGAAAATTTAATCTAGCTTTTACCCTAGATAAGTTTTCCGGAATAACCCTTCACCGGTGTTTGCAAAATATTTTTGTGGGTTGTGTGGGTTTCAGATTTGAAAATTTTAGCTCAACACTTGTGGTTTTGTGTTACCCACTTGCTAACCTTGTATTAGGAAAGCAACACGTCCAGTTTACTTGTCTCGTATATTACCTTTCGGCAAACTACCGTCCGGTTGTAAAGGAAAGCGATGAACAAGAAACTGTTAAGGCAATGTCCCGTGACATGCTTTTAATTATGGTCCAAAAACGTGTCGGATGCTTTTACTATCCTTTGTAGGAGCAATAGTAAAGCTCACCCTTATAATTTGTCGGTTTGACACAAGGTCCTGTCTCCGACCATGCTATGCAACCACCGTTCTTACGGTTGACACCCGATTTGGTTCAGGTGACCTAATGAATTCCAATGAATTCTCAGGATTTTACGTTCAATGGTAATGAACGCATTGAAAATAGGTTTTCAGAAAACAAATCGGTTTTATTTTTGATCAAAATATTTTCTCGTTCAAGCTCGAGTTTAGATATCATTGAATTCCATGAGTTTGTAATGGTCGAAAGTCAAATGCATATATGAAACAGTTTAAAAATTTTTGAGATTCAGTTTAATAGACTTTGCTTATCGTGTCGAAACCACATAAGATTCAAGTTTAAATTTGGTCAGAAATTCCCTGGTCATCACACACAGCCTCCTTCCTACTTTGCTCAATCTGTTTTCCAGTTCCAAAACTTCTCTTTTTCTGTGCTTTGCCAGCACACTTCATCATTATCATCCAGCTTTTACCGTTTAAAGTCGTTTATAGTTTTTGCTACTTTATCAGCATTTTTTTTCCATTTTCGGAGAACCAATTCGTAGTTCGGAGTGTTTTTCAGAAACTTCACATTCAAATTAAGTCCAGAAGATAGACGTTATATATACACATATAACTGTTGGCGTAGACATGCTGCGAGATTTCAAAATACTGATTGCTAATTCCCAATGATTCGTATGGCAATTCTCATTACAAGATGCGAATGAGTAAATGATGGGGTTTCAATGAATAATTATAATGACTTTTTGGAGAGGCTAAAGTCAAAGGGTAATGAAGTTGTTGGTACATCTGCTAATAATGTGGTGGAATGTAAAAGGTTCACTGGTAACGATGGTGTATATCTTAAGGTTATAATAAGGTTAGTCTGACTGAAAAGTCGAAGTTGACTTGCTGGAGCTGTGACAAAACTGGCTACTTTGAATAGGAGTCGCAAAGTTATTTTTGCTAATAAATGCCAAAGAATCTGACGCGGATACGTTGTTTAAACTTTTACTTTGGTTTCAAGAGTTTTTCGGGTACATAAATGTGGGTAACATGTGGTTGAATCATCATCTCGATTGCTCATCATTCGAAGTGTCTTCAGAAATTTTCGAAGGGTTTGAACACAGATTGTAATCGTTAACATACATTTGATATTCTAACACAGTTTTGAAGTCAAAATATAGCTTGTGAAAGATGTAAGGATCTAAGAGTGATGATTTTGGTCATATCTTAAGTTGAATTTTGAGATTTCAAAATCAGAATATGTAATTAAATTTTGAATGAGTATGGTTGTTTTGATTTCTATAAAAGAATGTATATTGTTGTGAAAGTAGGGAGCATAATGGATGATTTGCTGAATCAGATTCGAAGAATGTAACATATTAATTGTGAATTTATATATCTCTCGGGTATTACCTACCCGTTAAAAAAAAATTCACAATTAATATTTTGTACAAAAGAATTTTATTACAGTCTTTATGAAAATATATATATGTATATTTTCTTCAGATGTAACATAGATTTAATGAGTTAATGTTAAATTAAACTCATTTGATTTACAGTTGAAACTAGAATTGAATATTCCCTAAAGGCTTTAAAAAGTACATAATTTTTACGCAGTATTTCTTTAATGACATTGAAATTATGAATCAATACT
This sequence comes from Rutidosis leptorrhynchoides, assembly GCF_046630445.1. Taxonomy (NCBI): domain Eukaryota; kingdom Viridiplantae; phylum Streptophyta; class Magnoliopsida; order Asterales; family Asteraceae; genus Rutidosis; species Rutidosis leptorrhynchoides. The sequence continues at coordinate 358,877,527 of NC_092341.1, read as the reverse complement.
TCGTTATTTGTTGATGTATGATGTTCGGTTCGTGGAATTCTTGTGTTCGCAAAGTACGAATGATGTTATCTGAAAAGTTTCGGGTACATCGATGATGAAAGTGTAAAATCAAATATATACTTGATTTATTATGAATTGGAATTTGTTGAATTGCGACAGAGATTGTAGTTAACGTTGGTTAAGTTGTGGCCGAAGGACGTACATTATTGCATATTTGTAATATGAATTAACCGAGTAGTTAAGATTCACACACAATAGCTTAGCACGGAAAGATTTATTTCAAAATATATATATATATATATATATATATATATATATATATATATATATATATATATATATATATATATATATATATATATATATATATATATATATAATATACATATAAATTCTTCAGAGGGAATGAGTTAATTCTTCATAACTCGTTGATACAATATACACGTTATAAATTCGTAATGATGTCCACAGTGATTCTTGAACTGACGGAGTTTGTGATGTTATCAGTGTTGTTGATTTGGATATTGACTGTACTGACGATGCTGGTAACGCTGACGGTACTGTTGATACTGTTGGTAAAGCAAGTTTAGCTTGTTAATCACACACCATTTTTGTCAGGGTTTCTACTCTTCCTTTTATCATTTTGGTTCGCTTAACTAATTTATGGTTAGGGCTAGATTAGATAATCTCTAAGACTTTAGAGATAACATAATCGCCGCGGAATGTTTCTCCAATGAAGTTATGAATTAATACTTCGTCAGTTATTGTTGTTGGTACTCCTTGGTATCTATGGTGCGTATGACGTTGATGCTCGTGGGATAGATTGTGAAGTTGAGGTTTACGACGCGGTTGTAGTTGGAGGTGGTAATGGTACTGTTGGCGTTGATGATGGTGGTACTGGTTATGCTGCTGATGCTGCTGCTGGTGTTTGTAATCTCTGCACCATATTCTCCAAAGCCACTACCCGAGCGCGAAGCTCGTTGACTTCTTCTATTACACCGGGGTGATTGTCGGTTCGGACGAGCGGATAAATAAAATCTAAAATTTGATGTAATATATAATCATGACGAGATACTCTGGAAATGAGCTAGAAAATGGTGTTTCGGACAGGTTTGCCGGTAAGTGCTTCAGGTTCTTCGTCAAGAGGGCAATGTGGTGGATGGAAGGGATCACCTTCTTCTTGTCTCCAATGATTGAGGAGGCTATGAACCCATCCCCAATTCATCCAGAATAGGTGATGACTGATTGGTTGATCTATTCCGGTCACACTGCTTTCGGAGCTTGAATGGGATTCCATTTTGGAATCTGAGTGACTTGAACTGATGACGAATTCCATTTCGTACGATTGGATAAAGGATTTTTTTTTTCTCGATATGAAATGATTTTGGCTAACGGATGGTATTCTAATTACATAGAATATATATATATATATATATATATATATATATATATATATATATATATATATATATATATATATATATATATATATAGATCAAAAGATTTCGTAGATTACGGAGGACTTTGCGAGATATGTCAGGCAAAGTTTAAAGTAACAAATACGATAAGATATGATTTAGCAGATATGCTAAGATATGAATTTTTGTCTAAACACTATTCATGCAATGAATGCAGCAAGACGTGTCTTAGACTAAAAATGATAAGCAGGTAATTTCTTGAGGATGATAAGTAGTTAATTTTCGACACAAAATGATAAGCAAAACTTTTGACATGCAGACACGGTCGAAGTCCAGACTCACTAATGCATCCTATCGACTTATCAGTTAGACACACTAATGCAGACCTGGTTCGCTAAGACCACCTCTGATACCAACTGAAAGGACCCGTTCATATACATTATAAACGATTCACAATAGTTGATTACATTGCGAGGTATTTTACCTCTATATGATACATTTTACAAACATTGCATTCGTTTTTAAAAGACAAACTTTCTTTACATCGAAAATTGACAGGCATGCATACCATTTCATAATATCCACTATCCAACTATAAATTGATTTAATAATAATCTTTGATGAACTCAATGACTCGAATGCAACGTTCTTCGAAATATGTTATGGAACACTCCAAGTAATATCTTTAAAATGAGCAAATGCACAGCGGAAGATTTCTTTAACACCTGAGAATAAACATGCTTTAAAGTGTCAACCAAAAGGTTGGTGAGTTCATTAGTTTATCATAATCATTTATTTCCATCATTTTAATAGACCACAAGAATTTCATTTCCAGTTCTCATAAATATACGTCCCATGCATAGAGACAAAAATAATCATTCATATGGTGAACACCTGGTAACCGACATTAACTAGATACATATAAGAATATCCCCTATCATTCCGGGATCCTCCTTCGGACATGATATAAATTTCGAAGTACTAAAGCATCCGGTACTTTGGATGGGGTTTGTTAGGCCCAATAGATCTATCTTTATGATTCGCGTCAATTAGGGTGTCTGTTCCCTAATTCTTAGATTACCAGACTTTAATAAAAAGGGGCATATTCGATTTTGATAATTCAACCATAGAATGTAGTTTCAATTACTTGTGTCTATTTCGTCAAACATTTATAAAAGCGCATGTATTCTCAGTCCCAAAAATATAAAGGGTAAAAAGGCAAATGAAACTCACCATACTGTATTTCGTAATAAAAATACATATAACGTCATTGGACAAGTACAAGGTTGGCCTCGGATTCACGAACCTAAATTAATTATATATATATTTATGTGTTGGTCAATATTTGTCTAACAAATTAGGTCAAGTCATAGTGTACCACAATCCTAATGCTCGAGACTAATATGCAAAAGTCAACAAAAGTAAATTTGACTCAAAATAATTTCCAAAAATCTATACATGATTAATATATAGTTTAAATATCGTCGTTTTATATTTTTAAATATTTTTAAAAGATTTATTAGAGTAAATAATATAATTTATTTATTAATAAATAAAATTCTATATTAAATTTATATAATAAAATATACTTTTATATATATTAAATAATAAAATTTATAGGGTTCATTTAATATCATAAAGATAATATGATAGGTATTATTAAAGTAAGTTATTACACGTAGTAAAATATGTTTGTATCACATATTTATTTGATAAAATAATATCTATAATGATAGTAAGTAAAAGTTGTATTATTTTGTAATAATAATTATTATTATAAAAATATCAATATTTATAATTACTAAGATGACATTATGATAAAACGATAATTCTAATTATGATAACTTTAATATTTACGATAATTTTTAATATTATCTTTAAAATAATAATTCTATTTAAAATAATAATAATAATAATGATATTTTATAGTAACAATGACATTTCTATTAAAATAATAATTTTTATTAAAATGATAGTTTTAATACTAACGATACTTTTAATAATAATAGTAATGATAAAAATAATAAGAACGATAATTTTATCTAAATCAATATCTTATAATATTTTAATTTCATCATGATACTCTTACTTATTATTTCCTAATTGTTTCGTTTAATAGCTTTTAATCGTCTTTTATATCGTGTTCATAATAATGATAATAATAGTAATCAAAATAATTAGGTGTTACAAATATTTGTTTTAATTACACTAATATTAATAATGATAGTTACTATAACATTATTAACGATAATACTAATAATTATCTTAATGATAATATAGTAATAATAATAATAACAATAACAATAACCATTTTTAAATAATGATATACATATTAATAATGATAATAATAATAATACTAATAATAATAATAATAATAATAATAATAATAATTGGATAATAATAATAATACTAATTATAACTTTAACGATAATAACGATAGTAATAATAATAATAAAAATAACAATTTTTAATGATAAATCCCTTTTATTGATAAAGATAATAATAATGATAATAATAAGATAAAACTAGAACGACGATAAAAACGACGATAATAATAATCATTTTTAATAAAAATATCGAAAATTCAATTGATTATAACTTTTAATCCGTTCATCGAAACCATTCGATATCTAAAGGAAAAGTTCTTAATTTTTCGCTAGCTTTTCAAGGACATGCATATCTTATACCTTATCTCAACCGTAAGTGTAACTAATTCAAGATTCAACCTAACCTGTCTAAGGGCAATATCAAAAGTACAAGCATGCATAATCCTAAATACTCGAGCACTAGTCAGGGATACACTATTAGTATGTAAAAGTTAAATTATGAGTACTCACGTATCAATACTGAGATTCAATATTGCAGGAAAGGTACGTAGACGCAACGGACATGATAAACACTATATTGACCTCACGAGCATACCCATGAACCATACTCAATCACCTCCATAGCTATAACCCATAATTTCCTTAATCCTATCCTACTCGAAAAATAATTTCGAAATCACTCGGACAGCACTCCGTCGTAATATTTTATGTATACTAATAATATCTTGAAATAATACGGAGTAAATATATATATATATATGTAAATCGATTGAGAGAGTTTAGAGAAAAATATTTTCAAGTTTCTATAAAATAATGAAACCTATTGAATTCTATTTATAATAGATTTTTGAATTATTAAAGTGAATTATTAAAGTATGAATTATTAAAGTGAATTATTAAAGTATGAATTATTAAAGTGAATTATTAAAGTATGAATTATTAAAGTGAATTATTAAAGTATAATTATTAAAGTGAATTATTAAAGTATGAATTATTAAAGTGAATTATTAAAGTTAAAGTAAAGTAAAAATAAAGTAAAGGTAAAGTTTAAGTATAGTAAAAGTATAAAACTATGTACGTATAATACGCGTATAAATATATATAATATTAATTTAAATCGTTATATATATATATATATATATATATATATATTTAATAAAATAAAATATAAATATCGTTATCTTTATCATACTAGTTAAGTAATGAGTTGTCAAAAGTGGTTCTAGATATTTATAAAAGTTATATACGTTTTAATAATAAAGTTATTTTTAAACTGAAAACGATTTTGTACGTTTGAAACTAAATAGATCAATCGAGTCTTTATGAGATTCAATCTTCCACTATCCTTTGTCTAATTCTCAATGATTGACAATTTGTTCTTATTTATAAATCACTTTACCATTTTCTGAATATTGTTAAAATGGAAAGATTTCTCAAATCAACGTGGGCCTTTCAACAGAGACTTGTAATCATAATTCAATATATCTGATAGTTCAATCATTTGATCTTATCTTCTAATTCCATTGATAAACATTTTAAAATAGATACAATCATATAAAGTATTTAATCTAATATTTTGTTTACGTTTCAAGTTATAATATATATACACATATACATATATAATCATATTCGTTTAATGGTTCGTGAATCGTTGGAACTTGGTCGAGGTTGAATGAATGTATGAACATAGTTTAAAATTCTTGAAATTTAACTTAACAAATATTGCTTATCGTGTCGGAAACATATAAAGATTAAAGTTTAAATTTGGTTGGAAATTTCCGGGTTGTCAAACCAACAGTCGCCAGTAGCCGCCATCGTCAGCCGTCCCTAGCAACCGCCAGCAACCGCTAGCAACAGTCAACAGCCGTCAGCAACCGTCAAAGGCATACCCACTGGAGCATCTGTATACACACCTCAGGCCCCCAAAAAACGTCATCCTCCAAAAAAAAACCGGCACCAAGCCACGGTGGCCATAGAGTTCCGACAGGAACTCACCGTCTACGACCACCTAGCACATGTAACAACGTGAGGAACAACAACACCGTAAACCTAGGCCATAAACCACTCAAATCGGAGATCCCAACATACACCACCCCGCAAACCTAACCGGATCACGGATACGCTGAAAAAACCACCGGATCGCCGCCTGCTTTCCGGCAAAGTGGACGGAGGAGATAACAAAGGTACACACGTCATCGGGAAGTCAAGGAAGAGGTAGTACACTTATTCAACGATGAAAAGGAACAAACAGAAGGTCGGACCACCGGCGAGGTGCCGGTGGTCGGAAGAAGGACCGACGCCGGAGACTACAAAGCCGCAGATCTGACAAGACAAGAGAGAAAGGTTGGAAGCAGAGAAAGTAGCTGCCGGAAAAGAGCGTGAAACCCTAGAACTGTAGGAAGATAACGTGTTTTAAAGAGAGAAAAATACAGAGTAAATTCGCTCTATATCAAGAGGTTGAAAAACTAGTCTATATATAATATAAAAGTGACTCCTTGAGTCATAAATGAGGGCACTAAAACCTCTTAATTTAATCATTTACAACTAAAAAAAAATATTTTTCCTTAATTCCTACTTAATTTTATAATAAGGTAATAATTAAAAAAATAAAAGAATTAGAAAATTTATTAATAATAATATCTAAGTTTTAATCCTTTCATTTTCCATGTATTAAATTGATTAATTTCAATCCTTTCATTATTCTTATAATAAATAAATAAGTTTTAACCTTTTCATTTTCCTTATATTAAATAAGTTATTATAATGTTGCCTATAAATACTCATTATTCAATTTCAGGATACACATTTTTCATTTCACCACATACATTGCGAATATTAATTAATAATTGATAGAGTTTTATATATGTTAGTTCTTAATCATCATCATCATCAATTTAGTAAGATTATTTCCTCATGTAATGTTGTATATTCATCTATTACACGAACGTTAGACTTATGCTACGGTATGACTTTATTAACAAGTTATTGGTGTACATGAGTATTTTTCTATTATCATGTGAAATTTATCCGTTTTGATAGTTGTTTAGAGTTCATATATATATATATATATATATATATATATATATATATATATATATATATATATATATATATATTAGATTTGTATGTGATTTATATTATTGTTGTATACTATCTTTGGTGTTACTTTTACGTCGATTATAGATCTTCGTCAATAATGTATTTGTTGTGTTTTTAATTATTTATTATTATTATTATTATTATTATTATTATTATTATTATTATTATTATTATTATTATTATTATTATTATTATTATTATTATTATTATTATTGTTGTTGTTGTTGTTTAGGTTTCTTTTATTGTTAATATGTAGTGATGTCATCATCTTACTCGAACAAGTTTCAGATATTACAACATTAAGGGACAAAGCATTGCAGAGTATTTCCTATTGTGAATATGTACATATATTAGAGAACACAAATTGTTTCATTTTTGTATTGGATTGTAAGTATGATTTATTTAATTTAGCTTTTCTCTTGATGTTCAGTATTTCCTTTTAACGTTGTATTATTAAATATTTTCTTTAGCAATTATTTGCATCATATAGTTCTTTGATAATGGATAAAGAAATTATGCCTTCTTTTTGTATCATATTTGTTATGGATGTAGGTTACAAATATTAAAGAATGCAAACTTTTTTACTATTCTATTAAATTGTATGTACGTTTTGTTTAATTTGACTTTTATCTTGATTCTTAATATTTTTTTATGTTTTATAACGTAATCTTTTAGCAATCATTTACATCATAGAGTTCTTTGATAGATAATATGATAAAAAAATTATGCCTTCTATACATGGATAATACTTACTTCATATGATGATGAATAACAATATAACATTATTATTATGATAAATTATAGTAAAATGATTATTAATGTAATTAACGATGGTAAAAAAATTGATTCTTGAATAACAAAGATAATTTAACATGTATTGAATAAGTCAACCATATTATATGTTATGTTTGATCGAGTAGCTATTACGGAGTAGTTTAATTAGCATATAATTGTTACTTTTACTACATCAAGTTTAATATTAACCAACTTATTATTAAATATTAAGTGAATACTTACTACGTATCAAATATTTGAGTTTTCATGTAACTATAATTACTTAATTATTACTCATAATAGGTGTGTTTAAGAAAATAAAAATATAAAGATGATAAAAATAGTTGATTAATTAATCAGGATAAGACAATTTAGAACTAAAAAATTAATAATAAAATGTTACGTATAAAGTCTTTCAGTTTGATTATTGATATTAAGTTATTATCATACATTTGATCCTAAATATTTTTAATCATAACTAAAATTGATGCATGTTATGCATAATAACAATAGTTTTAAACTTTTCATTTTTCCTAAACATTCATAATTGTAGTGACCCGAACTTTTCCATGTTTATATATATTAATTGAGATTGATATTTACATGATTAAATGTTTCCAACATGTTAAGCAATCAAACTTGTTAAGACTTGATTAATTGAAATATGTTTCATATAGACAATTGACCACCCAAGTTGACCGGCGATTCACGAACGTTAAAACTTGTAAAAACGACATGACGATATATATATGGATATACATATGGTTCACATGAGATTATGATAAGTAAGTATCTCCATAAGTATATTAACAATGAGTTATATACATATAAACAAGACTACTAACTTAAGGATTTCGAAACGAGACATATATGTAACGATTATCGTTGTAACGACATTTAAATGTGTATATATATCATATTAAGATATATTAATATATCATAATATCATGATAATATAATAATTTAACATCTCATTAGATATAATAAACAATGGGTTAACAACATTAATTGAGATCGTTAACTTAAAGGTTTCAAAACAACACTTACATGTAACGACTAACGATGACTTAACGACTCAGTTAAAATGTATATACATGTAGTGTATTTAGATGTATTAAAATACTTTTGGAAGACTTCAAGACATATATCAAAACACTCATACTTAACGAAAATGGTTACAGTTACTTTCCCATTCTTTTCTTTCATCAAGAATTCTAGTCGTATTCTTACCCGTATTATACACAGCTTCAAAACGTACTTACTATGGGTATATACCAATAGGAACTAGCATGGAATTCCACTCTTGATTATGTTATGTATGACTAATCAATTTTAACTTCTACCATGAGCTAGTCAACTAACTAGAACTCCTTTTAACCCCACTCACCAATTACCACTCATCATTCACTCCATTTCACTTCCAATTCTCTTTCTAATTCTCTCTCAACACACACACACTATTATGAACGTATTTTTCCAGTATTTAATCATCATCTTCATCAAAAATCACTTCAAGAATCAAGCTATAATCATCATAGGAAGAACACTTCAAGAACACTTCAAAAATCCCTTCAAGTTAACTAATTTACTTCCAAGCTTTCTAATCCATTCTAAGTAATCATCTAAGATCAAGAAACCTTTGTTATATACAGTAGGTTATCTTTCTTATTCAAGGTAATATTCATATTCAAACTTTGATTCAATTTCTATAACTATAAACTATCTTAATTCGAGTAAAAATCTTACTTGAACTTGTTTTTGTGTCATGATCCTACTTCAAGAACTTTCAAGCCATCCAAGATCCTTTGAAGCTAGATCATTTCTTGTCACTTCCAGTAGGTTTACCTACTAAACTTGAGGTAGTAATGATGTTCATAACATCATTCGATTCATATATATAAAACTATCTTATTCGAAGGTTTAAACTCGTAATCACTAGAACATAGTTTAGTTAATTCTAAACTTGTTCGCAAACAAAAGTTAATCCTTCTAACTTGACTTTTAAAATTAACTAAACACATGTTCTATATCTATATGATATGCTAACTTAATGATTTAAAACCTGGAAACACGAAAAACACCGTAAAACCGGATTTACGCCGTCGTAGTAACACCGCGGGCTGTTTTGGGTTAGTTAATTAAAAACTATGATAAACTTTGATTTAAAAGTTGTTATTCTGAGAAAATTATTTTAATTATGAACATGAAACTATATCCAAAAATTATGGTTAAACTCAAAGTGGAAGTATGTTTTCTAAAATGGTCATCTAGACGTCGTTCTTTCGACTGAAATGACTACCTTTACAAAAACGACTTGTAACTTATTTTTCCGACTATAAACCTATACTTTTTCTATTTAGATTTATAAAATAGAGTTCAATATGAAACCATAGCAATTTGATTCACTCAAAACGGATTTAAAATGAAGAAGTTATGGGTAAAACAAGATTGAATAATTTTTCTCATTTTAGCTACGTGAAAATTGGTAACAAATCTATTCCAACCATAACTTAATCAACTTGTATTGTATATTATGTAATCTTGAGATACCATAGACACGTATACAATGTTTCGACCTATCATGTCGACACATCTATATATATTTCGGAACAACCATAGACACTCTATATGTGAATGTTGGAGTTAGCTATACAGGGTTGAGGTTGATTCCAAAATATATATAGTTTGAGTTGTGATCAATACTGAGATACGTATACACTGGGTCGTGGATTGATTCAAGATAATATTTATCGATTTATTTCTGTACATCTAACTGTGGACAACTAGTTGTAGGTTACTAACGAGGACAGCTGACTTAATAAACTTAAAACATCAAAATATATTAAAAGTGTTGTAAATATATTTTGAACATACTTTAATATATATGTTTATATTGTTATAGGTTCGTGAATCAACAGTGGCTAAGTCTTACTTCTCGACGAAGTAAAAAAATCTGTGAAAGTGACTTATAGTCCCACTTTTAAAATTTAATATTTTTGGGATGAGAATACATGCAGGTTTTATAAATGATTTACAAAATAGACACAAGTACGTGAAACTACATTCTATGGTTGAATTATCGAAATTGAATATGCCCCTTTTTATTAAGTCTGGTAATCTAAGAATTAGGGAACAGACACCCTAATTGACGCGAATCCTAAAGATAGATCTATTGGGCCTAACAAACCCCATCCAAAGTACCGGATGCTTTAGTACTTCGAAATTTATATCATATCCGAAGGGTGTCCCGGAATGATGGGGATATTCTTATATATGCATCTTGTTAATGTCGGTTACCAGGTGTTCACCATATGAATGATTTTTATCTCTATGTATGGGATGTGTATTGAAATATGAAATCTTGTGGTCTATTGTTACGATTTGATATATATAGGTTAAACCTATAACTCACCAACATTTTTGTTGACGTTTAAAGCATGTTTATTCTCAGGTGAATATTAAGAGCTTCCGCTGTTGCATACTAAAATAAGGACAAGATTTGGAGTCCATGTTTGTATGATATTGTGTAAAAACTGCATTCAAGAAACTGATTTCGATGTAACATATTTGTATTGTAAACCATTATGTAATGGTCGTGTGTAAACAGGATATTTTAGATTATCATTATTTGATAATCTACGTCAAGCTTTTTAAACCTTTATTTATGAAATAAAGGTTATGGTTTGTTTTAAAAATGAATGCAGTCTTTGAAAAACGTCTCATATAGAGGTCAAAACCTCGCAACGAAATCAATTAATATGGAACGTTTTTAATCAATAAGAACGGGACATTTCAGTTGGTATCCGAGCGTTGGTCTTAGAGAACCAGAAAATTTGCATTAGTGTATCTTATCGAGTTTGTTAGGATGCATTAGTGAGTCTGGACTTCGACCGTGTTTTCTTTAAAAATGATTGCTTAACATTTTTGTTGGAAACTATATATTATTAACATGTATATATTATGTGATATATTAATCTCTTAACATGTTTGATATTGTATGATAGATGTCTACCTCTAGCACAAATCCCATTGACTCACCTAATAATAATGAAGAGTCAAATGTAAATTGGAATGATTCGTGGACTGATTAACAAGTTCCCGAAGAGGAACCGGAAGAAGAGTCGGAACCAGAAGAAGAATCGGAACCGGAAGAAGAATCGGAACCGGATGAAGAAATAGAACTGGTGGGGGAAATAATAAAATGGTTAAGTAAAAGAAAATCCTCAACCAACCGACCAAGGTTAATTATGGTCAATGGTGTTTCCGCTAAGGAAGCAAAATATTGGGAGGATTACCAATTCTCCGATGAATCGGATTCTGACAAGAATTCCGATGATGTTATAGAAATTACCCCAACTGAATTTAAAAAGGCAAAAGAAAATAATAAGGGAAAGGGCATAAAAATAGAGAAATCTAATTCCAACCCCGATGAACTTTATATGTATCGTCAACCCCCGAAGTCCTTAAGTTGTAACAATGACCCGGGAACCTCTAAACCACCAGGTTTTTCTAAACCAATGTGGAAAACGACGGCTCGTATTAGGGGAACATCATATATCCCTAGAAACTTGGCAAAACGAACCAAAACCGAAGAAGAAGAAACAAGCGAGTCAGAATAAGATAGTTGTATTCGTGTGGTGTAATATATGTAATATAGTGTGCTTATGCTTTATGATATATGTAAAAATTGCTTGTATTAATAAGTATTTTTTTATGAATCTAACTCTTGTTCTATTTTACAGTATAAAAACACAAAATGGATAGACAACCCAATATTTTAAGAGACCTACCCAGAGACATGATTGATGAAATCTTGTCTAGAGTCGGTCAGAATTCTTCGGCACAACTATTTAAGGCGAGATCAGTTTGTAAGACATTCGAAGAACGTTCCAAGAATGCCTGGATTTATAAAAGGCTTTCGTTTGAAAGATGGGGGATATCACATTGGGAAATCCATAAGTTATGATGTGTTTACTTTGACGCATATATTGTGGGGAACCCAAATGCTATTTTACGCAATGGGTTAAGAAATTATTTTGACTCAATATATCCGAATATTGGACTTTGTGATTTAGAAAAAGCGGCTAACATGCAACATAAAGAAGCATGTTATGCTTACGGATTAGTAATGTTCGCTTCTCACCAAAGTGAGAACAAGAACATCGGGCTACAACTATTAAACAAAATGTTCCCACAAGTGACGGAGTCGGTAATTGGGGTAAGAAATGAGGTTTTTAGATTGTTACGGGACTGTTGGACATTACGTAACCCTCGTCCCTTTGACGACGTTACAACACGCTGTCTTATCAACGGCCATAACGGTTATGTTCCACAAGACCAAGGATGGGAAGTAATCCTAGTAAAACCAGAATGCATGACTTGTTTCTGGACGTATGAATTACGTGTCTTTAGTGCCTTTGCTGAACGACTTGTGTACTAGCTAGAATTATCTTCACAACCATCTTGTATCAAATTTATTGTGTGCTATATTTCATGCTATATGTAAAATAAGCGGTATTGTAAGTTTGTAAAATATTGTGTAAAGGTTTGAACGCGAAATATTATTATAATCAGTTTTCCATATAGAATTGTAGTAGTTGAATTGTATACTAGCTACTAAGTATGAACTTAACGGGTAGGTACTACCCGAATTTAAACTTATAAAACGCTAATATGAAGAAAAAGCTTTTATAAATGAGTTCATATTATGCTACGAAATACTATTAACTACTCTTAATATTCTGTATGATTAACTTGTTCCATTTGACTATTTTGAAGGAAATGGCACCGACTACTCGACACATCGTGAATATGAATGAAGAGGAATTCCGTACTTTTCTAGCTTCAAACATAGCCGCAGTACAGGCTGCGCTACATACCAACAATAACCTTGGATCTAGCAGTACAGGAAATCGTGTAGGATGCACCTACAAAGAATTCACTGCCTGCAAACCTTTGGAATTTGATGGAACCGAAGGACCCATCGGATTGAAACGGTGGACTGAGAAGGTCGAATCGGTGTTTGCCATAAGTAAGTGTACTGAAGAGGACAAAATGAAGTACGCTACGCATACCTTCACAGGTTCTGCGTTAACATGGTGGAATATCTATCTAGAGCAAGTGGGACAAGACGATGCGTACGCACTACCATGGTCAGCATTCAAGCACTTGATGAACGAGAAGTACCGTCCCAGAACCGAGGTCAATAAGCTCAAGACAGAACTTAGAGGGTTACGAACCCAAGGATTTGATATTACCACGTACGAAAGACGATTCACAGAATTGTGCCTATTGTGTCTGGGAGCATTCGAAGATGAGGAAGAGAAGATCGACGCGTTTGTGAAAGGATTACCGGAAAGAATCCAAGAAGATATAAGTTCACACGAGCCCGCCTCCATACAACAGGCATGTAGAATGGCTCACAAACTAGTGAACCAGATTGAAGAAAGAATTAAAGAACAGACTGTTGAAGAGGCCAATGTGAAGCAAGTCAAAAGAAAGTGGGAGGAAAACGGTGATAAGAATCACCAATACAACAACAACAGCAATTACAACAATAATCGCAACAATTATCCCAACAATCGCAACATCAATCGCAACTACAACAAACGGCCCAACAACAACAACAACAGCAACTACAACAATCATCCCAACAATAATAATAACCGCAACAACAACAACAATCAGAAGCAGCTATGCCAAAGGTGTGAAAAGTATCACTCGGGGTTCTGCACCAAATTTTGCAACAAGTGTAAAAGAAATGGTCATAGCGCGGTGAAGTGTGAGGTCTACGGACCAGGGGTTAATAGAACGAAAGGAACAAATGGTGTCGGAACGAGTAATGGCGGAGCAAGTAGTGTCGGAGCAAGTTATGCCAATGTAGTTTGTTATAAATGTGGAAAACCGGGCCACATTATTAGAAATTGCCCGAACCAGGAGAACACGAATGGACAAGGCCGCGGAAGAGTTTTCAATATTAATACGGCAGAGGCACAGGAAGACCCGGAGCTTGTTACGGGTACGTTTCTTATTGACAATAAATCTGCTTACGTTTTATTTGATTCGGGTGCGGATAGAAGCTATATGAGTAGAGATTTTTGTGCTAAATTAAGTTGTCCATTGACGCCTTTGGATAGTAAATTTTTACTCGAATTAGCAAATGGTAAATTAATTTCAGCAGATAATATATGTCGGAATCGAGAAATTAAACTGGTTAGCGAAACATTTAAGATTGACTTGATACCAGTAGAGTTAGGGAGTTTTGATGTGATAATCGGTATGGACTGGTTGAAAGAAGTGAAAGCAGAGATCGTTTGTTACAAAAATGCAATTCGCATTATACGAGAAAAAGGAAAACCCTTAATGGTGTACGGAGAAAAGGGCAACACGAAGCTACATCTTATTAGTAATTTGAAGGCACAAAAACTAATAAGAAAAGGTTGCTATGCTGTTCTAGCACACGTCGAGAAAGTACAAACTGAAGAAAAGAGCATCAATGATGTTCCCGTCGCAAAAGAATTTCCCGATGTATTTCCGAAAGAATTACCAGGATTACCCCCACATCGATCCGTTGAATTTCAAATAGATCTTGTACCAGGAGCTGCACCAATAGCTCGTGCTCCTTACAGACTCGCACTCAGCGAGATGAAAGAACTACAAAGCCAATTACAAGAACTTTTAGAGCGTGGTTTCATTCGACCAAGCACATCACCGTGGGGAGCTCTTGTTTTGTTTGTCAAGAAGAAAGATGGTACATTCAGGTTGTGTATCGACTACCGAGAGTTGAACAAACTTACCATCAAGAACCGCTACCCACTACCGAGAATCGATGACTTATTTGATCAACTACAAGGCTCGTCTGTTTATTCAAAGATTGACTTACGTTCCGGGTATCATCAAATGCGGGTGAAAGAAGATGATATTCCAACGACTGCTTTCAGAACACGTTACGGTCATTACGAGTTTATGGTCATGCCGTTTGGTTTAACTAATGCACCAGCTGTGTTCATGGACCTTATGAACCGAGTGTGTGGACCATACCTTGACAAGTTTGTCATTGTTTTCATTGATGACATACTTATTTACTCAAAGAATGACCAAGAACACGGTGAACATTTGAGAAAGGTGTTAGAAGTATTGAGGAAGGAAGAATTGTACGCTAAGTTTTCAAAGTGTGCATTTTGGTTGGAAGAAGTTCAATTCCTCGGTCACATAGTGAACAAAGAAGGTATTAAGGTGGATCCTGCAAAGATAGAAACTGTTGAAAAGTGGGAAACCCCAAAAACTCCGAAACACATACGCCAGTTTTTAGGACTAGCTGGTTACTATAGAAGGTTCATCCAATACTTTTCCAGAATAGCAAAACCCTTGACTGCATTAACGCATAAAGGGAAGAAATTTGAATGGAATGATGAACAAGAGAAAGCGTTTCAGTTATTGAAGAAAAAGCTAACTACGGCACCTATATTGTCATTGCCTGAAGGGAATGATGATTTTGTGATTTATTGTGATGCATCAAAGCAAGGTCTCGGTTGTGTATTAATGCAACGAACGAAGGTGATTGCTTATGCGTCTAGACAATTAAAGATTCACGAACAAAATTATACGACGCATGATTTGGAATTAGGCGCGGTTGTTTTTGCATTAAAGACTTGGAGGCACTACTTATATGGGGTCAAAAGTATTATATATACCGACCACAAAAGTCTTCAACACATATTTAATCAGAAACAACTGAATATGAGGCAGCGTAGGTGGATTGAATTGTTGAATGATTACAACTTTGAGATTCGTTACCACCCGGGGAAGGCAAATGTGGTAGCCGATGCCTTGAGCAGGAAGGACAGAGAACCCATTCAAGTAAAATCTATGAATATAATGATTCATAATAACCTTACTACTCAAATAAAGGAGGCGCAACAAGGAGTTTTAAAAGAGGGAAATTTAAAGGATGAAATACCCAAAGGATCGGAGCAGCATCTTAATATTCGGGAAGACGGAACCCGGTATAGGGCTGAAAGGATTTGGGTACCAAAATTTGGAGATATGAGAGAAATGGTACTTAGAGAAGCTCATAAAACCAGATACTCAATACATCCTGGAACGGGGAAGATGTACAAGGATCTCAGGAAATATTTTTGGTGGCCGGGTATGAAAGCCGATGTTGCTAAATACGTAGGAGAATGTTTGACGTGTTCTAAGGTCAAAGCTGAGCATCAGAAACCATCAGGTCTACTTCAACAACCCGAAATCCCGGAATGGAAATGGGAAAACATTACCATGGATTTCATCACTAAATTGCCAAGGACTGCAAGTGATTTTGATACTATTTGGGTAATAGTTGATCGTCTCACCAAATCAGCACACTTCCTGCCAATAAGAGAATATGACAAGATGGAGAAGTTAGCACGACTGTATTTGAAGGAAGTCGTCTCCAGACATGGAATACCAATCTCTATTATCTCTGATAGGGATGGCAGATTTATTTCAAGATTCTGGCAGACATTACAGCAAGCATTAAGAACTCGTCTAGACATGAGTACTGCCTATCATCCATAAACTGATGGGCAGAGCGAAAGGACGATACAAATGCTTGAAGACATGCTACGAGCATGTGTTATTGATTTCGGAAACAGTTGGGATCGACATCTACCGTTAGCAGAATTTTCCTACAACAACAGCTACCATTCAAGCATTGAGATGGCGCCATTTGAAGCACTTTATGGTAGAACGTGCAGGTCTCCGATTTGTTGGAGTGAAATGGGGGATAGACAGATTACGGGTCCGGAGATTATACAAGAAACTACCGAGAAGATCATCCAAATTCAACAACGGTTGAAAACCGCCCAAAGTCGACAAAAGAGCTACGCTGACATTAAAAGAAAAGATATAGAATTTAAAATTGGAGAGATGGTCATGCTTAAAGTTGCACCTTGGAAAGGCGTTGTTCGATTTGGTAAACGAGGGAAATTAAATCCAAGGTATATTGGACCATTCAAGATTATTGATCGTGTCGGACCAGTAGCTTACCGACTTGAGTTACCTCAATAACTCGCGGCTGTACATAACACTTTCCAGGTCTTGAATTTGAAGAAATATTTTGCTAAAGAAGATCTATTCCGTTAGATGAAATCCAAATCAACGAAAAACTCCAATTCATCGAAGAACCCGTCGAAATAATGGATCGTGAGGTTAAAAGACTTAAGCAAAACAAGATACCAATTGTTAAGGTTCGATGAAATGCTCGTAGAGGACCCGAGTTCACCTGGGAGCGTGAAGATTAGATGAAGAAGAAATACCCGCATCTATTTCTAGAAGATTCGTCAACACCTACATTTAAGTTATTATCATACATTTGATCCTAAATATTTTTAATCATAACTAAAATTGATGCATGTTATGCATAATAACAATAGTTTTAAACTTTTCATTTTTCCTAAACATTCATAATTGTAGTGACCCGAACTTTTCCATGTTTATATATATTAATTGAGATTGATATTTACATGATTAAATGTTTCCAACATGTTAAGCAATCAAACTTGTTAAGACTTGATTAATTGAAATATGTTTCATATAGACAATTGACCACCCAAGTTGACCGGCGATTCACGAACGTTAAAACTTGTAAAAATGACATGACGATATATATATGGATATACATATGGTTAACATGAGATTATGATAAGTAAGTATCTCCATAAGTATATTAACAATGAGTTATATACATATAAACAAGACTACTAACTTAAGGATTTCGAAACGAGACATATATGTAATGATTATCGTTGTAACGACATTTAAATGTATATATATCATATTAAGATATATTAATATATCATAATATCATGATAATATAATAATTTAACATCTCATTAGATATAATAAACAATGGGTTAACAACATTAATTGAGATCGTTAACTTAAAGGTTTCAAAACAACACTTACATGTAACGACTAACGATGACTTAACGACTCAGTTAAAATGTATATACATGTAGTGTATTTAGATGTATTAAAATACTTTTGGAAGACTTCAAGACATATATCAAAACACTCATACTTAACGAAAATGGTTACAGTTACTTTCCCATTCTTTTCTTTCATCAAGAATTCTAGTCGTATTCTTACCCGTATTATACACAGCTTCAAAACGTACTTACTATGGGTATATACCAATAGGAACTAGCATGGGATTCCACTCTTGATTATGTTATGTATGACTAATCAATTTTAACTTCTACCATGAGCTAGTCAACTAACTATAACTCCTTTTAACCCCACTCACCACTCACCAATTACCACTCATCATTCACTCCATTTCACTTCCAATTCTCTTTCTAATTCTCTCTCAACACACACACACACTATTATGAATGTATTTTTCCAGTAGTTAATCATCATCTTCATCAAAAATCACTTCAAGAATCAAGCTATAATCATCATAGGAAGAACACTTCAAGAACACTTCAAAAATCCCTTCAAGTTTACTAATTTACTTCCAAGCTTTCTAATCCATTCCAAGTAATCATCTAAGATCAAGAAACCTTTGTTATATACAGTAGGTTATCTTTCTTATTCAAGGTAATATTCATATTCAAACTTTGATTCAATTTCTATAACTATAAACTATCTTAATTCGAGTAAAAATCTTACTTGAACTTGTTTTTGTGTCATGATCCTACTTCAAGAACTTTCAAGCCATCCAAGATCCTTTGAAGCTAGATCATTTCTTGTCACTTCCAGTAGGTTTACCTACTAAACTTGAGGTAGTAATGATATTCATAACATCATTCGATTCATATATATAAAACTATCTTATTCGAAGGTTTAAACTCGTAATCACTAGAACATAGTTTAGTTAATTCTAAACTTGTTCGCAAACAAAAGTTAATCCTTCTAACTTGACTTTTAAAATTAACTAAACACATGTTCTATATCTATATTATATGCTAACTTAATGATTTAAAACCTGGAAACACGAAAAACACCGTAAAACCGGATTTACGCCGTCGTAGTAACACCGCGGGCTGTTTTGGGTTAGTTAATTAAAAACTATGATAAACTTTGATTTAAAAGTTGTTATTCTGAGAAAATGATTTTTATTATGAACATGAAACTATATCCAAAAATTATGGTTAAACTCAAAGTGGAAGTATGTTTTCTAAAATGGTCATCTAGACGTCGTTCTTTCGACTGAAATGACTACCTTTACAAAAACGACTTGCAACTTATTTTTCTGACTATAGACCTATACTTTTTCTGTTTATATTCATAAAATAGAGTTCAATATGAAACCATAGCAATTTGATTCACTCAAAACGGATTTAAAATGAAGAAGTTATGGGTAAAACAAGATTGAATAATTTTTCTCATTTTAGCTACGTGAAAATTGGTAACAAATCTATTCCAACCATAACTTAATCAACTTGTATTGTATATTATGTAATCTTGAGATACCATAGACACGTATACAATGTTTCGACCTATCATGTCGACACATCTATATATATTTCGGAACAACCATAGACACTCTATATGTGAATGTTGGAGTTAGCTATACAGGGTTGAGGTTGATTCCAAAATATATATAGTTTGAGTTGTGATCAATACTGAGATACGTATACACTGGGTCGTGGATTGATTCAAGATAATATTTATCGATTTATTTCTGTACATCTAACTGTGGACAACTAGTTGTAGGTTACTAACGAGGACAGCTGACTTTATAAACTTAAAACATCAAAATATATTAAAAGTGTTGTAAATATATTTTGAACATACTTTAATATATATGTTTATATTGTTATAGGTTCGTGAATCAACAGTGGCCAAGTCTTACTTCTCGACGAAGTAAAAAAATCTGTGAAAGTGACTTATAGTCCCACTTTTAAAATCTAATATTTTTGGGATGAGAATACATGCAGGTTTTATAAATGATTTACAAAATAGACACAAGTACGTGAAACTACATTCTATGGTTGAATTATCGAAATTGAATATGCCCCTTTTTATTAAGTCTGGTAATCTAAGAATTGGGGAACAGACACCCTAATTGACGCGAATCCTAAAGATAGATCTATTGGGCCTAACAAACCCCATCCAAAGTACCGGATGCTTTAGTACTTCGAAATTTATATCATATCCGAAGGGTGTCCCGGAATGATGGGGATATTCTTATATATGCATCTTGTTAATGTCGGTTACCAGGTGTTCACCATATGAATGATTTTTATCTCTATGTATGGGATGTGTATTGAAATATGAAATCTTGTGGTCTATTGTTACGATTTGATATATATAGGTTAAACCTATAACTCACCAACATTTTTGTTGACGTTTAAAGCATGTTTATTCTCAGGTGAATATTAAGAGCTTCCGCTGTTGCATACTAAAATAAGGACAAGATTTGGAGTCCATGTTTGTATGATATTGTGTAAAAACTGCATTCAAGAAACTGATTTCGATGTAACATATTTGTATTGTAAACCATTATGTAATGGTCGTGTGTAAACAGGATATTTTAGATTATCATTATTTGATAATCTACGTAAAGCTTTTTAAACCTTTATTTATGAAATAAAGGTTATGGTTTGTTTTAAAAATGAATGCAGTCTTTGAAAAACGTCTCATATAGAGGTCAAAACCTCGCAAAGAAATCAATTAATATGGAACGTTTTTAATCAATAAGAACGGGACATTTCAATAATAACTTTATGTTATGTCATAAATAATAACAATAGTTTTAACCTTTTCACTTACCTTATATATAGTAGCTAATTAAATTGATAGTCATTGTTGTCTTCAAATACTATTTTTCATTTTTCACCTCACTACACTTTTCAAATGAAATAATGACACTTTTCAAATGAAACAATTGATAGAGTTATATAAATACACGTTTTTATCATTATTTTTTAAGATGTTTGATCTTCTATATAGTATTTGGTTGTGATATATATATATATATATATATATATATATATATATATATATATATATATATATATATATATATATATATATATATATATATATATATATATAGTGGTAGGATCAAGAGGGAAGTAACCAATCGGGGGGAAGCAAAAACTTTTTTTTTTCGTTTTTTGAAAAAACTTTGTTCACGAACATTATAGATAGGATGAACATATGAACATTTAGTATAGACACTTTGTGATAAATGTTTTTATTTTGACGGAAAAACGCTCGAAGAAGTAATATATAACAATTATCGTGTTTTTCGAGCGTATGTTGAGGTTTTAGTTATTGGGGTTTAGATATTAGGGTTTAGATATTAGGGTTTAGAAGTTTAGGGTTTAGGGTTTAGATTTAGGGTTTAGATTTGGGATTTAGATTGAGTTTTTAACACGAACGGTTTAGATTTTAGGGTTTAGGGTTTGGTGTTTTGGGTTTATGGAATAAACCCAAAACACCAAACCCTAAACCCTAAACCCTAAATCGGGCTAAACCCTAAACTCGTAAGTGAGAGTATGATGGATCCTTTCCAGACCAAAGTTTCTCCGAAACTTCAAAATTCAGTGGTACTGATGGAGATCGGTTGATCAAGTAACATGCGGCTCTGACTGCTTCTCCCCAGAATG
The DNA here is from genome assembly GCF_046630445.1 of Rutidosis leptorrhynchoides. Classification (NCBI taxonomy): domain Eukaryota; kingdom Viridiplantae; phylum Streptophyta; class Magnoliopsida; order Asterales; family Asteraceae; genus Rutidosis; species Rutidosis leptorrhynchoides. The sequence goes on along the minus strand of NC_092341.1, from coordinate 358,855,306 downwards.
GCTTTGGCAGCTTAGCCATACTGAGCATGCTTCAGACACGTTCCATGATTGTTCGGTTCATTCTTTCTGCTATACCATTATGTTGAGGGGTACGTGGGACCGTCTTCTCATGTCGGATGTCATATGATCTGCAATATGCATCGAACTGCCTGGAAGAGTATTCACCGCCGTTGTCGGATCGAAGACACTTTAACTTCTTTCCTGTCTCACGTTCTACCATGACATGGAACTGTTTGAAGTAATCGAACACCTGGTCCTTCATCCGCAAGAAATATACCCACACCTTTCGAGAAGTATCATCGATAAACGTCAGAAAATATCGATTGCCACCAATTGATTCAACCTCTAAGGGATCGCAAACATCAGAGTGTACCAGACTGAGTAACTCTGATTTTCTCGTAGAAGAGGAATTAAATGAGACTCTATGCTGCTTACCAAACAGGCAATGATTGCAAGGATCTAGTGCAGCATCCTTGTCTACATTGATAAGCTTCTTCTTTATTAGGGTAGACAACCCTTTCTCACTCATGTGACCGAGTCTCTGGTGCCATAAATTTTGTGAAGCCTCATTTTCTGCAACATTAATGTTGTCTGTGCTGATCTTCACCGAGTCTTGTACAGTGTGCCACAAATGTGTCCTCGAGCGACTATCATAGCGCCTCTTGACAACTTCCATGTGCCTCTACTGAAATGACTATCATAGCCCTGTTTGTCGAGAGCTACTCCGGAAAGTAAATTCAGCCGAAGATCTGGCACATGGCGGACATCCTTCAAAGTGATTGTGCTCCCGGAACTTGTCTTTATCTTGACATCACCAATTCCAACAATCTCAGCGGAACTGAAATTTTCCATCTTCACAGCTCCAAAGTCTCCAGCTTTGTATGTTGTGAAGTATTCCTTGTATGGAGTCACGTGGTAGGAAGCTGCAGTATCTACCACCCATTCCGTGTCTTCTCGTGAGACATGAAGGCATGTCTCATCATGGGTTGAACAATAAGCTAGCTCACCAGAGATAGTCACTAATGTTTCTCCACTCTTATTCTTCGGCTGTGAACTGCTTTGATCTTGTTCCACTTTGAATCTATAGCAGTTCTTCTTCATATGTCCTTCTAATCCACAATGATGGCATTTATATATTGGTTTTCTGCCATCAGCAGACCTGCCCCTGCTCTTGCTTCTGCCTCTCCATTTGTTTTTGCTACTCATTCGCTGTCTCCCCCGATTCTCGGTGACAAAGACATGAGTCTGATCTGTGCCCATGCCCTTTCTCCTTGCCTCTTCACTGAATAGGGCATCCTTGACCATTAACATGGTAAGTTTGTGATAATGCTAAAAACGAACATATATTTCATAGCATTATTCCTCAAGAAAGACAAGCTTTTAGTTGCAATTGTTCTATTTACAAGTAATATTCGTTTAAATAATAAAAGGTGAAGACAAAAGACAGATTCGACGAATTGAAGACGCAAACGACCAAAAAGCTCAAAAGTACAAAAGACAATAAAAAAGGTTCCAATTATTGATAAGAAACGTCTCGAAATTACAAGAGTACAAGATTCAAAACGCAAGGTACAAAATATAAAATTGTACGCAAGGACGTTCGAAAATCCGGAACCGGGACCAGAGTCAACTCTCAACGCTCGACGCAACGGACTAAAAATTACAAGTTAACTATGTATATAAATATAATATAATATAATATATAATTAATTATATTAATTATATATATATTATATTTATAAATAAAAACCGTCGGCAGAGAAAGACTCCAAGGGTGTGAGCTGTAAATTCATTCTCCGCGACTCGCGGAGTTTGAAGGCAAAAATGCCGCGAGTCGCGGAGCCCCAAAATGAATTTCTGCCTATAAAGCCAACCGAATTCTGATCGTAAAAACAAATCTTTTTCTTCCTCATTCATACGTAAAATTTATATTTATATTTATAATTTATATTTTAATTTTAATTATAATTCTAATAATAAGGGTATGTTAGCGATTATTGTAAGGGTGTAAGTCGAAATTCTGTCCGTGTAACGCTACGCTATTTTTAATCATTGTAAGTTATGTTCAACCTTTTTACATTAATGTCTCGTAGCTAAGTTATTATTATGCTTATTTAAAACGAAGTAATCATGATGTTGGGCTGATTACTAAAATTGGGTAATTGGGCTTTGTACCATAATTGGGGTTTGGACAAAAGAACGACACTTGTGGAAATTAGACTATGGGCTATTAATGGGCTTTATATTTGTTTAACTAAATGATAGTTTGTTAATGTTAATATAAAGATTTACAATTGGGCGTCCTTATAAATTACCAGATACACTCGATCGGACACGATGGGCGGGGTATTTATATGTACGAATAATCGTTCATTTAACCGGATACGGGAATGGATTAATAGCCACTAGAATAATTAAAACAGGGGTAAAATTACATTCAAGGGTAATTGGTGTAATTGCTAACAAAGTAGTAAAACCTTGGTTTACACGCAGTTGATAACCTGGTATATTCATTAAACAAAGTATTAAAACCTTGTTACAATTCGAATCCCCAATTAGTTGGAATATTTAACTTCAGGTATAATAATAATTTGACGAGGACACTCGCACTTTATATTTATGACTGATGGACTGTTATGGACAAAAACCAGACGGACATATTAAATAATCCAGGACAAAGGACAATTAACCCATGGGCATAAAACTAAAATCAACACGTCAAACATCATGATTACGGAAGTTTAAATAAGCATAATTCTTTTATTTCATATTTAATTTCCTTTATTTTATATTTAATTGCACTTCTAATTATCGCACTTTTATTGTTATTGTATTTAATTGCACTTTTAATTATCGTACTTTTTAATTATCGCAAGTTTATTTTATCGCACTTTTATTATTCGCAATTTCATTATCGTTATTTACTTTACGCTTTAATTTAAGTCTTGTATTTATTTTATATTTTACATTAGGTTTTAACTGCGACTAAAGTCTTAAAATCGACAAACCGGTCATTAAACGGTAAAAACCCCCCTTTATAATAATAATATTACTTATATATATGTTTGTATTTTTATAAAAGTAAATTAATATAGCGTTGAGCTTTGTTTAAAAGATTCCCTGTGGAACGAACCGGACTTACTAAAAACTACACTACTGTACAATTAGGTACACTGCCTATAAGTGTTGTAGCAAGGTTTAAGTATATCCATTCTATAAATAAATAAATAACTTGTGTAATTTGTAACGTATTTCGTAGTAAAATATAGTACTATCACGTACCCCCACGCTACCACATCAAGTTTTTGGCGCCACTATCGGGGACACTCTTAAAAGCCGGAAGCGCAACGCTAATATAAAAAAAAAAGATTTTTAGTTAACTTTTATTAAAATTCGCTTTTGTAAAAATACGTTTTAAATATTCGAAAAGAAAAACAAAAATATAAGCATTTTTAAGATTTTGTTAAATATTTAAGTTTTATAAAGTTTCTTTATTTTTTTATTTAAGTGTTTTGTTTTTATTTAAAAACATATAAAAAAAAGTATATATATATATAAATCTAGTTTTAAGATTTTTATTTATAAAATTATAAAATATTTCTATTTTAGTTTTTAGATATAAGTTTTTATTATATAAATACTTTTATTAAAACAGAAAATTAAAAACAGAAATAAAATAAATAAAAAAAACGCGTAAAATTTCAAACTGATCCAGAGTTGAAAACTGGAACCCCGCGACTCGCGGGGTTTGATGCAATAAATACCGCGACTCGCGGAGACTTTCTGCCAGGCGACAGAAGCCCTAATTCAGCATTTATTACGGATTATTATTAATTATTATTATTATTAACCCTAATTATTATTATTATTATAATTAAGTTTATTTTTAATTTAAGTTTTATTTAATTTATATTTTGCTTAAATTAGTTTAATTAAATTGTAAAATTAGTAGTTTTATTAAATAAATAATATAAAAATAATATTTTTATAAAAATTGTACTTTTTACAACTTTTTGTATATTTTTATATTTTGTCTCTTTTTAATCGTTGTAGCATAACTTTTGTATTTTTAGCTCATATTTAGTTTTAAACTTAGTTTTTGCTATAGTCATTTTTACTCCTAGATTTTTAGGCTTTGCCGTAGAATTCCTTAAGTGCTTTTTCTTTAGACTAAGATTTAGGTGCTTTAGAATTTTGCGACGCCTTTTTAAGTTTTAGTTTCTTTTTAAGTTATTTCCATTTGGGATATAGTTTTTCCTGTAAGCTTTAATATTTTTAGACACTTTTTACTATGTATCAATTATCATTCCAATTAGTAATTTCAATTTGCGATTATAATTTTAAGTTAGTTGTAGTAATAAGGTTAGGTTAGTCAAGTATTTTTAATTTTTTATAAGTTTCTTTTAATTTTCCGTCACCTTTTATTTTTTTTTTCTTTTCAACCATTTTTCTTTTTCAATTTTTTTCCCGACGAACTCTTTTTCTTTCTTATTTCTCGCTATTCTAGTTTTTAGGACATAGATTTTTATTCTACTTCTTATCTAAATTTCTTAAAATTACGAAAATTTATTTTAAGTGGTTAAATTGATAGACATCAAAATTTTCTGGTTCGTAGTAATAGTTGGATTTGTACGTGGACCGGGTTATTGGAGCCAAACAGTCCTCAATTATATTGAGACCAAACGAATCCTGCCCCTCTGCTGCATCTTTTGGCTATTCAAAACGTGGGCAAAATCAGAAAAGTCTATTGGTTGGATAACTTATTATAATTTTTCTTTCCTTTTTAAAAACTAATAGGATATTCAGTGAATGCACCGAGCAAGACGTTCATCACCTTTTGTACGTTCACCACCTGTAACTAGATCAAGACATTTAGCAAATATAACCGCCGTTAATTTTTCTTTAGAATCGACATCCAGTCAGCCAAGTACTTCAGTTCAAATTTCCGTTAATCCATTTTTTGAACCCGACCTCACAATTGAGAATCCGGAAAATATTCAGGAACGGTTCGTAGATCCTGAACCATTAAACTTTCCTCCGGAGCCACCAATCATTCAAACAGAGATTGTTGAGGAACGAACCATTAAATTAGAATCCTCTAGTGATTCCGATTCAACAAATTCAATTATGGAAAATCTGGAACCTTTAAGTATGGAAGATCGAATGAGAGCTAAACGCACTGGCCAAGGTCACGCAATTACTCATCCAGACATTAATGCACCAGATTATGAAATCAAAGGACAAATTCTACACATGGTGACTAATCAATGCCAATTTAGTGGTGCGCCGAAGGAAGATCCAAATGAACATCTACGTACCTTTAATAGGATCTGCACACTATTTAAAATCCGAGAAGTGGAGGATGAACAGATATATCTCATGTTATTTCCCTGGACTTTAAAGGGAGAAGCCAAAGATTGGTTGGAATCATTACCTGAAGGGGCGATTGATACATGGGACGTTTTAGTTGACAAATTTCTTAAACAATTCTTTCCTGCATCTAAAGCCGTAAGACTTCAAGCAGAAATTGTTACGTTCACACAGAAACCAAATGAAACTCTATATGAGGCGTGGACTAGATATGGAAAGTTATTAAGAGGATGTCCGCAACATGGTTTAGACACCTGTCAAATAGTACAAATATTCTACCAAGGATGCGACATCACTACAAGAAAAGACATAGATATAGCAGCTGGTGGTTCTATTATGAAGAAAACCGAAACTGATGCTTACAAAATTATTGATAACACTGCTTCCCACTCACATGAGTGGCACCAAGAAAAAGACATCATTAGATCATCTAAAGCAGCTAGAGCCGATTCTAGCCATGACTTAGATTCCATTTCCGCAAAGATAGATGCTGTGGAGAGACGAATGGAGAAGATGACTAAGGATATTCACTCAATACGAATTAGTTGTGAGCAGTGTGGAGGACCACATTTGACAAAAGATTGTCTCAGTATTGAATTAACAATGGAACAAAGAGAGAATATTTCATACATAAACCAAAGGCCTGGAAATAATTATCAGAATAATTATCAACCGCCAAGACCGATTTACAATCAAAACCAGAATTATAACCGAAATATTCCATACAACAACCAACAAGGTCCTAGCAATCAACAAGTATCCAATAATACTTATAATCAGCAAAGACCTAATTTTCAAAACAAACCACCACAACAAACCGATGATAAAAAGCCGAATTTAGAAGATATGATGACGAAGCTAGTTGAAACTCAAACGCAGTTTTTCACATCTCAGAAACAAACCAATGAACAAAATGCTCAAGCATTTAGAAATCAACAAGCTTCTATTCAAAATCTGGAACAAGAAGTAAGTAACCTATCAAGGTTAATAGGTGAAAGAAAACCGGGAAGTCTACCTAGTGATACAAATGCTAACCCCCGGAATGAAACAGCTAAAGCCATTACCACAAGAAGTGGTACAACACTTAAACCACCTGAAATACCTGTAACTTCTGATGAAACCATTCCTACTCCACAAGAACCACAACCTGATCAAGATAAGGAAAAAGAACCGGTAGTTGAAAAGGTTAATGAAGATAACACAGTTAAGGATAAACCTTATGTTAAACCATACCAACCGCCACTTCCTTACCCAAGTAAAATGAAGAAAGAAAAATTTGAAGCCGAGCAATCCAAATTTTTGGATATGTTTAAACAGATAAATGTAAATCTTCCTTTCATTGATGTGATTTCAGGAATGCCTAGATATGCTAAATTCTTGAAAGATCTAATCTCAAATAGAAAGAAAATGGAAGAACTCTCGGCTGTTACTATGAATGCTAATTGTTCAGCAGTGCTATTGAATAAGATACCAGAAAAACTATCTGATCCAGGAAGTTTCACAATTCCATGTTTTCTGGGTAGTCTTAGTTCAATAGAAGCATTGGCAGACTTAGGTGCTAGTATAAATCTAATGCCGTATTCACTATACGCTAAACTAGACCTTGGAGAATTAAAACCAACCAGAATAAGCATACAACTAGCCGATAGATCAATAAAATATCCTAGAGGGATAATGGAGAACATGCTAGTTAAAGTTGGTACTTTAGTATTTCCAGTAGATTTTGTTGTTTTGGACATGGAAGAAGATTCTCAAGTTCCTCTCATATTAGGAAGACCATTCTTAAACACGGCTAAAGCAATGATAGACGTGTTCGGTAAGAAACTGACCTTAAGTATAGAGGATGAGAGTGTTACCTTTTCAGTTGATAGAGCAATGCAACAACCACAATCTGCAGATGATACATGTTATTATATTCAAACTATAGATGCACATGCAGAATTATTAAAAGAATTTCCAGAATTACAAGAAACAGGAGAATGTTCTTTAGGAGAAGGTAATAAACCAATTGATGAAGCTGAAATGTTAGCTACACTTATAGCTAATGGATATGAACCAACAACAGAAGAAATTCAAATGCTAAAAGAAGAAGACAGATATCGATACAAATCATCGATAGAAGAACCTCCGAAATTAGAGTTAAAGCCACTTCCAAACCATTTGGAATACGCTTATTTACATGGTGAATCTGAATTACCTGTAATAATATCGTCTTCTCTTACTGAAAATGAGAAATCACAACTCATTTCTGTGTTGAAAGCTCATAAACCAGCCATTGCATGGAAGATTCATGATATTAAAGGAATAAGTCCTTCGTATTGCACACATAAAATTCTTATGGAAGAAGGTCATAAAACGTATGTGCAACGCCAACGAAGACTAAATCCTAATATGCAAGATGTAGTTAAGAAAGAGATTATTAAACTGCTAGATGCAGGTTTGATATATCCAATTTCTGATAGTCCATGGGTAAGCCCAGTTCAATGCGTGCCTAAGAAGGGTGGCATGACTGTCATTACAAATGAGAAAAATGAGCTTATTCCTACTAGAACTGTAACAGGATGGCGTGTGTGTATTGATTATAGAAAATTAAATGACGCCACCAGAAAAGATCACTTTCCCTTACCTTTCATAGATCAAATGTTGGAAAGATTAGCCGGAAATAGTTACTATTGTTTTCTAGATGGATTTTCCGGATATTTTCAAATTCCAATAGCACCCGAAGATCAAGAGAAAACCACATTCACGTGCCCTTATGGTACTTTTGCTTACAAACGCATGCCATTTGGACTTTGCAACGCCCCTGCAACCTTTCAAAGGTGTATGATGGCGATTTTTCACGACATGATAGAAGAATGCATGGAAGTATTCATGGATGACTTTTCAGTCTTCGGTGATACATTTAAATCATGTCTAGTTAATCTGGAACGAATGCTAATTAGATGCGAAAAATCAAATCTAGTACTTAATTGGGAGAAATGCCATTTCATGGTTAAAGAAGGCATCGTTCTTGGACATAAAATTTCAAAAGAAGGAATTGAAGTGGATAGAGCTAAAGTAGATGTAATTGCTAAACTTCCACATCCCACCAATGTTAGAGGAGTTAGGAGTTTTCTAGGGCATGCCGGTTTTTACCGACGTTTCATAAAAGATTTTTCTAAAATTGCCACTCCTATGAATAAACTCCTAGAAAAGGATGCTCCATTCATCTTTTCAGATGAGTGTATCAAATCTTTTAATATTCTTAAAGAAAAACTCACTAATGCGCCGATCATGATAACACCAAATTGGAATCTACCATTTGAACTAATGTGCGATGCAAGTGATTTTGCAATGGGAGCCGTTTTAGGACAAAGGATTGAAAAACGATTTCAACCTATATATTATGCTAGTAAGACATTACAAGGAGCACAAACGAACTATACAACTACTGAAAAAGAACTCCTTGCTATTGTCTTTGCTTTTGACAAATTTCGATCATATCTCGTTCTAGCAAAAACGGTGGTCTATACCGACCATTCTGCTCTTAGATAATTATTTTCAAAACAAGATGCTAAACCAAGATTAATTCGTTGGATCTTACTCTTACAAGAGTTTGATATTGAAATCCGAGATAAAAGAGGAGCAGAAAATCTCGCCGCTGATCATCTTTCTCGTCTTGAAAATCCTGAGTTAGAAGTTCTAAATGAATCGGCCATACAAGACAACTTTCCTGATGAATATCTATTGAAGATAGATTATAAAGAAATACCATGGTTTGCAGACTATGCAAACTACTTAGTTTGTGGATTCCTTGAAAAAGGATTATCGTACCAAAGACGAAAGAAATTCTTCAGTGATATAAAACACTATTTCTGGGAAGATCCACATCTGTTTAAAAGTTGTCCCGATGGAATAATACGCCGATGTGTATTTGGAGATGAAACTAGTAAAATTTTAAACCATTGTCACACAGGACCAACAGGAGGGCATTATGGGCCTCAACTAACAGCAAGAAAAGTTTATGATGCTGGATTCTATTGGCCTACAATTTACAAAGACGCACACTTTCTTTGCAAATCCTGTGATGCATGTCAAAGGGCCAGAAAAATAAGTCAACGTGATGAAATGCCACAAAATGTCATCCAAGTATGTGAAGTATTTGACATTTGGGGTATTGACTTTATGGGTCCATTTCCAAAATCTCATAATAATCTATATATACTCGTAGCCATTGATTATGTATCTAAATGGGCGGAAGCACAAGCTCTCCCAACTAACGATGCACGAGTTGTAGTTAACTTTTTAAAACGTCTTTTTGCAAGGTTTGGAACACCGAAAGCTTTAATAAGTGATCGGGGTACTCATTTCTGTAATAATCAACTTGAGAAAGTTCTTAAAAGATATGGAGTAACTCATAAAATCTCCACCGCATATCATCCACAAACAAGTGGACAAGTTGAAAATACCAACCGAGCTTTAAAACGTATTCTAGAGAAAACCGTAGGATCAAATCCGAAGGAATGGTCCATTAAATTGGAGGATGCACTCTGGGCTTTTAGAACAGCCTACAAAACTCCAATTGGAACCACACCTTTTAGACTTGTTTATGGAAAAGCATGTCATCTTCCTGTAGAAATTGAACACAAAGCATTTTGGGCTTTGAAGACATGTAATCTTGATTTACATGAAGCCGGACGTCTACGATTAAGTCAACTAAACGAATTAGAAGAATTAAGACATGAAGCATACGAAAATTCGTTAATCTATAAAGAAAGAACGAAGAAATGGCATGATAAAAGAATCAGAAGTTCAAAAGAATTTAAAGAAGGAGACAGAGTTCTTCTTTTCAATTCACGATTCAAGCTATTTCCTGGAAAATTGAAATCAAGATGGTCTGGACCATTCATAGTCAAAAGAGTTTTCCCATACGGAACGATAGAATTGATAAATTCAAATGGGATTGAATTTAAAGTTAATGGTAACAGAGTTAAACATTACATACATGGTCCGATGGAAGTCGACAACGAAGTTAATCACAATTTCGACACCACAGCTAACTAAGTGTGGGGAGAATCAAGTCTTTAAAGGATAATATGTATTTCTGTTAGAGTTAGATTGTCTGTTTTCGTGTAGTTCTCGAAAATGGAACCCGAATGGTCTTTCCCTAGCAGACCCTAAAGAACTAGTCTTCTCCCCCCATTCTGAATTTTTATTTTTTTTTAGGTTTTTACGAAATGAAGACTGCCTGTGAACTAAACCATGGTCTAATGCTACACGCTTTGATCACTAAAAGAAATAATGACATACTACCGAGTGAAATAGTATCAGTAATCAGAGAAAGAATGGACGGAGTTAGAAAAGAATCCAGATGCGAAGATAATAAGTTACAATTTGGTAAAGGAAAATCAAAATCCGCAGCGAAAAGAAGAGCACGACACCTAGAACGATGTCACAAATGCGGAAAATGGTCACATGGAGGTAAATGTTCAAATAATCAAACCTATTCAAATACCGAATTTGTTACTTTATGCAGAGACGGACCGTTCATATGTTTAGAAGAAAAGACGCTGAATGCTCGAGGTTACGCCTATGTAGCCATGGAAAATCAATTAAACCGACTATCTTATGAATGGGATAGATCATATAACTAAGAAATCTATTCCACAAGTATGTCTGTACAGTTTTTATTTTTATTTTTTTTATTTTTAACCTTTTGTTAATAAACGCTAATTTGTTCGCTAAAAAGTATTAAATTGGTATTAAATAAAATTAGGTTTAGCAACCGAAATTATTGATATCATTTAAAAATTTATTACATCACTGCGAAATTTAACGTTTATTCTTAAGGTATAAATATCTTTAAACAATCAACCCAAAATATTTCAAAAATTCGTCATGAGTTAAATTAGGTCTTGGAACCGAAATTACTTTACCGAAAAGAGGGGCGCATATTTTTGATAATATTTGATTGATTAAAGTGGGATAAAAAGACAAAAAGATTTTAAATTTTATTTTTACCATGTTTTTAAAATTAATATTTAAATCTTAAATTAATATTGTAAACTTTGTAAAAACAATATATTTAAAATTGTAAATATTTGAAAAATTAATATAAGTTTGGTATGAATTTATAAATTTTTAAATTAAGTTTGGTGTGAATTTTTAATTTTTAAAATATGAATTTTTAATTTTATGCATTTCAAATTTTAAGTTTGGTGTGAAATTTTAATATTAATTTTGAATTTTATATTTAAGTTGTGAGAATTTAAAAACAAAAATTTACTTTATCTCATTAAGTTAAAAATATGATTTTTAAAATTCGTCGTAAGTTGAAGACTAGGTCTTTGAACCGAAATTGCTTTACCCGAGGGAGGGACGAGAACTTTTATTATCATTATTTTTAATCTTATTGAATTAAAGTATGCCAAAAACATTGAAAAAACCCAAAAATCTTAGCTTTTAAAACAATCGCTACAAAAAGACAAATTTTAAAATTTTGTCGAGGGACGGACTAGGACATCGATCCGAAACGACCTCGTCCTAAATAACAAGGGAAACAAAATTTTAAAATTAATTACTTAATTGTTTTAATAAGTTAATGATTATAAAAAAAAAATAAAAATACCAAACTCCGCGACTCGCGGAGTTTGGAGCTTAAATCTCCGCGACTCGCGGAGGAGTCGGATTACAGAAAAAAAATAAAGAGCTGCAACAGCTCAGTTTCACACACCCAAAACAGAAAATAGCTGCGAAATACTCCGAAAATACCCGAGAAAAAACCCCCAAAATCACAATTTTTAACCGTTAATCACCAAATCTTTTGCTAAAATCATGTTGAGAAGGATGCTATCTAAGAATTACTCAAGAAAAACGGTAAATTTCTACACCTAAACACCATTTAATCCGAAATTTGGTGTTCTTGAGTCATTTTTTTTCCAATTTGATTTTGATGCTTTTTAGTGTAATTAGGCTTAAATTGTTTATGTATTATGCTTGTATAACCTAGATTGATGCTGTTTAACATGATTAGAAGCCTTAAACTTCAAATTTTGAATAATCTAGGGTTTGTGTTCTTGAGCAAATTTGGGGCTTTTTGATATAAACATGTTATGGCCGATTTTTGTCATGAATTGTTGCTAAAATAAGTAATGTAACATGTTTAGGTAGTTAAATGATCCAAACTTTGAGCCTAAACATGATTTTGAGAATTAAAGTGGACTTTTTCAAGTCTAAAATTCATGAACTTGATTTTTGAAAGATAATGCCATTTGAGACTTGTTTAATTGCTAGTAATGATTATTTTGACATGTTATTTGAGTTGAATGCTTATGAACTTGGCAAACATTTTCGTATATGCTTATTTGAAAAAGTGTAGATTTGATAAAAAAAATGTGAAAATGAGCTTAAGTTTGATATAAATTGATAATGTCATTGTAATTATTTTGATTGATGATTTTGCTGACACTAATGCATATTTGGATGCACAAAAATTGTGTTTGATGTGTTTTGCAGAATGAAAGGGGTGAATCTTCATCCCAAGCCCGCAATGCTCCTGCTGAGAATTTGGAACAACAGGAGGTGGATAACTACTACAAGTAGGATATACCTCATCCAGTCATGACCTTTTCTGATATGCACTTGGAAGAGTTGCACCCGAACCTGAGATTTGACAGACTTTGGATAGATTATCCAAAATATCAAAGGGGTTTGCATACTCTTCATTCTAAGGTTGTTGAGGTACCGAGGGTCATAGAATGGGGACCCTTAGAAGCTGTATAATTGGCCGGGCCAATTAGGGAATTACTTGTACAGAGGTATGGTAATTCTTCTTTTAATGACTGGGTACATTTATTCACCATACGTAGACCTGTATATAAAGTATGGTGTGAAGAATTGTTATGTAGTATAGAGTTGAATGATCGGGTAGCTAGTTTAACCGATCGTTCTTTTATTAGATTTTTGTTAGGCGGTTCGATGCGCCACATGTCTTTACTGGACGTGGCTCAGGCTTTACGTATATATACGCCTGAGGAGTTAGCGTCTGCCGATTGTAGAGGATTGATACTAAACGGTAGAAAGATAGATGAAAATTTTGATACACACGGTGTGTGGAGTCAAATGACAAGCCATCACCGTTTCAAAGGGGGAAATTACTCTTATTTGGATATAGATAGAGCCGAATTAAGAGTGATACATAGGTTTTTAGCTAATTCGATTACACAAAGGGGTAAGAACAAGGAAAAAGTAAATGAACAGGATTTGTTTTACCATATGTGTATTCGAGACCCACAAGGCGCTGTAAGTATACCATATTGTGTGGGTTATTATTTATCAGCTATGGTTCGGGGGATGCGACCGCATAGCATAATAGGAGGTGGTATTTTTATTACTTTGATTGGTGAATATCTCGGTGTGGATATAAGTCGGGGGAGATTATTAGTAGAAGAACCGGAACCCCGCGATACTATAGGTTTAAATGTATACCATGGTGCGAAAGTTTTGAAGAGGCGAAATAACGCCGCAGTACGATACCATGGTAGACATCCACAGGTGGAGAGAAACCAACAACAAGGTAATGTAGGAGGGGGGAATAAGATGCAAGAAATGCAAAAGTTTATAGCTTCTCAGGAATACGAAAATGCTAGACATAGAGCATTTGAAGATTGGCAAGTTCATCAGAACCAAATCATAGCTCATTGCCAACATATAGGTAGAAACTATATTCCTACACCGAAACCCATCTTCCCTCCTTGGTCTATAGAGATGCAGCCACCGTATCCTACGTATGACCCTGCCGAAGCATTCTATAGTACCTATGGTTATGCCTGGAACCCCTATTGGTACCAATATCATCCTTAGTTTACTTATTTTTTTTTATTTTGTAATTTGTAATTATTGATACGTTTAATACTTTTGTTAATATTGTAATCATTTTTATAATTGTCTAACTTTTATTCTTAGATTTTAATAATTTTTGAATGTGGGGTAATATACCAAACTTCAAAAATATGTATATATATTTTCAGTTTATCTTATGTACACAACAGGGTAAAACAACGCATTTTCAAAGACTGGCATTAAGTTCAGCAAAAGCAACTAATTTTGATGACAAGATGCAAAATATATGTGAAATAACAACAAGACGGAATGAACAAATGATGTGCACCATTTATCATTCAGCAAACAAACGCCAATATATTTGGAAACTTTGGTAAAAATTTAATCATTTTCACACAAATCACCCTCAATAATTTAAATTGTTACTGATTTCTTGCAAATGAGGGCATTGCAAGATCTTAAGTGTGGGAAGGGGTTAAATTCTTTCGGATTTTAAAATTTTTATCTTAAACACTTGGTTACCATTAAAAATACTAGTAAAGCAGTAGTTGTATTAGAATCTAGTGCTCTCTGATAATAAAGAACAGCCCTGGTCTTATATACTGACTACCCAATTCTAGTAAAATTTTTCAAAATTTTCAATTAAATGAACTAAAAATCATGTTTATACATATTTATGAACGATAAAACTAGGTTTTAACACCGAAATTATTGTTACCTCAAAAAGGACATAAATTGAGAAACAAACCAAAATGTTAAAATTCATTTAAAATGGAATAGAGGACGATAAAAAGGAAAATAAAAGCCAAGTGTGGGAAAATTTACCAAGTTATCTTAAACATATGTCACATATATCTGTAACAAATAACTGAAAATACTTTTGCTTTGGACTAAACTAAACTGTTTTACCCGATGAAAGAAAAGAAGAGATGGATCTACACGATGAATCAATTCAATCATTAAAAGGAAGTAAAGTCTTCCGAAAAAGACACGCGCTTCTTGATTTAGGTCAAGAAGTTGTCGTCCAGACCAGCTGTAGGTTGACGAAAAATCTAGAAAAGTCATCACTAAAATCAGCAGGAAATCCACGGACCTCAGCATTAAACAGGGTCGCCAAGTGGTTAGATTTATCCTAACCATGAGAAGGATTTATCTCGTACAATGGGGGGGGCACCATGCAAATTAGCTGGATAAGACTAATGAATCAGATCCCCAGAAAGGATAATCTCCTTAAAGATTAAAAATCAGCTTTTAAGACTGATATTACTCAATCCTAGAGATTGACCTTAAAGATTGAGAATTCAAACTCATGGAATTCAATGATATCTAAACTCGAGCTTGAACGAGAAAATATTTTGATCAAAATTATAAACCGACTTGTTTTCTGAAAACCCTATTTTCAATGCGTTCATTACCATTGAACGTAAAATCCTAGGAATTCACCTGGAATTCATTAGGTCACCTGAACTAAAACGGGTGTCAACCGTAAGAACGGTGGTTGCATAGTGGTCAAAGACAGGACCTTGTGCCATACCGAAAAATTATAAGGGTGAGCTTTACTATTGCTCCTACCAAGGATAGTAATTGCGTCCGACACGTTATAGACCATAATTAAAAGCATGTCAGGGGACATTGCCTTAACAGTTGCTTGTTCAACGCTTTCCTTTACAACCGGACGGTAGTTTACCGAAAGGTAATATACGGGACAAGTAAACTGGACGTGTTGCTTTCCAAATACAAGGTTAGCAAGTGGGTGACACAAAACCGCAAGTTTTGAGCTAAAATTTTCAAATCTGAAACCCACCAAACCCACAAAAATATTTTGCAAACACCGGAAAAGGGTTATCCCGGAAAACTTATCTAGGGTAAAAACTAGATTTAATTTTCAAAAGATCAAATGTTTTCATAAAGATCCAATTTCCTTAATGGATCTAAATTTTTATAGTCATGTGGGACTGTAAACCATATCGTTACTACCATTGTTTATACCGCCGTATAGAAATCACTGATGTACAAAGTGTGAAGAATAAAGAAGTGATTCTAGTATTTCAAGACAATATTGCTTGAGGACAAGCAACGCTCAAGTGTGGGAATATTTGATAATGCTAAAAACGAACATATATTTCATAGCATTATTCCTCAAGAAAGACAAGCTTTTAGTTGCAATTGTTCTATTTACAAGTAATATTCGTTTAAATAATAAAAGGTGAAGACAAAAGACAGATTCGACGAATTGAAGACGCAAACGACCAAAAAGCTCAAAAGTACAAAAGACAATCAAAAAGGTTTCAATTATTGATAAGAAACGTCTCGAAATTACAAGAGTACAAGATTCAAAATGCAAGGTACAAAATATAAAATTGTACGCAAGGACGTTCGAAAATCCGGAACCGGGACCAGAGTCAACTCTCAACGCTCGACGCAACGGACTAAAAATTACAAGTTAACTATGTATATAAATATAATATAATATATAATTAATTATATTAATTATATATATATTATATTTATAAATAAAAACCGTCGGCAGAGAAAGACTCCAAGGGTGTGAGCTGTAAATTCATTCTCCGCGACTCGCGGAGTTTGAAGGCAAAAATGCCGCGAGTCGCGGAGCCCCAAAATGAATTTCTGCCTATAAAGCCAACCGAATTCTGATCGTAAAAACAAATCTTTTTCTTCCTCATTCATACGTAAAATTTATATTTATATTTATAATTTATATTTTAATTTTAATTATAATTCTAATAATAAGGGTATGTTAGCGATTATTGTAAGGGTGTAAGTCGAAATTCTGTCTGTGTAACGCTACGCTATTTTTAATCATTGTAAGTTATGTTCAACCTTTTTACATTAATGTCTCGTAGCTAAGTTATTATTATGCTTATTTAAAACGAAGTAATCATGATGTTGGGCTAATTACTAAAATTGGGTAATTGGGCTTTGTACCATAATTGGGGTTTGGACAAAAGAACGACACTTGTGGAAATTAGACTATGGGCTATTAATGGGCTTTATATTTGTTTAACTAAATGATAGTTTGTTAATGTTAATATAAAGATTTACAATTGGGCGTCCTTATAAATTACCAGATACACTCGATCGGACACGATGGGCGGGGTATTTATATGTACGAATAATCGTTCATTTAACCGGATACGGGAATGGATTAATAGCCACTAGAATAATTAAAACAGGGGTGAAATTACATTCAAGGGTAATTGGTGTAATTGCTAACAAAGTAGTAAAACCTTGGTTTACACGCAGTTGATAACCTGGTGTATTCATTAAACAAAGTATTAAAACCTTGTTACAATTCGAATCCCCAAATAGTTGGAATATTTAACTTCGGGTATAATAATAATTTGACGAGGACACTCGCACTTTATATTTATGACTGATGGACTGTTATGGACAAAAACCAGACGGACATATTAAATAATCCAGGACAAAGGACAATTAACCCATGGGCATAAAACTAAAATCAACACGTCAAACATCATGATTACGGAAGTTTAAATAAGCATAATTCTTTTATTTCATATTTAATTTCCTTTATTTTATATTTAATTGCACTTCTAATTATCGCACTTTTATTGTTATTGTATTTAATTGCACTTTTAATTATCGTACTTTTTAATTATCGCAAGTTTATTTTATCGCACTTTTATTATTCGCAATTTCATTATCGTTATTTACTTTACGCTTTAATTTAAGTCTTGTATTTATTTTATATTTTACATTAGGTTTTAACTGCGACTAAAGTCTTAAAATCGACAAACCGGTCATTAAACGGTAAAAACCCCCCTTTATAATAATAATATTACTTATATATATGTTTGTATTTTTATAAAAGTAAATTAATATAGCGTTGAGCTTTGTTTAAAAGATTCCCTGTGGAACGAACCGGACTTACTAAAAACTACACTACTGTACGATTAGGTACACTGCCTATAAGTGTTGTAGCAAGGTTTAAGTATATCCATTCTATAAATAAATAAATAACTTGTGTAATTTGTAACGTATTTCGTAGTAAAATATAGTACTATCACGTACCCCCACGCTACCACATCAGTTTGCCATTCGGGGCTGAGTTGCTAAGTGTTACTACCAGCGTTTCCTAACTATCGGGAAGGGAACTAAATAGCAGTAGTGCCTGAACTTCATCGCCAAGCGGCATCTCTACAGACGATAACTGGTTTACCAAGCTCTGGAACTCACTGGTATGCTCGGCAACTGAAGTTCCACTTTTAAGCTTCATGTTGACTAAACGCCTCATCAACAGGGCTTTATTCCGAGCAGTCTTGGCCTGGTACATGTCCTCCAACTTTTTCCAGAGGACATATGCGTCTGTCTCTTGTGCAACATGGTGGAAGACACTATGATCAATGCATTGACGGATCTGACCAATAGTTTTTCGGTTTGATTTCTTCCACTCTTTCTCTTTGGCAGAATCAGGGTTTATACCCTTCAATTCAATAGGATCGAACAAATCCTTACAGCTGAGGAGATCTTCCATCCGAGGTTTCCACAGCGTGTAGTTTGTGGCTGTGAGCATAATCATAGCTCCCGAAGATGATGTTGACTCTTCTGTGGACATTATCACCTTACAATTGATTTTTCAACACTAACGGGGTTGAATTTTAGAAAACAGATATCACCGTTACGTCCAGAACGGTTGAAAATGGTGGAATAGACACTTCGCGGCTCAAATTTCACTTACGGGGAAAAATTATAATTTGTTATAAACTTCAGGGACCAAAAAATGAAATTCTGAAAATTTCAGGGACCAAATTGAAAAATTTCAGAATTGCTACAGTACTGCTACAGGAACTTGCTACAGTGCCGCCGGCTGCTACAGTGAATTGCTACAGGACTGCTGCAGTGAATTGCTACAGGACTGCTACAGTGATCGCCTTCTCCGGCGAAAATTCCGGCACCGGTCGCCTTCTCCGGCGAGTTTCCGGCGAGTTGACCAAACTTTGACTGCGTTTTCTGGGCTCGTTATAACTCCGTTTAAGTCACCGTTTTTTGCGTTGGACTCGGTTCGACGAGACGAATCCAATGGTACACTCAAAATTGAATTTTGAGAAAACTTCAGAAAACCCAAAACTCGACCAACGTCTCTAACCAAGCTCTGATACCACTTGTTAGGAAGAGAGGATCGCCTGGACGTTGGGAGATACAAATTTGAGAGAAAAACAACTCTATTACTCACAAGAATAGATTTACAGAGTATTACAAAACTCTAACAAAAACTCTCAAACTCACAACACTATCTAGGTTTTGATTACACTTCTCGGAGTGATTTGGGATGATTTACAACTGAGGTTTGCACCTCTATTTATAGTAAAAATTCTATGGCGGTGGAATGGTGTGAACGGAGAAGGTTGGCGGCCGTCATCGTTATCAAATTTGCTACTTCCATATGAGTTGTCAAGGTTGCCTACTTTGAATATCTAGAAGGTGGGCTTCTAGATTGTAGGCTGGAAATCTTCATTAGCAGGGATATTTGGTTACATTCCACCTGAGTATGATCAAAGCTGGCGGTCAACAACCCGGGGTGCTTTTATAGCTTTGGTGTGATCCTTCTCGAGTTGGTGACTGGTAAATAGCCAACGGGTCAAGAGTTTAAAGACATTGAAGGTGGGAATTTGGTCGGGTGGGTGTTTTAAAAGATTAAGAAAGGTCGTATTGTCGATGTGCTTGATCCAATGGTTGTGAATGCAGATTCAAAACACGCGATGTTGAAGACCATTCTGATTGCTGCTATTCGCCTATCGGAAAATCCAGCTGTGTCGTACTACTATGCTTCATGTGCTCAAGTTTTTGGAAACTGTGTTACTATTTTCTTAAATTTGAATGTTTCACTAATGAATTATGTTTCGTTGGTTGCATATTTAGCAATTACGGTTGAACAATATTATAGTTTTGTCAAGTTTGAGTAACTTACTGTTTATAATTGGTGAAATTTGAGTTACAACAATCCATTGTTTTAAGTGGCAAACGGATGCTGGTTCAATAATTAGTCTTGTAAAAGCCTCCAACATAATTAGTATCTACTCAAAATAAACTACTTGTGCTAGGTTTTCATATGTCAAAACATTATCCTCAACTGATTCAGTTTCAGCTCGAATCAGTTACGACCCATTGTTACATGTAATTATAGATTGGATCAAGATTTGGATCGAAACGGATCATTATACATACATATATATACTTTTGAAAGGCATGTTTTATATAATTAGTTTTATGAATCTGGGCTTTTTGATAGACCATAACTATGTAACATATTAGCCCAATGGGCTTCACAACAAAAATGGCCAGATACATAAACAAATTTAGGGTTGTCTGCAGTTTTATTTTAGGGTTTCATCTTCACATTTTTATATGCCATCCATGTCTACCCTTCACCACAACACAACCACCATTCCAAATCTCAGCCACAACCACCATAACCAAACACCACTTTTTTCCCATCCACACTTTCCGCACCACCACTTCCCTCACACTTTCTTTCACCGCCGGAAACAGTTCTGCAACCGAAAACTGTCGTACAACCACCATACTAACAAATCCCATAGATTTTAAACTCACCTTTCAAACCCACTTATTCTTTTTGTTCAAGACTCTTTTTCGAACCCCTTGTCAGTGTAACACCAACCATTTCTACCCATTTGTTTACATTGTCCCTTTGAATGTAAATTTACTATTTATATTTATTTTTTGTTTACATACGTTTTTTTTTTATTTTTCATGGATATATAGCATATACGTATACTATAGTACAGTCTGATTGTTCTTACACTAGCTCAATTTGGACATTTTTGTCGTTTACGAAGCTCATAGGTTTACTTAGGTTAATCTGAACGGAAGTAATGAATTTTCTAGCTATTTGACTCTGGTACTGTTTAGATTCAAGAGATAATGGAACTTGTGTTTGGTGTTTTTCCAGATCTGTGAAATGGAATGATTTTATATGATTTGGAAAGTATGACTGATGCTCTGATAGACTTTCAATGTAGAATATGAGAACTATTATCTAACAATTATATGTAAATTTTGAAATACATCACAACGTTATGTAACAATGTATAGCTAATTGAATGGCTCTATTAAATATTAATTGAGTCAACATCAAGCATCGATTTATTAGCGACTTGACAGGAGCCTAAGTTGAACTTTAGGCAGGTTTAAAACCCATGGAAGATTGATTTTACCATTATGCATGGCGTCTCACACTTTTTTTTAACCTACTTATTGGCGGGATGTTTATTCGGAAGCAATTTCCTTATTCATAAAACATTGAGAGATATGACTTTCTCTACTTTTAGTGTGTTTCACTCTAGGTGAAAAAATGACTTTTTTTTTTTTTTTAGGATAAAGGAAAATTCTCCCTCATACCCCACATGTGATTGGTTTTGTTGTTGTTATTGTTGTAGTGTATAATTAATCAACTTTGTTATTTTCTTGAAACTCAACTTCCAAGGACTACTCAAGATCACCTACAATTATTTAATAATGATATGAAAGTAAAAAAATAATGTCTCATCAGATGCCTAAGCAAGTGACAAGTTTATTTATTATATCTTTCAGTGAGTTGTAAATTGTCTTCTACTCTTTGCTAACACCGACATTTATGCAAATTTTCTATAATACTTTCTCCAGGTTGTCTATTGGAGGTGGATCAAGCCTAAGATGTTGGGAATGGTAACCCAGACCTCAGTATATCATTTACCCCCGACTTTTAACTCGATACGATTTGGATTGATAAGCTGAGGCACATTGGGTTGTTGGTTAGACCCAACAAGAGAATCAGCAAATGTTTTACCTTCTCAACTAATTGGATTTGATGGGTTTGAAGAGACATTACTCCAAGGAGCATGTGGAAATTCTTCATAATCGTTAACATTCACATTGGAAACTCGACCATAATTATCAGCATTCTGGTTGGCAACACGATCTTTATTCATTACACGATTGGATACATCTCTCTCTAAGGCCTTATAGGCACGAATCCACCTCCCATTGACATGATTGTTGTTTAGAGCTTTCATGAAGGAATCAATGTCAGAAACGCCATCAAAACGGACGTACCCGAAGCGTTGGCCACTCGACAATCTCTTTCGAGCAAAGTACACGTCTTTGAGAGCCCCATAGTTCTCGAATACTCTTCGACAATCATCACGAGACCAAGAATCCGGAAAATTGAAAATCAAAAACGATGTAACACGACTAGCACTCGACTTTGTAGACGAAAAGCCATTTGGCTTCGACATTAGGATTACATCATATTCGGTCAGAGGGCTGACCGGAGGAGATGGTGGAATGGGTGGTCGTAGAGGTGGTTGATCGGAATAGGTGAACGCTTGAACGGAGAAATTAATCTAGATACAATGTTGAAACTCTTTGAGACAAAAGGTTGAGCAGGTGGTGGGCGCCTAAAAAAAAGGAAGTAAAAAGGTAGATGAGATCAGGAAGGTCCCAACCAGAAGCAAATAATGGATGACGATGATAACAAGAAAAGATCTACAACTTTTGATTAACTTCAATTGAAACAATCCTCAAAAAGGTATCGAAATCAGGAGACTTTACAAAAGCTGAGATGAAGCAGAGACCCAGCGTTGTTGCAAGAAGCTCTAAATTCCACACTTATGGGTTGATATGGACCCCTTTTAGATTACTACCCGACAAAGGCTTGATATGGGCCTAATATAAGATTGGTTAACAACATTAACTTAAATTCGTTTGAATATTTATGTTGTTATTACGATGTGTATCAAGAGTTTTTTATATGGTGGGTGTGTTAGTTTACCAAGTTATATTTGTAACATCCCGCGTTTTTCGTTAAATTTATTTTAACGCCGTCTTTTTTTTTTAAAATGACATCTCTCCTTACCTATACTCGTACACTTCGTTAACTAATGTTCTTGATAATCCCGTTATTCGATTACAACATCTCTCGTTAACTTGCATTTTAAAAATATTCGATCGGTTAAATCCCGCACCCGCTTTGAAACTCGAGGGACCGGAGTTGCCAAATGGGCAAACTAGTTGACTAGGTCAACTAGTCAACCCATTTTTCATTCCATCATCTCCCTCATCTCTTTTCTCTCCATCTCAAGAACACACACACAAACCCATTCCATTCATTCATCATCTAAATTCAATCTTGGAAGCTCACAACAAATCTCACTACATATTCTTAATCCTCTCGTCATTCTCTACGATTTGATACTAACTTCATCGATTTTGGGTAACATTTCTAAAACTCTAGATTTCTCAAATTCGTGTTTTTGACTTGATATGTTGTTAGTTAGTGTCTATGGCTCGTGTATAACATGAATATATGATTTGTATGCTCGATCTTGATGTTTAGGTGTAACTAGCTTGATAATGAAAAGTGTATGCTTAATCTTTGATTTTGGATGATGAAATGTGTTTAGATGTTAATGTTTGTGTGTTCAAAGTGTTAGTTACTTCAATAGCTTCGTTTTGGTGTGTTGATTGACATGAAAACCTTACATTAACATGATTAGTGATTTTGAGGTTTGGTTAGGGTTTGACAACTCTTAAAACGAACTTTTGATGCGTTGAATGCTTGTTAATGTTATTGATAAGTGTTTAGTTGTATTACACGTTTCATTACCTTCAAAACGGCATATCATATGTATAAATTGGATTCCCGAAACTTGAATTGCAATTGATGAACTTGAAACCTTGTTTTGGAACGTTTAACGAACTTTCGACGAGATTTTTGTTGTCTAAAATGATAAATTTGATTTAGGAAATGTATCTAGTTGTGTTCCTTGTCGAAAGAGCTTTCCGGTGATATAAAATACATGTCTTGATTGTTTGCGGATCATAAACTAGGATTGATTGAAGTTTGGCTCGTGCCTTGTGTTTTCTGCAAACAGGACCTGTAAGCCTTTTGGGACGCCGTCCCAACCTCCTAGACGCCGTCCCACCCTTCATATTGGGACGCCGTCCTGACAATTGGGACGCCGTCCCACTCTTCATATCAGGACACCGTCCTGATTTTTGGGACGCCGTCCTGATACAATAAAATGGGCTGTTTGCTTTGATCTTTTGACGTAAAATGTTTGCTATGCTACGGACCTCCGATTAACATGAAACTTTGCCAACATGCTCATATATGATTATATAACTTAGAAAAATTGTCGGATACCCAACCCGACCCCGTTGACTTTTCCGTTGACTTTGACCCGACCAAGTTTGACTTTTTGTCAGACTTAACCAAATACTTATGCAACCTTTCTAACATGATTATTTACTTGTAACTTGCATGAAACTTGACTAGTTGATTCACATGTTAATATAATCGAGTCGTAACGAGCCATAGGACTAATTGAACATCTTTGACCGTTTGTGCTTACCGATATTGATATAACCTATATGTTTAGGTCAAGACTAGCTTTGTCTTTGCACGCGTTTACTTGTTGAAGTACTTTATTAACTCTCGCGCTCAAGGTGAGATCATAGTCCCACCTTTTCAACAACTTTTATACTTTTAAATCGTGGGCTGAGAAAACATATACTTTGTTACATCTTGTACTACTTACTTTTATGTTTTGAACACAAGTGTGAAAACAAACATTCCACGTGCGAGTTAGAACAAAAATGCCTCAATTCGATTATCATTAGTTACACTTGCAGGGTGTAAGCGAGAACTTATATTGTGTGGCCATACGGGTTTAACAAACCCTCATTCGGACGGTTCGCTACCGTTATGCGGATGAAATATATTTTTATGTTTTAGTGTGGGTTCTAGCACTGTGTGATGGGGTAACGTTGGTTAAGTTTTGATAATTGAGTGCTCGCGTATAACAACACTTTTGGAATGCAAATGATTTGGATAATCTACGTTATGGAAATACAAAATCTTGTGGTTCAAAAACAACGTTTAATACTTACTAAACCTATGATTTCACCAACGTTTTCGTTGACAGATTCTTCTATGTTTTCTCAGGTTTTGAATGCTTAGTGATACATGCTTCCGCACTCTTTTGATACTTGCTTGGATGTCGAGTATACATGCATTTTGGAGCATCTTTTGAACTTATTTAAACTGTGTCGCATAGTTTTCATTTGTACTTATAACGTTGTAACTTAACTTGTGGTCAATTATCTTTGTAAACCTTGAAATAATCTTTACACTTGAATGGATGCGACATATTTTGGGTCAAACGTCTGTTTTAAAGACTTATGACCAGGTAATGGGACCTACGTAGTCGACGCCGTCACTTGACGATTTGTCGGGGTCGCTACAAGTGGTATCAGAGCCTTGGTTGTAGGGATTTAGAGTTCATTTGTGTCCACCCCGAGTCATAGGGTACATAGGTGAATCTAGACTACAACTGGCATATAGACTGAAGTAGGAATTACTTGACTATTTGTGCATCTATACTCGAACTCTTCTATCATATCTAACTCGTATTCGATCTTGATCTTACGTTGATAAATTTTGTTGACGCGCCACCTTGACTTTATGAGGTAATGTTAAATGCACATGAGAATCAGGGTAATATAATTTCCGGGATTATATTACGGTGATTCATATGGACATTCCGACATTATGACATAAAGAATTTAAGGCGAGTCAAGGAAAATTTTCTCTACATCATCATTCCCTATCATGATTAGTATTATTGAGAATACTAATCAACGATATTCTTGTGTCTTGAAGGAACAATGCCTCCCCGTCGCGGGCCACGTAATGAAACTTCCGAACAAGCTTTTCAACGCATGACAGCCACCGCCATAGATGCGGCTATGGCTAGTATCTCCTCCGACATCAATAACAACCACAACCACAACAACCATGGAGTCGGTAATTCAAACGAGGGTTGCTCCTACAAAACTTTCATGGGGTGCAAACCTCACACCTTCGATGGGACCGGAGGACCGGTTGTGCTCACCCGATGGTTTGAGCAAACAGAAGCCGTTTTTAGCATAAGCGGTTGTCGGGACCAAGACAAAGTCAAATATTCCACCCACACTTTCGCCGGTATCGCCCTCACATGGTGGAATACGTATGTGCTGTCGGTGGGTATCGATGAAGCTCACACTCTCTCATGGGCCGACTTAAAGAAAAAGATGATCACCGAATACTTCCCGCGCGAAGAGACCCGTAAGCTCGAACACGAACTAAGAACTTTAAAAGCGGTCGGGAATGACCTAAAGGCATATAATCAACGATTTTCTGAGCTATCCTTGATGTGCCCAAACCTCGTGACCCCCGAACCTCTAAGGGTTGAACTTTACATGGATGGTCTTCCCAAGAGCATCAAACAAGGAGTAATGTCATCCAAACCCAGTAATCACCAAGAGGCCCTGAATATGGCCCGTCAATTGATCGAAACGGTAGACGAGATTGAAGTGCCGGCACCTAAACCCAAGGATGAGTCGGGTGACAACAAAAGAAAATGGGAAGCCCCCCAATCGAGCAACTACAACACCAACTTTGCCAAGGAACCTCTCACCCCCGTCGGCAAGAAAAGTTATGCCGGGACACGACCTTTTTGCAACAAATGCCACAAGCATCATTTTGGTGAATGTGGCAAGCTAATTTGCCATCGGTGCCAAGGTAGTGGTCATATTGCCAAGTATTGTGGAAGTACCGCCCCCGTCACTCAAAAGGGACCCGACGCACCAAAGCCGAGTATTTGCTACAAATGTGGCCAATCGGGTCATTTTAGGAATGAATGCCCAAAGAATAAAGCAAAAACCAACGCGCGCCGTTGAACTTACAACATCGACACCTAGGATGCCCGAGACGATGATGGACTAGTCACGGGTACGTTTCTTCACAACAAACCGTATATTTCATACTTATTCGATTCGAGTACCGTTAGACGTTTTATAACCAAGGATTTGACTCGTGCTCTTTATATTCCACCTCTTTCCCCCAGATACTACTTAGACGATTTAAGTGACCAACGGAAAATATTGTGTGCCTATAAATTTTATCGGAGGATATACGTTAAGAAATTGGACTCGACACCTATAGAACTAAGGAACTCAAAACCTATTCATTAAGGAGAAATTGTTGCCCTACATTTATGTATAGATTATTGTGAACTAAGTAACTTCCGGTTGGAAACCAATACTCTCTTCCTCGTATCCATTACCTCATGATTATTTGCGTGGATCCCGTGTATTCCAAATCGACCTCCGTTCTGGTTATCATCAATTGGGGGTTAAGGGAGACGATGTCTCCTAAGCCATTTTCCGAGCTCGCAACGTTAGTTGTAAATCCCTCTTAGTACCGTTTGATTTATTTAGGACTCCGTCCGTATTCATGAACCTCCTAAACCACGTATGCAACTTATCTAGACAAATCTGTTATCATATTTATAGATGACATCTTAACTTATTCAAGTAAAGAAGGCAAACGAACAACATCATCATCTTACGCTCGAACTTTGAGAAAAGAGCAACTCTATACCAAATTCTCCGAGTGAGAATTTCTGTTAAACGAAGTCAAATTTTCTAGACCATGATGTTAATGGTCAAGGCATTACAATCAATCTCGAAATCAAGCCACACGTAATCATGAAACTCTCTTAACTCAGACTTGTATTCGTAAAATCTTAGATCTCGCCTGTTATCACCGAAGATTCATTTCTGACTTTTCTCGTGTTACCCGACTTTTAAACTCGTTAACTCACTAAGGGAAAACTTTAAACCTCTCCGTGTTCGAACCTTGAGCGTGATTCTTCACACCAACATTTCTAGTTAAAATCGTATAGCAACAGATGGAACTCAAACATGGAAATATTTCTACATGAACGCCGAAAGGCATACTCTCTCGACTCAAAATTAACGTAACTAAAATTCGTTATTTTGCACGAAGAATTCGAATACTAAACTGTAGATCCGATCAACTTTCTCGTCATCACGTACCACACACATACCTCTGTTATTTCACCGTTACTGTCTGATATTACTGGAATTTAAGATAACACACAATCCAACGATACTTCACTCTTCTTTGACTTAACGTCCTTGTGTTTCTGATAATCGGCCAACTATTATTCAACCCCGAACTATACAATTACGTGTACTATCTTGTTTCTCTTCCAGACTTCAATTTTCGACAACTAGAGGCACGTTATGGCAACCTCGAGATGTAAGCTCATCCTATTCTCAGCCCTCATTTCACTCCTATCTTTATCGCTCGCATTTCCGTTTAAGGAAACTCCTTGTAACATTTCTCCATGGATAGAGAAACTCCTCACATTACATTAGTATTCGCCACGAGGGTGAATAGTCCTAACGAACAATTTTTTTTTTTTTTGAACCCTAACTAACTTGTTCAAACATATCTTAAGAGATTCTATTCCAACACGGTGTATCCTTGTCAATTATCCCGTATCGAAATACTCGTTTCACTTCTAGTTTTACAAGAAACCCTGGAGACCCGCTTAGACATGAGTACCACGTACCACCCACAAACCGATGAACCGAGCAAACGAATGATTTACGTCTTGGAAAGACATGTCACAAACTCGTATTGTCACCTTTAGTAGATCACTCGTACAACAGTAGTTACCACTCGTGTGTTCACCCGCACTTTCCGAAACCCTATATGACTGCTAATGTCGTACCCCTGTTCATTTAACCAACGCATGTGGCAAACAAAACACAGAATCTGAACTCAATCAAGAAACAACAATTGAGATCATTCAAGTCCGAGAAGGGCTCGAGACAACCCATAGTCACCAAAAGAGTTATACAAAACTTAGATGAAAACCTCACAAAATCCCTGTAACAGTGTAATATTGAGAACCCGCACCTTGGAAAGGTGTAATCCGTTTCGGGAATCAGGGAAAGTTAAACTCGCGACACGTTAACCCTTTTGAAACCTTGGGGCGTATTGGAACCGCTTCCTACCGTTTGGAACTTCTGACTCAATTAAGTTTCCGCTTACCCTGTGTACCATGTAACAAACTTAGAAACGTGTCCTGCGGAACAGGAACGTGCAATCCTGCTAGATACATCAACTATCGATGACAAACTTCTCTTCATAGGAAAACCAGTTGAAACCAGGGATCGTAAAAACCGAACCTTAATACAACAAAATACCCTAACTATCCAAATTCATGAGAACACTCAAGGACGTGCCTTCACTTATTCATAACATTGACAACGTAAAGTCTCGAGTAAGAGATATCGACTACTAATTCCAACTAAATTTCGGGACAAAATTTCTTTTGAGGTGTGGATAATGTAACATCCCGCGTTTTTCGTTAAATTTATTTTAACGCCGTCTTTTTTTTTTAAAATGACATCTCTCCTTACCTATACTTGTACACTTCGTTAACTAATGTTCTTGATAATCCCGTTATTCGATTACAACATCTCTCGTTAACTTGCGTTTTAAAAATATTCGATCGGTTAAATCCCGCACCCGCTTTGAAACTCGAGGGACCGGAGTTGCCAAATGGGCAAACTAGTTGACTAGGTCAACTAGTCAACCCATTTTTCATTCCATCATCTCCCTCATCTCTTTTCTCTCCATCTCAAGAACACACACACAAACCCATTCCATTCATTCATCATCTAAATTCAATCTTGGAAGCTCACAACAAATCCGACTACATATTCTTAATCCTCTCGTCATTCTCTACGATTTGATACTAACTTCATCGATTTTGGGTAACATTTCTAAAACTCTAGATTTCTCAAATTCGTGTTTTTGACTTGATATGTTGTTAGTTAGTGTCTATGGCTCGTGTATAACATGAATATATGATTTGTATGCTCGATCTTGATGTTTAGGTGTAACTAGCTTGATAATGAAAAGTGTATGCTTAATCTTTGATTTTGGATGATGAAATGTGTTTAGATGTTAATGTTTGTGTGTTCAAAGTGTTAGTTACTTCAATAGCTTCGTTTTGGTGTGTTGATTGACATGAAAACCTTACATTAACATGATTAGTGATTTTGAGGTTTGGTTAGGGTTTGACAACTCTTAAAACGAACTTTTGATGCGTTGAATGCTTGTTAATGTTATTGATAAGTGTTTAGTTGTATTACACGTTTCATTACCTTCAAAACGGCATATCATATGTATAAATTGGATTCCCGAAACTTGAATTGCAATTGATGAACTTGAAACCTTGTTTTGGAACGTTTAACGAACTTTCGACGAGATTTTTGTTGTCTAAAATGATAAATTTGATTTAGGAAATGTATCTAGTTGTGTTCCTTGTCGAAAGAGCTTTCCGGTGATATAAAATACATGTCTTGATTGTTTGCGGATCATAAACTAGGATTGATTGAAGTTTGGCTCGTGCCTTGTGTTTTCTGCAAACAGGACCTGTAAGCCTTTTGGGACGCCGTCCCAACCTCCTAGACGCCGTCCCACCCTTCATATTGGGACGCCGTCCTGACAATTGGGACGCCGTCCCACTCTTCATATCAGGACACCGTCCTGATTTTTGGGACGCCGTCCTGATACACTAAAATGGGCTGTTTGCTTTGATCTTTTGACGTAAAATGTTTGCTATGCTACGGACCTCCGATTAACATGAAACTTTGCCAACATGCTCATATATGATTATATAACTTAGAAAAATTGTCGGATACCCAACCCGACCCCGTTGACTTTTCCGTTGACTTTGACCCGACCAAGTTTGACTTTTTGTCAAACTTAACCAAATACTTATGCAACCTTTCTAACATGATTATTTACTTGTAACTTGCATGAAACTTGACTAGTTGATTCACATGTTAATATAATCGAGTCGTAACGAGCCATAGGACTAATTGAACATCTTTGACCGTTTGTGCTTACCGATATTGATATAACCTATATGTTTAGGTCAAGACTAGCTTTGTCTTTGCACGCGTTTACTTGTTGAAGTACTTTATTAACTCTCGCGCTCAAGGTGAGATCATAGTCCCACCTTTTCAACAACTTTTATACTTTTAAATCGTGGGCTGAGAAAACATATACTTTGTTACATCTTGTACTACTTACTTTTATGTTTTGAACACAAGTGTGAAAACAAACATTCCACGTGCGAGTTAGAACAAAAATGCCTCAATTCGATTATCATTAGTTACACTTGCAGGGTGTAAGCGAGAACTTATATTGTGTGGCCATACGGGTTTAACAAACCCTCATTCGGACGGTTCGCTACCGTTATGCGGATGAAATATATTTTTGTGTTTTAGTGTGGGTTCTAGCACTGTGTGATGGGGTAACGTTGGTTAAGTTTTGATAATTGAGTGCTCGCGTATAACAACACTTTTGGAATGCAAATGATTTGGATAATCTACGTTATGGAAATACAAAATCTTGTGGTTCAAAAACAACGTTTAATACTTACTAAACCTATGATTTCACCAACGTTTTCGTTGACAGATTCTTCTATGTTTTCTCAGGTTTTGAATGCTTAGTGATACATGCTTCCGCACTCTTTTGATACTTGCTTGGATGTCGAGTATACATGCATTTTGGAGCATCTTTTGAACTTATTTAAACTGTGTCGCATAGTTTTCATTTGTACTTATAACGTTGTAACTTAACTTGTGGTCAATTATCTTTGTAAACCTTGAAATAATCTTTACACTTGAATGGATGCGACATATTTTGGGTCAAACGTCTGTTTTAAAGACTTATGACCAGGTAATGGGACCTACGTAGTCGACGCCGTCACTTGACGATTTGTCGGGGTCGCTACAATATTTATGTATTCCTTCCTACATTTATGATAACATGTTAATCGTGTCACAGATACCCTGCCAAGGAACTCAAGAAAGAAAAGGACTACGCCAAAGTGCAAACCACAAATGTACATACAATTTTGACTACACAGATGATATGCTCTTAAACATCATATAATGCTTTGGTAAACTGCCTATGTGTAATCGGTTTGTTGCCTGTGGCAAAAAGGAGCAAGTGTAAAATGCTCTAAACAACCTATGTATTATCGTTAACTGTTATTTACAAAGCTTTTGTAAACAATACTTGCACATAATGTTTAAATGGTTGGCCGGCGCAACGCTCGACTGACTAAATGCTTGTTATTAACAATAATAGAAGTATGTTTTTAATTTTAATGTAATTTTATTTTTTAAGTTTTAATGTAATTTTTAATTTTAATAAAAGTTTAGTTTTATTTAAATAAATACTATTTAGAAAAAATAGAAAATAATTAAAAAATATGTAAGAAAGATGTAACTATTTGGAGTGTTTAGTCCTGGGTTTAGTCCTGGGAAGGAAGTGTTGATGTGGTGTCTAGTCCTGGAGGACTAAGACACAACCATTGAGAGTGCTCTTACAATTATATCCCTAGATTAATCTAGGTAGTTGAACTTATATTATTATTGTAAGTATAATTAAGGGTAAAATAGGTAATTAGGTGTAGATGAATTAAAATGTGGTGTGTGAAGATTACCTTCCCATTATATAATCATATATAAATTACTATAAAAATATAATATTTGGTGTGTATAAATAAAAACCTCGTTTAGTTTCGCGAACTTGTTCGAGTTCGAGATAATTAAGCTCGAGTTCGGGCTCGTTTACTAAACGAGCTTCAAATTGAGTTCAGGCTCGAACTCGTTTAAGCTCAACTCGAATTAAGTTTTTAACGACTCAAGCTCGAATAGCTCGCGAGTAGCTTAACTTATCTAGTAATAAAACTTGAAATAATTGTGCCGTTGGTCCCTCCATTTTACCCCAAAAAGCTAACAGCGTCCCTCAAGTTTTTTTTTGGCTTTCAGCGTCCCTCTATAATCACCTTTTTTGATTACGCATCCCTCCGTCAACTTTCTGTTAAAAAGGTCCGTTAAGTCATGCCATGTGCCTTGCATGTGAGGGTAAATTCGTCTTTTTACTCTTTTTTTCACTAAAATCGAGGGACCACCGTGCAAAAATTCTTCATGTTCACTAGAATCAGGCGTCACGTGACATGCACCATCTCATCTCTTCTCCTCTTTCAACATCACACTTTTCGTAACTTTTTTTCTTTCAACTCTTTCGTTTAATCTTTCCCAACAACCCGAGTTGAAAATCATCAAACCATAAACAAATCCAACACATAATCAAACTCAATTGATCAGAAACAAATTATATTCATGTCAATCAGATTCAAATTTAGAAGCTCCGTCAACTTCGATTCAATCGATATCAACGATAATAAACCCTACATATCGGTTGCACAGCTCAGATCTAAAATATTATTACAAAAGAAATTAAACGGCGTAGGTCATAAAGATTTCGATCTCGTTTTCTTTGATCACCTCACGGGCCAAGGTTATATTCGTATTCTACTTGATTTACAATCCTAATTTATAATATGTATGTACTTACTTATGGCATCTGTACATGTATATTGACTTGTAATTTGTTATTATTAGACTATAATGACGATGAATTTAAGATACCTAGTGGTTCAAGTGTGATCATCAAGAGAGTTCCAGCAGAACCAGTTGCTTCACCTATGTAAGTTTCAGTTCAATTGTACATATACAGAAACTATTTTCAGTTCAATTGTGCAATTACACAAATCACAGATGTTATAATCATTATCTATTTATTTATTATTTATGTAACTCTAAGCTAAGCATTTTTTTTTCCTTTATATTTCAGTTAACTGACTATTATGTATAATAAACTTTCAGAAGCATATTAGACTACTAGGGATACATACTATTTCTATTATCGTATATATTGTGTCGTGTATTTATCTTATAGTTTATCTATCTCTGTTTTTCTTGCTCTGAATTTTATATTTTGATATTCTGCTTTCTCCAGATTAAGACATCATAAGCTTGAACCAGGTGAGCTTACTGGGGTATGGGGGAAAAAGGACAAGTTATGGCGGATTATCTCACTGAACTGTCTGGAGAGTTGGAGGTGATTAAAGAGCGAACCGCACTAAAACCTGAACACGGTGAAACTTGGAATTTATTTACTGATGGTGCTTCGTGTGCAGAAGGTGCAGGTGCGGGTTTAGTTTTGGCAAGTTCAAGCGGTGAAGAGCATACTTATGCTCTGCGGTTTAATTTTGACGTAACAAATAATGAGGCAGAGTATGAGGCATTGCTTGCTGGTTTAAATATTGCGCGAAAAATGAATATTGTTAAGTTGCGTGCATTTACGATTTCGCAGTTAGTAGCGAATCAGTTTAATGGATCTTTTGACGCGCATGATCCCTCTATGCAGAAATACTTACAGTTGTTGAAAGAAATGGCAATGCGATTTGAGCATTTCGAACTCGCGCAAGTGCCAAGAAGCCAAAACAAAAAGGCGAATGCGTTGAGCAAATTGGCTGCTTTAACGTTCTCGCACTTTCAAAAACAAGTATGGGTTGAGGAATTACCAAGTAAATCAATAGATAGTGACTTAATGGTTGCATCTGTTACAGAAGAACAACAAAATTGGATGGATCCAATTCTACAATATATCCGTAGTGATATTCTGCCAGATGATGGTCGCGAAGCCCATTTAGTAAGAGAGCGAGCACCAATGTATATCATCCAAGATGATATCTTATATCGCAAATCATATTGCGGGCCAATGATGCGTTGTGTCGGCCCAATCGAGGCAGAAATGATTATAGAAGAAGTGCATAATAGTACTTGTGCACTGCATTCAGGCTACAAAACTATCGCAGCAAAAATTATGCGAATGGGATACTTTTGGCCATCCCTATACCGCGATGTAGCAAAAATTGTTAAACGCTGTAAAAGTTGCCAAAGGCATGCTCCGCAGAATCGAATGTCGCGGCATGATATGATTCCTGTTAATTCACCATGGCCGTTTAATAAATGGGCTATTGACATTGTAGGGCCATTTCCTGCAGGCCCTGAAAATGTTAAATTCCTGATTGTCGCGATTGATTACTTTACCAAATGGGTTGAAGCTAAGGTGGTTCGCACTATTACTGGTGTGCAAGTGCGAAATTTTGTATGGGAATACATTGTTTGCCGATTTGGCATTCCACGAGAATTGGTTAGCGATAATGGTGCTCAAATAGCGAAAGATCCTTTTAAGACATGGTGCACTGATTTAAATATTATACAAAAATTTACATCAGTGGCGCACCCACAGGCTAACGGTTTATGCGAAGTAACCAATCGTGACATAGTAAGCGGTATTAAAAAGAGATTATGTGAAAAGAGAACAGGTTGGGTAGATGAATTACCCAATGTGTTATGGGCACATCGCACAACATTTAAGAAAAGCACAGGTGAAACACCTTTTAGCTTGGTGTATGGTTCTGAGGCAGTCATTCCTGCGGAAATTCTGGTACCAACGCATAGAATAGTTAACTTTGAAGAAGAAGCAAATGATGCTGCGTTGAGCGAAAACCTGAATTTCATTGAGGAGCGGCGATTAATGGCTGCTATTAGAGAAGCGAATAATAAGCAGCAAATTGCTAAGTATTATAACAAAAGAGTGCGTGCTTTGTCTTTCGCTATAGGCGAATGGGTGTTGCGAAACAATGAAGCAAGCAGAGCAGAAAAGCTTGGCAAGTTGGGTCCTAATTAGGAAGGCCCTTATCAAATTGTGGCAATTAATGCCGCAGGTTCATATAAGCTCGCGGATATGGATGGACGAGTTTTACCTAATGCGTGGCATGCTGTTTTGTTAAAGCGATATTACGCGTAGTTTTGCGAAAAATATCAAAGATATATGTACAAAGTGTGACATTGGATTCAAGGCATATGGCTGATATGCTTATTAGGTGTTTTTGTTTTTTATTTTTCTTGCAAGTCTTGATCACGCTTGTAGGAATTTTAAAAATAAGCACTTGTAAAAATATGCGAAAAGCTTATTTGTGAAATACGAATAGTTATGAAATGTTTTAAAGATTGTTTCATAATGATTATAGTATTTCGCAGTGTTTAAATAGTAAAGTGATGAAATTGCCCACTTTTGCATGCGAATTATTGCGAAAGAAATTTTATATCCTAAGTGTTTGATTTTGCCAATGCTTAGATGCTTCGCAATGCTAATTAATTGCCTAAGGATCGTTTCGGCGGGCTTAGAAGATTCATAATGTATAAGCATATACGCATACAGATTGTTTCGCAAAAGTACGCATTTATTATGTGCACAATAATATATGTTGAAAATTGCAAATGACAAGTTTGTGTTATGAATGTTAATAATGAAAGCGCTATAAAAATGGAAGTACTTGCAAAAATATGAAAAAGCGAAATTTTATTAATAAGATCGCAGAAGCAGCTACGTGCTATTATACAAAGTGAGTACTAATCCTTGGTTAAGTCAAGCTTGATGATGTCATCTGTAGTGACATCTTCTTGCTCACTTATTGCGGTTATCTTGGGGAGGGGAATTTCGACTATGCCCTGTTGAGCAACCGCGTATGCTGATTTCGCCTCTTCCAGTGAGCAAAGGCGATCAGCTAATGCAGATGGTAGCGGGTCTGGCAGTGGGCAGCGAATAGCAATCTCATCCATAAATTCAACCCTCTCGCATAGCCTTAACGCGGCGGCAAATGTTGAAAAATTTACAGAAACAGGCTTGGAATTGAGAATCTTTCTAGCCAGTTCAGGGAGATGTTGGCGGACCTTGGTGAACTCAAGTTCCGTAGAGGCTTTAGAAGCAAGAGCGTTGTCTCGCTCTGTCGTTAGTTTTGTCACATTCTCTGACAGTGCTTTAATGGTGTCCTGCAGTTGGTTTTCTTTCTCAGTCGCAGCAGCAACTTGTTGTTTCAAGTCATCAACGGTGGTTTTTGCTGCGGTTAGCTCATGGGAGAGATTAGCACAGCGTTTTTCGCTATCTTCAGCTTTGATCTTCTCAGCATTGTACTTTAGTTGTTCAGCTTCAAGAACATTGAAAAATTGTTCTTGACGGCATATAACATCATATGCTGAATTGAAGCACATGTAGAAATTTTGAACAAAACTATTATGCGCGTCCAGCGCAGAGAGTTTAGAGAACTCGCGGCGAAGCTCGCCGGGGATTGCTAACTTCATCTGTTGGCGCTGATCCAGAGTAGCAGCAGCTGAAGCATAAGTGTATCCTGCTAAACCGTCAATCCGCACTCCATAAGAGTCAGGTGGAGTGCGGAACAATTCGGTGATTTGATCAAGAGTGTTCGGGCTTGGAAAGATAGGATCACCAGAAGAATCGCCTGCAAAATAACATCGTTGGTTAGTCGGCGAAATAAAAATAATGTATATTTTACATATGCAATAACAATCTGCAATATACCAGTTTGCTGGTCCCCTTCGTGTTTCGATATAAATGGATTATCGTGGGGGGGGGGTCTCCTGTTGTTTATATTTTTTGCTTTGCGAAGACGGCGGCGTTTGTAACGGCCGCTTGGTAGAGCTCGGCTTTGTATAGGGAGATTTGGAGGTTAAGTCGACGATTGGAATGTGTTGCTTTTCTTTTGATGATGACGATTTAGCTTCCGGGCTTGTTAATAGTTTGGTGATCAGGGTTTTTGGATCAGCCTTCCTATCTAACTCGTTAATCTTCATTTAAAATTAAATAAGAGCTGCAAGTAATGACTAAAATGATAAAGATTGACTGACGAATTGAGAAATTTTCTGATATTTTGGAAAAATGAGTAGTGAATTTGTGATTTCAGATCACAATATATATATAGGCGATGGGGTTAATTATGTTAATTATCTATTGAGATAATTCAAACGGTAACATTGACTGTTATAACGGTAACAAAGATAACGCGAAATATGTTTCAATGCGGATAGTGGTCAGGTTAACGGCGAATTCATGGAGTTTATCATGATATATTTGCTTCGCGAAAGTGTATCATAATAAACTGGGGGGACTTGATCATATACATAGCATTGTATATGTATATTTTATTTGCCAAAAGCCAAGACCAGAGTTATGCGGATTATAATGCAAAGTCATGAAGTATCCGCTGAAAATAAGCATAGCAGCTGTGTTTCCGCACTAATCGGGGACTGCAGTTCAATCCGCTGAATTTTCGCGGAAGGATAAGCAATCCGCGGATCGCGGTTATCTCGAACACTATAAATAGAGAGCTTGACCTCTCATTTATAAGTTGTTGATTCTCTGCCATTTTGCCTAAGCCTTTGTAATTTCCACTTGTGATCTTGCCCAAGGGATTTTTACACCGCGCAAAGGTGAATTAAGCTAATTAACAATCAAGACCGGGTCGGGGTGGTTGATCACTTGATAGTTAAAGTGAAAGACGATCATCGGGGCCCAAAATAATTATCAAACATTCCATCCTCCATTACATTCTTATTGCACTCAATCCGTAATTAAGTAACATCGCTAATTAAGGATTGATCAGGGGTGTTCCAATAGGTGTATATCATTACAAAGCAACTAACTAGTGTATTTTTTAAAGGTAAAATGTGCCCCTTACGATTTTTGTTTTTTGTTGTCAGTAACTTATTTATATTAATGCAGATATTTTTGTTTCTTCTTGAAATTTTGATTCAACTCAATAGAGTTGCTAACACGAAAGGTATTGGTTTGGAAAAAGTTGACTTGCCATCCGAACTAAAAAGAGTAAAAAAAAGAGTAAAAAGACGAATTTACCCTCACATGCTAGGCACATTGCATGATTTAACGGATTTTTTTAACAGAAAGTTGACGGAGGGATGCGTAATCAAAAAAAGTGATAATAAAGGGACAATGAAAGCAAAAAAAAAAAAAACCTTGAGGTAAGCTGTTAATTTTTTAGAGTAAAACTAGCGCTCAATATTTACCAAAGACAGAGACAACCATCAATAACAGCAAATAAGGGAACACAGTGGATAGAAAAGAAAGAAGCAAAGTTCCATAAGCTACATGGAAAAAGATTGCCGAAAAATCTGTGTTTGACGTAACGAAAAAACCTGATTATCCTATATACACATGCAAAGTAAGTCAGATGTTAAGCGAACATAAAAACCGATGTAAATGATAAATCGATAAAAAATAAAATAAAAGGATTAACCTGACCGCCCCTTTGAGGTGTTATAGTCAATATTACCATACCACACAATTATGACTTATTATGTATATCTCATTATATCTGAATGATGAATACATATAATAAATGCGATATGTTGAATTATTTCAAAATATGATCAACAAAATTTTTATTAAAAAGAACCGCAACGAATTTCAAAAAGTTCACTCAAACCGAGTATAATGGTTTATAGTGAAGAAAATAATAGGAGTCGTTATTTGCCAATATCAAACATGATGTTATAGACTTCCGTGGTCGAATGAAGATAGCAATTGAATTAGGAAAAAAAAATTACAATATACAAAATAATGTTAGACCTGAAATAGTTAGTTGGGTCAATTGTACCTGTTGTATTTGGTGTTAGTTACTGTATGTATGATGTAAAAATAATCAAAATTATTCATTACTTCTCAAAATCTACATGAAACACAATTAGGTAGTCAATTCAAACTTATAAATATCGTACCTGAACAACACGTCGCTTAGCAACTAATTAAGTTCTACTAATTGTACATTGTCTTTTGTGGCCTTCGGTTCTGCTGTCTCAAGCACCTTGACGTGTTGAATATTTATTCCACCACCACACTAAACAATATGAATACAACATAACATTAGAACATAATACAACGTAGAGGTGTCATAATGAGCGGGTCTGGCACTTCGGTCGAATAACATTACCAAACCTGATTTGACCCAGTCATGTGAAGATGAAAACTACAATAACAATAATAAAAATATAGCAAAACAAAATCATTCTAAGAAATACAGAGTAGTATGTGAAACATAATTATGAGTACAGTAACAATACCTCCTTCTCTGTTTTGCTTCATCACAGCAGGTAAAGTAACAATACCTCTTCTCCTGTTTTGCTATAGTAGCTATCTGTTTCTTTAGCAGATTCCCTACGAATTCACCGCCATTCCTTAACCCTTTGCCTTTCACGGCAGGTGATTGTGATGAGGATAGCTTTTTCTTCGAATCATCGACTTGATGTTTTACATCATCAGATGGTCTACTATTAACATAATCAGTATCACAATTTCCATTGTTTTTTTAACAAAACACTCAAATACAACATAATTACACGACTCAGTACCAATATGTTAGAAAAGTAAGTAAAACCCTAAAATCCATGTAAAAACTATTAACCCGATCAAAATAACTTACCACAAAAAAGGACTATACAACCTGACACATAAATCCTTGATGAAGATCTCAAATTACACCTCTCCTGGCCATAAATCGTTTGGCTCCGTTTCTGAATCTTTTTTTTTTCAGTCGCCGACTGTTTCCATTTTTTTCAGTCATCGGTGTGTAGCAGGAGTAGGGTCTTAACTCGATGATGGTTATATGCTTGACGTTGTTTTGTCGCTTAACTGTTTGACGGATGCGAAGGTGGGAGCGAGGAGTAAGAAGGTGTTTAGGAGAGAGAGAGAGAGAGAGAGAGAGGGGGAGTTATGTGGGTTCTTGAAAAAAAGACAGAAGAGAATGACGTAGAGAGAGAGTGAAGACTCTGGAAGGTAAGCAAAAAGACTGGTACCCAACAAATATGTGAGGTGTAAAAAGACAAAAATATTCTTTAAAAATAAAAAATTCTAGTGAATAGTAAAAGTATATTCTCTATTGATATAAACTAACGTTCGAACCCTCGCTTCGCGCCGTGGGTTCGGTTTTTAATGTATTTTATTGCGTTTAGTTTGTAAATTTTTTTTGTGGCTAACGATGATGTTGTTGAAACGCAACTCGAGTCGAACTAAAAGGTATAACCCGTGAAAGATTTAAATGTTATTTAAAATTAACAATATATGTGCACCTCCGCGTTTCGCTATGGAGTTGTCGACTTTTAAAAATTTAACGGGGAATTAACGTGTATGAAAAGTACCCCAAATATTTAGCGTTTTTTAAAAAGCGCTCGTTTTACGTATAGCTAGTGACATTGTGTTCCTAAAATTATTTCGAGTTTAACGATGGTGGCGGAAAAATTTAACTCGTTGCGAGTGCGAAGATATGGCCCGTTGAATATTTGGGTGGAGTTTGTTTAAGATTTTTTATGAGAATAGTTAATTGACACTTTACCCCCTGTTGTGGATTTGATTTTTTGGATAAAGTGTGAGGTGGTTTGTGGTTGAATTTGAAAAAAAAAAAAAAAAAAAAAGAAGCAAGAAGGCAAAAATACCCCTGGATACTATTCATTTGCCCTTTGTCGTTTAGAATATAGGTATAATATAATATAATGGAGGGACGAACTACACAATTATTTCATAAAACTTTCCTATAAACATATAAATTACCCATTCCTTTTTTCACATCTCATTTTTTTCCTTTTTCAAACCCTAACCTAAAACTCTCGTTCCTCTCAACCTAAACGCCACTCATCCGCCGCCACCGCCGCCACTCCGCCGCCGTCCTTCAAAATACGGCCATCTCCTACCTTTCCGCTGCTAGCAAACGCCGTCTTCATCATCTTCTCGTCAATCGACCGGTGTCCATAACCAAACTGCCGTATGAAACCGTCAATAAACCACTAAAAGACACAAATAAGCCACCAAACAAACCTTTAAACAGTAGATCTGGTTCCATATGTGTTTTCAACTTTTTCGTTTTTTTGAAAAGAAAATAGTAGGCCGACGGTGGCTAACGGTGACTTTTTAACGGCAAATAAACCACCTCAGAAAGCACCGCGCATCAGACGGCGGTCACCGTCGGCGGTGGACGTCGTTGATATCTTTTCTGGAAAATATCACCTTCAACAACAGAGCTGTGTTTCGCTATTTTTTGAAGACACCTACAGATATTTGATATTAAGATAAAGATGAAATAAAGTTTCATCGAGCAGGTGACAAGTTTATTTATTATATCGTTCAGTGTGCTGTAAATTGTCTTTTACTCTTTGCTAACAGTGACATTTATGGGAATCACTTATTTTTAAGGGTTGCAGTTAGATCTGATGTAATATTCTTGATAGCTTTTCAGCTCACTTATTTTTAGTTTCTATTAAAATGAAAAACGTTCTACATATTATAAAGCTGAAACTAAGTAATTGAAGTACATAAAACAAAATAAAAGCTTTTTATTATTTCAAATATGTATAAAAGATTAAAGAATTTAGTTAACAATAGGCCAAGCTATAAATGAATAACGTTTAATCAGTTATGGTTCTTAAACTAATATTATGAAGATGCAATTATCATGCTTGAAATATTAAAGAAATCACAGTCCTTTTGATCATGTTGTTCTTTAATTAATAAATAACTAGCACAATTAATTATTTACTCAATATTAATTTGAAATTTTGATCGATTTGCTTAAGTATAAAGTATAAATATATATTTGAGTATCTTTGTCAGTTTATATTTTCCAAAAATGTGTAAGATATCAAAATCCTACTATACTTTTTAGTTTTTAAAAATTTTAACTTTAAAATTTTTATTTATAAATCGAGGGAATTCTTGCAATATAACTATAGAACTTAACTTTTGTTTGTATATATAGATTTATTAAAAAGTATTACGGACTACATGATTCTAGAATAAATCTAACAATATCAATAATAGTTGTCAACGTATAACTGCCGTATACAATTGTTTTATGGACATTCTAATCCATATATACAAATTCATATATACGAATACAGTTGGAAAACAAGCAAAAAACAAAGAAACAGAAGGTTTATGTTTCTCTTACCAAATAATCAGTCTAAAACAAGCTATTAAAACTTAATTTCGATAGCATCAAATAATAAAGAAACTCAAATCTAATTTGATAAATAAATATGCAAGCTCGATTTATCTAA
This sequence comes from Rutidosis leptorrhynchoides, assembly GCF_046630445.1. Classification (NCBI taxonomy): domain Eukaryota; kingdom Viridiplantae; phylum Streptophyta; class Magnoliopsida; order Asterales; family Asteraceae; genus Rutidosis; species Rutidosis leptorrhynchoides. The sequence goes on along the minus strand of NC_092341.1, from coordinate 358,812,355 downwards.
ATTATATCACAAATACTCATAAAAATAATAAAAACTTGATCATAATTAATACTGTTAAGTGCTACTAATATTAGAACAATGAAACAACTACGGGTCCCAATTTTCTAAACAACATTAAATTGATTTCGGTAATCAAATAACATCAACAATTAAATGATCAAAACTGAAAACATCAAAATTAGAAAACATTTGATTATTCAAAAACATTTAAAACAAGATTCAATAATCTCATAACCCAATTGTATTTGGCCATATATTTACCTTTAACTGAAAAGTAAGAAATTAGCCAAACATGATATTTTGTCCTACAAACAAAAGGAAACTAACAATAGATTAATAATAAAAATTTTAATCACATGAAAGCAACACTTCTTCCAATTTATAAGATGAGAACCATCTTTTTCATCTTAACAAGTAAACATGTTCTTTTTGCCTTTTTCCATATCCTTTTCAAATACGCTTAGACTTGACTGTTTTAAGCCAAATTCACGAAACTTTTCACCACGCTTCTCGTTCGTCAAAATCTGCAGATCTTTAGTTTTGCCAACCTCAATCTTATGATCTGTATCTAGCTTATTGACGTCAATATCTAATGCCAACATAGACAAAATTATAGTTTTTATTGTTTAAAAACTTGTGTACAAGGGTCAGAATCGTACTCGGAATGTGTGTTTAATATATGAAATATTAGACAACGGTAAGACACACATCCTGACATCTTTAAACAAGTTTTTTAAATAATAAAGAGTATACGTTTGTCGGTGTGTTGGCATTATAGGTGGTGTCGAGAAGGTATTTAAAGATAATAATATTGAGGTGGGATAACTAAAGATATGGTGATTTTGGCGATTGAGAAAATGTGGTGAAAAGTATTGATGATTTGGCCTAAGACGGTTAAGTCAAAGTGTAATTGAGATGGATATGGAAAAAGCTGAAAACGACATGTTGAATTATTCGGATGAAAAACACTTGAGTAAACTTCACGTGGTTTACACGTGCCATGATGCGTTTGTATTTTATGAATGGAAAGAGTATTTCTTTCAGGTGATTAGAATTTTTGTCGTTATTATTTTGCCAGTTTCCTTATGTTTCTGGAACGAAATGTCATATGTGTCTAATTTCTTACTTTGTAACTAAAGGTTAATTTAGGGTTGAATCTAATTGTGTTATGAGATAATTAACTCTTATTTCGAATTATTACATGTTTTTTGTTTTGATTGATGATGTTATTTGGATATCGAAACCAGTTTAATGTTTTTTAAAAAATTGGAACCCGTACTTGTTTCATTGATCTAATATTTGTAGCAATATCTGGTCAAGTTTTTTTTTTATTATTGTTAAGAGAATCTATTATATGATTTATAGATATAGATGAATCAAGCTTGCGTATTTTTCAAATCAGAATTGAGCTTTTCTAAGATTTAATGCTATTAAAAATTAAGTTAACCTAATTGGATTTAGCTTTAAATTCACCTTTAACAAGAAATTAGCCAAACATGACATTTTCTACCACAAACTGACATAAATTTTAATCATTCGAAAGCAACACTTTTTTTTTAATTCGTGGCATGCGTGAACCACCTGATTTTAGCCGAGCGTTTTTATCCGCACAAGTTAACACGATTTTTTTGACTTCATATCTTTCTCAAGTACATTTAGACTTAACTATCTTTTGAATTAAATCCACGAAACTTTCCACCATACTTCATTCGCCAAAATGATTTTTAGTTGTGTGAACTTCAATCTCATGATCTTTCAGATTGCTAGGGAGTAATCCTATCGGGATGCGTCGGATTATTCGCCCTTCCAAACAGCCCGAACATGAAAAACCTTTTAGCCTTCACGATCTTTCAATAGCTTCTTGACGTCATCTTTAATTCCAACATCAACAAATGTGTAGTTTTTATTATCTAAAAATTTGTGTCACGATGTTGAAGTCTTAGGTGCGTTTAACATTTGAAATATTAGATAACGGCAAGCCACACACATAAGGATGTCGGAATTGCCGTTGTCTTATTTTTCAGATTATACACGCACCAAGCACACGAATTTTTAAATAATAAAAAATACTCGTATATGTTTGTTTGTGTTGGCATTTAAGATGACGTCGAGAAGTTATTCAAAGATCATAAATTTGAGGTGAGACAACTGAAGGTTTGGTGATTTTGGCGATTGAAACACGTGGTGAAAACTATTGTGGATTTGGCTTAAGACGGATAAATCAAAGTGTACTTGGACTTAAATATCTTAATCCAAGTTCGTGAAACTTTCCATCATCCTTCTCGTTCGTCAAAATCTCCGTATCTTTAATTGTGTCAAACCTCAATCTTATGATCTTTAAATAGTTTTTCGACGTAATCTTTAATACCATAATCTTTAATACCAACACAAGCAAATGTATAGATTTTATTATTTAAAAACTTTTGTAAGAATTTCGGAATCTTAGGGTTCGTTTAATATCTGAAATAGTAGACAATGGCAAGCCACACATAATTGTAATGGCAATTTTGGCGATTAGTCCGCTTTCTCTTCGACTCTAAAAGAATTCAATTTCTTATAGCCAATTTTTGACTACCGAGGTTGTAGATCCAACGACAGTTGCAACCAAGTCTCGGTAGAAGGGAAAGACACATTTAATCATTGTTGGGCACGATGTGGAATTACCAAAAATCTAGCAACCGGATTTGATGTACGTAATATACCTTAAGGATACTACACAGTCCGCTAAGCAAACTCGATAGCTTCTTTAACTTTGCAAAATTTAGTCTACTTTCTCGAGCTCACTGTTGAGCTAAATAAGCTAAACAAGCAGCTAAATAAGCTAAACAAGCTGTTGAATTTGCTGAGCTGATGGCAGATTCTCCTCAAGGCATACTCCGTACAATAAATACAATTGCTATATTCTTGGTAATTTTACATTCGTGACCAATGGCGATTAAATGCGTCTTTCACTTCTAACGAGATTCGATTGTAACTGTTGTCGCATCCACACCCTCGGTAGTCGAGGATTGGCCTTTTGAAGTCGAGTTTTTCCAGAGCCGAAGAGAAAGCAGACTAATCGTCGGTCCTCACGGATAATGCCGCCAATTCTCAGATTACGACGACAAAAACCCAATTGCCACACTATGTGTGCCAGTTGTCTAATATATTAGATATTTAACGCAATGAGGATTTCGATATCTTTACACAAATATTTAAATAATAAAAAATATGTATTTGTCGGCGTTGGCATTGAAGATAACGTCGAGAAGCTATTCAGAGATCATAAGATTGAGGTTGACACAATTAAAGATCTGCAACACGGTGATACTTAAGGGTGTTCTAAGCCGGCAAAAGCACCTCCATTATGATTGCACGAAGCAATTGTGAAATCAACATTATCCACAAACACATCAGCTTTGACAAATTTTTTTGTCTAGTAAAGTTTTTATGTGCACCCAAAACAAGTCATAATGTATAAATTAAACTCGTGTATTATAACAAAGTAAGTAAATGGTAACGAAAAACCAAGGTAATTTACAATAATGTGAATAGTGTACTTCTATCTGGGAGTTGTTTCAAAACTTGTGTAGTTATACAACGAAATAAATTACGTCTCTCTTTTTTTTCACCGTACACGTGTGAAAATAGAACTTAATGCTTTATCCATAAAAAACGCCCGAGACATGAAAAAACTCTTGGGATTTTGTCATTGTGTTGGGTTTTGTATCCTAAAACTTAACAATCTTTCGTTTTATGCATCGTATAAGAAATTCAAGCGACGAAAAACTTAAAGGCGCTCGATAGGGTTTCACTAATGTATTTTGACGTTTTTTATTGATAAAGTATTGAGTTATGGTTCCACACCTGAATGGTGAAGAGATGATAGACGATTTTTATGCTCTAATTCATTTGGTTGTAAACTACACAAAAGTTTTGGAACAACTCTTAATATAGGTACACTTTTTGTGTTATTGTAATTTCCCTGGTTTTCAGGGAGGATTTAGTTAGTTTGTTGTAATACACGAGTTTAATTTATTCATTATGGTTTTTTTGGTTGCATATAAATACCCTTTAGTAGACAACAAATTTGTCCAAGTATATGCGTTTATAGATAAAGTTGTTTTCATACAATCATATGGAGGTGTTTTTGCCTGCCTGAACACCCTTATGTGTCACTTGCGTTAAGGTATGACAAAAAATGCGAAGGTTTTTTATTTATTTTTTAATTGTGTTAAAACATTTTAATCGTGAAAAGTTCAATATCGATTACTAAATTCAATTATATATATTATATATCTGTCCGCTCTTAGTGAAAAATCACGAAAAACCAAGGTAATTTACAATAATGTGAATAGTGTATTTCCTATTTGGGAGTTCTAAAACTTGTGTAGTTATACAACCAAATAAATTACAGCATAAAAATCTTATCTTATTTTTTCACCGTACAGATTTGGAAATAGTTTTTAATGCTTTATCCATAAAAAACGCCTGACACATGAATGGAACTCTTGGGATTTTGTCGTTGAGTTGGGTTTTGTATCCTAAAACAAAACAATCTTTGGTATTAGGCGTCATATACGAAATTCAAGCAACGAAAAACTCTGAGGCGCTTGATAGGGTTTCATTCATGTGTTAGTTTGATTTGACGTTTTTATCGATAAAGTATTGAGTTATGATTCCGCACCTGGATGGTGGAGAGATGATGACGATTTTTATGTTTTAATTTATTTAGTTGTTTAACTACACAAAAGTTTTGGAACAACTCCCAATATAGGTACACTTTTTGTATTATTGTAATTTTCTTGGTTTTCTGTGAGCATTTAGTTAGTTTGTTGTAATACGCGAGTTTAATTTATTCATTATGGTTTTTTTTTTGAGTGCATATACATACCCTTTAGTAGACAACAAATTTGTCTAAGTTGATGCATTTGTAGATAAAGTTGGTTTCATGCAATCATATGGAGATGTTTTTATCACCTGCATTAAAGTTTGACAAAAAATACGAAGGTTTGATTTTTTAATTGTGTTAAAACATTTTAATCGTCAAAAGTTCAATAGCGATTACTCATTTTACATTATATATCCGCTCTTATCGAAAAACATGTTTTTTACCATATGCCAACAAGATTCGAAAACAATAGCACCCGTCTTGTTTATTTTGGCGAGATATCGTTTCTAATGGCTCCCCGAGTTCTTAAACCCCTACTTGGGGTGTGTTTGGACGAAATTAGGTGAAGCTTATGGCTGGAGCTGGAGCTTGAGCTTATCATAAGTTCTTTTTTCATGAAGCCAGTTCTAAAAGGACTTGTAGCTTATTAAAATTATCAGCTTAAGCTCATGTAAGCTCCTATAAGCTCTCATAAACTTGTCACTTAAACACACCCTTGGTCAACGCGGGCGAAATATCAAAATGATGTGCAGAGTTAAATATTTTTGTAAATTTACTATTTTAATTTGGTGAAAGAGATGATGGAAGACGGAAGAGATGTGGGAAAGAGATGGTGGTAAATGTTACTCCGTAAAAGATCAGATATGTGTGAGTGTCATTGTTCCGTAATTTAATGTTTGAATTTGACTTTAAATATGGTTATATGCCTGACTATATCAAACTTTAATAACACATGTTTTTTGGAAACTTCAATAATAGCTAGCCCCTGAACTATTATCAAACTGTCATATTTGTAGAAGTGGAGAAGAGTAATTAGTTTGCTACATTATTTAACAAATCGTTAACTTGTTTAATTCAAAACTTTAATACTATACATATATATTAAAAATTTATACATATGTATTTTTATTATAAAGTCAACATTCGAGTTCTCCCCGAGATGCCGTGTACTCCCCAAAAATCCCCTGCCGAAAACTCTTCGAGAAGCGAGTTCTCCAACATTGTGTATGAGTAGGAATGTTGCACATTTTGTTCTACAAAAATGATATAAGGTTTTTCTCTATTCGAGTTACCAACAAAAGGTTCGAGTTACCAACAAAAGGTTCGAACCCCGGGACCTCTTGTATGGATGTTTTACAAATAAATCTATTATTATGAAAAATGGTAACGATAAAGTATATGATACTTCTGTAGTATGATGTTGTTGTTTGTAAGCTGATTTTAATTATGGAGAAATGGACCATACTTGATAATAGTTGATAGTAGAAGATAGAAACTATGGAGTCAACTGTCTTCACTTGATGTATGTCCTTCTTGCTACCATACGCTTCTCATTGTTAGATTCTAAACGATTACATAAAAGAATATTTAATGAGTTTTCAAAGGCAATAGGAAAGGTCAATTTTGTGTTTATCGGGTCTACATTATGGTCAAGATTGGTTATGGATCTGATTGATTTTATAATTGCTAGTTTATAGGTTTTCTGATGCTTTGATAGTTGGGTTTTACTGAAGAAAGTTGACTGATTTTGACCTGTTGAATGGTATAGAGTTAAGTTTTGTGGTCAGTTTGACTGGTCTTGGTCAAACTGGTCAAATGGTTCTTGATGGTCATTATTGGGTCAAGAGGGTTCGTGATTATTGTTGGTATTATTGGTTATTTTAATATTATGTTGACTCCAATTTGTATCAACGTTGCTGGGTATGGTCATATTTTGGTTGCTGGGATGGTATTTTGACTTTTGATACAGTCAGTTTGACTGACTAAAACTATATTGGTTTGGCATGATTTTTAATTGAGCAAAAGAAAACAAGATATATTGATGTGAGCTGCTATGAGAATTGGAAGATAAAGAAAGAAAGAAAGCTGATGATCGTGAAAGAGATAAAAAGGAAAGGAATATTGGAAATTTAGCTTATGGTTCAAATGTAATGTATGTTTGGTAAATAATGCGAGTTGTCGGAAATTAATAGGATGTATCCAACCTAGCAGCGCTCCATAAGATTAGAACACATTGTGCCCCTCTGTTTAGCTGGTTTCTTTTATGAGGATTGCAAGTGTTTTAGTTGATCCATATATCCATGTACCTGCAGTTATTGTGATGCTACTATCTTTCTATAATTCACTGCATTGGAATCTTCTCTATATTTTGTATTAGGTTTTCGTGATCTTTGTATGGTACGAAACTCAACATTTCTTATTCTCGTTACTTTGTATGGTATTGTACCCCTTCGAATGTATAGAAGGGTTGTCTAGTTGCTATCTTTTATTTTTAACCTTCAACTTTGTTAAAGTTATAAACCAATAAACTAAGGTTGACCAAAATGTACTTCCTCTAATTTGTTTGATTGACTTGAATAATCACTTTGTGTTAAGGGTTTTAATCTTTAGACTTTCATCAATATTTTGGTTTTACCCCTCGATTATTTTATTAGTAAGCCTATATAAAATATATTGGGTTTCATAGTTAAATCTAGTGGTATCTGCTTAATTATAATTATAAAGACATTAGAAATTTTGTGGGAAATTGTTCAAAATACACTTTTTTTTAAGGCTTCAAACAAAATACACCTTTTTTAAAAAAATTGTTTTTTTACACCATTCGGTAGACGGAATTTCTGTCTACCATTTTTATCTGTCGTCCACTACCATTTTTATAAAGTAGTAGACAGTAACAACAAGGTAGTAGACAGTGAGAACAAAGCAGTAGACAGCCAATTACAAGGTAGCTGACCGTCTACTGCCTTGTTGTTATTGTCTACTACCTTGTTGTAGGTGTCGACACCAATAATACATATCAGTCGACACCTACAACAAGGTAGTAGACAGTAACAACAAGGCAGTAGACGGTCAGCTACCTTGTAATTGGCTGTCTACTGCTTTGTTCTCACTGTCTACTACCTTGTTGTTATTGTCTACTTTGTAAAAATGTTAGTAGACGACAGATAAAGGTGGTAGACAGAAATCCCGTCTACCGAATGGTGTAAAAAGGCAATTTTTTTTAAAAAAATTGTATTTTGTTTGAAGCCTTAAAAAAGTGTATTTTCATCAATTTCCCAAATTTTGTTTACTTTTCACTTAATAATCATCTCTACAATTCTAACAAACCTGTTTCTTTACAAACTAGCGATGTCACGAGATAACATTGGTTATATGTTAGATACGCCCCTTGTTGGGTTTAACGGAAAAAACCACAGGTGCGTTGGAGATAGTTTTATAATCAGTTTCACTCCACGTCACGGTCATTATTGTCAGTGTTCCAAGTTACATGAAACTTTTTTTTTTGAACGGCGGAAGATTTTATTAAATAAAACTAGCAAGAAGCTAGACAAAAATTACAACAAAGAGTCCATAGGATTTTGTAACCACACGTTACTACCTCTTATTTGATTTGGGCCATGAGGTGAAAATAAAATAATTGAGAGAGAGGCTGCTTCTTGGTTAATAAACGAGAGAACCAGAGGCGAAGACAAGGGGGGATTGAGTGGTGCTCAGCCTCTCCTAACGTCCAAATAATGCCCAAATCTTAATTGTATTTTATGTTCAAATAATTATAAGTCTTCTTAAATGAGCAAGTCTCAAATGTATTATTATGTTCAAATAATTGTAAATTAATTGGTCAAATTATCCAAAAACTCATATAATATAAAGGTAGCCCATTAGGCCATTATCACTATAAAAATTAGCTTGTTTTACATTATTATTAATTAAAAATTATAAAAATAGTTTCGGTTTATCGAGTAAGTCACCCGTATCTTTAAATCCTGACTTCGCCTCTGAACAGAACCACACTACGTTTCGTCTTATCAATAATAATTACTTGTATAATATAGAAATTATAGAAATGTAGATGTAATTCGAGTCGAACGATTAAGCTAAATTAAATTTAACACTGGTAAGTTGAATTGTCGTTGAGCAAAAAAGGGAACGTCACACATTTCTGAAACGTGAGCATCAGATCCCGAGTTTTACGGCCAAATTTACTTACGTATATATTTTCATTCACATAAATAAAATGCAAACTATAAACGTTACTACTTGTACATAACTCATGATCTCCAAAACAAATAAAGTATTCGGAGAAAAAAAATAGGAGGGAAACAGCGTTAACTTCGCTTTCGTTTTGGAGGTAAATATTATCCTAACTTAATTAATTGCATATTAATCCATTTAATTATTAGGGTTTACGAATCAATTATCGATGTGTGTTCATATTTCTGATCGAAACCAACTGTTACACACACAAATGACCTTCCATTTCATGTTTTGAATCTGGTTGTCACACACAAACTTTGATTTGAAGTTTGAAAATATAGTTTTGTTATTTCTTATTATTATTAGGAATCATGCAAGCTCCTGTTGCATCGAACCGATTGGATAGTATTACTGAAATCTGGGATTATTCTTCGAGAAATAAAAAGAAGAGATTCGAAAGAGTAGGTGAAAGTGAGACACCTGATTTGACTACTAGTGATGGTGGTGAGAAATCAGAGGAGTCTGAGAAAGCTAGATTGTTGTTGCGATCACTGATTAGAAAGAACACGGAAGTTTCTCCGACTTGTTTGAAGCTAAGGACTGCATTGGTTCGCAATGCTCGTGAAAAAGATCCAAAGAGGTTTCTTCAGGAAGCGGTGGATCATTGCCCACTGCACGTTGAGTTGTGGATCGGGTTGGCTCGGTTAGAGAAGTGTACGATGATGCAAAAGAGGTGTTGAAAAAGGCACGGGAAAAGCTTCCTAGAGAACGGGCACTTTGGATCGAAGAAGCCAAACTGGAAGAAGAAGCTGCTAACAAGGGTGGGAACAACAACACCAAACATATGGTTGGGGAGGTAATAAAAATGGGTATTACGGCTTTATTTGAACAACATGTGGAATTTGATCGTTTAGGTTGGATAAAGGACGCTGAGGGTGCTGAACAGTCGGGGTGTGTGGAAACATGTAAAGCAATAATTGAGAACACGGTGGGGATTGGAGTTAAAAAGGAAGACCGTAAAGTGACCTGGTTTGGTGATGCAGAAGAATGCAAGAATAGGGGTTCAATTGAAACTGCTAGAGCAATCTACACATATGCGATTGTGTAACGACCCGTCCTAATCCACCTGGACGAAGTCATCAACATTTGGTCCCATTGCGATGATCGGCTCCAAGTAATGTCCTTATATTGAGCAAATGCACAGCGGAAGACTTAATTCGTACCTGAGAATAAACATGCTTTTAAAGTGTCAACCAAAAGGTTGGTGAGTTCATAGGTTTATCATAACAATTATTTCAATATGTTAATAAACCACAAGATTTCATAATCATAAACATAATACACTCGCAAGTGTATGTAAAACATTCTAAGTGGTTGAGCACTTGGTAACCATACTTAACATTTAATCAACGTCGCATATTCCCTTTATTATGAAATCTCACTACACCGTACCAAGTGTAGTCACCAAAACGAAGTACTGTGCAACCGTTGAATACTGGTCGTCCAGTCCGGTTGGGGTTGTCAGGCCCGATAGATCTATCAACAGGATTCGCGTTTACAATACCACATGTAAATAGTAGTTACCAAGCTATTAGGGAAGATATGCAGGGTGGTACAACTCAACGTAGAATATATTTTAAGTACTTGTGTCTACCTCGTAAACATTTATAAAAGCAGCGCATGTATTCTCAGCCCAAAAATATATATTGCAAAAGCAATTAAAAAGGGAGCAAATGAAACTCACCATACTGTATTTTGTAGTAAAAATACATATGACGTCATTGAATAAGTATATGATTGACCTTGGATTCACGAGCCTATATCATTTGTATATATATTAACTCATATAATATAAATCAATTAAGTTTATATATATTTTGTTATGTTTTAAGATTAATATTCTTATATAAAGTTTTATTAATACTTATAATACCTTATTAAAAAATGATAGTTTTACTAATAATGATAAAGTAAAAATAATAGTTTTAACAAAAATAATATTTTTAATACTAATAATAAGTTTAATAATAATTATAGTTTTTAATAGATATTTTAATGGTACTAGTAGTAAAAATGATAATAATGATAATAATATAATTGTAATAATAATAATAATAGTAATACTAATAATATAATGGTATTGAAAATGATATTATTTCATTTTTAAGTCCTCACTTAACTAGTAGTTTAATCATTTATATAACTATCTCTGTATTTATAATCTACATATATATAATCATAATCTTAATTAATCCTTATTTTCATTTATTCATAATAATAATAATATTAATATAAAAAAAATGATAATAAAACTACCTTTTAAATCAAGCTTTAAAATAAAAACATCAATGTCCGGGCTCGAACCCTGGACCTCTCGTTAACTCAAACACGCTAATCCAATGAACCATTTGTTACATTTTTGTATTATCTCCCACTTTCAACTATATATCCTTACATCTGTCATTACTTTCATCTTCATCACAACCATCATCTTTCATTATCTTAAACCATATATCATCATCATCAGTAATATATCATACGTACATCACCATCGTAATTCGCTTCACAGTATTCCCGAATTGATTCTTGGCCCAACAATAAAAATGATGGCCTGCGGCCCAACCCAAAACATAACTGGATCTCGGCCCACTCCTTAATCGAAAATAAAAATCCAAGTTGTAGTTATAGTTTGGCCCAAATTAAAAATAAATAAACTCATGACACCCCATTCTATTTTAAATCAGTTTACTGCCCACTTATAAGAATAGGCCCAACAGTTAAATGGTTTGAGGATTATAGGATTCGGTATAATAATAAGAAGAAAAAAAAAAAAAATAGGAAGAAGGCACTCATATCCCACTTGTCTTCATTAATCCGAAACATCACCACTTTATTCATTCTATCATCGCCATTTTTCTTTTTATATCAACACTATTTCTCATCATCAGTCATCTCGCAAGGAAATTAGTAACCGAAACAGAAAAAAAATACGTTGCAACAGAAGCAACCCAAACTCGTCTAACAGGAAAAATATTTCATGCAACCAAATCATGAACTTTTGTTTCCCCAAATCGTTTTCTTTTTCTTCCTCTTCGTTTGTTGTGTAAAAAAAATATCTTGACTGTAGCGGTAACCAATAACAACGATTGTTTACGGTTTAAGTGGGTGTGTGTGAATGAAGTGGTGACGTGTTCATGGTGATTATAGGAGGTTGTCACGGTGGTTGTTATTATGGTGATCGTTGGAAATGAAGGTGTTCGGTTTTTGGTTTCACAACAGAAAAATATAGTGAGAGAGAGATGGTGTTGATTCTTATGGTGGTGGGTTAAGGTTGTACACGGTGGTAGCAGGCGAGTGTTTGGTGTTCAAGGTCGATGGTTATGGCGAGTTCTATTATAAGAGAGGGAGAGATAGAAAGAGGATAAGAGAGAGAGAGAGAGGAGAGGGTGGTTGCTTAGTAGTTTACGGTGGTGGATGATAACCGTGGTGGTCTTGCGGTTGTAATGGCCGCCGGTGGTGGAGGTGGTGAGGTGGTCGCTTGGTGGTGGCTCCAAATTGATGGTATCGATGGTCTTGTTGGATTAAGATGTTGAAGATGATGATTAGAATTTGATGATTATAATCGATGATATATGTAGAAAAATGAAAGTTTAAGATAAAGGTGGTGATGGTTTGATAAATGATGAATTGATATACTAAAAAAAATGAGTCTTGTGCTAGATCCCTTAATATGCAATGCATTCATATGCACTACGAGAAAGTTAAACATATTATATTATTATATTAATAATGATTTAAATATAATAATTACTTATAAAATCACATGTGTGAGCTGTAGTGAAACAGGAAAGCCACCGAGCTTTTTTTTTTGTAAGTTTATTACCGACGGTTTATTTGGGTATTATATCGTGTCCAGTGCTAAACAGTTAAAATATAAAAGTATTCCTAAAAATCCCAAATTTTTAGATTAGATATATTTAATTATTTCACTCATTAACTGTTTAAAACCTGATCAAAAAAGTTCGATAATTATTTATTTTCTGTTCCAATTTATATGTACGGAGTGCTAAAATTTAATCTTAAAAGGGTAAAAATATTTTTGACAAATCTAAAATCTTCGTAATCAATTTACAGTCCAACTTTTATTTCAATCCTTCATGGACATGTACAATATCTATATTAAAACTAACAAAACATCAACCGAATGTTACAGACGTTTACTAATTAAGCTCGAAATCATTCATTTTTCATTTACTCTCTCTCTAAATATAATCAGTTTTAAATAACAAGTTTTATCACATAAATATATATTATATATTTTTAAACAAATAGATTTAATATTATTTTATATATTTACAAATAGTGTATATATATATATATATATATATATACATTTGTAATAATAGTTTTCGTTGTATCGCATATTATTTTACATATTTATTTCCAACAATTAACTCATATATTATTTCAATTAATATTTAAAATTATTATATATATATATATATATATATATATATATATATATATATATATATATATATATATAAATATACATGTATCTATTTACAATTAGTTGTTCTCGAATTGTCGAGAACAGTCAAAGGTCAATTGAATATATGTAAATAGTTCAAAATTTTTGAGACTCAACGTTACAGACTTTGCTTATCGTGTCAAAATATTATATCATATCGAGAGTTTGATTCAAAATTAGTAGAAATTTTCTGGGTCGTGACAGTACCTATCCGTTAAAGAAATTTCGTCCCGAAATTTGATTGATGTCGTCATGGCTAACAATAAGAGTGTTTTCATGACGAATATGAATTGATAGAATAGAATTTTATCATCGTTGCTTAATATAGATAAAATAATTTGATCATGCAAAGAGTACGAATGAAGCTATCACAAAAGAGTGAAATGAGAAATAAAGATTCATCTTGACTTTTGACGTAGTCACGGTTGATTTTCCGAAATTCAAGGAATTTAAGAAAATCTTCTAATCAGAAGAAAATGAAATAGCACTATTTATTAGCAATTTGTTGGAAGTACAGAAAAACAGAAATATCGAGGAAATATTTCCGTGATATGCTTAGAAATTAAGTAGAATGAAAGAGTCGTGTAACATGGCACATGATGAGGATAAGGTCTGTGATTATCATCACGTTACATTAAAAATTTAGCATGACTTACTGTAATATAACCACGTTGGCCTGACGTCATTATATTATACTAACTCATGCTTCAATTCCCAACACTTCTCTTGGAAATCATTCATAATTTAAACTCGATTGTTACAGAATGTAGAAACTAAAACAGTTTCATTTATGATGTAACATAGATAGCACGAGGGGATAGATAATTTCGGACCAAGATATTTATGAATATATCTTCAGAAATATCGAAGATATTTATGACGATATTTTGGAATTTCTAAGATCGAAGGTTGATAAAGAAAATTCTTCCGCTAGAATTTAGAATAAATAAGGAGCAAGATATTCGCTAAAGAGTTCATCAGATACAGAATCATCCAGATTCTTCAAGTACAGGTTGGTGATTTGTCCACAGTCTCCTTCATAGTTTTGCATAATCCGCTTTTCAGTACTAAATTTTCTATTGAGTGTTTCCAACACTTCATTCTTTATCATCAAACTCTTGGCTATTAAGACCATCTACAACATGCTGCTTCGTCAGCATTTTCAAAGTTAACAGATCTGGGTCATCGGTTATCAAACCGAGGTGGTTTTAGGAGAATTGTGTTTTTAGATGATTAAACGCTGATGGTAATATGGTGAAATATAAAAGGTTCCCCAGTAACAATAAAGAGTACGCATATATATCAAGGTTATAATAAGGTTGTTTCGGATGAAAAGTCGGAATTGACTTGCTGGAGCTGTGACAAAATTGGCTAATTTGAAGAAGAATTGCAAAGTTATTTTGGGTAATAATAACACTAAAGGAATTAACACAGCTATGTGTTAAACGTTTATTCAGCTTCCGAGGGTTTTTCAGGTGCATAACTATATGCATCAACCTTTTCTTCCGTAGATGAAATGCGGCTGGTTCATCCTCTCGATCGAGGTGTTTTCAAGAATCATGAAAGATTTGAACGCAGATTGTAATCGTCAATATACAAATGAGGTTTAAAATGAGATCAAGTGGCAAACTTGAAGAAATGTTTAGTTTCATATGTTACAATCAATATTTTAATTCATTTTAATTGTCCAATATTATTAGTCCACAGTCGATATTCCACAGTTATCAATCCAATAATTCATATATAGTTTAATATATAATATTCGAATTAATTAATACGTTTCGTGACCCGTATACGTCTCAGACTCGATCACAACTCAAACTATATATATTATTGTAGAATCAACCTCAACCCTGTATAGCTAACTCCCGCATTACTGCATATAGAGTGTCTATGGTTATTCCAAATAATATATATAGATGCGTTGATATGATATGTCAAAACCTTGTATACGTGTCCCGATATTAAAAATGCGTAAAAATAAATAATAGAAATTAAATGACGATAAATAAAGTGCGTAAAGTAAATAACAAAAATTAAATGACGATAAGTAAAATTGCGAGAATGTAAATTGCGATAAATAAAATGTAACCAGTTAGCTAGGAACAGTTAGCTAGGAACAGTTAGCGTGGATTCTTAACAATATTTCAATTAGTTAGTTCGTTTGTTTCTAACAAATTTTACTTTGTCCGATGTTTTCTTCATTATGCCACTTGTTGGATTCTGATAGATAAAAATCCAAATATGAAATTGAATGAAAAAGGTTATTCTGTGGTGAACGGATACATATATCGGTGGATGTAAGTAGGATAGTAAACGACTGTTGAATCAGCTTCGAAGAATGTACATTGTAACTTATTAATGTGAAATCTGAATATTCCTCGGGTATTACCTACCCGTTAAAATATTTTCACAATTAACACTTTGTACTAAAGAATTTTTAATTACAATCTTTATGAAAACATATATACATATATATTTTCTTCAGATGCAATCATGGATTTAATGAGTTAATATGATATTAACTCATCTGATTTACCGTTAGAACAAGAATATATAATCTCTAAAACATTAGAGGTTACATAATCACTATGTTGAACTAAGATAAATGATGTAGAACGTCATGTAGAACGATGATTATACTCGAGGTACAGAATGAAATGTCGAAGCTGGTGACGCGGATGTTGTTCTTGGTGGTACTAGTGCTGTTGGTGCTGAGGCTGGTGATGTTACTGGTGTTGATGATACTGCTAGTGCTTGCAAATTGTGTACCGTGCTCTCTAAAGTTAACACCCGAGCTCGGAGTTCTTTAACTTCTTCTACTAACCCTGGTTGGTTATCAGTGTGAGGTAGAGGTCGGATATCTTCTCTAGTTCCGTTAATGGTAGCCTCAAGACGAAAAATTCTTGCAAAAAGGGTATAAACGGTGTTGCGAACAGGTTCGCCGGTGAGCGAGTCGAGCACTCCGACGTTAGGTGGTAAGTTCGGCTCGTGATATGGAGTACCTTCTTCATTTCTCCATAGGGTAAGTATTTCGCGAACCCATCCCCACTTTCTAAAGAAATCGAGGTAGTTGATCGGTTGGTACGCTCCCGTCACGCTATCTTAGGAGTCAGAAGAACTTGGTCGATTCGTAGAGGCCATCGTACGCGATCACTGAAAAGATTTTTGGTATGAAAAGCTTAGTGACAGCAAATGATAGTTGGATGGTATTCTCAATGCATAATATGCCTAGGTATATATAGTACCAGGATCCCTTAAATTACGGAGAAATTTACGGAAGATATCAGGCAAAGTTTACCGTAATAGATACGCTAAGATATAAATTTGTCTATACACTATCTATGCAATAAAGGCAGTAAGGCATGTCTAGACTTAGGAATGATTAGCAGGAAATTTTCCACTAGGAATGATATACAATACTTATAATATGCAGCTAAGGTCGAAGTCCAGACTCGCTAATGCATCCTAACAACTATCAGTTAGACACACTAATGCAAGACCTGGTTCGCTAGGACCAACGCTCTGATACCACCTGTAACGACCCGTCCTAATCCACCTGGACGAAGTCATCAACATTTGGTCCCATTGTGATGATCGAGACGAAGTCATCAACATTTGGTCCCATTGTGATGATCGGCTCCAAGTAATGTCCTTATATTGAGCAAATGCACAGCGGAAGACTTAATTCGTACCTGAGAATAAACATGCTTTTAAAGTGTCAACCAAAAGGTTGGTGAGTTCATAGGTTTATCATAACAATTATTTCAATATGTTAATAGACCACAAGATTTCATAATCATAAACATAATACACTCGCAAGTGTATGTAAAGCATTCTAAGTGGTTGAGCACTTGGTAACCATACTTAACATTTAATCAACGTCGCATATTCCCTTTATTATGAAATATCACTACACCGTACCAAGTGTAGTCACCAAAACGAAGTACTGTGCAACCGTTGAATACTGGTCGTCCAGTCCGGTTGGGGTTGTCAGGCCCGATAGATCTATCAACAGGATTCGCGTTTACAATACCACATGTAAATAGTAGTTACCAAGCTATTAGGGAAGATATGCAGGGTGGTACAACTCAACGTAGAATATATTTTAAGTACTTGTGTCTACCTCGTAAACATTTATAAAAGCAGCGCATGTATTCTCAGCCCAAAAATATATATTGCAAAAGCAATTAAAAAGGGAGCAAATGAAACTCACCATACTGTATTTTGTAGTAAAAATACATATGACGTCATTGAATAAGTATATGATTGACCTTGAATTCACGAACCTATATCATTTGTATATATATTAACTCATATAATATAAATCAATTAAGTTTATATATATTTTGTTATGTTTTAAGATTAATATTCTTATATAAAGTTTTATTAATACTTATAATACCTTATCAAAAAATGATAGTTTTACTAATAATGATAAAGTAAAAATAATAGTTTTAACAAAAATAATATTTTTAATACTAATAATAAGTTTAATAATAATTATAGTTTTTAATAGATATTTTAATGGTACTAGTAGTAAAAATGATAATAATGATAATAATATAATTGTAATAATAATAATAATAATAGTAATACTAATAATATAATGGTATTGAAAATGATATTATTTCATTTTTAAGTCCTCACTTAACTAGTAGTTTAATCATTTATATAACTATCTCTGTATTTATAATCTACATATATATAATCATAATCTTAATTAATCCTTATTTTCATTTATTCATAATAATAATAATAATATTAATATAAAAAAAATGATAATAAAACTACCTTTTAAATCAAGCTTTAAAATAAAAACATCAATGTCCGGGCTCGAATCCTGGACCTCTCGTTAACTCAAACACGCTAATCCAATGAACCATTTGTTACATTTTTGTATTATCTCCCACTTTCAACTATATATCCTTACATCTGTCATTACTTTCATCTTCATCACAACCATCATCTTTCATTATCTTAAACCATATATCATCATCATCAGTAATATATCATACGTACATCACCATCGTAATTCGCTTCACAGTATTCCCGAATTGATTCTTGGCCCAACAATAAAAATGATGGCCTGCGGCCCAACCGAAATCATAACTGGATCTCGGCCCACTCCTTAATCGAAAATAAAAATCCAAGTTGTAGTTATAGTTTGGCCCAAATTAAAAATAAATAAACTCATGACACCCCATTCTATTTTAAATCAGTTTACTGCCCACTTATAAGAATAGGCCCAACAGTTAAATGGTTTGAGGATTATAGGATTCGGTATAATAATAATAAGAAAAAAAAAATAGGAAGAAGGCACTCATATCCCACTTGTCTTCATTAATCCGAAACATCACCACTTTATTCATTCTATCATCGCCATTTTTCTTTTTATATCAACACTATTTCTCATCATCAGTCATCTTGCAAGGAAATTAGTAACCGAAACAGAAAAAAAATACGTTGCAACAGAAGCAACCCAAACTCGTCTAACAGGAAAAATATTTCATGCAACCAAATCATGAACTTTTGTTTCCCCAAATCGTTTTCTTTTTCTTCCTCTTCGTTTGTTGTGTAAAAAAAATATCTTGACTGTAGCGGTAACCAATAACAACGATTGTTTACGGTTTAAGTGGGTGTGTGTGAATGAAGTGGTGACGTGTTCATGGTGATTATAGGAGGTTGTCACGGTGGTTGTTATTATGGTGATCGTGGGAAATGAAGGTGTTCGGTTTTTGGTTTCACAACAGAAAAATATAGTGAGAGAGAGATGGTGTTGATTCTTATGGTGGTGGGTTAAGGTTGTACACGGTGGTAGCAGGCGAGTGTTTGGTGTTCAAGGTCGATGGTTATGGCGAGTTCTATTATAAGAGAGGGAGAGATAGAAAGAGGATAAGAGAGAGAGAGAGAGGAGAGGGTGGTTGCTTAGTAGTTTACGGTGGTGGATGATAACCGTGGTGGTCTTGCGGTTGTAATGGCCGCCGGTGGTGGAGGTGGTGAGGTGGTCGCTTGGTGGTGGCTCCAAATTGATGGTATCGATGGTCTTGTTGGATTAAGATGTTGAAGATGATGATTAGAATTTGATGATTATAATCGATGATATATGTAGAAAAATGAAAGTTTAAGATAAAGGTGGTGATGGTTTGATAAATGATGAATTGATATACTAAAAAAAATGAGTCTTGTGCTAGATCCCTTAATATGCAATGCATTCATATGCACTACGAGAAAGTTAAACATATTATATTATTATATTAATAATGATTTAAATATAATAATTACTTATAAAATCACATGTGTGAGCTGTAGTGAAACAGGAAAGCCACCGAGCTTTTTTTTTGTAAGTTTATTACCGACGGTTTATTTGGGTATTATATCGTGTCCAGTGCTAAACAGTTAAAATATAAAAGTATTCCTAAAAATCCCAAATTTTTAGATTAAATATATTTAATTATTTCACTCATTAACTGTTTAAAACCTGATCAAAAAAGTTCGATAATTATTTATTTTCTGTTCCAATTTATATGTACGGAGTGCTAATATTTAATCTTAAAAGGGTAAAAATATTTTTGACAAATCTAAAATCTTCGTAATCAATTTACAGTCCAACTTTTATTTCAATCCTTCATGGACATGTACAATATCTATATTAAAACTAACAAAACATCAACCGAATGTTACAGACGTTTACTAATTAAGCTCGAAATCATTCATTTTTCATTTACTCTCTCTCTAAATATAATCAGTTTTAAATAACAAGTTTTATCACATAAATATATATTATATATTTTTAAACAAATAGATTTAATATTATTTTATATATTTACAAATAGTGTATATATATATATATATATATATATATATATATATACATTTGTAATAATAGTTTTCGTTGTATCGCATATTATTTTACATATTTATTTCCAACAATTAACTCATATATTATTTCAATTAATATTTAAAATTATTATTATATATATATATATATATATATATATATATATATATAAATATACATGTATCTATTTACAATTAGTTGTTCTCGAATTGTCGAGAACAGTCAAAGGTCAATTGAATATATGTAAATAGTTCAAAATTTTTGAGACTCAACGTTACAGACTTTGCTTATCGTGTCAAAATATTATATCATATCGAGAGTTTGATTCAAAATTAGTCGAAATTTTCCGGGTCGTGACAGATTGATTCATTCGGTAGCTTCAAAAAGAGCGTATGGCTAAAGGCAATCCAGTTTGAGAAAGCTCATGGAACTGGAGATACGCTTTATGAATTGCTTTGTGTAGCTGTTCAAATACCAAAAGCTGAGTTTTTTTGGTTGATGTTAGTTAATGAAAAGCTGATTGCTAGTGACGTCTCAGCAGCCAGGGAAATTCTACAGGTAGCGCATTTTCGTCTTCCTGATTCTGAAGAAATTTGGCATGCTGCATTCAAACTTGAATATGAGAACAACGAGCTTGAGCGGGCCCGTGCGTTTCTTGCTAAAGCCCGTAGTGTAAATGAAGGAGGAGGAAGACCCGAGAGAATGTGGATGAAGTCTGCTGTCGTTGAACGAAAACTCGGGGATTTTGGAGAAGAAAGAAGGTTGCTTGATGAAGGGCTGGGATTATTCCCTTGGATTTTCAAGCTGTGGTTGATGCTCGGTCAGCTTGAAGAAAGGTTAGATAATTTAACTCAAGCAAAAGATGCATACAAATCGTGTGTAAAGCATTGTCCAAATTCAATACCTCTTTGGCTTTCACTTGCGAAAGTTGAAGCGAGAATTAGTAGTAATATACTTGTAGTAAGAGATGTGCTGAAAATGGCCCGAAAGAGGAACCCAAAGGATCCTCAACTATGGTTGGCTGGTGTTCGTGCAGAAAAATCAGAACCGTTTGCTGTCCATTTAATGGAGAAGGCGTTAAAAGATTGCAAGGGCAGTAAGAATAGGGGTATATTATTGGCTTATTCGATTGAGATGTCTTCAACATCAGAAGAGTGGACAACTCTTGTGAGTAGTAACATGAAGTGTGAAGAAGAAGATGAGGACCCACATGTAATTGCTGCTATTGGTAACAAGTTGTTTTCTGATGATGGGAATACGCAAGTGGATGAAGCGCGAATTTGGCTTAACAGGGCAGTTAGTGTTGCACCTGATGTTGGTGACTTTTGGGCTTTTCTTTATAAATTTGAATTGAAACATGGAAGTAAGGATGAGCAGAAGGAGGTTTTGAGGAAATGTATTGCTGCACAACCCAAACACGGTGACAGGTGGCAGCCTATATCCAAGGCCGTCGAGAATTCGCACCAGCCCGTTGAAGTCATTTTAAACCAGTTGGTACTTGCACTTGAGAAACAAGAAGATAAAGCTGCTGCACAAGACAACAACAAAGGGCATTATCATTGTTAATGAATCTGGTTCTTGCACTTTGGGAAGAAGAGGGAGCAGCTGCACAAGACACAACTGTCTTTAGTTAGTTAGTGGCCTATATCTTGACTTTGTTCCAGTTGGTCTTGTCTTTATTTAATTATTATCGATACATACGTATTTTGAATGTTTTTTGGCTATAATTCATGTCCAGTTGCTTTTTTGCAATATAGGTCTATTCGTTATATACAGTAGATTGTTAGATAGATTATTAGATATCTATAAACAAGTTTAAGCAGAAGCAGCACGCTTTCATACGGAGTGAAGCTATCCCCGGGAAACATGAGCTTCAGCGACATTCAGCACTTTGACGACAATATCTTGCGGATAAACACAACAGAATTTTGCGTGTGAAATGAATCGCCAATGGCAACGGACATCGCCAACCAAACACAACGATTTTGAAAGCATCTCAGCTGAAGGATTCCCAAAACACTAATTTCGGTTTGCATCTTACAATCAATTGCATGAAAGGGCATCACAAAGAACTTCAATTCGATTCAATTCTGACATGGTACCACGTTTGTTAACCAATAACTTCTAATGATACCTTTTCATAGCTCATTTCATCATGTTCTTTGTATATACTATATAGTATAGGATGCGTGCAACATGTGGGGGATACTAGAACTTTCGGTCACCCAAATATCAATCAAAAGGTGCAACGCAACGTGCTATAGATATTGCCAACCTACTCTTTCTTTACTGCTACTGTACCAAAACACGATTTTATTTTCAATAAAGTAGTGTAATAACAAAAGTTGACAGCAGGATATATGCACTTCTCATTGAAACAACTTACATTACTCCTACGAGTAGTAATAACCAAACTTGGCCCACTGGGTTGGGAATCTTGAGTTGGACCAAACGGGTCAAAATTGCACTGGGTGCAGCACGTTACTTAACCTTTCTTCACCATGGGTTCATTCCTCACACTATTCATAGGGATATTAAGGCGACTTCGGGCTGGCCCAGTTAATAAATGCATTGAGACCCACGTGAGCACAGATTTAGCAGGGATATTTGGTTACATTCCACCTGAGTATGATCAAAGCTGGCGGTCAACAACCCGGGGTGCTTTTATAGCTTTGGTGTGATCCTTCTCGAGTTGGTGACTGGTAAATAGCCAACGGGTCAAGAGTTTTAAGACATTGAAGGTGGGAATTTGGTCGGGTGTGTGTTTCAAAATATTAAGAAAGGTCGTATTGTCCATGTGCTTGATCCAACGGTTGTGAATGCAGATTCAAAACATGCGATGTTGAAGATGTTGGAGATATGGAGAACTTTAAACAATTAGAGGGAAGATTCCAGGAAACTCACACGAAGCTTCTGCGAAGTTGTTAGGAAACTCACATGTAGCTTCCACGAAGTTGTTAGGAAACTCACATGTAGCTTCCACGAAGTTGTGAGGAAATTCACATGTAGCTTCCACGAAGCTGTCAGGAAACTCACATGTGGCCTCCATGAAGCTGTCAGGAAACTCACATGAAGCTTCAAGGAATTGTTTTTAGCTTACTCCTTAAACCATTCTATAAATAAACCCTCTTGTAACTCATTGTAAAAACACCACAAATATTCAGTAAATACATTTTCTAGTTGGTCCGTGGACTAAAGCAATCACAACGATTGCATATAACCACGTTATCTCTTGTGTCGATTTACATTTCTTGCATTTATAATCTTTCGTTCATTAAGTGGGTTAGTAATCTTGTAGAATTACTATCGGTGAGTGATCTTGTTGAATCACTTGCGTTGTTTTGGGTCCTAATATCCTTACAACTGGTATCAGAGCTCAAGGTTTCGACTTTGGGTACGATGGCGGAAGACGGAAAGTTTATAATCGACCGATTCGATGGGAGAGACTTTGGCTTTTGGAAGATGCAAATTGAAGATTACTTGTATCAAAAGAAGCTACATCAACCTCTGTTAGAGACCAAGCCCGAAAGCATGAGCGATGCCGATTGGACGCTTTTGGATCGTCAAGCTTTGGGCGCGATTCGTCTTTCACTTGCTAAGAACGTTGCATACAACGTTGTGAATGAGAAGACGACGTTTGCTTGCTTGAAAGCACTCTCTAACATGTATGAGAAACCTACCGCTTCTAATAAGGTTTTTCTCATGCGACAATTGTTCAATACGAAGATGAAGGAAGGTACGAGTGCAACGAATCATATCAACGAGTTCAACAACATCATATCGAGGTTAGCATCGGTAGATATTGTGTTTGATGATGAGTTAAAGGCACTAATCTTGCTTTCATCATTACCGAAAAGTTGGTCGGGTACTGTTACCGCAGTTAGTAGCTCTACAGGAACTACTAAGCTAGCGTTTGAAGGAATAAGGGATTTGATTCTTGGTGAAGATACTCGTAGGAGAAACTCGGGGGAATCGACATCTGGTTCCTTGTTAAGTACCGACAACCGTGGTAGGAAATTTGATCGCGGTGAGAAGAAGGGTAGAAAGAAGTCTAAGAAGAGGTATCCATCGAAAGATAGACGTGAAGCTGTTTGTTGGGGTTGCAATCAAAAAGGACACTTTCAAAGGAATTGTAAAAATGGTCTGGCGAAAGGTGTGAACTTGACCGAGGAAGAAAGTGATGATGCACTTTTATGTAGTGTTGAAAATTCTATGGAGTCTTGGATTTTGAATTCGGGAGCTTCGTTTCATGCTACTCATGTCAAAAGCATGTTGAAGAATTTTCGTTCATATCAAGGCAATGTGAGATTGGCGGACGACAAACAACTCAATATAGAGGGCATTGGAGATGTTGTATTGAAGACTACTCTTGGCTCTAATTGGACCTTGAAAAACGTAAGGTACATTCCTAAATTAAAAAGGAAACTTATTTCGGTTGGTCAATTAGATGATGAAGGTAACGCGGTTACTTTTGAAAACCGCCAATGGAAGGTGGTTAAGGGTAGTTGTGTCGTGGCTCGTGGACATAAAAGGGGAACTCTTTATATGGTTGAAGTGTTTAATGAAGACACGGTGGTTGCTACGGTAAATGTTGAGTTCGAATCAACTCTATGGCACCGAAGACTCAGGTATATGAGTGAGAAGGGTATGAAGATGCTTGTTTCGAGTGGGAGAATTCCAGATTTAAAAAAGGTAGAACTTGAATTTTGCGAACCATGTGTATATGGGAAGCAAAAGAAGGTGACTTTTGAGAAATCGGGAAATGCTCCTAAGTTGGAGAAATTGGAGCTTGTTCATACGGATGTGTTTGGTCCAACCAATGTAGAATCACATGGAGGTTCTTGCTATTATGTCACCTTCATTGACGACTCCACTCGAAAGGTACGGGTTTATTTTCTTAAAGCTAAATCTGATGTATTTAATACATTTGTGAAGTGGAAAGCTATGGTAGAAAATGAGACTAATTTGAAAGTCAAGTGCTTAAAGTCGGATAATGGAGGGGAATATGGTAGTCTTGAGTTTAAAGACCATTGTGCAAAGCTCGGTATTAGAATGTTGAAAACGGTACCGGAGACACCGCAACACAATGGGGTCGCCGAACGTATGAATCGTACGTTAAATGAAAGGGCTAAGAGTATGAGACTACATGCCGGTTTGCCTAAGATGTTTTGGGCAGATGCGGTTAATACGGCGGCTTATTTGATTAACAGGGGACCCTCAACACCGTTGGGTTTCCGAATTCTCGAGGAAGAATGGCAAGGTAAGAAGGTGAGTTATGGTCACCTTAGGATCTTTGGGTGTAATGCATATGTGAAGACCAAAGATGCAGATAAAGACAAGCTTGAAGCTAAGTCAAAGAAGTGTATTTTCGTAGGCTATGGGTCGGATGAAATGGGTTATCGTTGTTGGGACAACGAAGCTAGAAAAGTAATTCGTTCGCGAGATGTTACTTTTGATGACGATTCGGTCTATGGCAAACCGGAAACGGGGAGTCCTAAACCGAGTCATGTTACTTTTGACGATGTTTCTATTGATGATCTTGCAGGTTCTAGTGGGAGTTTGGGAAACAATGAATTGTCGAATGACGGTGAGGTGTCGGGAAATGCTAATGATGGAGATGGTTCGGAAAGCGGTGATGATTCCGAACATAGTGCGAGTTCCAGTGATGAGGAGGATACAAATGAAACCGGTCCAACCATTTCGGTTACTCCTACACTAAGACGCTCGACTAGAGTGCCCAAACCTAATCCTAGGTATTCTCCATCAGCAAACTACTTGCTCTATACCGAGAATGGTGAACCCGAAAGTTACTTTGAGGCAAGGAAGACAAAAGAATCCATACAATGGGAGTTTGCCATGAAAGAATAAAACTTGGTCACTAGTGAAGTTACCTCATGATAAAAGGGCGTTGCAAAGTAAATGGGTGTATCGAATCAAGAATGAGTTGGATGGCAAGAAAAGGTACAAGGCTCATTTGGTGGTTAAAGGCTTTCAACAAAAGAAAGGAGTTGACTACCAAGAGATATTTTCACCGGTGGTGAAGATGACTACTATTCGTTTGGTACTTTCTATGGTTGCATCCGAAGACTTACATCTAGAGCAACTAGATGTGAAGACCGCATTCTTGCACAGTGATCTTGTTGAAGAGATCTATATGAGGCAACCCGAGGGCTTTGAGGTAAAGGGTAAAGAGAAATGGGTTTGTAAGCTAAAGAAAAGTTTGTATGGATTGAAGCAAGCACCTCGACAATGGTACTTGAAGTTTGACGAGTTTATGAAGAAGATTGGTTTCTTAAGATGTGAAGCGGATCACTGTTGCTACTTGAACAAATTCAAGTCTTCTTACATAATCTTATTGTTGTATGTTGATGACATGTTACTTGCAGGTTCCAACATGTCCGAAATCAATAAGTTGAAAGGATTACTTTCCCATGAGTTCGAGATGAAAGATCTTGGTGGTGCTAGGCAAATACTTGGCATGAGTATTGTGTGTGATCGTGTGAAGGGTACTCTATACTTGTCTCAATCCAAATATATTGAGAAAGTTGTAGAGAGGTTTAACATGGAAAATTCAAAGGTTCATTCTATGCCTTTGGGTAGCACGATAAAGCTATCGAAAAGTCAATCACCTAAAACGGAAGAAGACAAAATGGAGATGGAAAAGGTTCCATATGCATCGGCCGTGGGTAGTGTTATGTATGCCATGGCTTGTACAAGACCCGATATTGCTCAAGCAGTGGGAGTTGTAAGTCGTTATATGTCTAATTCGGGGAAAGAGCATTGGGAAGCGGTTAAATGGTTACTTCGTTATTTGAAAGGTACTTCTAATATGGGATTGTGCTTCTCTAAAAGCAATGTCATACTTAGAGGTTATGCGGATGCTAATTTGGGTGGATGTGACGATTCGGGGAAAAGCACTACGGGTTATGTTTTCACAATAGGGAAGACGGCGGTTAGTTGGATGTCTCGACTACAAAAGAGTGTTGCTTTATCAACCACCGAAGCCGAATATATGGCTATTGCAGAAGCTTCTAAAGAGCTTGTTTGGTTGAAAAACTTCTTAGGTGAGTTGGGTAAAAGACAAGACTATTGCGTCTTGAATTGTGATAATCAAAGTGCGGTTCATCTTGGGAAGAATTCAGTGTCTCATAGTCGTACGAAACACATCAATATAAGGTATCATTTTATTCGACAACATATAAGTGATGGTACTTTATTATTGGAGAAAATCCTTGGTACGAAGAATCCTGCTGATATGTTTACTAAGGTTGTTACGACAGAGAAATTGAGGTTTTGCATTACCTCAATTGGTCTTCTAATGAATTGATGAGAGAAGACCCCAACTAGAGAATTAGAGAGTTAATGTTTCAATTCTAACAAGTAGTGTTGAAGACCTTGTATCGAAAGTCTGCTCATCCGAAGTATGTGTTGAGTGTGCGTGTCTCAAATGGAGTTTGGCGGTATAATGGTGGTTTAACGTTCTTGGTTAGATTGTTGATATTTTGGGTTGACGAAGGTTGGGTTTGTTCAAAGTCTCCAAGTGGGAGATTGTTGGAGATATGGAGAACTTTAAACAATTAGAGGGAAGATTCCAGGAAACTCACACGAAGCTTCTGCGAAGTTGTTAGGAAACTCACATGTAGCTTCCACGAAGTTGTTAGGAAACTCACATGTAGCTTCCACGAAGTTGTGAGGAAATTCACATGTAGTTTCCGAGAAGCTGTCAGGAAACTCACATGTGGCATCCATGAAGCTGTCAGGAAACTCACATGAAGCTTCAAGGAATTGTTTTTAGCTTACTCCTTAAACCATTCTATAAATAGACCCTCTTGTAACTCATTGTAAAAACACCACAAATATTCAGTAAATACATTTTTTAGTTGGTCCGTGGACTAAAGCAATCACAACGATTGCATATAACCACGTTATCTCTTGTGTCGATTTACATTTCTTGCATTTATAATCTTTCGTTCATTAAGTGGGTTAGTAATCTTGTAGAATTACTATCGGTGAGTGATCTTGTTGAATCACTTGCGTTGTTTTGGGTCCTAATATCCATACAGAAAACCATTCAGATTGCTGCTATTTGCCTATCGGAAAATCCAGCTGACTCGTCCTAACATGCTTCATGTGCTCAAGTTTTTGGAAACTGTGTTACTATTTCCTTAAATTTGAATGTTTCACTAATGAATTATGTTTCGTTGGTTGCATATTTAGCAATTAAGGTTGAACAATATTATAGTTTAGTCAAGTCTGAGTAACTTACTGTTTATAATTGGTGAAATTTGAGTTACAACAATCTATTGTTTTAAGTGGCAAAAGGATGCTGGTTCAATAATTAGTCTTGTAAAAGCCTCCAACATAATTAGTATCTACTCAAAATAAACTACTTGTGCTAGGTTTTCATATGTCAAAACATTATCCTCAACTGATTCAGTTTCAGCTCGAATCAGTTACGACCCATTGTTACATGTAATTATAGATTGGATCAAGATTTGGATCGAAACGGGTCATTATACATGCATATATATACTTTTGAAAGGCATGTTTTATATAATTAGTTTTATGAATCTCGGATTTTTGATAGACCATAACTATGTAACATATTAGCCCAATGGGCTTCACAACAAAAATGGCCAGATACATAAACAAATTTAAGGTTGTCTGCAGTTTTATTTTAGGGTTTCATCTTCACATTTTTATATGCCATCCATGTCTACCCTTCACCACAACACAACCACCATTCCAAATCTCAGCCACAACCACCATAACCAAACACCACTTTTTTCCCATCCACACTTTCCGCACCACCACTTCCCTCACACTTTCTTTCACCGCCGGAAACAGTTCTGCAACCGAACACTGTCGTACAACCACCATACTAACAAATCCCATAGATTTTAAACTCACCTTTCAAACCCACTTATTCTTTTTGTTCAAGACTCTTTTTCGAACCCCTTGTCAGTGTAACACCAACCATTTCTACCCAGTTGTTCACATTGTCCCTTTGAATGTAAATTTACTATTTATATTTATTTTTTGTTTACATATGGTTTTTTTTTTTTTTTTTTTTATGGATATATAGCATATACGTATACTAGAGTACAGTCTGATTGTTCTTACACTAGCTCAATTTGGACATTTTTGTCGTTTACGAAGCTCATAGGTTTACTTAGGTTAATCTGAACGGAAGTAATGAATTTTCTAGCTATTTGACTCTGGTACTGTTTAGATTCAAGAGATAATGGAACTTGTGTTTGGTATTTTTCCAGATCTGTGAAATGGAATGATTTTATATGATTTGGAAAGTATGACTGATGCTCTGATAGACTTTCAATGTAGAATATGAGAACTATTATCTGACAATTATATGTAAACTTTGAAATACATCAGAACGTTATGTAACAATGTATAGCTAATTGAATGGCTCTATTAAATATTAATTGAGTCAACATCAAGCGTCGATTTATTAGCGACTTGACAGGAGCCTAAGTTGAACTTTAGGCAGGTTTAAAACCCATGGAAGATTGATTTTACCATTATGCATGGCGTCTCACACTTTTTTTTAACCTACTTATTGGCGGGATGTTTATTCGGAAGCAATCTCCTTATTCATAAAACATTGAGAGATATGACTTTCTTTACTTTTAGTGTGTTTCACTCTAGGTGAAAAAACGACTTTTTTTTTTAGGATAAAGGAAAATTCTCCCTCATACCTCACATGTGATTGCTTTTGTTGTTGTTATTGTTGTAGTGTATAATTAATCAACTTTGTTATTTTCTTGAAACTCAACTTCCAAGGACTACTCAAGATCACCTACAATTATTTAATAATGATATGAAAGTAAAAAAATAATGTCTCATCAGATGCCTAAGCAGGTGACAAGTTTATTTATTATATCTTTCAGTGAGTTGTAAATTGTCTTCTACTCTTTGCTAACACCGACATTTATGCAAATTTTCTATAATACTTTCTCCAGGTTGTCTATTGGAGGTGGATCAAGCCTAAGATGTTGGGAATGGTAACCCAGACCTCAGTATATCATTGGTCAATTATAGGCATGGTTGTAAAACTCGGCCAACTCGGCCGAGTAATCGGCGATTACTCAGTTGGAAGAACAAAACGAGTAATCGGTGTCTAACTCGTCCAATTACTCGGTCAACGCCGGTCAAACGGTGGTCAACGGCGTCGGAAAACTAAGATCTTGCCTGAAACGTGAAAAGATGAGGAAGGAAAACTGGAGGCGACTTCGGATTTGTATGGTTTCAAAACCGGCGAATCGTTGTTTCCCATCGGAATCTTCGAACTCCGGATTTGTGTTGTTAACGTCGACCTGAACGATTCCAGTAGCTCGTGTCGATCTGAATGATTTGAAACCAGACCCTTGTAGATCTGAACTATTTAAAAACCAAATGAAACTTGTTTATCTTCTTTCTTTTTAAGGGAGGAGAGAGAGATAGACTTGCTTTTAAATCCAGAAACTTTCAGAAAAGAGAAATGGAGCGTGTATCTATTTCTCTTCACATCCAGAAGGAGTATATTATTATTTTTAATTTACATTTAAACCCCCTAAACTTTAGTTGTTATAAATTTCAACACTTCAAGAGTTGAAGTTCAGTTTTTCTTTCAATTTCATTATCAAATAAATACAACTCTAACCCTTTCAATTAAAACAAATATTTAGATGTAACTAAACTTTATATATTTAACATATATATTTATAAAATACTTGGTTATAGCTAATATATATTATATATATCTATTATATATCTATAATATATTAAAATATTTATTTATATTAGAAAAGTCAACAAAAGTCAACATCCGAGTACTCCTCCGAGTTCTCCCCGAGTCGCCGATTACTCCTCAAAAACCTCCGGCCGAGTACTCCCCGAGTCGCGAGTTTTACAACCTTGATTATAGGTACCATGCTTTTGTTTCTGTTGAGTGACATACCATATTCTTCTGTTTTGTCATATGCAAGTTAATGGTTGTAGCGTTTGATATCTCTTTATTGTTTTGATATATCTGATCATATACATAACCATCTTTATCGGTTAAATGTTATGTCCTACGTTTTCTTAGTAGCTATTTGGGGATCACTTACCTTTAAGGGTTGTAGTTAGATCTGATGTAATCTTCTTAATACAAACGCATTGTGACATGCGTAAACCACCTGACGTTTGGTCACGTGTTTTTCATCCCAGCAAGTCATCACGTCATTTTTTGCTTTTTCCATATCTTTCTCAAGTATACTTAGACTTATCCGTTTTAAGCCAAATCAATGAAAATTTACACCATGTTTCTCATTCGCCAAAATTTCCAGATCTTTAGTTGTGACAACCTCAATCTTATGATCTTTGAGTAGCTTCTCGTCGTCATCTTTAATGCCAATATCGACAAACGTATAATTTTTATTATTAAAAAATTTGTGTAAAGATGTTGGAATCCTACGTGCGTTTAATATCTGAAATATTAGACATTGGCAAGCCACACACAATTGGATTGTGGCAATTGGGTTTTCGCCATTGTCATCTGAATATGGACGGCATTCGGCGTCTAGGCCTGTGATTAGTTTCCTTTCTCTTCGTATATGAAAGAATTTGACCTCTGAATCCAATCCTTGACTCCCTAGGGTGTTGATGTGGCAACAGTTACAATCGAATCTCGGTAGAAGGTAACGAAATATTTAATCGACGTTGGCCACGAATTTCGCAACTGCATCCGGTGTAAAGAGTATGCCTTTTGAAAACTCTGCACTTAGCTTAGCAAACTCTACAACTTTTTTAGCTTCTTTGCAAAATTTAGTATGCTTTCTTGACTGAGCTAAATGTTGAGCTTTAGAAGCTAAAAAAGCTGTTGACCTTACTGTGTTGACCTTGCTGAGCTGACTCTAGAGTCTCCTCAAGGCATATTCCGTACACCAGATACAGTTGCTAAATTTCCGTCAATTCAACATTCGTGGCCGATGATGATTAAACGTGCCGTTCTCTTCTATCGAGATTCGATTATAACCGTTGTCACATCTACACCCTTGGTAGTCGAGGGCTGACATTCAGAACTCGAATTCTTACAGAGCCGAAAAGAAAGCAGACTGATCGTCGGTCTTGAATCCGAATGTCGTTCATCTTCAGAGGACAACGACATAAACCCAATTGCCACACTCCAATTATGTGTGAATTGTCGTTGTCTAAAATTTCATATATTAAACGCACATAGGATTCCAACATCCTTACTAAAAATTTTAAATAATAAAAAGTGTATGTTTGTTGGTGTTGGCATTAAAGATTACGTCGAGAAACTATTCAAAGATCATAAGGTTGGCATAACCAAAGATCTACAGATTTTGGCGACCGAGAAGCATGATGGAAAGTTCCGTAGTTATGGCTTAAGATAGTTAAGTCTAAATGTCCTTGAGGAGGATATGGAAAAGCCAAAAAGGACGTTGGGATGAAAAACACTTGAGTAAACGTCATGTGATTTACGTGTGCTACGATGGGTTCGTATCTTATGATTTGGAAAAAGTGTTGTTTTCCGGTAATTAAAACTTTTGTCGTTTATCTATTGTCATCTTCCTTTTGTTTCTAGGACAAAATGTCATGTTTGGCTAATTTCTTACTTTTTGGTTAAAGGTTAATTTAGGGCTGAGATAATTAAGTTTTGTTTTGAATGTTTTTGAATAATTACATTTTCTCTAATTTTGTTGTTTGGTTGTTTTGAATATTTAGTTGTTGATGTTCATTGGTTGTCGAAATCAGTTTAATGCTATATAGAAAATTGGGACCCGTAGTTTTATTGCTCTAATATTAGTAGCAATTAACAATGAACTTTAAACCAAATTCAACTCTTGTTTGGCCAATTAATAGTTACATGTTAAAGATAAAAGTTACCCAAAATCTGTGTGGGGGATTGTTGGAAAAAAATGTGTGTTTTCACCAAACTTTGGACACTAACAATTATATCGAATTTCAAAGTTGCTAGTTTGGTGCAAAGTCTAGAATGTTTTGTCACTTGTCTCACATCAGGTTCCAAATTATGTTACTAAGTTTTTAGGCTTTGTAGAAAGATGCACCAAAAACGTACGGCAACACACACCACAAGCTGTGTAGGTACACACCGCATAAAGTTTTCGTTTTCCCCTAAGCCGCCACATGGTCTCCTCGTTTTGGTTATTTTTCGGGCAAGTGCTTAAGTCTGGCAGTATGAAGAATTTGATTAATGGAATTGTGCCTAACACAAGCCCGATTCTACTAAGGTATTATGGTTCTCCTTTGTTTAGGTTTTCTGCTTGCAGGTTCCAGAATCAATAATCCAACCTAAAATCGGTTAAACCGTTATACTTTAAGTTCTTAATCTGATCATTTATTTTTTGTGAATATTATATAATCTAATTATTATGTATGTGTTGTGATATGTATATATATAATATATTATTTTTAGTTTGTATACTATATTCTTATGGTTTTTTTGCGTATAAAGTTTCAAGCTTGATTTGTTAACTGTATACGTTTCAAGCATTCTTTGCTGAGCATCCTGAACTTGTAGACAAGGACTTGTATGTTACTGGAGAATCACATGCTGGCCACTGTATTCCTGTTGTTGCTGCCTGCTCGTATCCACCAAGGAAACAAACCTAGGAAAGAACAAACATAGCTATGTATTATGCCTGGCAACTATTGGAGTATGTGTCTTGATTACCAGACATACTTTGTAATATGCTTTCGTGATCATTGTATGGTATGAAACTCTAATGCAACTTTTAAAAGTCAAGTTCTAACGCAGCTTGCAATGGAACCTTTTTGAAAGAACATCTTATTCTTATCAATGGTTAAGTTTTATGGAACTTCCTGAGTATGTTGAGCAGATTTTGTACCATTTCCATTATATTGAGATTTTGTACTATTTTCATTATGTTGAAGAACCAATGTGTGAGTGTAAAAATAGAACATACTCTATATCAACTAAAGGTAGCAACTGTGACCCGTTTAATGATGAGCAGGCTGATTTGGGTTGTGTTTTGAACAATGGTGAAACTTAGAACATTATTATTGACAAGACCAATGTGGCTTCAACTTTTTTACAAGACCAAACTATCATTTTACTACTAGTTTAGTTAACTATGTATTTTATTATATAGAGGTTAAAATATTGGGAGGCCACGACCCTCTTATTTTGTATTAAGATCCGCCTCTTATGAAAATGCAAGATTTGACAGTCGAAGTCTATTTGCAGATAACCACCTAAGTAGTTTTTATTCAAGCATTTTGATTGTTATTGAATTTGTAATGATATAGTTTTTTTCCAGGTACATCCGTTACGACCCACATTGAGAATTGATTTTTTTTTTTTCTTTTTGAACGGCAATATTATTAATAAACCCGAAAAGGAACAGAGTCCACACAATATGATACACATAACGATACTGAGCTAGAATAATATGTGAACATCTAAACAAACTAACGCACCAAACACAAAATACAAATACTCAAGATAGCAATACAATTACAAAACTAGAACATAGGAATTGATTAGATGAATTGTTTCAGCCCGAACCAGTTTTGACCCGCAACACACAACTTGCCCATCTTACAACAATCACAACAACTTTTCAATCTGTTTCAGGCATATGATATTAGGAGCAGAGTGTACTTGCAGCCGCCTCTGTTATGGCTTTTCAGACATGAAGAATTAGTAAATTCATTATTAAACATAATTTAGCCTGTAAAATTTTATTTTTATGGACATCCTCATTTAGCACCCCCCCATGTCTGGATATTTGCACTGATATGCCCATGAACTTGTACAATCATCCAGCCATAGGGTACAACCTAATTTTCTAAAGTATAAGAAATCAACTATTCACCGTTAAGTAATCAAAAATAATGTTGAAAGAGTTCAGTATGTATGCTTTCCATCAATGACCTAAAGTTTCAAGAAACTTCATTGCCATTTGGAACTCTTCCTTCTCCCTTGACTTGTCCCAGTCATGTTCTGCTGCCTTATATAATGCAAATAAGTAAAGTAATTGGTCATGAATTAGTAACAGCAAACAACATGACCTTATGTCAATCATGCAATGCACGAGAAATGTTGCAGCACACATTTGCTGATGTGCATCAGCAGCTATGTGATGCCATAAGGTATGCATGCATTATCATGACGACATATAGCCATCCCGTACCACATACGTTATGGAACAATAAGATAGACCAACCCTATAGATAGATATATAAGTAAGTTATTTAAAGTTAACATAACGTACTGCTTTAAATATCAGTTACAAAACAAAACACGGAATATTCAACATCTGCAAAATTATCTCAAAAAAAAAAAAAAAAAAAAAAAAAATGTTCACATAAAAATATAGCCACGAAACATTCAAAATATGTACGTATCAAAATTAAATAAAGACAAGAACAACTGGAACAAAATCGAGATATAGGTCACTAACTAACTAAAGCCAGTTATGTCTTGTGGCAGCAGCTTTCTCTTCTTCTTTCTCAAGTGCAACTACCAACTTGTTCAAAATGACTTCAACGGGCTGGTGCGAATTCTCGACGGCCTTGGATATAGGCTGCCACCTGTCACCATGTTTGGGTTGTGCAGCAATACATTTCCTCAAAACCTCCTTCTGATTATTCTCGCTTCCATGTTTCAATTCAAATTTATAAAGAAAAGCCCAAAAGTCACCAATATCAGGTGCAACACTAACTGCCCTGTTAAGCCAAATTCGCGCTTCATCCACTTGTGTATTCCCATCATCAGAAAACAACTTGTTACCAATAGCAGCAATTACATGTGGGTCCTCATCTTCTTCTTCACACTTCATTTTACTCACCAGAGTTTTCCACTCTTCTGATGTTGAAGACATCTCAATCGAATAAGCCAATAATATACCACTATTCTTACTGCCCCTGCACTCTTTTAACGCCTTCTCCATTAAACGCACAGCTACCAGTTCTGATTTTTCCGCACGAATACCAGCCAGCCATAGTTGAGGATCCTTTGGGTTCCTCTTTCGGCCCATTTTCAGCACATCTGTTACTACAAGTATACTACTACTAATTCTCTCTTCAACTTTCGCAAGCGAAAGCCAAATAGGTATTGAATTTGGACAATGCTTTACACCCGATTTGTATGCATCTCTTGCTTCATGTAAACGATCTAATCTTTCCTCAAGCTGACCTAGCATCAACCACAACTTAAAAAACCAAGGAAATAATCCCAGCCCTTCATCAAGCAGCCTTCTTTCTCCTGCAACATTCTTAAGTTCTCGTTCAACGACAGCAGACTTCATCCACATTCTCTCGGGTCTTCCTCCTCCTTCATTTTCATTACGGGCTTTAGCAAGACATGCCCGGGCCCGCTCAAGCTCTTTGTTCTCATATTCAAGTTTGAATGCAGCATTCCAAATTTCTTCAAAATCTGGACATTTAGAATACGCTACCTTTAAAATTTCCCTGGCTTCAGAGACGTCACCAGCAATCATCTTTTCATTAGCTAACATCAACCAAAAAACCTCACCTTTTGGTATACGTACAGCCACACAAAGCAATTCATCAACCGTCTCTCTAGTTCCATGAGCTTTCTCAAATTGGATTGCCTTTAGCCATATGCTCTTTTTGCTACTACCGAATGAACCAAGCGCATACATATAAATTGCTCTAGCAGTTTCAATTGAACCCCTATTCTTGCATTCTTCTGCATCGCCAAACCAGGTCACTTTACGGTCTTCCTTTTTAACTCCAATCCCCACGGTGTTCTCAATTATCGCTTTACATGTTTCCACACACCCCGACTGTTCAGCACCCTCAGCGTCCTTTATCCAACCTAAACGATCAAATTCCACATGTTGTTCGAATAAAGCCATAATACCCATTTTTATTACCTTCCCAACCATATGTTTGGTGTTGTTGTTCCCACCCTTGTTAGCAGCAGCTTCTTCCAGTTTGGCTTCTTCGATCCAAAGTGCCCGTTCTCTAGGAAGCTTTTCGCGTGCCTTTTTCAGCACCTCTTTTGCAGTATCGTATAACTTCTCTAACCGAGCCAACCCGAGCCACAACTCAACATGCAGTGGGCAATGATCCACCGCTTCCTGAAGCAACCTCTTGGGATCTTTTTCAAGAACATGGTTAATCAATGCGGACCGTAGCTTCAAACAAGCCGGAGAAACTTCCGTGTCCGTTTCAATCACTGATAGCAACAACAATCTAGCTTTCTCAGCCTCCTCTGATTTCTCACCACCATCACTAGTAGTCAAATCAGGTGTCTCACTTCCACCAACACTTTCGAATCTCTTCTTTTTATTTCTCGAATAATAATCCCCGATTTCAGTAATACTATCCAATCGATGGTGTTTCGATGCAACAGGAGCTTGCATGATTCGTAATAATAACTAGAAATAACAAAACTATATTCAAAACTTCAAAATTAAAAGTTTGTGTGTGACAACCAGATTCCAAACATGAAAGGGGACGTAATTTGTGAGTGTAACAGTTAGTTTCGATCAGAAATATGAACACACGTTGATTCATAAACCATAATAATTAATGGATTAATATGCAACTAAGTTAGGATAATATTTACCTCCAAAACGAAACAGAAGTTAACGCTGTTTCCCTCCTATTTTTTTTCTCGGAATACTTTATTTGTTTTGGTGATCATGATTAAGGTTTATAATTTGAGTTTTATGTGAATGAATATATATATATATATATATATATATATATATATATATATATATATATATATATATATATATATATATATATATATATATATGTATATGTAGATGAATTTGGCCGTAAAACTCGGGATCTGATACTCACGTTTCAAAAATGTGTGACCCTCCCTTTTTTGCTCAACGATAATTCAACTTGCTAATATTAAAATTGGAGGATAAATTCATTTAGGTTAATTTTTCTACTCGAATTACATTATAGACTTATAGTTATTATTAATAAGAGGTAACGTAATGTGGTTTTGTCATTTATAACCAAGAAGAAGCCTTTCTTTCAATTATTTTGTTTCACCTCACGTCAAAATCGAAGGAAGAAAAGAGAATCGAGGAAAATTCAAAGGTTAGTGAACAAGAAAAATCCTTATTGTACTTCAACTTTCAAGAATACGAACGTGCTAGGAATGGAGGAAGTAAAATAAATATAGGATTCTGTTAAACATATTTAATACACTGTTAACTTATGAAACCGTTTGTCATAAACTCAGTAGGAAATTCAACAAGGTCAAACCTAATTCAATAAATGCTAGGCAAAATAGGCAAAAAGAATTAAAAAAGAATAATTTTATAATCTTTATGAAGATGGAGGAAGTTAATCTGCATAAAAATTTCATCAAAACTTAAAAAAAAAAAAATTAAAATAAGTAACGCCATCCGTGGGACTCGAACCCACGACCACGTGGTTAAAAGCCACGCGCTCTACCAACTGAGCTAGAACGGCTATCCTATTCGTTGCTACCTTTCGAAAACTTAACGGTTAAGCCATAATTCTACCATATCACAGCAATAGTTTGTAAACAATTAACCCGGTAAATAAAGAATTAGTTTTGTGAGTTGCTGCTGATCGTAGGAAAATTGAGGTGGTTTCTGTTTATGCAATTGTTTTTGTTGTTAATGTATATAGGTATATAGCATTAAATAGTGCCATTTTCATATATCACACATTGTAGTAGGCAAGAGTTTGTCATGTAAACAATACTCGTTCTTTGTTTTGGCAAGATGTAGTAGTCTAGTAGATAGCTAAAGTAGCATGGATACTGTTTTTAGTTTTTGATTTTTGTTCTGCTGGTTAGCTAGAGAATGTTGTAGATATTTTTAGATAGATATATACATGGCTGACTGGTTTTTTGTTGCTTGACTAGATCTGCTAAAGGTGTATCTACTACTATTTCTTCTTCTCTGTGTATTTTGATTATTCATCTATAATGTAGGTATTAGTGTGATATAGCTTATGATTGAGTCGTGAGTTTATTTTTTTAAAACTTTTTTTTGTGTAATGTTGCTTACCAGATTTTTGGAACACTGTTCTTTTGTTGTTTTTTGGCGAGTGGGTTGGCTTGTTGATGATGAGGTGAATGTTTGTTCTGGTTAAGAAGGTGTTTTGGTGGGATTCGTTTATGTAGTTTCCGTTGCATAAGGGAGTTTCTTATTTAGATTTTGTTTTCATAATGTGCAAGAGGTAATCTAAGTTGGTTGATACATACCTGGGTTTGATGTCCTGTTTGGATCATTGATAGGAAAATTGCGGCCTACTATATACTCATTTGTAGCTGATTTGTTGAAATGGGATTAGAAGATGTGTGTTGTACCTTCTAAGGTTTTGATTTATAAGATTGTTTAAATTTTATTCAAACCTTGTATAGGCATTGGCATACTATGCAAGTGAATAATTCTAACATTTATTGATAGATTCTAACAGTTTTCCTGAACTTTTACAACGGTGATGAGCACACCAATGTTATAGAACTTTTGGTCATGTTACACATCTAATTCATTTCTCGAATATCTGAGTGCAATATACTTCAACATAACATGAAACTTTTCTCTCAACCTCGTAGGTTGTGCCTCACCCTTGTTTTTCGAATCTGCCTTTCCGATCCAACGTAACCACCATAAACCACCACCTTCCACCATTATGCATCCACATTCATTTCCCTTTCAACCACTAATTAATACTTCCAATCACACAATTTACTTTCAACTACCACATTCAATTCCCTTTATTTCTCAAAAACCCCTTTTGTTGGTTCTTCTGGATCTGCACCCGATATGAATGGGGTTATAGCCAAAATGTCCATTCTCAGCAAGTTTCTTGCGCTGGAGCCCAAAAAAAAAAAAAATTTGCCAGGTTGCCCTCGCAAGACGCAAGGTGCCTTGCGAGTTGCCCTCGCAAGGCGCAAGCCTGCGTCCTTGCGTCTTGCGAACTTGCGACCTTATCTGATCAGAAATACGATTTTGTGGATAAGATTTCGTCAGATATCCTAGATTTTTACGGATAATATTTTGTCCCTATGTATAGATTGACCCTGAGACTTTGAAATCACAGTCTCATAAAAATTTCAAAAGTTTTCAATGCAGAGCTTATACCCACGTTAAGGTACTATTTTAACCATTTTTTCACTAATTTTTGTCATTATGAATTGTGTTAATGATGATAAATTTGTTGTTAATATATGTTGTGGGGGTTCTTTTGAGTACAATAACAACATACCCATATATATGCCACGAGATTGTTTTAGAATTCGGTTAAAACTCCCAATTGCGCCCGTAAACCCAATGAATCGGAGAATATTGTTAAAAAATGTTCTTAAAAAGATTGACTTCCCACCCAATGCAGCTGTTTCAATGAGATACATTTTTAATAATCAAGTTTTTGATATTACTGATGATGATGAAGACTTTCAAGAGTTTTTACAATATGCAATTGTAAATGGTCCTATTGATATTTATATTGTCGATAGAGTAATAATGCATCAGTCACAACGAAATCTAGAAACAAAATACTCGACAAACCAGCCACTACTACAACAAAACCAAGAAAAAGAGGTACCAAAAAAACCAAAATCACCAAAACCACCAAAACTACCAAAACACCAACCACAACAATTCTTACTACAACATGATACCGAAGAAAACCTCGCAAGTAACAATTTGGAAGTGGAAGAACCTGAATTACCACTTCCAAACACAGAAGAGTTTGATTCGCATAACTATGGTCTTGAAAACGTATGTAAAATTAAATAATTAGACCACCCGTTTGAGGTACCTCTTGTCGAAGATAGTGATTCAGATGGAGGAAAAGACCGAGACGCAGAATTCCAATATGAAGAAGAAAAGCAAGATCCGTTCTGGAATATGCCAACTCTTTTGAGTCAGCATGAGGAAGAGCGCGAACAGACGACTGAAATACCAACCACGTATAGGGTGTCAGATTTAATTAAAGTCCGTCAAACTTTCTTGAACAAAGAAGAGTTTATAAACACCCTGTTTACAAAATGTCTTGAAGAAAACTTCCAAATAAAGCCTGTAAAGTCAGACAAATCTCGATACACCGCTAAATGTGTGTTGCCAAACTGTGAGTGGAAATGTAGTGCTTACAGAATACGATTCACTGAAAACTTTATGGTAAAGAAACTGCATGACGAACACACATGCTCACGCACACTAATTATGGGAAACAATAAACATGCAACCAAAAAGGTGTTGGGTAGTATGCTTGTGGATTCATTCAAATCTGTAAACCGGAAATATAAAGCAAACGATATACATGCAGATATAGGCAGCCGATTCGGTGTCAGCATATCTTACAATCAAGCATAGAGGGCCAAATGTCATACATTACAGATGCTTCGTGGGAGTAGTGAAGAGTCGTACCAAATGCTTCCAATTTACCTACATAACATTAAGATTCACAACCCCGGAAGCGTAACGAATTTGATCACAGACAAAGAAAATAGATTTCTGATGTGTTATTATTCCCTTGGCGTACTTGTAAGTATCACTATTACCATTTAATAAAAATTTTAATGTTTGCGTTCCTTGCGTATCGATTAAAAAATTAAAAACATATTTGTTTTAACATTGTTCATTCCTGCAGATTCAATCATTTGTTCAACATTGTCGCCCGATAATCATCGTCGATGGAGCGCATTTGAAGGCAGGATATTTGGGTACGAATTTAGTTGCTGTTGCGATGGATGGCAATAATGGAATTTTGCCATTGGCTTATGGAATTGCTGGCGGCGAGATAAACGAGTCTTTGGATTGATTTTTGGGAAACCTACGAGACCATTTGATGACTTGGGGAATGGTTGATCGTATGTCAGAGCTTACTTTTATTTCGGATCGAGGTTTGCCAATAGCACATGGTGTTTCAACCGTGTTCCCCGAAGCGTTTCACTGTTTCTGCGCTCGTCATTTGTTTGCAAGCATTAAAAGTAAATCCAACAAATTCAAATATTTTGAATGGCATTATTGAAAAATGGTCAAAGCTTATCGTGCGTCAGATTTTGAGGATCATCTTAATGTATTTAGAAGAAGATTGAAAGCGTCTTACAAAATTTTAAGTGATGTCGGGTTCCACAAATG
This sequence comes from Rutidosis leptorrhynchoides, assembly GCF_046630445.1. NCBI lineage: Eukaryota > Viridiplantae > Streptophyta > Magnoliopsida > Asterales > Asteraceae > Rutidosis > Rutidosis leptorrhynchoides. The sequence continues at coordinate 358,770,032 of NC_092341.1, read as the reverse complement.
GTCTAGAAGTAGAGCGGAACATGTTAGGTATTCATACCTTACTAGCAACAGTGTAGAGTCTGTTAATGCACTATCCGTACATGCTCAAAAACTACCTGTTTGCATGTTATTGGAATTTTTTCGCGATTCGGTACAAGATTGGTATTTCAAACATCGCAACCAATCGGTTAGTCTTACTTCAGCTGTTACTCCATATGCTGAACATAAACTAGCTAAGAGGACGAAAAAGTCAAGAAGATGGAAAGCAATTCCATCGACAAACAATCTAGTAGAAGTGCGCGATGGACGAAAAAATGGCCTTGTTAATCTAGCAGATAAAGTTTGTTCATGTGGGCAATGGCCGGGATCAGGCATACCTTGCGGACATGTTATTGCAGCAGCACGACTGTTTGGAGTAGCTGATGTTACTCAATTTGTATCTCATTGGTTCACGACAGAAACTTATATAAGTACGTATATGGAACACATCCTTCCTTTGCCCCATCGGTCTGAATGGTCGGATCCGGGGTCCAACGTCCTACCAATTGTAAACCCTCCCATTAAGCCGAAAAGAGCTCCCGAACGCCCAAAATCAACAAAACGTCATCCGTCAACGGGTGAAGACACTGACAAAACAGTAAGAACATGTACTCGTTGCAAAGAACCAGGTCATGGTAGGGATACATGCAAATCTTCAGTTGATCGAACTGGTGAACCAACCATGAAAAGGGTAGTAAAAACATCGGCCTCAACTTCAAAGTCGATAAAGGGTAAGGAGAAACTCACTAACAAAGAAGCGTTTCATGCTTATCAGTCTCAGTTTTATACAACGTGCAATCTAGCGAGCGATAATTAGTAAACCAATCTCCAAGTTTCTGTTTATTTTCTTTTCCTATTGTATTTTTTATGTCATATCGACGGTTGTAATAAATTCTCGAAGTTTATCTATGTTATGTGTGATAATCTATATTTTGGTTTATCTATGCTATCATTAAACCTTGAGTCCAACCATGTACAGATACGCAAGGTCGCAAGATAGACCTTGCGACTTCATTAACACGTACGCAAGGTCGCAAGATAGACCTTGCGACTTCATTAACACGTACGCAAGGTCGCAAGATAGACCTTGCGACTTCATTAACCCATACGCAAGGTCGCAAGATTGACCTTGCGACCTAATCAACACATACGCAAGGTCGCAAGATAGTCCATCTTTCTTCCATAACCCTGCTACTCTGCTACTCTTATAGTCTATTCTTTCCAACCTACTAGTAAGTACTTGTATCATATAATTACAACCTGTGCAGAATTTCATAAAACAACAAGTTTAACAACACATAGACATATCAACAAGGGTACAATCATACAACCTGTGCAACCTTTTTAGCATCCTTTGTCGCATCTTTTTCCTCTGGTGGTGGCGGTAGTGTATCAAAACGTGCACGAAAGAAAGTCCTTGCCATTCTGTTCCTATATTCCTGTGCAGCCTTTTTTGGATCTCCAATGTCATCAAGCCCCTCCTGTGCAAACACCAGTCTCTCCATATGGATGCACACCCAAACACCACAGTCACCGGTTTCACCTGCCTGCACTGGCACATTATGCCCAGTTTCAATCATCAACTCCATACTATCATTGTTTTGGTAGTAATCTTCAAGCTGTGATTCTGGCGTCTTGTTATAGTAGTCAATCACGTGCAAGTAGACGGGCAAGTTTTCACACAACATTGTGACAACATGTTGTAGCTGTTCACTTGCAAGACCGGGTAAACTGTCGTACACATAAACTTTCATTTCTTCTAACTTTAATGATAGCAGCAAGAAATGTTCACGTGAACACATTTCAGTTTACGTGGATCAAACACATAGTTAGCATAGAATTCCCTAACAAGTCTGGGATAATACTCATTAACATGACGATATAGAAAAGCTCCAGCATCTATTCCCCGCCAGTATGCGAAAAAACCACCTTGAGCAACAACGTTAATACCAGGAAGAATGGGACGGTCGGCTAATAGTCGTCGTCTTTCAGCAACTTGTTGTGATGACTCTCCTTGTGATGGTTGGTGTGAAGCTCTAGCTTTTCTGTATATGGATATTAACTGAGATTAACTGTAAAGAACAAACTAATTAAAAATAATTATCATACAAACAAATAATAAATACTATAATTAGTGAAGAAAAATGCCTAAATTAGTACCTTAAATTGCTTTTAATCAATGATTTGCACAAGGATAGAATTTTTATGAGACTGTGCAATAACATGTTCCAGGGTCATACTATAAATAGGGTAAAATCTTATCCGACAAAATCTAAGAAATCTCACTAAATCTTATCTGAAAATCCAACATCTGATCAGATAAGGTCGCAAGTTCGCAAGACGCAAGGACGCAAGCTTGCACCTTGCGAGGGCAACTCGCAAGGCACCTTGCGTCTTGCGAGGGCAACCTGGCAAATTTTTTTTTTTTGGGCTCCAGCGCAAGAAACTTGCTGGGAATGGGCATTTTGGCTATAATCCCTCATTTGTTGGAGTTGTAAACAACACAGATGATGTGTGCGAGGTGTAGTACGAAATAAATTATATTTTACTACGAAATACTATTAAATACGATACAATTTACACAAGTTATTTATTTATTTATAGAATGAATATACCTAAACCTTGCTATAACACTTATAGGCAGTGTACCTAATCATAGAGTAGTGTAGTTTTTAGTAAGTCCGGTTCGTTCCACAGGGAGCTGGCTAAGTTTAACGCTATATATATTTTAAACTATATTTGTATATATATATATATATATATATATATATATATATATATATATATATATATATATATATGTATGTATATATATATGTATATATATATATATGTATATATATGTATATATGTATATATATATATATGTATATATATATATATATGTATATATATAAGTAGTATTATTATTATTATAAAAAGGGGTTTTACCGTTTAATGACCGGCTTGTCGATTTTAAGTCCTAATGCAAAATATTAACTTAATTTAAAGCGTAAAGTAAATGACGATGAATAAAAATGCGATAAAATAAAAGTGCGATAATTAAAAGTGCAATAATTTAAAGTATGATAAATAAAATGACGATAAATAAAATGACGGTAAATAAAAGTACGATGAGATATAAATTAAAGGAATTATGCTTATTTAAACTTCCGTAATCATGATGTTTGACGTGTTGATTTTAATTCATTAATAGTCCATCGGTCATAATTATAAAGTGCGAGAGTCTTCACCAAATTAACCTTATACCCGAAGTTAAATATTCCAACTAATTGGGGACTTAAACTGTAACAAGGTCTTAATACTTTGTTTAATGAATACATCAGGTTATCGACTGCGTGTAATCCAAGGTTTTAATACTTTGTTAACAATTACACCAATTACCCTTAAATGTAATCCACCCCCGTTTTAATGAGTCCAGTGACTATTAATCCATTCCCGTGTCCGGTCAAATGAATAATTATTAGTATTAATAAATATCCCGCTCACCGTACCCAGTCAAGCGTATGTGGTTATATATAAACACGTTAAATTATAAATCTCTATATTAAATCAACGAGATATCATTTAATTAATAAAAAGCCCATTAATAGCCCATAGTCCAATTTCCACAAGTGTCGGTCTTTTGTCCAAACCCCAATTATGGTCCAAAGCCCAATAACCCCGTCTTAATATTTAGTCCAACATCACGATTACTTTGGCTTAAATAAGCATAATAATTATTTAGCTACGAGACATTAATTTAAAAGAGTTAAACATAACTTACAATGAGTATTAATCGTGTAGTGTTACACGGACAGAGTTTCGACTTTAAAACCCGTAAAACATTTCTTACAATAACCCAAATTATTATTAATATTAAATTAAACTTTAATATTATAAATATAAATATTTATCGTATATAGATAGAGAGATTGAGTGAAAAAGGGATGCAGAATTCGAGCAGAATGCGTGAGCTTTTATAGGCCCACTTTGAACTGTACAGCTCTGCGAGTGTGGTACTTTTGTGCCTTACAACTCCTTGAGTGCGGAGCTTCAGATTCCAGCTCACCAAATTGAGTTAAACGTGGGCTGCTGAATATTATAATATATAATATAATAATATATAATTTTATATAATTATATATATTATATTATATTCTTGTGCATAGTTGACTTGTAATTTTAGCTCCGTTGAGTTGTACGTTGATGCTCGATTTATGTCTCGGTTCTGGATTTTTGAACGCCTTTTCGTATGCTTAGATATCTTGTACTTTACGTTTCGCTGCTTGTACTCTTGTCATTTTCAGGCGTTTCTCATCAATAAATTGAACCACTTGGATTGTACTTTGTACTTTTTAGCTTTTTGATCATTTGCGTCTTCAAATCGTCATTTTCTTCTTTTGTCTTCGCGCTTATTTATTTAAACGAATATTACATAAAAATAGAACAATTGCAACTAAAAACTTTACATATTGGAAGGATATTGCTATGAAATATATGTTCCTTTTTAGCATTATCAACAGATAACCAAATTACCCCTCCCTCTTCATCAATTCCACCTCCCTTTACTTTCGAAAATTTTAATCCTTCATCGGAACCACGAGCAATTGATGTTTATCCTAACGGAAATCAACAACAGGGTGGCAATAGTAGGTCTCATTTTACTGCAGATTCCTCTAGTTTTACTAAAAATACGGTGTTAATTGGAAGATTGGAAAAGACGGTTACCCGCCATATGCTCGAAGCTACTTTCGGTAGATTTGGAACTCTCGACGAGATCAAGTTTTGGCCATCAAGGAGGTATTCATTCGTATCGTTTACTGAAGATTCTGCTGCTTGTATTGTTGTTCATGAATTCAGTGGGTCTAAGATATTTGGAAGACCCGTTTTTCTGGGTTGGCCGAGGAAAAGTAATATCGGATCTGTAGGTCGTTCGAAGCATGTATTGTCCCCCAAACTGAGACGTAAGCTTCGTCAGAATGCAACGATCGTTCAACAGGTTAATTTGTCCATTCTTCTGCTTGATTTGGTATCGATTGACGAAACGAAGATTTCAAGCTTTTTAGTTTCGTGCAAAGCACATGTTGAGAGTTACAAAAACATTATTAGTTCCATGTCAAACGAATTTTTGTTGATCGCTCAATTTTTGGGTGCAGCTAATTCTTTTCATCGATATGCTTGGATTGAGATTTTGTGCGTTCCGGTTACTTGTGCATCTGAAGAAAGCGCATCGGTGGTTGCTAATTGTTGGGAGAAACCATCTATATCGCAAATGCCTCATCCACTTTGGGTAATGTGGGATCACTTTTAGCTTTCATTAGGTCGACTAACGCGAAACACATGCACTATTCGGTTGAAGTTGACTTGGAAAATAAATATTTGGAATGCTCAAGATGTATTGTTTGGGTGTCTGAGGTGTCGGAAGCTAACGTGTTAATTCGTGTATTCAATGACGTGTTTGACAAAAATCTGTTGGAGTCTACAAATCGCTTTGTTGTGTCTACTGAATCGATTATTCTAGATAGATTTGATCTACACGTTGTTGCGGATTTGGAAAGGGTTAATAGATCTGTTTATGATACTTACGCTAATGTGTACAATTTTTCTGATCAGTACGTAGATAATGTCTCGGATGACGTTGAACCAGCCGTTGCTTTGGTCGACTGTAACATGATTGATGCTGAATCGATTGATCTTGATCAGGTTATAGAAGTTCATATTCAACCTTTGTCTCCTGCTCAAGCTCGCCTTACAAAGTCTTTGAATTTAGGGAAGACATCTACTGCACTTTATAATACCATGTTCTTTCTTCCCATGTTTCTAATTTTGGCCCAATATTAGATGACGTTAATGGGCATGGGTCAAAGTTTAGTGGGTCTGATATTAAATTTGGGACTGTGGATGATTATATTGGCCTAAGTAATGGGCCGAGTAAATAGCCTGACCCAACTTGTGTTGATTTCCTAGCTTCCCTTGTTCATTCAGAATTAAATGAAGACAACATCACATTTGCAGAAAGGTTGGCGTGTCTAAAGAAGGAGAAGAAGAAGAAGGAGAAAAAGGAAGATATGAAGGCAAGGAGAGTGTTTGAGACGAGAGATGATAAGCAGATACCGATTTTTATTGGTCGTAGTGGAAGAATGTGTTGCGATTGTGGGGTTACCTCATGTGAAGGTTTTTGCAAATCGTGGTACGTTTTGTGTGACGACCCGGGAATTTAAACTTAATCTTTATATGATTTTGATACGATAAGCAAAGTCTGTAACATTGAATCTTAAAACTTTTGAACTGTTTCATGAAATCATTTGACCTTGACTATTCCCGACGATTCACGAACAATAGTCGTAAATATATATATATATATATATATATATATATATATATATATATATATAAGTTTAAATAGTAAATCGAAATGATAAAATACAGATTAATCAATTGAGTTAATTATGTAATGTATTACACAAGATAAAATTTTGTTAATAATAAAACTACATATATTTTGTATAATTATTATTAATTGTATTATATACATAATAAATATTCAATGAAAGTTAATATATAAGATATATTACATAAGTAATGATACATATATATAATACAAATATAAATATAGGATATATAATAATATTGTTACTACTTCCAATATTAATATCAATATTAATGGTATTAATAAATTATAGATGAGAACTTAATATATATAGATTGATAAAGAGTTATTATTATTGTTATTATTGATATTAGTAATATTAGTATTATTAGTACTATTGTTATTAACAATATTATAGTTATGCATTTTATGGTAATTATTATCATTATCATTAGTAATATTATTATTATAAATTTGTCTTATTTTAAATATCAAGAGTATTATTATTATAGTTAAAATATTAAAGTTATATTACTAACCTTACTTTCGTTATAAATGTTAATATTAATAATTGTATAATTAATAATATTATATAAAATATATGAAACCTTATTACAAGTTAAAAATTTAGTTATTATAGTAATATTATTATTACTTTCATTATTCTAATTGATATTAACATTAATATTAACATCAGTATTAGTTATATTATTATTTTAGTGAATAATATATAGATAAGAAATTTTAGTACATTAAATTTGTTATTCTTACTAATATTATTATTATTACTTTCATGATTATTATTATTATGAATAACTAAAATATAGTTGTCTTACTAACATTACTATTACTACTTTCATAATTATTATTACAACTAATTTTAATGATAGTATTGTTATACTAATAATATAATTATTAATTAATATTTAATATTAATTGTTATATTGATAATATAATTATTAATTATTATTAAATATTAAATGTAATATAAAAATCAGAATATCACGCGTGATATATCAGTATCTGTTCTAATTTCCTTATTATTATTTTTTTTATTTTGTTGTGCTGTCGTGAGTTTTTTTTTTCTTTTTCTATTTAGTCTGTGACTACTTTTGCAACCCTACCAATCCATTCGATATCACCAGGATTTCCGCTAAAATCATTCAAACGTCCTCCATCATTATCACATATTAGTATAACAGATGCTAATTAATCAAATATATTTTTTTTTAAAATTCTGCTCGTTTATACTCTGTACGTATTCTTTTTACTCAAATTTTGATTTCGAATGATTTTGCAAAATCTAAAAATGCAGTTACGTTAGGAATCATCAACTAAAACTATCTGTGAAGTTTCAAATTCCAGTTCTTGATATCGAGCAAGAATTTCGAGGTCAAAGTTTTTGAGATAAAAAGTCAAAATTTGTTCATCAATCGAATTCGTGTTATTCGTCTCAATTCAAGTTAAATTGATGATTGAGATAGATTCTAGGAGCAATTTGAAAAGTATTTGATGTTATAACCTTTGAGTAAAACGTATCCCAAATCAAAATCAAATTTTTTTTCTTCTCTTTTGGCAGCGACAACAGCAGCAGCTAGATGCTGTTTATATTTTTTTTATTTATCTTTCTTTGTTATTTTTTTAGTGTTTGATTAATTGGGATAACTGCTATACGCGTTTATACCTAGTTATGAAATTCAAAAATCAATTGGTTATGTTGAGTGATTTAATGGTCGACTAGTGATCCAGTAAAGATGAAGGAGAAAAGGAAATAGAATAAGAATCGGGTTATATATATATTTAGATTAAGCTTAGAACAGAAAAGCAGATGGCAGTGCAATGGTTTGAGTAAGAGTCAGGTGAGCGAGAGGTCTTGGGTTCGAATCCCGGCAGTGGCACTTCTTTTTGATCATTTCTTCAAAGGTTGTAACCATTTACTAATTTTATTATTATTATTATTATTATTATTATTATTATTATTATTATTATTGCTATTATTATTGTGATTATTATTATTATTATTATTATTATTATTATTATTATTATTATTATTATTATTATTATTATTATTATTATTATTATTATTATTATTATTATTATTAGTAATATCATTTTTATTATGATTAGGGTTATTAAAATTGTTATCGTAAAACTTATTATCATTATTAAGAATTATTTTAGTTATGATGTAAATTATTATTATTATTACAAATATTAATTATACAACTATTATTATCACTAATATAACTAATATTACTAATATTATTGTTATTACTAAGTATCATTTTATAGATATCAGTATTAATACTATCATTATTACTAAAGGTACTATTATTTTAAACCTATCACTTTTATTAAAATTAGTATTATCGTTATTATTATAAATATTACAAAGTATCATTATTATCAATACTGGTAATAGAATTATCATCTAAATACCATTATTAGTATTATTACTAACACGATCACTAAAAATTACTATTAAAATTATAATTAATATTAACATTACTAATATTCTTATTATTAGTATAAGAATCGTTATTATGATTATTAACAAAAGTATTTTTAAGATTACCATTAATAATAAGATTGTTATAATTATTATTATTATCAAGTAATAAGTATTAATATCAAAAATATATTTAATACATATAACATAACGAAAATTAATATTTTTATATAACAAATTGAATATAAGAAACATATATACACAATATTAATATAAAAGGGATATAACTAATAAATTTATATATATATATATATATATATATATATATATATATATATATATATATATATATATATATATATATATATATATATATATATATATATATATATATATATATATATATATTTGTTCGATTACAACTATGTATATCAATAAATATACAAATGATATAGGTTCGTGAATCCGAGGACAACCCTATACTTGTTCAATTTCGTTCTATGTATTTTTACTACAAAATACAGTATGGTAAGTTTCATTTGCCTTTTTACCCTTTATATTTTTGGGATGAGAATACATGCGCAATTTTTATAAATGTTTTACGAAATAGACACAAGTAATCGAAACTACATTATATGGTTGAATGATCGAAGCCGAATATGCCCCTTTTGCTTGGTAACCTAAGAATTAGTAAACCGATCTACTAATTAACGCGAATCCTAAAGATAGATCTATTGGGCCTAACGAACCCCATCCAAAGTACCGGATGCTTTAGTACTTCGATGTTTTTTTTATCATGACCGAAGGATTTTTCGAAATGATAGGGGATATTCTTATATGCATCTAATTAATGTCGGTTACCAGGTGTTCAATCCATATGAATGATTTTTGTCTCTATGCATGGGACGTATATTTATGAGAACTGGAAATGAAATTTTTGTGGTCTTTTTAAATGATGGAAATGATTATTTTGTTAAACTAGTGAACTCACCAACCTTTTGGTTGACACTTTAAAGCATGTTTATTCTCACGTATGAAAGAAGTCTTCCGTTGTGCAATTGCTCATTTTAAAGATATTACTTGGAGTCATTCATGACATATTTCAAAAGACGTTGCATTCAAGTCGTTGAGTTCATCAAGATTATTATTAAGTTAATTATAGTTAGATATATTATAAAATGGTATGCATGCCGTCAACTTTTGATGTAATGAAAGATTGTCTTTTCAAAAACGAATGCAATGTTTGTAAAATGTATCATATAGAGGTCAAGTACCTCGCGATGTAATCAACTATTGTAGATCGTTTATAATCGATATGGACTTCGTTCGGATGGATTAGGATGGGTATCTACATTTTGAATAGATTTGTTCCTAGAGATCAACTCAGTGGCGTGAATTTGAAGTCGATAAGGAATGCCACTTCCGCTTCGGGTTCTTATAAGCTTATTGATCACGATGACGAGTTGGATCATGGGGAGGCCATTCAAAATTTATTTATGGCCCGCAAAATTCACAAGAAGGGCGGCTTTGCAGACTCGGGTAAAGATGGCACTTCAGGTTTGGCGAAAGGAAAAATGACCAAGGAGGCTTTCGCGACCTTTGATATTATGATGACGCGTATGATCGAGAGCGAACCGGTCACGGCTAACCCAATTAATTCTAGTGAGATTCTGTAACATCCCGCCTTTTTCCATTTACTTTCCGTTTATTCATTTTAAAGTCCGTTATATGTTTATAACATCTCCCATTGATACGCGTTTTAAATTATCTCGTTTAGGTAATTCACGCACCCGAATGAAACTTGAAGGACTAAACTTGCCAAAATGCCAAAATGGTGACTAGGTCAAAGGAGTCAAACTCCTCTCATCCATTCATTCATCTCCTTCTTCTTTGTTACTTCCTCCATTTTCTCTCAACACCCAATTACAAAGAATCATCATCTATTTCAAATCGAGCAAGCTTCAATCCAAATAAATTACATATTTGGAATCCTTGCATCTTCCTCTTCGATTCCATACCGATTTCATTACATTTGGGTAACTTTCTAAAATCAATAGATTTTGTGTTCTTGATGTTTTTAACTTATAGAAGTGTTAATTAGTGTCTATGGCTCAAGTCTAACATGAATATATGATTTGTATGCTCGATCTCACTATTTTAAGCAACTAGCATGAACTTGAATTTTAGTGTATTTGATTTGGTGATTTGGTTGCATTAAAGTTGTTAGATGTTAAAAGTTCATGTTTTAATTGTGTTACTAGTATCACTAGCTTCAATTTGATGTGTAGGTTGTGTTAGAAAACTTCATAAACTTGATTATTGATTTTGGTGATACAGGTTAGGGTTTGATAGAACTAAATGTGAACATTTGATGTATTGAATGCCATGAATTGTTGTTGGTAAGTGTTAGTTGGATTGTATGCTTGATTACCTACGAAACGTCGTATCACATGTGTGCATTTAATTTCCTGAATCATCAATATGCATTTATGATCTTGAGTGTGATAAATGATGAACATTAAATGCGGTTTTGGTTGTTGTAAGTGGTAGATTGATTGATAAAATGTGCTTAATTGTTTTCCTCGTCAAAATACCTTCCCGATTATATAAGATACATGTTTTGATTGTTTGCGGGTCATAAATTGGGATTGTTTGAGTTTGGGTTTGTGCATTTCTTTGTTTCAGCAAAACAGGGTCTGGATACAGATCTGGACGCTGTCCAGATTATTGGACGCCGTCCAGGCCTTCAATGCTGGACGCCATCTGTTACAGACTGAAACCCGGGCTAGTTGTTGTAGTGACCCGAACTTTTCCATGTTTATATATATTAATTGAGATTGATACTTACATGATTAAATGTTTCCAACATGTTAAGCAATCAAACTTGTTAAGACTTGATTAATTGAAATATGTTTCATATAGACAATTGACCACCCAAGTTGACCGGTGATTCACGAACGTTAAAACTTGTAAAAACTATATGATGACATATATATGGATATATATATAGTTAACATGATACTTGTAGTGACCCGAACTTTTCCATGATTACATATATTAATTGAGATTGATATTTACATGATTAAATGTTTCCAACATGTTAAGCAATCAAACTTGTTAAGACTTGATTAATTGAAATATGTTTCATATAGACAATTGACCACCCAAGTTGACCGGTGATTCACGAATGTTAAAACTTGTAAAAACTATACGATGACATATATATGGTTATATATATAGTTAACATGTTTTTATTATAAGTATGTATCTCATTAGGTATTTTAACAATGAGTTATATACATAAAAATGAGACTATTAATTTAAGAAACTCGAAAACGATATATATAACGATTATCGTTATAACAACGTCTTACTAGGTACATATGAATCATATTAAGATATTGATACACTTGTTTAATTATTTTAAATGATAAGTAAATATATTATTAAGTGTATTAACAATGAAATACATATGTAAAAATAAGACTACTAACTTAATGATTTCGAAACGAGACATATATGTAACGATTATCGTTGTAACGACATTTAACTGTATATACATCATACTAAGATATATTATATATCATAATATCATGATAATATAATAATTTAACATCTCATTTGTTATAATAAACAATGGGTTAACAACATTCAACAAGATCGTTAACCTAAAGGTTTCAAAACAACATTTACATGTAACGACTAACGATGACTTAACGACTCAGTTAAAATGTATATACATGTAGTGTTTTAATATGTATTCATAAACTTTTGAAAGACTTCAAGACACTTATCAAAATACTTCTACTTAACAAAAATGCTTACAATTACATCCTCGTTCAGTTTCATCAACAATCCTACTCGTATGCACCCGTATTCGTACTCGTACAATACACAGCTTTTAGATGTATGTACTATTGGTATATACACTCCAATGATCAGCTCTTAGCAGCCCATGTGAGTCACCTAACACATGTGGGAACCATCATTTGGCAACTAGCATGAAATATCTCATAAAATTACAAAAATATGAGTAATCATTCATGACTTATTTACATGAAAACAAAATTACATATCCTTTATATCTAATCCATACACCAACGACCAAAAACACTGACAAACACTTTCATTCTTCAATTTTCTTCATCTAATTGATCTCTCTCAAGTTCTATCTTCAAGTTCTAAGTGTTCTTCATATATTTTACAAGTTCTAGTTACATAAAATCAAGAATACTTTCAAGTTTGCTAGCTCACTTCCAATCTTGTAAGGTGATCATCCAACCTCAAGAAATCTTTGTTTCTTACAGTATGTTATCATTCTAATACAAGGTAATAATCATATTCAAACTTTGGTTCAATTTCTATAACTATAACAATCTTATTTCAAGTGATGATCTTACTTGAACTTGTTTTCGTGTCATGATTCTGCTTCAAGAACTTCGAGCCATCCAAGGATCCGTTGAAGCTAGATCCATTTTTCTCTTTTCCAGTAGGTTTATCCAAGGAACTTAAGGTAGTAATGATGTTCATAACATCATTCGATTCATACATATAAAGCTATCTTATTCGAAGGTTTAAACTTGTAATCACTAGAACATAGTTTAGTTAATTCTAAACTTGTTCGCAAACAAAAGTTAATCCTTCTAACTTGACTTTTAAAATCAACTAAACACATGTTCTATATCTATATTATATGCTAACTTAATGATTTAAAACCCGGAAACACGAAAAACACCGTAAAACCGGATTTACGCCGTCGTAGTAACACCGCGGGCTGTTTTGGGTTAGTTAATTAAAAACTATGATAAACTTTGATTTAAAAGTTGTTATTCTGATAAAATGATTTTTATTATGAACATGAAACTATATCCAAAAATTATGCTTAAACTCAAAGTGGAAGTATGTTTTCTAAAACGGTCATCTAGACGTCGTTCTTTCGACTGAAATGACTACCTTTACAAAAATGACTTGTAACTTATTTTTCCGACTATAAACCTATACTTTTTCTGTTTAGATTCATAAAATAGAGTTCAATATGAAACCATAACAATTTGATTCACTCAAAACGGATTTAAAATGAAGAAGTTATGGGTAAAACAAGATTGGATAATTTTTCTCATTTTAGCTACGTGAAAATTGGTAACAAATCTATTCCAACCATAACTTAATAAACTTGTATTGTATATTATGTAATCTTGAGATACCATAGACACGTATACAATGTTTCGACCTATCATGTCGACACATCTATATATATTTCGGAACAACCATAGACACTCTATATGTGAATGTTGGAGTTAGCTATACAGGGTTGAGGTTGATTCCAAAATATATATAGTTTGAGTTGTGATCAATACTGAGATACGTATACACTGGGTCGTGGATTGATTCAAGATAATATTTATCGATTTATTTCTGTACATCTAATTGTGGACAACTAGTTGCAGGTTACTAACGAGGACAGCTGACTTAATAAACTTAAAACATCAAAATATATTAAAAGTGTTGTAAATATATTTTGAACATACTTTGATATATATGTATATATTGTTATAGGTTCGTGAATCAACCAGTGGCCAAGTCTTACTTCCCGACGAAGTAAAAATCTGTGAAAGTGAGTTATAGTCCCACTTTTAAAATCTAATATTTTTGGGATGGGAATACATGCAGGTTTTATAAATGATTTACAAAATAGACACAAGTACGTGAAACTAAATTCTATGGTTGAATTATCGAAATCGAATATGCCCCTTTTTATTAAGTCTGGTAATCTAAGAATTAGGGAACAGACACCCTAATTGACGCGAATCCTAAAGATAGATCTATCGGGCCCAACAAGCCTCATCCAAAGTACCGGATGCTTTAGTACTTCGAAATTTATATCATATCCGAAGGGTGTCCTGGAATGATGGGGATATTCTTATATATGCATCTTGTTAATGTCGGTTACCAGGTGTTCACCATATGAATGACTTTTATCTCTATGTATGGGATGTGTATTGATATATGAAATCTTGTGGTCTATTATTATGATTTGATATATATAGGTTAAACCTATAACTCACCAACAATTTTGTTGACATTTTAAGCATGTTTATTCTCAGGTGATTATTAAGAGCTTCCGCTATCGCATACTTAAATAAGGACGAGATTTGGAGTCCATGTTTGTATGATATTGTGTAAAAACTGCATTCAAGAAACTTATTTTGTTGTAACATATTTGTATTGTAAACCATTATGTAATGGTCGTGTGTAAACATGATATTTTAGATTATCATTATTTGATAATCTACGAAAAGCTTTTTAAACCTTTATTGATGAAATAAAAGTTATGGTTTGTTTTAAAATGAATGCAATCTTTGAAAAACGTCTCATATAGAGGTCAAAACCTCGCAACGAAATCAATTAATATGGAACGTTTTTAATCAATAAGAACGGGACATTTCAGTTGGTATCCGAGCGTTGGTCTTAGAGAACCAGAAAATTTGCATTAGTGTGTCTTATCGAGTTTGTTAGGATGCATTAGTGAGTCTGGACTTCGACCGTGTTTTCTTTAAAAATGATTGCTTAACATTTTTGTTGGAAACTATATATTTTTAACATATGAATATTATGTGATATATTAATCTCTTAACGTGTTTGATATTATGTGATAGATGTCTACCTCTAGAACAAGTCCCATTGACTCACCTAATAATAATGAAGAGTCAAATGTAAATTGGAATGATTCGTGGACTGATTCACAAGTTCCCGAAGAGGAACCGGAAGAAGAGTCGGAACCGGAAGAAGAATCGGAACCGGAAGAAGAAATAGAACCGGTGGGGGAAATAATAAAATGGTTAAGTAAAAGAGAATCCTCAACCAACCGACCAAGGTTAATTATGGTCAATGGTGTTTCCGCCAAGGAAGCAAAATATTGGGAGGATTACCAATTCTCCGATGAATCGGATTCCGACGAGAATTCCGATGATGTTATAGAAATTTCTCCAACTGAATTTAAAAAGGCAAAAGAAAATAATAAGGGAAAGGGCATAAAAATAGAGAAATCTAATTCCAACCCCGATGAACTTTATATGTATCGTCAACCCCCGAAGTCCTTAAGTTGTAACAATGACCCGGGAACCTCTAAACCACCAGGTTTTTCTAAACCAATGTGGACAACGACGGCTCGTATTAGGGGAACATCATATATCCCTAGAAACTTGGCAAAACGAACCAAAACCGAACAAAAAGAAACGAGCGAGTCGGAATAAGATAGTTGTATTCGTGTGGTGTAATATATGTAATATAGTGTGCTTATGCTTTATGATATATGTAAAAATTGCTTGTATTAATAAGTATTTTTTTTATGAATCTAACTCTTGTCTATTTTACAGTATAAAAACACAAAATGGATAGACAACCCAATATTTTAAGAGACCTACCCGGAGACATGATTGATGAAATCTTGTCTAGAGTCGGTCAGAATTCCTCGGCACAACTATTTAAGGCGAGATCAGTTTGTAAGACATTCGAAGAACGTTCCAAGAATGTCTTGGTTTATAAGAGACTTTCGTTTGAAAGATGGGGGATATCACATTGGGAAACCCATAAGTTACGATGTGTTTACTGAAAGGACCCGTCCTAATCCACCTGGACGAAGTCATCAACATTTGGTCCCATTGCGATGATCGGCTCCAAGTAATGTCCTTATATTGAGCAAATGCACAGCGGAAGACTTAATTCATACATGAGAATAAACATGCTTTAAAGTGTCAACCAAAAGGTTGGTGAGTTCATAGGTTTATCATAACAATCATTTCAATATGTTAATAGACCACAAGATTTCATAATCATAAACATAATACACTCGCAAGTGTATGTAAAGAATTCTAAGTGGTTGAGCACTTGGTAACCATACTTAACATTTAATCAACGTCGCATATTCCCTTTATTATGAAATCTCACTACACCGTACCAAGTGTAGTCACCAAAACGAAGTACTGTGCAACTGTTGAATACTGGTCGTCCAGTCCGGTTGGGGTTGTCAGGCCCGATAGATCTATCAACAGGATTCGCGTTTACAATAACCATGTAAATAGTAGTTACCAAGCTACAGGGAAATATGCCAGTGGTACAACTCAACATAGAATATATTTTTAAGTACTTGTGTCTATTTTGTAATCATTTATAAAAGCAGCGCATGTATTCTCAGCCCAAAAATATATTTTGCAAAAGCAATTAAAAAGGGAGCAAATGAAACTCACTTTTGCCTTGAAGGTATTTAATTCGACTTGGTCTCCGATAGATATCATGAACCTAACCATATATATAATATATCAACATATTTTCTTTTTAAGTAATCGTTACATATATATATATACTTTTAATACTTTCAATATTTTCTTAGTCCGTAGTTAGCAGTCCGATGTTAGTGGTCCACAATTAGTTGCTTAAATAAAATAAATAAAGACCCCATCGTATTCGTATTGATCAGAATTAATCTCGACCCATGGTACCATATTGTCAAATGACGTGTTGCGTACATAAAGTACCGTATTGTCAAATGACGTGTTGCGTACAATCATGAGGTCTTATGATTAATCTTCTCGTGTTGTTTACGGGTGGTCCTGAAATATATAAAATCAAATCATAAGTAATTATATATAAAATATCATATTAATTAGAAAAGATATGATTAATTTACTTTTTCTCCAAATATTTTCGTAGCTAAACTAGCTTCGGATACCCAATCTTGTTTTAGTCGTAGTTTCTTCATTACAACTCCGTTTTTGTTGGTTCAACTTGCCACTTCCTTGGATCGAGTCAAATTTTAAGAATATGAACTGAAAATACCTTAGTTTGTATTCAAAATCATAGGTTATAGGTCAAACTTTGGTGAAACTTATGAAAGTGATCATTTTCCATCATAAAAACAACATTTAATGATCATTTTTCTAAAAATACTTACACTTTGAGTTAAACCATGAAATTTTTATGTGTTAACATATTCATAAGAAATATCATTTTTCCAGAACATGAACTTCCAATTCAAAGTTCAAGATGGTTTTTAATTATCCAACCCAAAACAGCCCCCGGTTGCACTCCGACGATGTAGATTCGGTTTTTAAGATGTTCTTTGTAAAACCAAGTTATATCTTGTTAGGTTAGCATATCATTATGATATATTACAGGTCTTGAAGTGTTTTAAAAGTCAAGTTAGAAGGATCTATTTAGTTTGCGAACAAGTTTGAAATCATTCAAACTATGTTCTTGTTGTTAAAATTTTATACCACAAAATAAGATAGCTATATGAATATGAATTGAATAAGATTATGAACAAGGTTACTACCTCAAGTTACTTGAACAAAGTTACTGCAAAAGATAAGAAATAATCTTGGAATCAAAGAGTGGTGGAGTTAGATCAAAAGGTTGGAAGTAAACTTCTTCAAATGGGTGGTTATTTTGATGTGTTCTTGAAAGAGTTTTATTATGGTGTTTAAGGCTTGTAATTGAAGTTAAATGATGGGGAAAATGCTTGGAGATGATCAAGTATGAAGTTAGGAGTATTTTGAGAGAGAAATGAGGGTGTAGGTATGAGAAAATGGAGTGAAGAAATGGTGTTCATTTATAAAAACGTTTTTAGTTTATAAAGAAAGAAAAGGATTCCTAATTTTGTTTTCTTACTAATAATTCATACTACTTGACAAATTCTAGTTACCTCATATCTAGGGCAGTAATAATGTTGATTAGGATGTTGATTTGATGTGTATATACCAATAGTAAATACGTATAGAAGCTGGGTATGATACGGGTATATATACCCTAGATATACGTATAGAAATCTTGAGGAAACGGAACGAGAATTCAAATATAGCTATCTTTTGTGAATATACTTATATTGTTTTATGTATTTAAGTCCTTAAAAAGTGATTAAATACATTATATATACGATACATGTATAAGCATTATAGATTATAAGTATATATATCAAAGAATGTTACGTATAGTTATCGTTTTGAAAACTTAAGTTAGTAGTTTCAAAATATACTTATAACCCATTGTCATTAGTACACAATGAGATGTTAAACCATCCTTAGATCATGTTAAATATATATAAATACACATATATACACAAACGTATAATTATCGTATGTTATATAGTTCGTGATATCATCGGTCATATTGGACGGTCAAACGTTGTGTAAAACTCTTTTCAAAAACACAAGTCTCAACAATTTGGATTGCTTATCATGTTGGTATGGTTTAATTTATGTAAATATTAATCTCATAAGTATAATTTGGTCGGAAAATTCCGGGTCATTACAGTACCTACCCGTTAAAGAAATTTCGTCCCCGAAATTTGATAGAGGTTGTTATGGATAACAATAAGAAGGTTTTCATGACAAATATAAGGTGATAATGGAGTTTTATCATCATTGATTAATGTAGATAAAACGATTAGATTATGCGAAGAATATAAATGAGACTATCGTAAAAGAGTGAGATGAGTAAAATATATTCGTCTTAACCGATGACGTAGTTATGATTGATTTTCAGGATTTAAGGGATTTAAAGAGAATCTTACGTAATAAGATTTGGTTCTTTGGTGATTAAGGAAATCAGGATCTTCTTTGATTATATGCAATAATCTGTTTCGATTGCTCTGTGAGGATATTTCACTATAAATTCACCCCTTCGTTTCCTTATTTTCCACGACTCACACCTTCTATTCTTTCTCCCTTGATTCTTACTTTAAGGCATTCATCAATATGCTCCATCCAGTCCTAATTCTTGATATACTACTAACTTTTATATCTGTCATTCTTCTTTTTCATCTACCACCAGAAGAATCTATTTACTTCTACTATACTCTTGTGTTTATAGTGTTTCTAATTCTCCCGTGTCTCTATATTGCTATCTGCATCGATATACACGGTTTGTAATTTTGGGGTTATTATCGAAGTTTATATTCTTCATTATTTTTCGGAGCTTCATGCTTTCGTTTTCTCTTCCCGACTTCGAGTCAAGCGAGTAATGGTCCGGAATTCGTAGATATGAAATTCAGAATGAACATAGCTAATGCTCTAAGAAGAAAATGGTAATAGAACAATTTTGATTTGTTAAATTACCAGAATACCCTGGAGAAGACCGAGTCATCCAGAAAAATATTCTCTTGATATGTTTAGAGATTAGATAGAATGTAAGAGTCGTGTAAATGGCACATGATGACGGTACTGTGAATCATCATGCTTCATTAGAAACTCAGAATGACTTACTGTAATATAATGACGTTGATCAAGTGTCATTATATTATACTAATCCATGCTTCAGTTCCCAACACTACTTCAAAACATTCATATTTTAAACTCGAAGGTTTCAGAATTTAGAAACTAACACAATTTCTTTTATGTTTCAGATATTACGGAGAGATAAATGATCTCAGATAAGAATAGTTGTGAAAATATCGCCAGAAATATAGAGGATATTTATAATAGAACATACGAGAATATCTTAGAATTTCTAATATCAATGGATGATGAAGAAGATTTGTCTGTGAAGGTTTAGAATGAGAAATAAGATGTTTGCTAACGATTTCAGCAGGCACAGAATCATTTGGATTCCTTGAAGGCAAACTTATTCTTTGTGATTTGTCCATGGCTTTCTTCATAGTTTCACATAATCCGCTTTTCGGTACTAAATTTTCTATCTAGCGTTCCTAACACTCCTTTCTTTATCATCAAACTTTTGGCCATTAAGATCATCTACAACATGCTGCTTCGTCAGCATTTTCAAAGTTAACTGATCTGGGTCATCGGTTATCAAACCGAGGTAGTTTAAGGAGAATTGTGTTTTTAGAATGATTAATCGCTGATGGTAATATTGTGGAATATAAAAGGTTCCCCAGTAACAATAAAGAGTACGCATATATATCGCGGTTATAATAAAGTTGTTTCGGATGAAAAGTCGGAGTTGACTTGCTGGAGCTGTGATAAAATTAGCTACTTTGGAAAGGGATTGCAAAACGATCTTCGGTAATAACAATGTCAAAGGAACTAGAACGGATACGTGTCAAACGTTTACTCAGTTTCCGATGGGTTTTTTTTTCAGGTGCATAACTATATGCATCAATCTTTTCTTCCATAGATGAAGTGCGGTTGGTTTATCCTCTCGATTGAGGTGTTTTTAAGAATCATGATAGATTTGAACGCTGATTGTAATCGTCGAGATACAATGAGGTTTAAGATGAAATCAAGTGGCAATCTTGAAGAAATGTTTAGTTTCATATGATATAATCAATATTTTAATTCATTTTAATTGTCCAATGTCATTAGTCCACAGTCGATAGTCCACAGTAACAGTCCAATAATTCATATATAGTTTAATATATAATATACGAATTAATTAATACGTGTCGTAACCCGTATACCTCTCAGACTCGATCACAACTCAAACTATATATATTATTGTAGAATCAACCTCAACCCTGTATAGAGAACTCGATCATTACTGCATATAGAGTGTCTATGGTGATTCCAAATAATATATATAGATGCGTCGATATGATATGTCAAAACATTGTATACGTGTCCCGATATTTAAAATGCGTAAAATAATTACAGAAATTAAATGACGATAAATAAAAGTGCGATAATTAAATTGCGATAAATAAACTGCGATAAATAAAATGTAATCAGTTAGCTAGGAACAGTTAGCTGGAACAGTTAGCGTGGATTCTTAACAAAATTTTTCATAGTTAATTTGTTTGTTTCTAACAGATTTTATTTTGTCATGTGTTTTCTTCATATGCCACTTGTTGGATTCTGGGAAGTCAAAATCCAAATATGAAATTGAATGAAAATGGTTATTCTGCAGTGAACGGATACGTATATCGGTGGTTGTAAGTAGGATAGTAAATGACTGTTGAATCAGCTTCGATGAATGTACAATGTAACTTATTAAGATGAAATCTAATTATTCCTCGGGTATTACCTACCCGTTAAAAAAAAATTTCACAATTAATATTTTGTACAAAAGACCTTTTAATTACAATCTTTATGAAAACATATATACAAATATATTTTCTTCAGGTGAAATCATGAATTTAATGAGTTAATATGATATTAATCTCATTTGCTTTTCGGTTTGAGCTAGAATAAGAAATCTCTAAAACTTTTTGAAACCACATATTCTTCGCAGAATATCAATGAAGTTATGGATCAATACTTCATCGTTCATTATTGTTGGTACTCCTTGGTATCTATGGTGCGTATGATGTTGATGTTTGTGGGACAGATTATGATGTCGAGACGTGTGATGCGGATGTTGTTTGTTAGTGGTGATGATGGTATTGTTGATGTTATTGATGGTGGTGCTGATTATGCTGCTGGTGCTGCTGCTGCTGCTGGTGGTGTTTGCAACCTTTGCACCATGTTCTCCAAAGCCGTCACGCGAGCGCGAAGTTCGTTAACTTCTGCTAGTACACCGGGATGATTGGCGGTTGGAGCGAGCGAATGAACAAGATTTGTAATATGGGATAGTATATAATCGTGACGAGATACTCTAGAAATGAGAGAGAAAATGGTGTTTCGAATAGGTTCGCCGGTAAGTGCTTCAGGTTCATCGCCAAGAGGGCAATTTGGTGGA
Organism: Rutidosis leptorrhynchoides; assembly: GCF_046630445.1. Lineage (NCBI taxonomy): Eukaryota > Viridiplantae > Streptophyta > Magnoliopsida > Asterales > Asteraceae > Rutidosis > Rutidosis leptorrhynchoides. The sequence goes on along the minus strand of NC_092341.1, from coordinate 358,747,587 downwards.
AGGAATGGATCACCTTCTTCTTGTCTCCAGTGATTTAGTATATTACGAACCCATCCCCAATTCATCCAGAATAGATGATGGGAAATTGGTTGATCCATTCCGGTGACGCTGCTTTCGGAGCCCGAATGAAAATCCATATCGGCATAACTGTCGAAATCTGAAGAATTCGAACTAGATGCGGAATCCATCTTGTATAATGGGGAAAATGAATTTTTGGTATGGAATAGATTATAGGAGTTAGATTTGGTACTCTTCAATACATAATTTACATATGTATATATAATACCAAAATCCCGTAAATTACGGAGAATTTTTGAAAAGATATCAGTCAAAGTTCGCAATAACAGATATGCTAAGATAAGAATTCGTCTATACACTATCAATACAGTAAGTGCAGTAAAACGTGTCTAGACTTATGAATGATAAGCAGGTAATTTCCTAAGGATGATAAGCAGATGATTTCCGACTAGAAATGATAAGCAAAACTTTTGACATGTAGACACGGTCGAAGTCCAGACTCATTAATGCATCCTAACAACTACTAGTTAGACACACTAATGCAAGACCTGGTTCACTACGACCACCGCTCTGATACCAACTGAAAGGACCCGTCCTAATCCACCTGGACGAAGTCATCAACATTTGGTCTCATTGAGATGATCGGCTCCAAGTAATGTCCTTATATTGAGCAAATGCACAGCGGAAGACTTAATTCATACCTGAGAATAAACATGCTTTAAAGTGTCAACCAAAAGGTTGGTGAGTTCATAGGTTTATCATAACAATCATTTCAATATGTTAATAGACCACAAGATTTCATAATCATAAACATAATACACTCGCAAGTGTATGTAAAGAATTCTAAGTGGTTGAGCACTTGGTAACCATACTTAACATTTAATCAACGTCGCATATTCCCTTTATTATGAAATCTCACTACACCGTACCAAGTGTAGTCACCAAAAAGAAAGTACTGTGCAACTGTTGAATACTGGTCGTCCAGTCCGGTTGGGGTTGTCAGGCCCGATAGATCTATCAACAGGATTCGCGTTTACAATAACCATGTAAATAGTAGTTACCAAGCTACAGGGAAATATGCCAGTGGTACAACTCAACGTAGAATATATTTTTAAGTACTTGTGTCTATTTTGTAATCATTTATAAAAGCAGCGCATGTATTCTCAGCCCAAAAATATATTTTGCAAAAGCAATTAAAAAGGGAGCAAATGAAACTCACTTTTGCCTTGAAGGTATTTAATTCGACTTGGTCTCCGATAGATATCACGAACCTAACCATATATATAATATATCAACATATTTTCTTTTTAAGTAATCGTTACATATATATATATACTTTTAATACTTTCAATATTTTCTTAGTCCGTAGTTAGCAGTCCGATGTTAGTGGTCCACAATTAGTTGCTTAAATAAAATAAATAAAGACCCCATCGTATTCGTATTGATCAGAATTAATCTCGACCCATGGTACCATATTGTCAAATAACGTGTTGCGAACATAAAGTACCGTATTGTCAAATGACGTGTTGCGTACAATCATGAGGTCTTATGATTAATCTTCTCGTGTTGTTTACGGGTGGTCCTGAAATATATAAAATCAAATCATAAGTAATTATATATAAAATATCATATTAATTAGAAAAGATATGATTAATTTACTTTTTCTCCAAATATTTTCGTAGCTAAACTAGCTTCGGATACCCAATCTTGTTTTAGTCGTAGTTTCTTCATTACAACTCCGTTTTTGTTGGTTCAACTTGCCACTTCCTTGGATCGAGTCAAATTTTAAGAATATGAACTGAAAATACCTTAGTTTGTATTCAAAATCATAGGTTATAGGTCAAACTTTGGTGAAACTTATGAAAGTGATCATTTTCCATCATAAAAATAACATTTAATGATCATTTTTCTAAAAATACTTACACTTTGAGTTAAACCATGAAATTTTTATGTGTTAACATATTCATAAGAAATATCATTTTTCCAGAACATGAACTTCCAATTCAAATTTCAAGATTGTTTTTAATTATCCAACCCAAAACAGCCCCCGGTTGCACTCTGACGATGTAGATTCGGTTTTTAAGATGTTCTTTGTAAAACCAAGTTATATCTTGTTAGGTTAGCATATCATTATGATATATTACAGGTCTTGAAGTGTTTTAAAAGTCAAGTTAGAAGGATCTATTTAGTTTGCGAACAAGTTTGAAATCATTCAAACTATGTTCTTGTTAAAATTTTATACCACAAAATAAGATAGCTATATGAATATGAATTGAATAAGATTATGAACAAGGTTACTACCTCAAGTTACTTGGACAAAGTTACTGCAAAAGATAAGAAATAATCTTGGAATAAAAGAGTGGTGGAGTTAGATCAAAAGGTTGGAAGTAAACTTCTTCAAATGGGTGGTTATTTTGATGTGTTCTTGAAAGAGTTTTATTATGGTGTTTAAGGCTTGTAATTGAAGTTAAATGATGGGGAAAATGCTTGGAGATGATCAAGTATGAAGTTAGGAGTATTTTGAGAGAGAAATGAGGGTGTAGGTATGAGAAAATGGAGTGAAGAAATGGTGTTCATTTATAAAAACGTTTTTAGTTTATAAAGAAAGAAAAGGATTCCTAATTTTGTTTTCTTACTAATAATTCATACTACTTGACAAATTCTAGTTACCTCATATCTAGGGCAGTAATAATGTTGATTTGATGTGTATATACCAATAGTAAATACGTATAGAAGCTGGGTATGATACGGGTATATATACCCTAGATATACGTATAGAAATCTTGAGGAAACGGAACGAGAATTCAAATATAGCTATCTTTTGTGAATATACTTATATTGTTTTATGTATTTAAGTCCTTAAAAAGTGATTAAATACATTATATATACGATACATGTATAAGCATTATAGATTATAAGTATATATATCAAAGAATGTTACGTATAGTTATCGTTTTGAAAACTTAAGTTAGTAGTTTCAAAATATACTTATAACCCATTGTCATTAGTACACAATGAGATGTTAAACCATCCTTAGATCATGTTAAATATATATAAATACACATATATACACAAACGTATAATTATCGTATGTTATATAGTTCGTGATATCATCGGTCATATTGGACGGTCAAACGTTGTGTAAAACTCTTTTCAAAAACACAAGTCTCAACAATTTGGATTGCTTATCATGTTGGTATGGTTTAATTTATGTAAATATTAATCTCATAAGTATAATTTGGTCGGAAAATTCCGGGTTATTACATTTACTTTGACGCATATATTGCGGGGAACCCAAATGCTATTTTACGCAACGGATTAAGAAATTATTTTGACTCAATATATCCGAATATTGGACTTCGTGATTTAGAAAAAGCGGCTAACATGCAACATAAAGAAGCATGTTATGCTTACGGATTAGTAATGTTCGCTTCTCACCAAAGTGAGAACAAGAACATCGGGCTACAACTATTAAACAAAACGTTTCCACAAGTGACGGAGTCGGTAATTGGGGTAAGAAATGAGGTTTTTAGATTGTTACGGGACTGTTGGACATTACGTAACCCTCGTCCCTTTGACGACGTTACAACACGCTGTCTTATCAACGGCCATAACGGTTATGTTCCACAAGACCAAGGATGGGAAGTAATCCTAGTAAAACCAGAATGCATGACTTGTTTCTGGACGTATGAATTACGTGTCTTTATTGCCTTTGCTGAACGACTTGTGTACTAGCTAGAATTATCTTCACAACTATCTTGTATCAAAGTTATTGTGTGCTATATTTCATGCTTTATGTAAATTAAGCGGTATTGTAAGTTTGTAAAATATTGTATAAAAGTTTGAACGCGAAATATTATTATAATCAGTTTTTCATATAGAATTGTAGTAGTTGAATTGTATGTTAGCTACTAAGTATGAACTTAACGGGTAGGTACTACCCGAATTTAAACTTATAAAACGCTAATATGAAGAAAAATCTTTTATAAATGAGTTCATATTATGCTACGAAATACTATTAACTACTCTTAATATTCTGTATGATTAACTTGTTCCATTTGACTATTTTGAAGGAAATGGCACCGACTACTCGACACACCGTGAATATGAATGAAGAGGAATTCCGTACTTTTCTAGCTTCAAACATAGCCGCAGTACAGGCTGCGCTACCAACAATAACCTTGGATCTAGCAGTACAAAAAATCGTGTAGGATGCACCTATAAAGAATTCACTGCCTGCAAACCTTTGGAATTTGATGGAACCGAAGGACCGATCGGATTGAAACGGTGGACCGAGAAGGTCGAATCGGTGTTTGCCATAAGTAAGTGTACTGAAGAGGACAAAGTGAAGTACGCTACGCATACCTTCACAGGTTCTGCGTTAACATGGTGGAATACCTATCTAGAGCAAGTGGGACAAGACGATGCGTACGCACTACCGTGGTCAGCATTCAAGCACTTGATGAACGAGAAGTACCGTCCCAGAACCGAGGTCAATAAGCTCAAGACAGAACTTAGAGGGTTACGAACCCAAGGATTTGATATTACCACGTACAAAAGACGATTCACAGAATTGTGCCTATTGTGTCCGGGAGCATTCGAAGATGAGGAAGAGAAGATCGACGCGTTTGTGAAAGGTTTACCGGAAAGAATCCAAGAAGATATAAGTTCACACGAGCCCGCCTCCATACAACAGGCATGTAGAATGGCTCACAAACTATTGAACCAGATTGAAGAAAGAATTAAAGAACAGACTGCTGAAGAGGCCAATGTGAAGCAAGTCAAAAGAAAGTGGGAGGAAAACGGTGATAAGAATCACCAATACAACAACAACAGAAATTACAACAATAATCGCAACAATTATCCTAACAATCGCAACATCAATCGCAACTACAACAAACGGCCCAACAACAACAACAACAACAACAATAGCAACTACAACAATCATCCCAACAACAATAATAACCGCAACAACAACAACAATCAGAAGCAGCTATGCCAAAGGTGTGAAAAGTATCACTCGGGGTTCTGCACCAAATTTTGCATCAAGTGTAAAAGAAATGGTCATAACGCGGCGAAGTGTGAGGTCTACGGACCAGGGGTTAATAGAACGAAAGGAACAAATGGTGTCGGAATGAGTAATGGTGGAGCAAGTAGTGTCGGAGCAAGTTATGCCAATGTAGTTTGTTATAAATGTGGAAAACCGGGCCACATTATTAGAAATTGCCCGAACCAGGAGAACACGAATGGACAAGGCCGCGGAAGAGTTTTCAATATTAATGCGGCAGAGGCACAGGAAGACCCGGAGCTTGTTACGGGTACGTTTCTTATTGACAATAAATCTGCTTACGTTTTATTTGATTCGGGTGCGGATAGAAGCTATATGAGTAGAGATTTTTGTGCTAAATTAAGTTGTCCATTGACGCCTTTGGATAGTAAATTTTTACTCGAATTAGCAAATGGTAAATTAATTTCAGCAGATAATATATGTCGGAATCGAGAAATTAAACTGGTTAGCGAAACATTTAAGATTGATTTGATACCAGTAGAGTTAGGGAGTTTTGATGTGATAATCGGTATGGACTGGTTGAAAGAAGTGAAAGCAGAGATCGTCTGTTACAAAAATGCAATTCGCATTATACGAGAAAAAGGAAAACCCTTAATGGTGTACGGAGAAAAGGGCAACACGAAGCTACATCTTATTAGTAATTTGAAGGCACAAAAACTAATAAGAAAAGGTTGCTATGCTGTTCTAGCACACGTCGAGAAAGTACAAACTGAAGAAAAGAGCATCAATGATGTTCCCATTGCAAAAGAATTTCCCGATGTATTTCCGAAAGAATTACTGGGATTACCCCCACATCGATCTGTTGAATTTCAAATAGATCTTGTACCAGGAGCTGCACCAATAGCTCGTGCTCCTTACAGACTCGCACCCAGCGAGATGAAAGAACTGCAAAGCCAATTACAAGAACTTTTAGAGCGTGGTTTCATTTGACCAAGTACATCACCGTGGGGAGCTCCTGTTTTGTTTGTCAAGAAGAAAGATGGTACATTCAGGTTGTGTATCGACTACCGAGAGTTGAACAAACTTACCATCAAGAACCGCTACCCACTACCGAGAATCGACGACTTATTTGATCAACTACAAGGCTCGTCTGTTTATTCAAAGATTGACTTACGTTCCGGGTATCATCAAATGCGGGTGAAAGAAGATGATATTCCAAAGACTGCTTTCAGAACACGTTACGGTCATTACGAGTTTATGGTCATGCCGTTTGGTTTAACTAATGCACCAGCTGTGTTCTTGGACCTTATGAACCGAGTGTGTGGACCATACCTTGACAAGTTTGTCATTGTTTTCATTGATGACATACTTATTTACTCAAAGAATGACCAAGAACACGATGAACATTTGAGAAAGGTGTTAGAAGTATTGAGGAAGGAAGAATTGTACGCTAAGTTTTCAAAGTGTGCATTTTGGTTGGAAGAAGTTCAATTCCTCTGTCACATAGTGAACAAAGAAGGTATTAAGGTGGATCCGGCAAAGATAGAAACTGTTGAAAAGTGGGAAACCCCGAAAACTCCGAAACACATACGCCAGTTTTTAGGACTAGCTGGTTACTACAGAAGGTTCATCCAAGACTTTTCCAGAATAGCAAAACCCTTGACTGCATTAACGCATAAAGGGAAGAAATTTGAATGGAATGATGAACAAGAGAAAGCGTTTCAGTTATTGAAGAAAAAGCTAACTACGGCACCTATATTGTCATTGCCTGAAGGGAATGATGATTTTGTGATTTATTGTGACGCATCAAAGCAAGGTCTCGGTTGTGTATTAATGAAACGAACGAAGGTGATTGCTTATGCGTCTAGACAATTGAAGATTCACGAACAAAATTATGCGACGCATGATTTGGAATTAGGAGCGGTTGTTTTTGCATTAAAGACTTGGAGGCACTACTTATATGGGGTCAAAAGTATTATATATACCGACCACAAAAGTCTTCAACACATATTTAATCAGAAACAACTGAATATGAGGCAGCATAGGTGGATTGAATTGTTGAATGATTATGACTTTGAGATTCGTTACCACCCGGGGAAGGCAAATGTGGTAGCCGATGCCTTGAGCAGGAAGGACAGAGAACCCATTCGAGTAAAATCTATGAATATAATGATTCATAATAACCTTACTACTTAAATAAAGGAGGCGCAACAAGGAGTTTTAAAAGAGGGAAATTTAAAGGATGAAATACCCAAAGGATCGGAGAAGCATCTTAATATTCAGGAAGACGGAACCCGGTATAGGGCTGAAAGGATTTGGGTACCAAAATTTGGAGATATGAGAGAAATGGTACTTAGAGAAGCTCATAAAACCAGACACTCAATACATCCTGGAACGGGGAAGATGTACAAGGATCTCAAGAAACATTTTTGGTGGTCGGGTATGAAAGCCGATGTTGCTAAATACGTAGGAGAATGTTTGACGTGTTCTAAGGTCAAAGCTGAGCATCAGAAACCATCAGGTCTACTTCAACAACCCGAAATTCCGGAATGGAAATGGGAAAACATTACCATGGATTTTATCACTAAATTGCCAAGGACTGCAAGTGGTTTTGATACTATTTGGGTAATAGTTGATCGTCTCACCAAATCAGCACACTTCCTGCCAATAAGAGAAGATGACAAGATGGAGAAGTTAGTACGACTGTATTTGAAGGAAGTCGTCTCCAGACATGGAATACCAATCTCTATTATCTCTGATAGGGATGGCAGATTTATTTCAAGATTCTGGCAGACATTACAGCAAGCATTAGGAACTCGTCTAGACATGAGTACTGCCTATCATCCACAAACTGATGGGCAGAGCGAAAGGACGATACAAACGCTTGAAGACATGCTACGAGCATGTGTTATTGATTTCGAAAACATTTGGGATCGACATCTACCATTAGCAGAATTTTCCTACAACAACAGCTACCATTCAAGCATTGAGATGGCGCCGTTTGAAGCACTTTATGGTAGAAAGTGCAGGTCTCCGATTTGTTGGAGTGAAGTGGGGGATAGACAGATTACGGGTCCGGAGATTATACAAGAAAGTACCGAGAAGATCATCCAAATTCAACAACGGTTGAAAACCGCCCAAAGTCGACAAAAGAGCTACGCTGACATTAAAAGAAAAGATATAGAATTTGAAATTGGAGAGATGGTCATGCTTAAAGTTGCACCTTGGAAAGGCATTGTTCGATTTGGTAAACGAGGGAAATTAAATCCAAGGTATATTGGACCATTCAAGATTATTGATCGTGTCGGACCAGTAGCTTACCGACTTGATTTACCTCAACAACTTGCGGCTGTACATAACACTTTCCAGGTCTCGAATTTGAAGAAATGTTTTGCTAAAGAAGATCTCACTATTCCGTTAGATGAAATCCAAATCAACGAAAAACTTCAATTCATCGAAGAACCCGTCGAAATAATGGATCGTGAGGTTAAAAGACTTAAGCAAAACAAGATACCAATTGTTAAGGTTCGATGAAATGCTCGTAGAGGACCCGAGTTCACCTGGGAGTGTGAAGATCAGATGAAGAAGAAATACCCGCATCTATTTCCAGAAGATTCGTCAACACCTTCAACAGCTTAAAATTTCGGGACGAAATTTATTTAACGGGTAGGTACTGTAGTGACCCGAACTTTTCCATAATTACATATATTAATTGAGATTGATATTTACATGATTAAATGTTTCCAACATGTTAAGCAATCAAACTTGTTAAGACTTGATTAATTGAAATATGTTTCATATAGACAATTGACCACCCAAGTTGACCGGTGATTCACGAACGTTAAAACTTGTAAAAACTATACGATGACATATATATGGTTATATATATAGTTAACATATTTTTATTATAAGTATGTATCTCATTAGGTATTTTAACAATGAGTTATATACATAAAAATGAGACTATTAATTTAAGAAACTCGAAAATGATATATATAACGATTATCGTTATAACAACGTCTTACTAGGTACATATGAATCATATTAAGATATTGATACACTTGGTTAATTATGTTAAATGATAAGTAAATATATTATTAAGTGTATTAACAATGAAATACATATGTAAAAATAAGACTACTAACTTAATGATTTCGAAACGAGACATATATGTAACGATTATCGTTGTAACGACATTTAACTGTATATACATCATACTAAGATATATTATATATCATAATATCATGATAATATAATAATTTAACATCTCATTTGTTATAATAAACAATGGGTTAACAACATTCAACAAGATCGTTAACCTAAAGGTTTCAAAACAACATTTACATGTAACGACTAACGATGACTTAACGACTCAGTTAAAATGTATATACATGTAGTGTTTTAATATGTATTCATACACTTTTGAAAGACTTCAAGACACTTATCAAAATACTTCTACTTAACAAAAATGCTTATAATTACATCCTCGTTCAGTTTCATCAACAATCCTACTCGTATGCACCCATATTCGTACTCGTACAATACACAGCTTTTAGATGTATGTACTATTGGTATATACACTCCAATGATCAGCTCTTAGCAGCCCATGTGAGTCACCTAACACATGTGGGAACCATCATTTGGCAACTAGCATGAAATATCTCATAAAATTACAAAAATATGAGTAATCATTCATGACTTATTTACATGAAAACAAAATTACATATCCTTTATATCTAATCCATACACCAACGACCAAAAACACCTACAAACACTTTCATTCTTCAATTTTCTTCATCTAATTGATCTCTCTCAAGTTCTATCTTCAAGTTCTAAGTGTTCTTCATATATTTTACAAGTTCTAGTTACATAAAATCAAGAATACTTTCAAGTTTGCTAGCTCACTTCCAATCTTGTAAGGTGATCATCCAACCTCAAGAAATCTTTGTTTCTTACAGTAGGTTATCATTCTAATACAAGGTAATAATCATATTCAAACTTCGGTTCAATTTCTATAACTATAACAATCTTATTTCAAGTGATGATCTTACTTGAACTTGTTTTCGTGTCATGATTCTGCTTCAAGAACTTCGAGCCATCCAAGGATCCGTTGAAGCTAGATCCATTTTTTTATATTCCAGTAGGTTTATCCAAGGAAGTTAAGGTAGTAATGATGTTCATAACATCATTCGATTCATACATATAAAGCTATCTTATTCGAAGGTTTAAACTTGTAATCACTAGAACATAGTTTAGTTAATTCTAAACTTGTTCGCAAACAAAAGTTAATCCTTCTAACTTGACTTTTAAAATCAACTAAACACATGTTCTATATCTATATGATATTCTAACTTAATGATTTAAAACCCGGAAACATGAAAAACACCGTAAAACAGGATTTACGCCGTCGTAGTAACACCGCGGGCTGTTTTGGGTTAGTTAATTAAAAACTATGATAAACTTTGATTTAAAATTTGTTATTCTGATAAAATGATTTTTATTATGAACATGAAACTATATCCAAAAATTATGCTTAAACTTAAAGTGGAAGTATGTTTTCTAAAACGGTCATCTAGACGTCGTTCTTTCGACTGAAATGACTACCTTTACAAAAACGACTTGTAACTTATTTTTCCGACTATAAACCTATGCTTTTTCTGTTTAGATTCATAAAATAGAGTTCAATATGAAACCATAGCAATTTGATTCACTCAAAACGGATTTAAAATGAAGAAGTTATGGGTAAAACAAGATTGGATAATTTTTCTCATTTTAGCTACGTGAAAATTGGTAACAAATCTATTCCAACCATAACTTAATCAACTTGTATTGTATATTATGTAATCTTGAGATACCATAGACACGTATACAATGTTTCGACCTATCATGTCGACACATCTATATATATTTCGGAACAACCATAGACACTCTATATGTGAATGTTGGAGTTAGCTATACAGGGTTGAGGTTGATTCCAAAATATATATAGTTTGAGTTGTGATCAATACTGAGATACGTATACACTGGGTCGTGGATTGATTCAAGATAATATTTATCGATTTATTTCTGTACATCTAATTGTGGACAACTAGTTGTAGGTTACTAACGAGGACAGCTGACTTAATAAACTTAAAACATCAAAATATATTAAAAGTGTTGTAAATATATTTTGAACATACTTTGATATATATGTATATATTGTTATAGGTTCGTGAATCAACCAGTGACCAAGTCTTACTTCCCGACGAAGTAAAAATCTGTGAAAGTGAGTTATAGTCCCACTTTTAAAATCTAATATTTTTGGGATGGGAATACATGCAGGTTTTAAAAATGATTTACAAAATAGACACAAGTACGTGAAACTACATTCTATGGTTGAATTATCGAAATCGAATATGCCCCTTTTTATTAAGTCTGGTAATCTAAGAATTAGGGAACAGACACCCTAATTGATGCGAATCCTAAAGATAGATCTATCGAGCCCAACAAGCCCCATCCAAAGTACCGGATGCTTTAGTACTTCGAAATTTATATCATATCCGAAGGGTGTCCCGGAATGATGGGGATATTCTTATATATATTCATCTTGTTAATGTCGGTTACTAGGTGTTCACCATATGAATGACTTTTATCTCTATGTATGGGATGTGTATTGAAATATGAAATCTTGTGGTCTATTATTATGATTTGATATATATAGGTTAAACCTATAACTCACCAACAATTTTGTTGACGTTTTAAGCATGTTTATTCTCAGGTGATTATTAAGAGCTTCCGCTATCGCATACTTAAATAAGGACGAGATTTGGAGTCCATGTTTGTATGATATTGTGTAAAAACTGCATTCAAGAAACTTATTTTGTTGTAACATATTTGTATTGTAAACCATTATGTAATGGTCGTGTGTAAACAGGATATTTTAGATTATCATTATTTGATAATCTACGTAAAGCTTTTTAAACCTTTATTGATGAAATAAAGGTTATGGTTTGTTTTAAAATGAATGCAGTCTTTGAAAAACGTCTCATATAGAGGTCAAAACCTCGCAACGAAATCAATTAATATGGAACGTTTTTAATCAATAAGAACGGGACATTTCAATACTATGATAAGTAAACATATCATTAAGTATATTAACAATGAACTACATATGTAAAAACAAGAATACTAACTTAGTGATTTTTAAACGAGACATATATGTAACGATTATCGTTGTAAAGACATTTAATGTATATATATCATATTAAGAGATATTCATACATGATAATATCATGATAATATAATAATTTAAAATCTCATTTGATATTATAAACATTGGGTTGACAACATTTAACAAGATCGTTAACCTAAAAGTTTCAAAACAACACTTACATGTAACGACTAACGATGACTTAACGACTCAGTTAAAATGTATATACATGTAGTGTTTTAATATGTATTTATACACTTTTGAAAGACTTCAATACACTTATCAAAATACTTCTACTTAACAAAAATGCTTACAATTACATCCTCGTTCAGTTTCATCAACAATTCTACTCGTATGCACCCGTATTCGTACTCGTACAATACACAGCTTTTAGATGTATGTACTATTGGTATATACACTCCAATGATCAGATCTTAGCAGCCCATGTGAGTCACCTAACACATGTGGGAACCATCATTTGGCAACTAGCATGAAATATCTCATAAAATTACAAAAATATGAGTAATCATTCATGACTTATTTACATGAAAACAAAATTACATATCCTTTATATCTAATCCATACACCAACGACCAAAAACACCTACAAACACTTTAATTCTTCAATTTTCTTCATCTGATTGATCTCTCTCAAGTTCTATCTTCAAGTTCTAAGTGTTCTTCATATATTCTACAAGTTCTAGTTACATAAAATCAAGAATACTTTCAAGTTTGCTAGCTCACTTCCAATCTTGTAAGGTGATCATCCAACCTCAAGAAATCTTTGTTTCTTACAGTAGGTTATCATTCTAATACAAGTTAATAATCATATTCAAACTTTGGTTCAGTTTCTATAACTATAACAATCTTATTTCAAGTGATGATCTTACTTGAACTTGTTTTCGTGTCATGATTCTGCTTCAAGAACTTCGAGCCATCCAAGGATCCGTTGAAGCTAGATCCATTTTTCTATTTTCCAGTAGGTTTATCCAAGGAACTTAAGGTAGTAATGATGTTCATAACATCATTCGATTCATACATATAAAGCTATCTTATTCGAAGGTTTAAACTTGTAATCACTAGAACATAGTTTAGTTAATTCTAAACTTGTTCGCAAACAAAAGTTAATCCTTCTAACTTGACTTTTAAAATCAACTAAACATATGTTCTATATCTATATGATATACTAAATTAATGATTTAAAACCTGGAAACACGAAAAACATCTTAAAATCGGATTTACGCCGTCGTAGTAACACCGCGGGCTGTTTTGGGTTAGTTAATTAAAAACTATGATAAACTTTGATTTAAAAGTTGTTATTATGAGAAAATTATTTTTATTATGAACATGAAACTATATCCAAAAATTATGGTTAAACTCAAAGTGGAAGTATGTTTTCTAAAATGGTCATCTAGACGTCGTTCTTTCGACTGAAATGACTACCTTTATAAAAATGACTTGTAACTTATTTTTCCGACTATAAAACTATACTTTTTCTATTTAGATTCATAAAATAGAGTTCAATATGAAACCATATCAATTTGATTCACTCAAAACGGATTTAAAATGAAGAAGTTATGGGTAAAACAAGATTGGATAATTTTTCTCATTTTAGCTACGTGAAAATTGGTAACAAATCTATTCCAACCATAACTTAATCAACTTGTATTGTATATTATGTAATCTTGAGATACCATAGACACGTATACAATGTTTCGACCTATCATGTCGACACATCTATATATATTTCGGAACAACCATAGACACTCTATATGTGAATGTTGGAGTTAGCTATACAGGGTTGAGGTTGATTCCAAAATATATATAGTTTGAGTTGTGATCAATACTGAGATACGTATACACTGGGTCATGGATTGATTCAAGATAATATTTATCGATTTATTTTTGTACATCTAACTGTGGACAACTAGTTGTAGGTTACTAACGAGGACAGCTGACTTAATAAACTTAAAACATCAAAATATATTAAAAGTGTTGTAAATATATTTTGAACATACTTTGATATATATGTATATATTGTTATAGGTTCGTGAATCAACCAGTGGCCAAGTCTTACTTCCCGACGAAGTAAAAATCTGTGAAAGTGAGTTATAGTCCCACTTTTAAAATCTAATATTTTTGGGATGAGAATACATGCAGGTTTTATAAATGATTTACAAGATAGACACAAGTACGTGAAACTACATTCTATGGTTGAATTATCAAAATCGAATATGCCCCTTTTTATTAAGTCCGGTAATCTAATAATTAGGGAACAAACACCCTAATTGACGCGAATCCTAAAGATAGATCTATTGGGCCTAACAAACCCCATCCAAAGTACCGGATGCTTTAGTACTTCGAAATTTATATCATATCCGAAGGGTGTTCCGGAATGATGGGGATATTCTTATATATGCATATTGTTAATGTCGGTTACCAGGTGTTCACCATATGAATGATTTTTATCTCTATGTATGGGATGTGTATTGAAATATGAAATCTTGTGGTCTATTATTATGATTTGATGTATATAGGTTAAACCTATAACTCACCAACATTTTTGTTGACGTTTTAAGCATGTTTATTCTCAGGTGATTATTAAGAGCTTCCGCTGTCGCATACTTAAATAAGGAAGAGATTTGGAGTCCATGCTTGTATGATATTGTGTAAAAACTGCATTCAAGAAACTTATTTTGTTGTAACATATTTGTATTGTAAACCATTATGTAATGGTCGTGTGTAAACATGATATTTTAGATTATCATTATTTGATAATCTACGTAAAGCTTTTTAAACCTTTATTGATGAAATAAAGGTTATGGTTTGTTTTAAAATGAATGCAGTCTTTGAAAAACGTCTCATATAGAGGTCAAAATCTCGCAACGAAATCAATTAATATGGAACGTTTTTAATCAATAAGAACGGGACATTTCAGTTGGTATCGGAGCGTTGGTCTTAGAGAACCAGAATTTTGCATTAGTGTGTCTTATCGAGTTTGTTAGGATGCATTAGTGAGTCTGGACTTCGACCGTGTTTACTTGAAAAATGATTGCTTAACAAATTTTGTTGGAAACTATATATTTTTAACATGTGAATATTATGTGATATATTAATCTCTTAACGTGTTTGATATTATGTGATAGATGTCTACCTCTAGAACAAGTCCCATTGACTCACCTAATAATAATGAAGAGTCAAATGTAAATTGGAATGATTCGTGGACTGATTCACAAGTTCCCGAAGAGGAACCGGAAGAAGAGTCAGAACCGGAAGAAGAATCGGAACCGGAAGAAGAATCGGAACCGGATGAAGAAATAGAACCGGTGGGGGAAATAATAAAACGGTTAAGTAAAAGAAAATCCTCAACCAACCGACCAAGATTAATTATGGTCAATGGTGTTTCCGCCAAGGAAGCAAAATATTGGGAGGATTACCAATTCTCCGATGAATCGGATTCCGACGAGAATTCCGATGATGTTATAGAAATTACCCCAACTGAATTTAAAAAGGCAAAAGAAAATAATAAGGGAAAGGGCATAAAAATAGAGAAATCTAATTCCAACCCCGATGAACTTTATATGTATCGTCAACCCCCGAAGTCCTTAAGTTGTAACAATGACCCGGGAACCTCTAAACCACCAGGTTTTTCTAAACCAATGTGGAAAACGACGGCTCGTATTAGGGGAACATCATATATCCCTAGAAACTTGGCAAAACGAACCAAAAGCGAAGAAGAAGAGACAAGCGAGTCGGAATAAGATAGTTGTATTCGTGTGGTGTAATATATGTAATATAGTGTGCTTATGCTTTATGATATATGAAAAAAATTTCTTGTATTAATAAGTAATTTTTTTTTATGAATCTAACTCTTGTCTATTTTACAGTATAAAAACACAAAATGGATAGACAACCCAATATTTTAAGAGACCTACCCGGAGACATGATTGATGAAATCTTGTCTAGAGTCGGTCAGAATTCTTCGGTACAACTATTTAAGGCGAGATCAGTTTGTAAGACATTCGAAGAACGTTCCAAGAATGCCTTGGTTTATAAAAGGCTTTCGTTCGAAAGATGGGGGATATCACATTGGGAAATCCATAAGTTACGATGTGTTTACTTTGACGCATATATTGCGGGGAACCCAAATGCTATTTTACGCAATGGGTTAAGAAATTATTTTGACTCAATATATCCGAATATTGGACTTCGTGATTTAGAAAAAGTGGCTAACATGCAACATAAAGAAGCATGTTATGCTTACGGATTACTAATGTTCGCTTCTCACCAAAGTGAGAACAAGAACATCGGGCTACAACTATTAAACAAAACGTTCCCACAAGTGACGGAATCGGTAATTGGGGTAAGAAATGAGGTTTTTAGATTGTTACGGGACTGTTGGACATTACATAACCCTCGTCCCTTTGACGACGTTACAACACGCTGTCTTATCAACGGCCATAACGGTTATGTTCCACAAGACCAAGGATGGGAAGTAATCCTAGTAAAACCAGAATGCATGACTTGTTTCTGGACGTATGAATTACGTGTCTTTAATGCCTTTGCTGAACGACTTGTGTACTAGCTAGAATTATCTTCACAACCATCTTGTATCAAATTTATTGTGTGCTATATTTCATGCTATATGTAAAATAAGCGGTATTGTAAGTTTGTAAAATATTGTGTAAAAGTTTGAACGCGAAATATTATTATAATCAGTTTTTCATATAGAATTGTAGTAGTTGAATTGTATATTAGCTACTAAGTATGAACTTAACGGGTAGGTACTACCCGAATTTAAACTTATAAAACGCTAATATGAAGAAAAAGCTTTTATAAATGAGTTCATATTATGCTATGAAATACTATTAACTACTCTTAATATTCTGTATGATTAACTTGTTCCATTTGACTATTTTTGAAGGAAATGGCACCGACTACTCGACACACCGTGAATATGAATGAAGAGGAATTCCGTACTTTTCTAGCTTCAAACATAGCCGCAGTACAGGCTGCGCTACATACCAACAATAACCTTGGATCTAGCAGTACAGGAAATCGTGTAGGATGCACCTACAAAGAATTCACTACCTGCAAACCTTTGGAATTTGATGGAACCGAAGGACCGATCGGATTGAAACGGTGGACCGAGAAGGTCGAATCGGTGTTTGCTATAAGTAAGTGTACTGAAGAGGACAAAGTGAAGTACGCTACGCATACCTTCACAGGTTCTGCGTTAACATGGTGGAATACCTATCTAGAGCAAGTGGGACAAGACGATGCGTACGCACTACCGTGGTCAGCATTCAAGCACTTGATGAACGAGAAGTATCGTCCTAGAACCGAGGTCAATAAGCTCAAGACAGAACTTAGAGGGTTACGAACCCAAGGATTTGATATTACCACGTACGAAAGACGATTCACAGAATTGTGCCTATTGTGTCCGGGAGCATTCGAAGATGAGGAAGAGAAGATCGACGCGTTTGTGAAAGGATTACCGGAAAGAATCCAAGAAGATATAAGTTCACACGAGCCCGCCTCCATACAACAGGCATGTAGAATGGCTCACAAACTAGTGAACCAGATTGAAGAAAGAATTAAAGAACAGACTGCTGAAGAGGCCAATGTGAAGCAAGTCAAAAGAAAGTGGGAGGAAAACGGTGATAAGAATCACCAATACAACAACAACAACAATTACAACAATAATCGCAGCAATTATCCCAACAATCGTAACATCAATCGCAACTACAACAAACGGCCCAACAACAACAACAACAACAACAACAACAACAACAGCAACTACAACAATCATCCCAACAACAATAATAACCGCAACAACAACAACAATCAGAAGTAGCTATGCCAAAGGTGTGAAAAGTATCACTCGGGGTTCTGCACTAAATTTTGCAACAAGTGTAAAAGAAATGGTCATAGCGTGGTGAAGTGTGAGGTCTACGGACCAGGGGTTAATAGAACGAAAGGAACAAATGGTGTCGGAACGAGTAATGGCGGAGCAAGTAGTGTCGGAGCAAGTTATGCCAATGTAGTTTGTTATAAATGTGGAAAACCGGGCCACATTATTAGAAATTGCCCGAACCAGGAGAACACGAATGGACAAGGCCGCGGAAGAGTTTTCAATATTAATGCGGCAGAGGCACAGGAAGACCCGGAGCTTGTTACGGGTACGTTTCTTATTGACAATAAATCTGCTTACTTTTTATTTGATTCGGGTGCGGATAGAAGCTATATGAGTAGAGATTTTTGTGCTAAATTAAGTTGTCCATTGACGCCTTTGGATAGTAAATTTTTACTCGAATTAGCAAATGGTAAATTAATTGCAACAGATAATATATGTCGGAATCGAGAAATTAAACTGGTTAGCGAAAAATTTAAGATTGATTTGATACCAGTAGAGTTAGGGAGTTTTGATGTGATAATCGGTATGGACTGGTTGAAAGAAGTGAAAGCAGAGATCGTTTGTTACAAAAATGCAATTCGCATTATACGAGAAAAAGGAAAACCCTTAATGGTGTACGGAGAAAAGGGCAACACGAAGCTACATCTTATTAGTAATTTGAAGGCACAAAAACTAATAAGAAAAGGTTGCTATGCTGTTCTAGCACACGTCGAGAAAGTACAAACTGAAGAAAAGAGCATCAATGATGTTCCCATTGCAAAAGAATTTCCTGATGTATTTCTGAAAGAATTACCGGGATTGCCCCCACATCGATCCGTTGAATTTCAAATAGATCTTGTACCAGGAGCTGCACCAATAGCTCGTGCTCCTTACAGACTCGCACCCAGCGAGATGAAAGAACTGCAAAGCCAATTACAAGAACTTTTAGAGCGTGGTTTCATTCGACCAAGCACATCACCGTGGGGAGCTCCTGTTTTGTTTGTCAAGAAGAAAGATGGTACATTCAGGTTGTGTATCGACTACCGAGAGTTGAACAAACTTACCATCAAGAACCGCTACCCACTACCGAGAATCGACGACTTATTTGATCAACTACAAGGCTCGTCTGTTTATTCAAAGATTGACTTACGTTCCGGGTATCATCAAATGCGGGTGAAAGAAGATGATATTCCAAAGACTGCTTTCAGAACACGTTACGGTCATTACGAGTTTATGGTCATGCCGTTTGGTTTAACTAATGCACCAGCTGTGTTCATGGACCTTATGAACCGAGTGTGTGGACCATACCTTGACAAGTTTGTCATTGTTTTCATTGATGACATACTTATTTACTCAAAGAATGACCAAGAACACGGTGAACATTTGAGAAAGGTGTTAGAAGTATTGAGGAAGGAAGAATTGTACGCTAAGTTTTCAAAGTGTGCATTTTGATTGGAAGAAGTTCAATTCCTCGGTCACATAGTGAACAAAGAAGGTATTAAGGTGGATCCGGCAAAGATAGAAACTGTTGAAAAGTGGGAAACCCCGAAAACTCCGAAACACATACGCCAGTTTTTAGGACTAGCTGGTTACTACAGAAGGTTCATCCAAGACTTTTCCAGAATAGCAAAACCCTTGACTGCATTAACGCATAAAGGGAAGAAATTTGAATGGAATGATGAACAAGAGAAAGCGTTTCAGTTATTGAAGAAAAAGCTAACTACAGCACCTATATTGTCATTGCCTGAAGGGAATGATGATTTTGTGATTTATTGTGACGCATCAAAGCAAGGTCTTGGTGGTGTATTAATGCAACGAACGAAGGTGATTGCTTATGCGTCTAGACAATTGAAGATTCACGAACAAAATTATACGATGCATGATTTGGAATTAGGCGCGGTTGTTTTTGCATTAAAGACTTGGAGGCACTACTTATATGGGGTCAACAGTATTATATATACCGACCACAAAAGTCTTCAACACATATTTAATCAGAAACAACTGAATATGAGGCAGCGTAGGTGGATTGAATTATTGAATGATTACGACTTTGAGATTCGTTACCACCCGGGGAAGGCAAATGTGGTAGCCGATGCCTTGAGCAGGAAGGACAGAGAACCCATTCGAGTAAAATCTATGAATATAATGATTCATAATAACCTTACTACTCAAATAAAGGAGGCGCAACAAGGAGTTTTAAAAGAGAGAAATTTAAAGGATGAAATACCCAAAGGATCGGAGAAGCATCTTAATATTCGGGAAGACGGAACCCGGTATAGGGCTGAAAGGATTTGGGTACCAAAATTTGGAGATATGAGAGAAATGGTACTTAGAGAAGCTCATAAAACCAGATACTCAATACATCCTGGAACGGGGAAGATGTACAAGGATCTCAAGAAACATTTTTGGTGGCCGGGTATGAAAGCCGATGTTGCTAAATACGTAGGAGAATGTTTGACGTGTTCTAAGGTCAAAGCTGAGCATCAAAAACCATCAGGTCTACTTCAACAACCTGAAATACCGGAATGGAAATGGGAAAACATTACCATGGATTTCATCACTAAATTGCCAAGGACTGCAAGTGGTTTTGATACTATTTGGGTAATAGTTGATCGTCTCACCAAATCAACACATTTCCTGCCAATAAGAGAAGATGACAAGATGGAGAAGTTAGCACGACTGTATTTGAAGGAAGTCGTCTCCAGACATGGAATACCAATCTCTATTATCTCTGATAGCGATGGCAGATTTATTTCAAGATTCTGGCAGACATTACAGCAAGCATTAGGAACTCGTCTAGACATGAGTACAGCCTATCATCCACAAACTGATGGGCAGAGCGAAAGGATGATACAAACGCTTGAAGACATGCTACGAGCATGTGTTATTGATTTCGGAAACATTTGGGATCGACATCTACCGTTAGCAGAATTTTCCTACAACAACAGCTACCATTCAAGCATAGAGATGGCGCCGTTTGAAGCACTTTATGGTAGAAAGTGCAGGTCTCCGATTTGTTGGAGTGAAGTGGGGGATAGACAGATTACGGGTCCGGAGATTATACAAGAAACTACCGAGAAGATCATCCAAATTCAACAACGGTTGAAAACCGCCCAAAGTCGACAAAAGAGCTACGCTGACATTAAAAGAAAAGATATAGAATTTGAAATTGGAGAGATGGTCATGCTTAAAGTTGCACCTTGGAAAGGCGTTGTTCGATTTGGTAAATGAGGGAAATTAAATCCAAGGTATATTGGACCATTCAAGATTATTGATCGTGTCGGACCAGTAGCTTACCGACTTGAGTTACCTCAACAAATCGCGGCTGTACATAACACTTTCCACGTCTCGAATTTGAAGAAATGTTTTGCTAAAGAAGATCTCACTATTCCGTTAGATGAAATCCAAATCAACGAAAAACTTCAATTCATCGAAGAACCCGTCGAAATAATGGATCGTGAGGTTAAAAGACTTAAGCAAAACAAGATACCAATTGTTAAGGTTCGATGGAATGCTCGTAGAGGACCCGATTTCACCTGGGAGCATGAAGATCAGATGAAGAAGAAATACCCGCATCTATTTCCAGAAGATTCGTCAACACCTTCAACAGCTTAAAATTTCGGGACGAAATTTATTTAACGGGTAGGTACTGTAGTGACCCGAACTTTTCCATGTTTATATATATTAATTGAGATTGATACTTACATGATTAAATGTTTCCAACATGTTAAGCAATCAAACTTGTTAAGACTTGATTAATTGAAATATGTTTCATATAGACAATTGACCACCCAAGTTGACCGGTGATTCACGAACGTTAAAACTTGTAAAAACTATATGATGACATATATATGGATATATATATAGTTAACATGATACTATGATAAGTAAACATATCATTAAGTATATTAACAATGAACTACATATGTAAAAACAAGAATACTAACTTAGTGATTTTTAAACGAGACATATATGTAACGATTATCGTTGTAAAGACATTTAATGTATATATATCATATTAAGAGATATTCATACATGATAATATCATGATAATATAATAATTTAAAATCTCATTTGATATTATAAACATTGGGTTGACAACATTTAACAAGATCGTTAACCTAAAAGTTTCAAAACAACACTTACATGTAACGACTAACGATGACTTAACGACTCAGTTAAAATGTATATACATGTAGTGTTTTAATATGTATTTATACACTTTTGAAAGACTTCAATACACTTATCAAAATACTTCTACTTAACAAAAATGCTTACAATTACATCCTCGTTCAGTTTCATCAACAATTCTACTCGTATGCACCCGTATTCGTACTCGTACAATACACAGCTTTTAGATGTATGTACTATTGGTATATACACTCCAATGATCAGCTCTTAGCAGCCCATGTGAGTCACCTAACACATGTGGGAACCATCATTTGGCAACTAGCATGAAATATCTCATAAAATTACAAAAATATGAGTAATCATTCATGACTTATTTACATGAAAACAAAATTACATATCCTTTATATCTAATCCATACACCAACGACCAAAAACACCTAAAAACACTTTCATTCTTCAATTTTTTTCATCTAATTGATCTCACTCAAGTTCTATCTTCAAGTTCTAAGTGTTCTTCATATATTCTACAAGTTCTAGTTACATAAAATCAAGAATACTTTCAAGTTTGCTAGCTCACTTCCAATCTTGTAAGGTGATCATCCAACCTCAAGAAATCTTTATTTCTTATAGTAGGTTATCATTCTAATACAAGGTAATAATCATATTCAAACTTTGGTTCAATTTCTATAACTATAACAATCTTATTTCAAGTGATGATCTTACTTGAACTTGTTTTCGTGTCATGATTCTGCTTCAAGAACTTCGAGCCATCCAAGGATCCGTTGAAGCTAGATCCATTTTTCTATTTTCTAGTAGGTTTATCCAAGGAACTTAAGGTAGTAATGATGTTCATAACATCATTCGATTCATACATATAAAGCTATCTTATTCGAAGGTTTAAACTTGTAATCACTAGAACATAGTTTAGTTAATTCTAAACTTGTTCGCAAACAAAAGTTAATCCTTCTAACTTGACTTTTAAAATCAACTAAACACATGTTCTATATCTATATGATATGCTAACTTAATGATTTAAAACCTGGAAACACGAAAAACACCTTAAAACCGGATTTACGCCGTCGTAGTAACACCGCGGGCTGTTTTGGGTTAGTTAATTAAAAACTATGATAAACTTTGATTTAAAAGTTGTTATTCTGAGAAAATGATTTTTATTATGAACATGAAACTATATCCAAAAATTATGGTTAAACTCAAAGTGGAAGTATGTTTTCTAAAATGGTCATCTAGACGTCGTTCTTTCGACTGAAATGACTACCTTTATAAAAATGACTTGTAAATTATTTTTCCGACTATAAACCTATACTTTTTCTGTTTAGATTCATAAAATAGAGTTCAATATGAAACCATATCAATTTGATTCACTCAAAACGGATTTAAAATGAAGAAGTTATGGGTAAAACAAGATTGGATAATTTTTCTCATTTTAGCTACGTGAAAATTGGTAACAAATCTATTCCAACCATAACTTAATCAACTTGTATTGTATATTATGTAATCTTGAGATACCATAGACACGTATACAATGTTTCGACCTATCATGTCGACACATCTATATATATTTCGGAACAACCATAGACACTCTATATGTGAATGTTGGAGTTAGCTATACAGGGTTGAGGTTGATTCTAAAATATATATAGTTTGAGTTGTGATCAATACTGAGATACGTATACACTGGGTCGTGGATTGATTCAAGATAATATTTATCGATTTATTTTTGTACATCTAACTGTGGACAACTAGTTGTAGGTTACTAACGAGGACAGCTGACTTAATAAACTTAAAACATCAAAATATATTAAAAGTGTTGTAAATATATTTTGAACATACTTTGATATATATGTATATATTGTTATAGGTTCGTGAATCAACCAGTGGCCAAGTCTTACTTCCCAACGAAGTAAAAATCTGTGAAAGTGAGTTATAGTCCCACTTTTAAAATCTAATATTTTTGGGATGAGAATACATGCAGGTTTTATAAATGATTTACAAGATAGACACAAGTACGTGAAACTACATTCTATGATTGAATTATCGAAATCGAATATGCTCCTTTTTATTAAGTCTGGTAATCTAATAATTAGGGAACAGACACCCTAATTGACGCGAATCCTAAAGATAGATCTATTGGGCCTAACAAACCCCATCCAAAGTACCGGATGCTTTAGTACTTCGAAATTTATATCATATCCGAAGGGTGTCCCGGAATGATGGGGATATTCTTATATATGCATATTGTTAATGTCGGTTACCAGGTGTTCACCATATGAATGATTTTTATCTCTATGTATGGGATGTGTATTGAAATATGAAATCTTGTGGTCTATTATTATGATTTGATGTATATAGGTTAAATCTATAACTCACCAACATTTTTGTTGACGTTTTAAGCATGTTTATTCTCAGGTGATTATTAAGAGCTTCCGCTATCGCATACTTAAATAAGGACGAGATTTGGAGTCCATGCTTGTATGATATTGTGTAAAAACTGCATTCAAGAAACTTATTTTGTTGTAACATATTTGTATTGTAAACCATTATGTAATGGTCGTGTGTAAACAGGATATTTTAGATTATCATTATTTGATAATCTACGTAAAGCTTTTTAAACATTTATTGATGAAATAAAGGTTATGGTTTGTTTTAAAATGAATGCAGTCTTTGAAAAACGTCTCATATAGAGGTCAAAACCTCGCAACGAAATCAATTAATATGGAACGTTTTTAATCAATAAGAACGAGACATTTCAGTTGTAAGTTGCCTATTTTGCCCTTATGGTTTGTGCTTAGTCTTAAGTACTTTTATTTTAATTATTTTATTAGTGTTTTATTATAATTGTGTTGTGACCAGTTTGTGACAAGGGTCCCAGAACAGGTTGGTTTATTTAATTTGGACTCCGTTAGGACCGCCTAAGGAGATACGAAAGGTTATCAGATAAGATAACTGATAAATACCCGTGTGTTGAGGGGTATGGGTTTTAACCCAATTAAGTGACTAGAGAGCTGTGATTCAGCTCATTTTTCTCATTCTCTCTAAAATTCCCAAATTACATCCCGTACCTAACTTCTTATTCCTCTTGAACCCTAATTTGATTTTGTGAGCTTTTGGATTAATTGAAGTTAGCAATCGATTCCTTGTGTTCTTGTGATCATATTAAGGTAAGTATTACAAAGATTTATGTATTGATCTTGTTGAAAATTGGGTTTTAGTGTTCTTATGGGTTTTTGAAAAAATTAGCTCAAATCTTATTGTTTAATGTTCCAAAAACATCAACAGATGTTAGAAATAGGTTGTATATATGTTTAGTAGCTTCCATGTGCTTAAAATTTGATCAAAATCGCTCAAAAATCGAGTTTTGGGCTAAAAATGTTCGAAATTAGCGAACTTGTTCGAAACCAGTTGCTACAGTATTTTGCTACAGTATTGCTACAGTACCGTGTTGCTACAGTGTCACTATTTGCTACAGTGCCGAGTTGATACAATGTCACTATTTGCTACAGTACCGAGTTGCTACATCGTTACTATTTGCTACAGTACCATGTTGCTACAGTGTCACTATTTGCTACAGTACCGAGTTGCTACAGTGCCACTATTGCTACAGTACCGAGTTGCTACAGTGCCACTATTGCTACAGTACCTTTTATGAAATTGAAACGGGCGTAACTTTCAAAACGTAACTCCGTTTTTGATGAATAAACTATCGTTAGAATCGTAATAAAGAATAATTTTCAATGGTGAACTTTTAAGAAACTAGATCAAACTATTTTTGGGCCAGAAAAGGAGTTTTAGTGTGTATGTCATGTTTTGCACGCACCTGTATGCCATTATTGAGTGGAGTCATGATGTAGACTCATAAAATTATGAATATATGGTGTTATGACCTAGTTAATCGTATGAAATGATTATATTATTTATTGGATATGTATATTAACTTTGTTTGTGTTGTTCTCAGGTTATAAGGACAAGGAGGAAGCTCAAAAATAATAACTGAGCAGTTGCTGGTAATTGGTGAGTGGGTCTATCTCCGAATAGAGTTTAAGTAGCATATCATGCTACTGTGGTTGACTCTTTTACCATACATAGTGTAGAAATTGCCATGTTAGAATAATATAGTATGCCTGATGTTGTATGTGATTTATGTGTACACTGTGTGAATGGCACCAGTCGGGCTTAGGGAGACTGGGGACTCGAGACCGTGCCTAGGAGAGGTTAGAGTCCGTATGAGGTCAACCGTGCCTAGGGGAGGTTGGGTCCATAGGCTACTGATTGTGGAGTATAGTGTGAACGATGCATCCCCTGCATCTGGATAACTATACTGTGAATTGAGTAGCAGGGACTATCGGTAGACTCAAGTCCGATCAGCTAGGAGTCGTGTGCTCGTACAAGCCGCCGATCCTCGTATTGTCTTATTGTATGCTAGTTGGTAGTTAGCATGTGTTGTTGTTAGTATATAGCTTGTGTGTGACTTAAGCTATATCTGTTAGATAGATTCCATTCACTTAGCAGTGCGCTAATCCCCCACATAATTACCCCTTGCAGGTTTAGGTACTGCTAGTCGGGATGAGTGCTGATGCAGAAGACATGTTTGACAACCCTACTCTGATGTGGACTTTTGTTAAATCATGTTTTGTAATAATGTAACACCGTTGTGTAAACTTAAACTTAATTACTCAGATTAATGTAATGACGCGACTTATAGTGTGTTTGTTAATAAAGTCTTCCGCTGTGTTTTTTAAAAAAAAAATTGCCGGTGTTACAAGTTGGTATCAGAGCATGGTTTGGCAGCAAACACGTGCGCGTATTTTGTTCCCAAACCCTAAGGTAAGTCAAACATGTCTGTGGGAGTGGGGGCTAAGTGGAAAATAGGATATACGTGTGTTAGTTGTGATTGAAATAACTGTTATCCACTAAGCTTTTGTGTGAGATGTTTTGTAGGACAGATATGGCTGATAGAAACGCAACTGGCCCCTCCAACCCCGGAACATTCAGAGCACCAGAAGAGGGTGTTGAGTCGGATGATGATCAGAGTAGTTACATCCTTCAGTTAGAAAGCAAGCTAAAAGAGGCTGAGGACAAAATTAATGAGCTTGAATTGGTGAGGCATTCTGGAAATGATGATACACCACCTGGATTCCCAACAGCGCAATCTCAAACGATAACTAATGTGCCCCAGAACCAGTTTCAGAATCAAATACCTAACCAATATTATATGCCACCACAAAACACCTTTACTTACCAAAATCCCATGATGATGAATCCATACCAAATGCAAATGTTCCAACAACCTTACATGCAACCATCCAAAAGGTGTACTTATAAAAATTTTCGTGATTGCAAACCCTCCGAGTTCTCTGGAAGTACTGATCTGACTGTAACTCTCAATTGGTTACGAGAAGTTGAAAGGGTATTTGAAGCGTGTCAGTGTGAACCCGAGTTGAAGGTAACATATGCTAGTAGACTGTTGAAAGGTAGGGCTATGATTTGGTGAGATTCTTTGATTTCCAGTATACCGAAAGAGCAAGTGAGTATGATCACATGGGAGCAGTTTTATGGGAAGGTGTGTGAACAATATTGTAATCCGTTTGATATGAACCGAATCAAGACTGAGTTTCTTGAAATGAAGATGACACCTCAAATGACGATCGATGAGGTAGTAGAGAAGTTTATGGATAAACTGAGGTTTGTACATCAATGGGTGCTAGACGAAGCGTCTCGTATCCAGTATTTTGTTAATATCATTCTGCCTGAGTACAGAACTTTTGTTAGAATAGCTACATCATTGTCTCAAGCTGTTGTGATGGCTAAGATGGTAGAAAGTGATGTTCAGGCCACCAGAAACAGAATGTTTGGTAATGTGCTACAACAAGGTGGGCAAGTATCTGGTCAATCAGGATCTAAATCCAATAAGTCTAGTGGGTTTAAATCGAAGGGTAAAAGTGGTCAGAGTAGTACTGGATCTGGATCAGGTAAAGGGAATTGGTGTCACACGTGTCGATCTTCTCACAGTGGTCAGTGTTCTGAGGCTACAAGAAGATGCTTAAAGTGTGGTGTTGTTGGGCATGAGTCTTCAGCATGCCCGTATCCGAATAGTGTGTGCTGGAGTTGTCACAAACCAGGGAATCGTGCAATTAGTTGTCCTTCGAAGAGTGGTAGTTCCGGGGCAGGGTCAGGGACGCGTTCAGCATCAGCTGGAGGGTCAACTGCCTCGAATGAGCAGAAGAGGAAGAACCCTTCAACAGCAGAGGCTAGAGCTTTTCAGATGTCGGTTGAGAATGCTGTGGCAACCGACAAAGTGATCACCGGTATGTTTCTAATCAACTCAATACCTGCTCGCGTATTGTTTGATTGTGGTGCCAATAGGTGTTTTATGTCCCTAGATTTCTGTGCTAAGTTGAATTTACCAGCTACTGTGTTACCCAAGCCGGTTAGTGTAGAAGTAGCCGATGGTAAGACCACACCCGTCACAACCTATGTAACTGGGGTTTGTATAGAGATCGAAGGGAAGTCTTTCCCGGTGACTTGTTTAGTGTTACCTATTCCTAGCTTTGATGTAGTACTAGGAATGGATTGGTTGAGCTCGCTTAGGGATAATATTAAGTGCAATAGGAAAATGATTACCTTTCGTCCGACCGATGGAACCCGTGTTGTGGCCCGAGGGGAGCGGAGCGGGTATAATCTTCCGTTGATAACCATGATGAAAGCGAAAAAGTCGATGGGAAAGGGTTGTGAATCATTTCTTGCATATGTAATTGATGCGAAGAAAGAAAAGAAAACAGTGGCTGATATTCCGGTAGTATCAGAATTTTCTGAAGTGTTCCCAGATGAGTTACCAGGTCTGCCGCTGGTAAGGGAAGTCGAATATAAGATTGAGTTGGTTCCTGGAACAACTCCAGTTGCAAAAGCCCCATACCGATTAGCGCCATCTGAAATCTGTGAAATGATGTCACAGATTCAAGAACTATTAGATCGTGGGTTTATCCGACCGAGTTCTTCACCCTGGGGTGCTCCGGTATTGTTTATTAAAAAGAAAGATGGGTCAATGCATATGTGTATTGATTATCGTGAATTGAACAAAAGAACAGTGAAGAATAAGTATCCGTTACCTCGAATAGACGATTTGTTCGATCAGTTACAGAGTGCTTCATTCTTTTCTAAGATAGACTTACGATCCGGATATCATTAGGTTCGTGTTGCTGAATCAGATATACCGAAAACGGCGTTCATAACAAGGTATGGTCATTATGAATTTCTTGTCATGCCGTTTGGGTTGACGAATGCGCCAGCAATCTTCATGGATCTAATGAATAGAGTGTGTCGCCCGTTCTTAGATAAGTTTGTGAATGTGTTTATAGATGATATACTAGTGTATTTAAAGACCGAAAGTGAACATGCTGAACATCTGAGACAGGTTTTGAACATGTTGAAACGTGAACAACTATTTGCAAAATTTTCAAAGTGTGAATTTTGGTTACGTGAAGTGCAGTTTTTGGGTCATGTGATTTGTGCCGAGGGTATAAAAGTTGATCTGACAAAGATAGAAGCGGTAATGAATTGGAATTCTCCGAAGACTCCGAATGAGATTAAGAGTTTTCTGGGATTAGCCGGTTATTATCGTAGAATTATCAAGGATTTCTCGAAAATAGCGGGTCCGTTGACTAAGTTGACTCGTAAAGATGTAGCCTTTCAATGGACTGATGAACAGGAAAAGGCTTTTCAGATTTTGAAACAGCTACTGTGTCAGGCACCAGTGTTAGCTTTACCAGAAGGTTCAGACGACTTCGTGGTATACTGTGATGCATCATATGCTGGGTTGGGTTGTGTATTAATGCAAAGAGATAAAGTAATCGCCTACGCCTCGCGACAGTTGAAAGTTCATGCGAAGAATTATCCAGTGCATGATCTTGAAATGGCTGTAGTAGTGTTTGCTTTGAAACTGTGGAGACACTATTTGTATGGAACCCATTGTGTTATATGTACAGATCACAAGAGTTTGTAGTATATCTTCTCACAGAAAGAATTGAATATGCATCAGAGACGATGGCAAGAGTTGATCAAAGATTACGATTGTGAAATTAAATACCATCCGGGTAAGGCAAATGTGGTTGCAGATGCGCTAAGTCGTAAAAAGTCAAGTGAAAATGTGAAATTTCTTCGTTTGAATATAACTTCAGATTTGATTAACAGCTTAAAAACCATTCAGGCCTGTGCTTTAGAGGATGAACATATTAAATCTGAACAAATGACCAAACGAAAAGTGGACTTAATTGATGACTCACGTGGACTAAAGACCTTAAACAATCTTGTTTGGGTGCCTAAGCTTGGAGATTTGAGGGATTTAATCATGACGGAAGCTCACAAATCCAGATTGACAGTACATCCGGGTAGTAATAAGATGTATCATGATTTGAAAACAGTGTATTGGTGGCCAACAATGAAATCAGATATCGCCCGTTATGTAAAAAAGTGTCATATATGTGCTCAAGTGAAGGCAGAACATCAGAAACCTTATGGTTCGTCATGTCAGTTACAGATTTCAGAGTGGAAATGGGAACATATAACGATGGATTTTGTGACCAAATTACCTCGAACTCAGAAAAGACATGATATGATTTGGGTAATAGTGGATCGTCTAACTAAAAGTGCTCATTTTCTTGCTACTCGTGAGACAGCTTCGTTAAGTGAGTTAGCCGAATTGTATGTGAACGAAATAGTTAGTCGTCATGGTGTGCCGTTATCGGTCGTTTCAGACAGAGATTCCAGATTTGTGTCAAATTTTTGGAATAGTCTTCAACACAATCTGGGTACACGTGTGAATTTAAGTACAGCTTATCATCCTCAGACAGACGGACAGAGTGAAAGAACGATACAGACTTTGGAGGATATGTTAAGGGCTTGTGTGTTAGAATACGGTGGTTCGTGGGATACACATTTGCCGTTGGTCGAATTCGCGTATAATAATTCATATCATTCGAGTATAGGGATGCCGCCCTATGAAATGTTATACGGTCGTCGTTGCAGAACTCCGACTTGTTGGTTAGAAGTCGGGGAGAAACAGTTTGCAGGTCCCGAAATTGTTCAAATGACAGTCGAAAAAGTTGCAATTGCGAGAGAAAAGTTGAAAGTCGCTAGAGATAGGCAGAAAATGTATGCTGATCCGCGTTGTGATGACCCGGAAAATTTCGACTAATTTAAACCAATTCTCTATACGATTTATTATTTTGACACGTTAAAACAAAGTCTGTTAGATTGAGTCTCAAAATTTTAGAACTGTTTCATATATACAATTACCTTTGACTACTCTCGACGATTCATGAACAATTATATGTATGTATATATATATATATATATGTACAAGTAAAAATGACTTTGCCACAGTAAAACACTATTTGCTACAGTAAAACACTATTTGCTACAGTGAAACCGTATTTTGCTACTATTTGCTATAGTAAAACACTTTACGGTAGAAAGTGCAGATCTCCTATCTGTTGGAGTGAAGTAGGAGAAAGACAACTTACTGGACCAGAAATTATTCATGAAACCACCGACAAGATCATTCAAATACAACAGCGATTGAAAACGGCCACGAGTCGCCAAAAGAGTTATGCTAATGTAAGAAGAAAACCGCTAAAATTTCAAGTGGGCGACAAAGTCATGTTGAAAGTGTCACCCTGGAAAGGCGTTGTACGATTCGGTAAATGAGGAAAGCTAAGTCCTAGGTACGTAGGACCCTTTGAAATAACCAAAAGAATTGGAGCAGTTGCTTATCGATTAAAGCTACCGCAAGAACTTAGTAGTGTTCATGACACATTTCACGTGTCAAATTTAAAGAAATATTTAGCTGAAGAGGATGTCGTAATTCCTCTTGACAAAATACGAATCAATGATAAACTCCATTTTATCGAAGAACCTGTTGAAATCATGGACCGTGAGGTCAAACAATTAAAACAAAGCAAAATACCGATAGTTAGGGTTCGTTGGAACGTTAGACGAGGACCCAAGTTTACTTGGGAACGTGAGGATCAAATGAAGCAAAAGTATCCACATTTGTTCACTGATATCGCTCATAAAACAAGTACTACTCAAAATTTCGAGACGAAAATTTATTTAACGGGGAGGTTATGTGATGACCCGGAAAATTTCGACTAATTTAAACCAATTCTCTATACGATTTATTATTTTGACACGTTAAAACAAAGTCTGTTAGATTGAGTCTCAAAATTTTAGAACTGTTTCATATATACAATTACCTTTGACTACTCTCGACGATTCATGAACAATTATATGTATGTATATATATATGTACAAGTAAAAATGACTTTGCTACAGTAAAACACTATTTGCTACAGTAAAACACTATATGCTACAGTAAAACACTATTTGCTACAGTAAAACACTATTTGCTACAGTGAAACCGTATTTTGCTACAGTACTTCAGTGAATTGCTATTTGCTACAGTAAATACTATTTGCTACAGTAACACTATTTGCTACAGTACACTATTTGATGTCGACGAACTAGAAAACAAACAGAAATGAGCTGTCCAGCCTAGCCATGCGATCGCATGGCAAAAGCACTGAAACCCATGCGATCGCATGGGGACCAAAATCAGGAAACATGCCTATAAAAGGCAGTTTACTCGACGAAATATTTCAAAATAAATTTTCAGTGTATATTTATATTTATATTATAATTATAATTTTAAATTTAAGTTTAATAATAATAAGGTATATACGAGGGTGTTTTTAATTCGGATTTCAAACCGTTTTAAGCTAAGAAAATATTGGGTATTGTTCTTGAATCCAAGGCCAACCATACAGTCATCTACCATCATTACGTCTACGCAATTTGTCTATAATATTGAGTCTCAATATTGAATCGTGAGTTTATAGTCTCCCTTTTTAAATACTTTAAATATTTTTGAGCTGAGAATACATGCAATTTATTTTAAACGCAATAAGACACAAGTACATACTAAATTCTACACTGAGTTAAACCGAAAATCTCTTAGCTTTGGTAACTAGTAGCTTCCAGTACATAGGATATGGACTGGTGGGCGCGAATAATTGTATATGGATCCATAGGGCTTGACATCCCCGTCCGAGCTAGAGCGCAAGCCTTTTAACGGACGTATGTTATTTGAGTTTAAGACACGTTGGTTTGCGTGTATTAAAACGAATGGGGTAATTATCACTATAGCGTTAAGTTTAGTTACCAGGGTGCTCTGTTACGTAGAATCTATTGATAAACTTTTGATGAAATCTTGTGGTCTATCTTTATATATGTTTATGACTCGAGCAATTAAACCTATAACCCACCAACATTCGTGTTGACTTTTTAGCATGTTTTATTCTCAGGTCCTTAGACTGCTTCCGCTGTGATATGCTTGTTGCCTGCATGGAGTCTCTCATGCTTTGTATAAAGTTTATTGCATTCTAAATAAAACTGCGTTGTGTAATAAATAATTGGACTGTGATGTCAACCTGTAAATTAAAGACTTATGTATTTTGGGGTTTTGCTTATACCTAAGCACTCGCCCACATGATTATGACTATTTATGTTTAGAAAGTCTCGTATTTTAATGAATGCAATATTTTATCAAAACGTATCATATAGAGGTCAAAACCTCACTATGGAATCAATGATTAACGTGCCGCGTCAATAGCGATTTTGACGGGTCGTTACACGCGTAGACGTCCGGTAACCTTTAATGTGGGAGAACGAGTGTATCTGAAAGTTTCACCGTGGAAAGGGGTTATCAGATTCGGTAAACGTGGTAAGTTAGCACCGAGATTTATTGGTCCGTTTCCGATCAGTGAAGTGTCAAATGATCAGACTTTGGTGTTAGATCTTCCGTCAGAGTTAGCCGGTATTCATAATACATTCAACGTGTGTTATCTTCGTAAGTGTAAAGTCGACGATGAAACACAACTTCTTCCTTTAGAAGATTTAAGGGTCGATTTGAATAAGAAATTGGTGGAAGATCCGGTCCGTGTGGTTGACCAAAAGGTGACTAAGCTGAGAAAGAAAGAGATTCCGATGGTGTTGATTGAGTGGAAACACAGTTTGGGTTCTAATCTTACGTGGGAAACGGAAGAGTTGATGAGAAAACGCTACCCTCATTTGTTTGACCAAGACCAGATTCCGAGGACGGAATCTTCTTAAGGGGGTGAATTTGTAACAAACTGAAACCCGGGCTAGTTGTAAGTTGCCTATTTTTCCCTTAGGGTTTGTGCTTAGTCTTAAGTGCTTTTATTTTAATTATTTTATTAGTGTTTTATTATAATTGTGTTGTGACCAGTTTGTGACAAGGGTCCCAGAACAGGTTGGTTTATTTAATTTGGACTCCGTTAGGACCGCCTAAGGAGATACGAAAGGTTATCAGATAAGATAACTGATAAATACCCGTGTGTTGAGGGGTATGGATTTTAACCCAATTAATTGACTAGAGAGCTGTGATTCAACTCATTTTTCTCCTTCTCTCTAAAATTCCCAAATTACATCCCATACCTAACTTCTTATTCCTCTTTAACCCTAATTTGATTTTTTGAGCTTTTGGATTAATTGAAGTTATCAATCGATTCCTTGTGTTCTTGTGATCATCTTAAGGTATGTATTACAAAGATTTATGTATTAATCTTGTTGAAAATTGGGTTTTAGTGTTCTTATGGGTTTTTGAAAAACTTAGCCCAAATCTTGTTGTTTAATGTTCCAAAAACATCAATAGATGTTAGAAATAGGTTGTATATATGTTTAGTAGCTTCCATGTGCTTAAAATTTGATCAAAATCGCTCAAAAATCGAGTTTTGGGCGAAAAATGTTCGAAATCAACGAACTTGTTCGAAACCAGTTGCTACAGTATTTTTGCTACAGTTTTTTCCTACAGTATTTGCTACAGTACGAGTTTATACAGTGTCACTATTTGCTACAGTACCGAGTTGCTACAGTGTCACTATTTGCTACAGTACCGTGTTGCTACAGTGTCACTATTTGCTACAGTACCCGAGTTGCTACAGTGCCACTGTTGCTACATTACCTTTTATGAAATTGAAAAGGGCGTAACTTTCAAAACATAACTCCGTTTTTGATGAATAAACTATCGTTAGAATCGTAATAAAGAATAATTTTCAATGGTGAACTTTTAAGAAACTAGATCAAACTTTTTTTGAGCCGGAAAAGGAGTTTTAGTGTGTATGTCGTGTTTTGCACGCACCTGTATGCCATTATTGAGTGGAGTCATGACGTAGACTCATAAAATTATGAATATATGGTGTTATGACCTAGTTAATCGTATGAAATGATTATATTATTTATTGGATATGTATATTAATTTTGTTTGTGTTGTTCTCAGGTTATAAGGACAAAGAGGAAGCTCAAAAATAATAACTGAGCAGTTGCTGGTAATTGGTGAGTGGGTCTATCTCCGGTAGAGTTTAAGTAGCATATCATGCTACTGTGGTTGACTCTTTTATCACGCATAGTGTAGAAATTTCCATGTTAGAATAATATAGTATGCCTGATGTTGTATGTGATTTATGTGTACACTGTGTGAATGGCACCAGTCGGGCTTAGGGAGACTGGGGACTCGAGACCGTGTCTAGGAAAGGTTAGAGTGCGTATGAGGTCAACCGTGCCTAGGGGAGGTTGGGTCCATAGGCTACTGATTGTGGAGTATAGTGTGAACAATGCATCCCCTGCATCTGGATAACTATACTGTGAATTGAGTAGCAGGGACTATCAGTAGACTCAAGTCCGATCATCTATGAGTCGTGTGCTCGTACAAGCCGCCGATCCTCGTATTGTCTTATTGTATGCTAGTTGGTAGTTAGCATGTGTTGTTGTTAGTATATAGCTTGTGTGTGACCTAAGCTATATCTGTTAGATAGATTCCATTCACTTAGCAGTGCGCTAATCCCCTACATAATTACCCCTTGCAGGTTTAGGTACTGCTAGTTGGGATGGGTGATGATGCAGAAGACATGTTTGACAACCCTTCTCTGATGTGGACTTTTGTTTAAATCATGTTTTGTAATAACGTAACACCGTTTTGTAAACTTAAACTTAATTACTCAGATTAATGTAATGACACGACTTATAGTGTGTTTGTTAATAAAGTCTTTCGCTGTGTTTTAAAAAAAAAATTTGCCGGTGTTACACCGTCCAGCAAATCTGGACGCCGTCCAGATGCACTACCAGATTCTGTTTGGTTTGGTCATTTTACGAAAAATGTTTGCCATGCTATGGACCTCTGATTCACATGTAACTTATTCTAACATGCTCATATATGATTAAAAACCTCAGAAAAATAGTTCGGGACCCGACCCGAATGTGTTGACTTTTTCATTGACTTTGACCCGACCAAAGTTGACTTTTAATCAAACTTAACCAAATACTTATGCAATCATTCTAACATGCTTTTATACTTGTACCTTGCATGAAACATGACAATTTGATTCACATGCTATTATAATCGAGTCTTAACGAGCCATAGGACTAATTGAACACTTTGACCGACCGTGTTTACCGATATTGATACAAACCTATTTGTTTAGGTCAAGACTAGCATTCGTTCTTGCACACATTTACTTGTTGAAGTACTTTTACATACGTGCACTCAAGGTGAGATCATAGTCCCACTTTTACTCTTTTGAACTTACAATTGGGATGAGAAAACATAAACATTTCTTTTTACTAAGTGAACAAAAGTACAGGAAAACAAACATTCTACATACGAGTTTAGAACAAAATCCTCAATTCGATTATCATTAGTTACACTTGATGGGTGTAAGCGAGAACTTATGTTGTATGGATCCATATGGGTTTGACAAACCCTCATTCAGACGGTTCGCTACCGTTTACGAATGAAATATATTTTTGAGAAACATTGTATGTTCTAACACTATTGTGATGGGGTTCTATGGAAGGAATGTTAAGCATTGATAATTGGGTGCTCCTGAATATTAACTTTTGGAATGTATTACTATTATATAAATGTTACAAATCTTGTGGTTCACTTGTACTTACTTACTTAAACCTATGATTTCACCAACGTTTTCGTTGACAGATTTCTATGTTTTTCTCAGGTCCTTGAACGTTTTGTGATACGTGCTTCTGCTCTTTACTTTTGGTACTTGCTTGGATGTCGAGTATACAGGCATACGTGGAGCGTCTTTTGACTACTTTTAAATTATGTCGCATATGTTTCAATTGTACTTTAAACTTTATAACGTAACTAGTTGTCGAACTACTTTGTAAACCTTGGAACATCTTTACTTTTGAAATGAATGCGATATACTTTTGGTCAAACATTGTTTTAAAGACTTATGACCACGTAACGGGACCTAAGTAGACGGCGCCGTCAATGACGATTTTGTCGGGTCGCTACAGATGGTATCAGAGCATTGGTTGTAAGGATTTAGAGTTCATTGGTGTCAACCCCGAGTCATAGGGTACATTAGTGAATCTAGACTACAACCGGCATATAGACTTGAAGTAGGAATTACTTGACTACTTGTGCATTTATACTCGAACGTTACTACTCATATCTACTCTTATTTCATCTTAATCTCACGATGTTTAATTTGATTGACGCGCCACCTTGACTTAGTGAAATAATGTCGAATGCACATATGAATTAGGGTAATATAATTTCCGGGATTATATTACGGTGACTCATATGAACGTTTCGACATTATGACTGATAATGCTAAAAACGAACATATATTTCATAGCATTATTCCTCAAGAAAGACAAGCTTTTAGTTGCAATTGTTCTATTTACAAGTGATATTCGTTTAAATAATAAAAGGTGAAGACAAAAGACAGATTCGACGAATTGAAGACGCAAACGACCAAAAAGCTCAAAAGTACAAAAGACAATAAAGAGGTTCCAATTATTGATAAGAAACGTCTCGAAATTACAAGAGTACAAGATTCAAAACGCAAAGTACAAGATATTAAATTGTACGCAAGGACGTTCGAAAATCCGGAACCGGGACCAGAGTCAACTCTCAACGCTCGACGCAACGGACTAAAAATTACAAGTCAACTATGCACATAAATATAATATAATATTTAAATAATTCTTATAATTATTTAATATATTATATTTATATTTAAAACCGTCGGCAAGAAAGACTCCAAAAGGGACTGAGCTGTAATTTCAATCTCCGCGACTCGCGGAGTTTGAAGGCCAAAAATGCCGCGAGTCGCGGAGCCCCAAAAGTTGAAAATCCCTATAAAAGCAAACGAATTCTGATCGAAAAAAATCATCAAAAATATATCCATCCATCTCTCTATCTATATCGTATATATTTATATTTATATTTTAATTTTAATTTTAATTATAATTCTAATAATAAGGGTATGTTAGCGAATGTTGTAAGGGTGTAAGTCAAAATTCTGTCCGTGTAACGCTACGCTATTTTTAATCATTGTAAGTTATGTTCAACCTTTTTAATTTAATGTCTCGTAGCTAAGTTATTATTATGCTTATTTAATCCAAAGTAATCATGATGATGGGCTAATTACTAAAATTGGGTAATTGGGCTTTGTACCATAATTGGGGTTTGGATAAAAGAACGACACTTGTGGAAATTAGACTATGGGCTATTAATGGGTTTTATATTAACTAAACAATACCTTGTTAATTTAATATACAAACTTATAATTTGACGTATTTATATATAACCACATACGCTTGACTGGGTACGGTGGGCGGGATATCTATAAATACCAATAATTATTCATTTTACCGGATACGGAACTGGATTAATAGTTAATAGACTTGTTGAAACAGGGGTGAATTACATTCAAGGGTAATTGGTGTAATTGTTAACAAAGTAGTAAAACCTTGGTTTACACGCAGTCGATAACCTGGTGTATTCATTAAACAAAGTATTAAAACCTTGTTACAATTCGAATCCCCAATTAGTTGGAATATTTGACTTCGGGAATAAGAATAATTTGACGAAGGCTTTCGCTCTTTATATTTATGACTGATGGACTATTATGGACAAATCCGTATGGACATATTAAATAATCCAGGACAAAGGACAATTAACCCATGGGCTTAAAATGAACACGTCAAACATCATGATTACGGAAGTTTAAATAAGCATAATTCTTTTATTTTATATTTAATTTCCTTTATTTTATATTTAATTGCACTTCTAATTATCGCATTTTTATTGTTATTGTATTTAATTGCACTTTTAATTATCGTACTTTTTAATTATCGCAAGTTTATTTTATCGCACTTTTATTATTCGCAATTGTTATTTACTTTACGCTTTAATTTAAGTCTTGTATTTATATTTATTATTTTACATTTGGTTTTAACTGCGACTAAAGTTTTAAAATCGACAAACCGGTCATTAAACGGTAAAAACCCCCCTTTATAATAATAATATTACTTATATATATATATATATATATATATTTGTATTTTTATAAAAGTAAACAAATATAGCGTTAAGCTTTGTTTAAAAAGATTCCCTGTGGAACGAACCGGACTTACTAAAAACTACACTACTGTACGATTAGGTACACTGCCTATAAGTGTTGTAGCAAGGTTTAAGTATATCCATTCTCTAAATAAATAAATATCTTGTGTAAAATTGTATCGTATTTAATAGTATTTCCTGC
This sequence comes from Rutidosis leptorrhynchoides, assembly GCF_046630445.1. Taxonomy (NCBI): domain Eukaryota; kingdom Viridiplantae; phylum Streptophyta; class Magnoliopsida; order Asterales; family Asteraceae; genus Rutidosis; species Rutidosis leptorrhynchoides. Next base: position 358,707,684 of record NC_092341.1, on the reverse strand, counting down.
TAAAATTTAATAGTATTTTATACCCCTTAGCTTTAACATCAAGTATTTTTGGCGCCGCTGCCGGGGACTCTCTTACACGCCGGAAGCGCAACGCTAATATAAAAAAAAAAAATTTTAGTTTACTTTTATTAAAATTCGTTTTTATAAAAATACGTTTTAAATATTCGAAAATATAAAAAGAAAAATAAAAATATAAATATTTTTAGGAGTTTGATAAATATTTAAGTTTTATAAAGTTTCTTTAGTTTGTAAAAATATAAGTTTTATTTAATTTATTTTATAAATATATTTTATAAATATAAAAATTGAAAAAAAATAAAATATATATATAAATCTAGTTTTACGATTTTTATTTATAAAATTATAAAGTAATTCTATTTTTATTTTAGTATTTAAATATAATTTTTTATTATATATAACTTTTAGATTATAAAAATGAAAATTATAAAACATAAAAAAAAAATAAAAAAAAAAACGCGTCGAATTTTAAATATCCTGTCAGTTGAAAACTGGAACCCCGCGACTCGCGAGGTTTAATGCCTCGATTACCGCAACTCGCGGAGTAACTCTGACACGCGACAGAACCCTAATTCAGTATTAATTACGAATTATTATTATAATTATTATTATAAAACCCTAATTAGGTTTTAATTAAATATTTATTTTAGTTTTTATTATTATTTTGTATATTTTGTTTAAATTAGTTTAATTAAATTATAAAATTAATAGTTTTAATAAATAAATAATATAAAAATAATATTTTTATAAAAATTGTACTTTTTACAACTTTTTGTATATTTTTATATTTTGTCCCTTTTTAATTGTTTTAGCGTAATATTTGTATTTTTCGCTCATATTTAGTTTTAAACTTAGTTTTTGCCATAGTTATTTTTACTCCTAGATTTTTAGGCTTTTCCGTAGAATTCCTTAAGTTCTTTTTCTTTAGACTAAGATTTAGGTGCTTTAGAATTTTGCGACGTTTTTTTTTTTAAGTTTTAGTTTTTTTTTAAGTTATTTTCATTTGGGATATAGTTTTTCCTGTAAGCTTTAATATTTTAGATTATCATTCCAATTAGTAATCTCAATTTGCGATTATAATTTTAAGTTAGTTGTAGTAATAAGGTTAGGTTAGTCAAGTGTTTTTAAGTTTTATAAGTTTCTTTTATTTTTCTGTCACCTTTTATTTTTCAACCATTTTTCTTTTTTGACCTTTTTCCGACGAACTCTTTTTCTTTCTTATTTCTCGCTATTCTAGTTTTAGGACATAGATTTTTATTCTACTTCTTATCTAAATTTCTTAAAATTACGAAAATTTATTTTAAGTGGTTAAATTGATAGACATCAAAATTTTCTGGTTCGTAGTAATAGTTGGATTTGTACGTGGACCGGGTTATTGGAGCCAAACAGTCCTCAATTATATTGAGACCAAACGAATCCTACCCCTCTGCTGCATCTTTTGGCTATTCGAAACGTGGGCAAAATCAGAAAAGTCTATTGATTGGATAACTTATTATAATTTTTCTTTCCTTTTAAAAACTAATAGGATATTCAGTGAATGCACCGAGCAAGACGTTCACCACCTTTTGTACGTTCACCACCTGTAACTAGATCAAGATATTTAGCAAATATTACTGCCGTTGATTTTTCTTTAGAATCGTCATCCAGTCAACCAAGTACTTCAGTTCAAATTTCCGATAATCCATTTTTTGAACCCGACCTCACAATTGAGAATCCGGAGAATATTCAGGAACGATTCGTAGATCCTGAACCACTAAACTTTCCTCCGGAACCACCAATCATTCAAACAGAGATTGTTGAGGAACGAACCATTAAATCAGAATCCTCTAGTGATTCCGATTCAACAAGTTCAATTATGGAGAATCTGGAACCTTTAAGTATGGAAGACCGAATGAGAGCTAAACGCACTGGCCAAGGTCACGCAATTACTCATCCAGACATTAATGCGCCAGATTATGAAATCAAAGGACAAATTCTACACATGGTGACTAATCAATGCCAATTTAGTGGTGCGCCGAAGGAAGATCCAAATGAACATCTACGTACCTTTAATAGGATCTGCACACTATTTAAAATCCGAGAAGTGGAGGATGAACAGATATATCTCATGTTATTTCCCTGGACTTTAAAGGGAGAAGCCAAAGATTGGTTGGAATCGTTACCTGAAGGGGCGATCGATACATGGGATGTTTTAGTTGACAAATTTCTTAAACAATTCTTTCCTGCATCTAAAGCCGTAAGAATTCAAGCAGAAATTGTTACGTTCACACAGAAGCCAAATGAAACTCTATATGAGGCGTGGACAAGATATGGAAAGTTATTATGAGGATGTCCGCAACATGGTTTAGACACCTGTCAAATAGTACAAATATTCTACCAAGGATGCGACATCACTACAAGGAAAGACATAGATATAGCAGCTGGTGGTTCTATTATGAAGAAAACCGAAACTGATGCTTACAAAATTATTGATAACACTGCTTCCCACTCACATGAGTGGCACCAAGAAAAAGATATCGTTAGATCATCTAAAGCAGCTAGAGCCGATTCTAGCCATGACTTAGATTCCATTTCCGCAAAGATAGATGCTGTCGAGAGACGAATGGAAAAGATGACTAAAGATATTCACTCAATACGAATTAGTTGTGAGCAGTGTGGAGGACCACATTTGACAAAAGATTGTCTCAGTATTGAATTAACAATGGAACAAAGAGAGAATATTTCATACATAAACCAAAGGCCTGGAAATAATTATCAGAATAATTATCAACCGCCAAGACCGATTTACAATCAAAACCAGAATTATAACCGAAATATTCCATACAACAACCAATAAGGTCCTAGCAATCAACAAGTATCCAATAATACTTACAACCAGCAAAGACCTAATTTTCAAAACAAACCACCACAACAAACCGATGATAAAAAGCCGAATTTAGAAGATATGATGACGAAGCTAGTTGAAACTCAAACGCAGTTTTTCACATCTCAAAAACAAACCAATGAACAAAATGCTCAAGCATTTAGAAATCAACAAGCTTCTATTCAAAATCTGGAACAAGAAGTAAGTAACCTAGCAAGGTTAATAGGTGAAAAAAAATCGGGAAGTCTACCTAGTGATACAAATGCTAACCCCCGGAATGAAACAGCTAAAGCCATTACCACAAGAAGTGGAACAACACTTAAACCACCTGAAATACCTGTAACTTCTGATGAAGCTATTCCTACTCCACAAGAACCACAACCTGATCAAGATAAGGAAAAAGAACCGGTAGTTGAAAAGGTTAATGAAGATAACACAGTTAAGGATAAACCTTATGTTAAACCATACCAACCACCACTTCCTTACCCGAGTAAAATGAAGAAAGAGAAACTTGAAGCCGAGCAATCCAAATTCTTGGATATGTTTAAACAGATAAATGTAAATCTTCCTTTCATTGATGTAATTTCAGGAATGCCTAGATATGCTAAATTCTTGAAAGATCTAATCTCAAATAGAAAGAAAATGGAAGAACTCTCGGCTGTTACTATGAATGTTAATTGTTCAGCAGTGCTGTTGAATAAGATACCAGAAAAATTATCTGATCCAGGAAGTTTCACAATTCCATGTTTTCTGGGTAGTCTTAGTTCAATAAAAGCATTGGCAGACTTAGGTGCTAGTATAAATCTAATGCCGTATTCACTATACACTAAACTAGATCTTGGAGAATTGAAACCAACAAGAATAAGCATACAACTAGCCGATAGATCAATAAAATATCCTAGAGGGATAATGGAGAACATGCTAGTTAAAGTTGGTACTTTAGTATTTCCAGTAGATTTTGTTGTTCTGGACATGGAAGAAGATTCTCAAGTTCCTCTCATATTAGGAAGACCATTCTTAAACACGGCTAAAGCAATGATAGGCGTGTTCGATAAGAAATTGACCCTAAGTATAGAGGATGAGAGTGTTACCTTTTCAGTTGATAGAGCAATGCAACAACCACAATCTGCAGATGATACATGTTATTATATTCAAACTATAGATGCACATGCAGAATTATTAGAAGAATTTCCAGAATTACAAGGAACAGGAGAATGTTCTTTAGGAGAAGGTAATGAACCAATTGATGAAGCTGAAATGTTAGCTACACTTATAGCTAATGGATATGAACCAACAACAGAAGAAATTCAAATGCTAAAAGAAGAAGACAGATATCGATACAAATCATCGATAGAAGAACCTCCAAAATTAGAGTTAAAGCCACTTCCAAACCATTTGGAATACGCTTATTTACATGGTGAATCTGAATTACCTGTAATAATATCGTCTTCTCTTACTGAAAATGAGAAATCACAACTCATTTCTGTGTTGAAAGCTCATAAACCAGCCATTGCATGGAAGATTCATGATATTAAAGGAATAAGTCCTTCGTATTGCACACATAAAATCCTTATGGAAGAAGGTCATAAAACGTATGTGCAACGCCAACGAAGACTAAATCCTAATATGCAAGATGTAGTTAAGAAAGAGATTATTAAACTGCTAGACGCAGGTTTAATTTATCCAATTTCTGATAGTCCATGGGTAAGCCCAGTTCAATGTGTGCCTAAGAAGGGTGGCATGACTGTCATTACAAATGAAAAAAATGAGCTTATTCCTACTAGGACTGTAACAGGATGGCGTGTATGTATTGATTATAGAAAATTAAATGACGCCACCAGAAAAGATCACTTTCCCTTACCTTTCATAGATCAAATGTTGGAAAGATTAGCCGAAAATAGTTACTATTGTTTTCTAGACGGATTTTCCGGATATTTTCAAATTCCAATAGCACCCGAAGATCAAGAGAAAACCACATTCACGTGCCCTTATGGTACTTTTGCTTACAAACGCATGCCATTTGGACTTTGTAACGCCCCTGCAACCTTTCAAAGGTGTATGATGGCAATTTTTCACGACATGATAGAAGAATGCATGGAAGTTTTCATGGATGACTTTTCAGTCTTCGGTGATACATTTGAATCATGTCTAGTTAATCTTGAACGAATGCTTATTAGATGCGAACAATCAAATCTAGTACTTAATTGGGAGAAATGCCATTTCATGGTTAAAGAAGGCATCGTTCTTGGACATAAAATTTCAAAAGAAGGAATTGAAGTGGATAGAGCTAAAGTAGATGTAATTGCTAAACTTCCACATCCCACCAATGTTAGAGGAGTTAGGAGTTTTCTAGGGCATGCCGGTTTTTACCGACGTTCCATAAAAGATTTTTCTAAAATTGCCACTCCTATGAATAAACTCCTAGAAAAGGATGCTCCATTCATCTTTTCAGATGAGTGTATCAAATCTTTTAATATTCTTAAAGAGAAACTCACTAATGCGCCGATCATGATAACACCAAATTGGAATCTACCATTTGAACTAATGTGCGATGCAAGTGATTTCGCAATGAGAGCCGTTTTATGACAAAGGATTGAAAAACGATTTCAACCTATATATTATGCTAGTAAGACGTTACAAGGAGCACAAACGAACTATACAACTACTGAAAAAGAACTCCTTGCTATTGTCTTTGCTTTTGACAAATTTCGATCATATCTCGTTCTAGCAAAAACGGTGGTCTATACCGACCATTCTGCTCTTAGATACCTATTTTCAAAACAAGATGCTAAACCAAGATTAATCCGTTGGATCTTACTCTTACAAGAGTTTGATATTGAAATCCGAGATAAAAGAGGAGCAGAAAATCTCGCCGCTGATCATCTTTCTCGTCTTGAAAATCCCGAATTAGAAGTTCTAAAAGAATCGGCCATACAAGACAACTTTCCTGATGAATATCTTTTGAAGATAGATTATAAAGAAATTCCATGGTTTGCAGACTATGCAAACTACTTAGTATGTGGAATCCTTGAAAAAGGATTATCGTACCAAAAACGAAAGAAATTCTTCAGTGATATAAAACACTATTTTTGGGAAGATCCACATCTGTTTAAAAGTTGTCCCGATGGAATAATACGCCGATGTGTATTTGGAGATGAAGCTAGTAAAATATTAAACCATTGTCACACAGGACCAACATGAGGGCATTATGGGCCTCAACTAACAGCAAGAAAAGTTTATGATGCTGGATTCTATTGGCCTACAATTTACAAAGACGCACATCTTCTTTGCAAATCCTGTGATGCTTGTCAAAGGGCCGGAAAAATAAGTCAACGTGATGAAATGCCACAAAATGTCATCCAAGTATGTGAAGTATTTGACATTTGGGGTATTGACTTTATGGGTCCATTTCCAAAATCTCATAATAATCTATATATACTCGTAGCCATTGATTATGTATCTAAATGGGTGGAAGCACAAGCTCTCCCAACTAACGATGCACGAGTTGTAGTCAACTTTTTAAAACGTCTTTTTGCAAGGTTTGGAACACCGAAAGCTTTAATAAGTGATCGGGGTACTCATTTCTGTAATAATCAACTTGAGAAAGTTCTTAAAAGATATGGAGTAACTCATAAAATCTCCACCGCATATCATCCACAAACAAGTGGACAAGTTGAAAATACCAACCGAGCTTTAAAACGTATTCTAGAGAAAACCGTAAGATCAAATCCGAAGGAATGGTCCATTAAATTGGAGGATGCACTCTGGGCTTTTAGAACAGCCTACAAAACTCCAATTGGAACCACACTTTTAGACTTGTTTATGGAAAAGCATGTCATCTTCCAGTAGAAATTGAACACAAAGCATTTTGGGCTTTGAAGACATGTAATCTTGATTTACATGAAGCTGGACGTCTACGATTAAGTCAACTAAACGAATTAGAAGAATTAAGACATGAAGCATACGAAAATTCGATAATCTATAAAGAAAGAACGAAGAAATGGCATGATAAAAGAATCAGAAGTTTAAAAGAATTTAAGGAAGGAGACAGAGTTCTTCTTTTCAATTCACGATTCAAGCTATTTCCTGGAAAATTGAAATCAAGATGGTCTGGACCATTCATAGTCAAAAGAGTTTTCCCATACGGAACGATAGAATTAATAAATTCAAATGGGATTGAATTTAAAGTTAATGGTCACAGAGTTAAACATTACATACATGGTCCGATGGAAGTTGACAATGAAGTTAATCACCATTTCGACACCACAGCTAACTAAGTGTGGGGAGAATCAAGTCTTTAAAGGTTTATGTATTTCTGTTAGAGTTAGATTGTCTGTTTTCGTGTAGTTCTCGAAAATGGAACCCGAATGGTCTTTCCCTAGCAGACCCTAAAGAACTAGTCTTCTCCCCCCATTCTGAATTTTTATTTTTTTAGGAAATGAAGACTGCCTGTGAACTAAACCATGGTCTAATGCTACACGCTTTGATCACTAAACGTAATAATGACACACTTCCGAGTAAAATAGTATCAGTAATCAGAGAAAGAATAGACGGAGTTAGAAAAGAATCCAGATGCGAAGATAATAAGTTACAATTTGGTAAAGGAAAATCAAAATCCGCAGCGAAAAGAAGAGCACGACACCTAGAAAGATGTCACAAATGCGGAAAATGGTCACATGGAGGTAAATGTTCAAATAATCAAACCTATTCAAATACCGAATTTGTTACTTTATGCAGAGACGGACCGTTCATATGTTTAGAAGAAAAGACACTGAATGCTCGAGGTTACGCCTATGTAGCCATGGAAAACCAATTAAACCGACTATCTTATGAATGGGATAGATCATATAACTAAGAAATCTATTTCACAGGTATGTTTGTACAGTTTTTATTTTATTTTATTTTTTATTTTTAACCTTTTGATAATAAACGCTAATTTGTTCGCTATAAAGTATTAAATTGGTATTGAATAAAATTAGGTTTGGCGATCGAAATTATTGATATCATTCAAAAATTTATTACATCACTGCGAAATTTAACGTTTATTCTTAAGGTATAAATATCTTTAATCAATCAACCCAAAATATTTCAAAAATTCGTCATGAGTTAAATTAGGTCTTGGAACCGAAATTACTTTACCGAAAAGAGGGGCGCATATTTTTGATAATATTTGATTGATTAAAGTGGGATAAAAAGCCAAAAAGATTTTTAATTTTATTTTTACCATGTTTTTAAAATTAATATATAAATCTTAAATTAATATTGTAAACTTTGTAAAAACAATATATTTAAAATTGTAGATATTTAAAAAATTAATATAAGTTTGGTGTGAATTTATAATATGAATTTTTAAATTAAGTTTGGTGTGAATTTTTAATTTTTAAAATATGAATTTTTAATTTTATGCATTTCAACTTTTAAGTTTGGTGTGAATTTTTAATATTAATTTTGAATTTTATATTTAAATTGTGTGAATTTAAAAACAAAAATTTACTTTATCTCATTAAGTTAAAAATATGATTTTTAAAATTCGTTGTAAGTTGAAGACTAGGTCATTGAACCGAAATTGCTTTACCCGAGGGAGGGACGAGAACTTTTATTATCATTATTTTTAATCTTATTGAATTAAAGTATGCCAAAAACATTAAAAAACCCAAAAATATTAGCTTTTAAAACAATCACTACAAAAAGACAAATTTTAAAATTCTGTCAAAGGACGGACTAGGACTTCGATCCGAAACGACCTCGTCCTAAATAACAAGGGAAACAAAATTTTAAAATTAATTAATTGTTTTAATTAGTATAAGTTATAAAAAATAAAAATAAAAAAAAAATACCAAACTCCGCGACTCGCGGAGTTTGAAGGGTCCAAACACCACGAGTCGCGGGAGGACCAATTTACAGAAAAAAAATATAGCTGAACGAACAGCTCAAACCAACCCACAAAAACAGAAAACACTGCGAAATAACAGCGAAAAACCCCAAAAAAATACACCCCAAAATCACAATTTTTAACCGTTAATCATCAAATCTTTTACTAAAATCATGCTGAGAAGGATGCTATCAAGGAATTACTCAAGAAAAATGGTAAATTTCTACACCTAAACACCATTTAATTCGAAAATTAGTGTTCTTGAGCAAATTTTTCCCCAATTTGATTTTGATGCTTTTTAGTGTAATTATGGTTAAATTGTTTATGTATTATGCTTGTATAACCTAGATTGATGCTATTTAACATGATTAGAAGCCTTAAACTTCAAATTTTGAGTAATCTAGGGTTTGTGTTCTTGAGCAAATTTGGGGTTTTTTGATATAAACAGGTTATGGCCGATTTTTGTCATGAATTGTTGCTAAATTAAGTAGTGTAACATGTTTAGGTAGTTAAATGATCCAAACTTTGAGCCTAAACATGATTTTGAAAATTAAAGTGGACTTTTTCAAGTCTAAAATTCATGAACTTGATTTTTGAGAGATAATGCCAACTGAAACTTGTTTAATTACTAGTAATGATTATTTTGACATGTTATTTGAGTTAAATGCTTATGAACTTGACGAACATTTTCGTATATGCTTATTTGAAAAAGTGTAGATTTGATAAAAATGTGAAAATGAGCTTAAGTTTGATATAAATTGATCATGTCATTGTAATTATTTTGATTGGTGATTTTGCTGACACTAATGCATATTTGGATGCACAAAAAATTGTGTTTTATGTGTTTTGCAGACTGAAAGGGGTGAATCTTCATCCCAAGCTCGCAATGCTCCTGCTGAGAATGCGGAACAACAGGAGGTGGATAACTACTACAAGCAAGATATACCTCATCCAGTCATCTACCTTTTCTGATATGCACTTGGAAGAGTTGCACCCGAACCTGAGATTTGACAGACTTTGGATAGATTATCCAAAATACCAAAGGGGTTTGCATACTCTTCATTCTAAAGTTGTTGAGGTACCTAGGGTCATAGAATGGGGACCCTTAGAAGCTGTAGAATTGGCTGGGCCAATTAGGGAATTACTTGTACAGAGGTATGGTAATTCTACTTTTAATGACTGGGTACGTTTATTCACCATGCGTAGACCTGTATATAAAGTATGGTGTGAAGAATTGTTGTGTAGTATAGAATTAAACGATCGGGTAGCTAGTTTAACCGATCGATCTTTTATTAGATTTTTGTTAGGAGGTTCGATGCGCCACATGTCTTTACTAGACATGGCTCAGGCTTTACGTATATATACGCCTGAGGAGTTAGCATCTGCTGATTGTAGAGGGTTGATACTAAACGGTAGAAAGATAGATGAAAATTTTGATACACACGGTGTGTGGAGTCAAATGACAAGCCATCACCGTTTCAAAGGGAGAAATTACTCTTATTTGGATATAGATAGAGCTGAATTAAGAGTGATTTATAGGTTTTTAGCTAATTCGATTACACAAAGAGGTAAGAACAAGGAAAAGGTAAATGAACAGGATTTGTTTTACCATATGTGTATTCGAGACCCACAAAGCACTGTAAGTATACCTTATTGTGTGGGTTATTATTTATCAGCTATGGTTAGGGGGATGAGACCGCATAGCATAATAGGAGGTGGTATTTTTATTACTTTGATTGCTGAATATCTCGGTGTGGATATAAGTCGGGGGGGATTATTAGTAGAAGAACCAGAACCCCGCGATACTATAGGTTTAAATGTATACCATGGTGCGAAAGTTTTGAAGAGGCGAAATAACGCCGCACTACAATACCATGGTAGACATCCACAGGTTGAGAGAAACCAACAGCAAGGTAATGTAGGAGGGGGAAATGAGATGCAAGAAATGCAAAGGTTTATAGCTTCACAGGAGTACGAAAATGCTAGACAGAGAGCATTTGAAGATTGGCAAGTTCATCAGAACCAAATCATAGCTCATTGCCAACATATAGGTAGAAACTATATTCCTACACCAAAACCCATATTCCCTCCCTGGTCTATAGAGATGCAACCACCGTATCCTACGTATGACCCTGCTGAAGCATTTTATAGCACCTATGGTTATGCTTGGAACCCCTATTGGTACCAGTATCATCCCTAGTCTACTTAGTTTTATTTATTTTGTAATTTGTAATATTGATACGTTTAATACTTATGTTAATATTGTAATAGTTGTTATAATTTTCTAACTTTTATTCTTAGATTTTAATAATTTTTGAATGTGGGGTAAAATACCAAACTTTAAAAATATGTATATATGTTTGCAGTTTATCTTATGTACACAACAGGGTAAAACAACGCATTTTCAAAGACTGGCATTAAGTTCAGCAAAAGCAACTAATTTTGACGACAAGATGCAAAATATATGTAAAATAACAACGAGACGGAATGAACAAATGATGTGCACCATTTATCATTCAGCAAACAAATGCCAATATGTTTGGAAACTTTGGTAAAATTTAATCATTTTCACACAAATCACCGTCAATAATTTAAATTGTTAATGATTTCTTGCAAATGAGGGCATTGCAAGATCTTAAGTGTGGGAAGGGGTTAAATTCTTTCGGATTTTAAAATTTTTATCTTAAACACTTGGTTACCATTAAAAATACTAGTAAAGCAGTAGTTGTATTAGAATCTAGTGCTCTCTGATAATAAAGAACAGCCCTAGTCTTATATACTGACTACCCAATTCTAGTAAAATTTTTAAAAATTTTCAATTAAATGAACTCAAAATCATGTTTATACATATTTATGAAAGATAAAACTAGGTTTTAACACCGAAATTATTGTTACCTCGGAAAGGACATAAATTGAGAAACAAACCAAAATGTTAAAATTCATTTAAAATGGAATAGAGGACGATAAAAAGGAAAATAAAAGCCAAGTGTGGGAAAATTTACCAAGTTATCTTAAACATTTATCACATATTTTTGTACAAATAACTGAAAATACTTTTGCTTTGGACTAAACTAAAAAGTTTTACCTGATTTACTGTAAGAAAGATGGATCTACACGATGAATCAATTCCATCATCAAAAGGAAGTAAAGTCTTCCGAAAAAAGAAACGCGCTTCTTGATTTAGGTCAAGAAGTTGTCGTCCAGACCAGCTGTAGGTTGACGAAAAATCTAGAAAAGTCATCACTAAAATCAGCAGGAAATCCACGGACCTCAGCATTAAACAGGGTCGCCAAGTGGTCAGATTTATCCTAACCATGAGAAGGATTTATCTCGTACAATGGGGGGGCACCATGCAAATTAGCTAGATAAGACTAATGAATCAGATCCCCAGAAAGGATAATCTCCTTAAAAGATCAAAAATCAGCTTTTAAGACTGATATTACTCAATCCTTGAGATTGACCTTAAAGATTGAGAATTACAAACTCATGGAATTCAATGATATCTAAACTCGAGCTTGAACGAGAAAATATTTTGATCAAAATTACAAACCGATTTGTTTTCTGAAAACCCTATTTTCAATGCGTTCATTACCATTGAACGTGAAATCCTAGGAATTCACCTGGAATTCATTAGGTCACCTGAACTAAATCGGGTGTCAACCGTAAGAACGGAGGTTGCATAGTGGTCAAAGACAGGACCTTGTGCCAGACCGAAAAATTATAAGGGTGAGCTTTACTATTGCTCCTACCAAGGATAGTAATTGCGTCCGACACGTTATAGACCATAATTAAAAGCATGTCAGGGGACATTGCCTTAACAGTTGCTTGTTCAACGCTTTCCTTTACAACCGGACGGTAGTTTACCGAAAGGTAATATACGGGACAAGTAAACTGAACGTGTTGCTTTTCAAATACAAGGTTAGCAAGTGGGTGACATAAAATCATAAGTTTTGAGCTAAAATTTTCAAATCTGAAACCCACCAAACCCACAAAAATATTTTGCAAACACCGGTAAAGGGTTATTCCGGAAAACTTATCTAGGGTAAAAACTAGATTTAATTTTCAAAAGATCAAATGTTTTCATAAAGATCCAATTTCCTTAATGGACCTAAATTTTTATAGTCATGAGGGACTGTAAACCATATCGTTACTACCATTGTTTATACCGCCATATAGAAATCACTGATGTACAAAGTGTGAAGAATAAAGAAGTGATTCTTGTATTTCAAGACGATATTGCTTGAGGACAAGCAACGCTCAAGTGTGGGAATACTTGATAATGCTAAAAACGAACATATATTTCATAGCATTATTCCTCAAGAAAGACAAGCTTTTAGTTGCAATTGTTCTATTTACAAGTGATATTCGTTTAAATAATAAAAGGTGAAGACAAAAGACAGATTCGACGAATTGAAGACGCAAACGACCAAAAAGCTCAAAAGTACAAAAGACAATCAAAGAGGTTCCAATTATTGATAAGAAACGTCTCGAAATTACAAGAGTACAAGATTCAAAACGCAAAGTACAAGATATTAAATTGTACGCAAGGACGTTCGAAAATCCGGAACCGGGACCAGAGTCAACTCTCAACGCTCGACGCAACGGACTAAAAATTACAAGTCAACTATGCACATAAATATAATATAATATTTAAATAATTCTTATAATTATTTAATATATTATATTTATATTTAAAACCGTCGGCAAGAAAGACTCCAAAAGGGACTGAGCTGTAATTTCAATCTCCGCGACTCGTGGAGTTTGAAGGCCAAAAATGCCGCGAGTCGCGGAGCCCTAAAAGTTGAAAATCCCTATAAAAGCAAACGAATTCTGATCGAAAAAAATCACCAAAAATATATCCATCCATCTCTCTATCTATATCGTATATATTTATATTTATATTTTAATTTTAATTTTAATTTTAATTATAATTCTAATAATAAGGGTATGTTAGCGAATGTTGTAAGGGTGTAAGTCGAAATTCTGTCCGTGTAACGCTACGCTATTTTTAATCATTGTAAGTTATGTTCAACCTTTTTAATTTAATGTCTCGTAGCTAAGTTATTATTATGCTTATTTAATCCAAAGTAATCATGATGATGGGCTAATTACTAAAATTGGGTAATTGGGCTTTGTACCATAATTGGGGTTTGGATAAAAGAACGACACTTGTGGAAATTAGACTATGGGCTATTAATGGGTTTTATATTAACTAAACAATACCTTGTTAATTTAATATACAAACTTATAATTTGACGTATTTATATATAACCACATACGCTTGACTGGGTACGGTGGGCGGGATATCTATAAATACCAATAATTATTCATTTTACCGGATACGGAACTGGATTAATAGTTAATAGACTTGTTGAAACAGGGGTGATTTACATTCAAGGGTAATTGGTGTAATTGTTAACAAAGTAGTAAAACCTTGGTTTACACGCAGTCGATAACCTGGTGTATTCATTAAACAAAGTATTAAAACCTTGTTACAATTCGAATCCCCAATTAGTTGGAATATTTGACTTCGGGAATAAGAATAATTTGACGAAGGCTTTCACTCTTTATATTTATGACTGATGGACTATTATGGACAAATCCGTATGGACATATTAAATAATCCAGGACAATGGACAATTAACCCATGGGCTTAAAATGAACACGTCAAACATCATGATTACGGAAGTTTAAATAAGCATAATTCCTTTATTTTATATTTAATTTCCTTTATTTTATATTTAATTGCACTTCTAATTATCGCATTTTTATTGTTATTGTATTTAATTGCACTTTTAATTATCGTACTTTTTAATTATCGCAAGTTTATTTTATCGCACTTTTATTATTCGCAATTGTTATTTACTTTACGCTTTAATTTAAGTCTTGTATTTATATTTATTATTTTACATTTGGTTTTAACTGCGACTAAAGTTTTAAAATCGATAAACCGGTCATTAAACGGTAAAAACCCCCCTTTATAATAATAATATTACTTATATATATATTTGTATTTTTATAAAAGTAAACAAATATAGCTTTAAGCTTTGTTTAAAAAGATTCCCTGTGGAACGAACCGGACTTACTAAAAACTACACTACTGTACGATTAGGTACACTGCCTATAAGTGTTGTAGCAAGGTTTAAGTATATCCATTCTCTAAATAAATAAATATCTTGTGTAAAATTGTATCGTATTTAATAGTATTTCCTGCTAAAATTTAATAGTATTTTATACCCCTTAGCTTTAACATCAATGACATAAAGAATTTAAGGCGTGTCAAGGAAATTTTTTCTCTCTATCCTTATTCCATATCATGATTAGTATTATTTAAAATACTAATCAACGGTATTCTTGTGTTTTGAAGGAACAATGCCTCCTCGCCGTGTGCCACGCCATGAGACTCCCGAACAAGCTCTTCAACGGATGATAGCCACCGCCATGGATGCGGCCATGGCCAGTCACTCCTCCAACAACAACAATAACAACAACCACAACAACAACAATCAAGGGGCCGGTAACTCAAGCGAAGGGTGCTCCTACAAAGCCTTCATGGGGTGCAAACCTCATACTTTTGATGGGACCTGGGGACTGGGGGACCGGTTACTCTCACTCGATGGTTCGAACAAATGGAGGCCGTTTTTAGCATAAGCAGTTGTCGGGACCAAGATAAGGTCAAATACTCCACTCACACTTTCGCCAGTGTCGCCCTCACATGGTGGAACACCTATGTACAATCGGTGGGTACCGATGAAGCTAACACCCTCTCTTGGTCCGACTTAAGGGAAAATATGATCGTCGAATATTTCCCTCGTGAAGAAACCCGAAGGCTCGAACAAGAGCTAAGAACTTTGAAAGTAGTCGAAAACGATCTCAAGGCTTATAATCAACAATTTTTCGAACTAGCCTTGATATACCCAAACCTTGTGAACCCCGAATCTTTAAGGGTTGAACTTTACATGGATGGTCTTCCAAAGAGCATTAAACACGGGGTAATATCATCCAAACCCACTAATCATCAAGAAGCTTTGAACATGGCCCGCAAGTTGATAGAAACGGTGGACGAAATCGTAGTGATGGCACCTAAAGCTCAGGATAAGTTGGGTAGCAACAAAAGAAAATGGGAAGCCCCCCAATCAAGCAACAACAACTTTGTCAAGAAGCCTTTCACCTCCGACGACAAGAAGGGTTATGCCGGTAACCTACCTCTTTGCAACAAATGCAACAAGCACCACTTTGGTGAATGTGGCAAGCTAATTTGCCATCGGTGCCAAGGAGTTGGTCATAAGGCCAACGAATGTAAAAGTGTTGCCCCCATCACTCGAAAGGGGCCCAATGCACAAAAGACGGTCACTTGTTACGAATGTGGCCAAACGGGCCATTATAGAAATGCATGCCCGAAGAAGAAAGATAACCCCAATACGCGCGGCCGAGCTTTCAACATCAACACCGAGGAAGCCCGAGATGACAATGAATTAGTCACGGGTACGTTTCTTCTCAACAACACTTATGTTACATGTTTATTCGATTCGGGTGCCGATAAGAGTTTTGTATCCAAGACTTTGACTCATTCTTTTAGCACTCCACCACTTCCATTAGATGCCAGTTATACCATTGAAGTGGCCAACGGGAAACTATTGAGTGCCGACACATATTACCGGGGGTGTACATTAAACATTTTGGGTAATGAGTTTGAAATTGACTTGATACCCATGGAACTAGGAAGCTTCGATGTGATAATCGGTATGAATTGGTTAGCCAAAATGAAATCTCACATCCTTTGTGATCTTAACACAATCCGAATTCCTATCGAGAATGGTGAACCTTTGATTGTTTATGGCGATAAGAGTTGCACCGGACTCAACCTCGTTTCGTACCTTAAAGTTAGAAAACTACTCCGTAAGGGTTGTTTTGCGATCCTTGCCCATGTTAAGAAAGTCGAGTCTGATGAGAAGCATATCAATGATGTGCCAATTGTTAGTGACTTTTTCGATGTATTTCCTGACGAATTGCCGGGTCTTCCACCTCATCGACCGGTATAATTCCAAATCGATCTTATTCCGGGAGCCGCACCCGTAGCACGTGCACCATATAGACTTGCCCCCTCCAAAATGCAAGAATTGCAAAGTCAAATCCAAGAACTACTTGACCGTGGTTTTATCCAACCTAGCCATTCACCATGGGGCACTCCGATTTTGTTTGTTAAAAAGAAAGACGGATCCCTACGAATGTGCATCGATTATCGTGAACTAAATAAATTGACGGTTAAGAACCGATATCCTCTTCCTCGCATCGATGACCTCTTTGATCAACTACAAGGATCTCGTGTATATTCTAAAATCGATCTCCGCTCGGGTTATCATCAATTAAGGGTTAAGGGGGAAGATGTCTCCAAAATCGCTTTCCGGACTCGTTATGGTAGTTATGAATTTCTTGTTATGCCATTTGGTCTTACTAACGTACCGGCGGTGTTCATGGACCTTATGAACCGCGTGTGCAAATCGTATCTCGAAAAATTCGTTATTGTGTCCATAGATGACATCTTGGTCTATTCTAAAAGCGAAGAAGAGCACGAACAACATCTCCGACTTGTGCTTGAACTCTTGAGACAAGAACGACTCTATGCCAAATTCTCCAAGTGTGAATTTTGGTTGAAGGAAGTTGAATTTCTTGGTCATGTTGTAAGTGATCAAGGTATTAAAGTCGATCCCACGAAAATCGAAGCCATTAGTAAATGGGAGACTTCTACTACTCCTACTCACAATCGTCAATTTTTGGGTCTCGCCGGATACTACCGTAGATTCATCAAGGATTTCTCTTTGGTTGCTGGTGACGACCCGGAAATTTCCGACCAAATTTAAACTTAACCTTTATATGTTTCTGACACGATAAGCAGAATTTGTAATGTTGAATCTCAAAAAGTTTGGAACTACATTCATGTAATCAATTACCCTTTGACCGTGTTCGACGATTCACGAACAATTATGAGTATATAGATATGTATATATAATATATAATATTAACTGAAAACATTAACAAAGTATTAGATATATGATACTTTACATGAACGTATTTGTTTTGATATATTTATCGACAGAATTAAGAGATAATATCAAATTATTGAATTATCAGATACATTATGATATGATTACGGGCCTATGTTATGAGGTCCACTGTGATTTAAGAAATCTATTCTTTTTGACAACATTCGGAAAATGGTAAAGTGATTTATAAATAAGAACAAATGTGTCAATTAACGGGAACTAGACAAGGGTTAGTGGAAATTCCTGTTTAATTTCCAAGGCATGTTTTATAATATTTTCCTCGTGACCTTGATAAGATAACTATGTTAACTTTCATTTTATTTAATATGAAAATAAGAACGTGGAGTGTAAATAACTTAGATGTTGGATATCGACAAGTTAAGTAACTCGATATTTTTTATTAAGATGATTTCATACGTTTATTTAACCTTTGGACTTTATCCCATGCTTCACCAACAGACTGTAATTTAAAAACTTGAAACCTATTATGAATATATATAATTCTACTTTTCAAAAATGTTTTATGATATAACGATTTCCATTATTTTAACCTTTTAACAAAATGATTCTTAAATATATTTAGTTTTGGAAAACAAAATTATCATATTTATTTGATTTAGTTTCAAAAGTACAAAAAAAAACATTTTCAGTTTAAAAAGAACTTTATTATTAAAACGTAAATATCTTTTATAAATATCTAGAACCACTTTTGACAACTCATTACTTAACCATTATGATAAAGATAACGATATTTATATTTTATTTTATTAAATATATATAACGATTTAAATTAATATTATATATATTTATACGCGTATTATACGTATATAGTTTTATACTTTTACTATACTTTAACTTTACCTTTACTTTACTTTTACTTTACTTTAACTTTAATAATTCACTTTAATAATTCATACTTTAATAATTCACTTTAATAATTCATACTTTAATAATTCACTTTAATAATTCAAAAATCTATTATAAATAGAATTCAATAGGTTTCATTATTTCATAGAAACTTGAAAATATATTTCTCTAAACTCTCTCAATCGAATTACATATATATATTTTATTTGTATTATTTCAAGATATTATTAGTATATATAAAATACTACGATGGAGTTATACTCAGACGATTTCAAAATAAGTTTTCAAACGGGATAGAGCTAAGGAAATTATGGGTTATAGCTATGGAGGTTATGGGTATTGATCGAGGGTATTGCTCGTGAGGTCAACCTAACGTTTATCATTTTCATTGCGTCTACGTACTTTCCTGCAATATTGAATCACAATATTGATACGTTCGTGAATCCGAGACAAACCCTGCACTTGTTCAGTGCCGTCATATACATAATTGCTACGAAATACAGTATTGTGAGTTTCATTTGCTCCCTTTTTAATTGCTTTTGCAATATATATTTTTGGGCTGAGAATACATGCGGGGTTTTATAAATGTTTTACGAAGTAGGCACAAGTACTAAAACTAATTCTATGTGGGTTTAAACCAGAAATATACCCTTAGCTTGGTAACATTAAGCTACTTGTCTATGTATGGTAGGCGCGAATCCTAAAGATAGATCTATTGGGCCTGACAAACCCCATCCTGACTATGGGATGCTTTAGTACTTCGAGGTTATTTTAAACACACCTGATCTGGTGTACTTCAGAGGGTAAAACATGAACGTTAAGGCTTGTTACCAGGTGCCTACAACTTATAGAATACTTTTAAACACTTGCGAGTATACGGATATTTATGGAAACTGAAATCTTGTGGTCTATTACTATTACGGAAATGATTGATTATGATAAACTAATGAACTCACCAACCTTTTGGTTGACACTTTAAAGCATGTTTATTCTCAGGTATTAAAGAAATCTTCCGCTGTGCATTAGCTCATTTTAAGGATATTACCTGGAGTCATTCATGACATACTTTGAAAGACGTTGCATTCGAGTCGTTGAGTTCATCAAGATTAATATTAAGTCAATTATAGTTGGATGTAATATGAAATGGTATGCATGCCGTCAATTTTTGATGTAAAGAAAGTTTGTCTTTTAAAAACGAATGTAATGTTTGTAAAACGTATCATATAGAGGTTAAATACATCGCGATGTAATCAACTATTGTGAATCGTTTATAATGTATATGAACGGGTCCTTTCAGTTGGTATCAGAGAGGTGGTCTTAGCGAACCAGGTCTTGCATTAGTGTGTCTAACTGATAGTAGTTAAGATGCATTAGTGAGTCTGGACTTCGACCGTGTCTGTATGTCAAAAGTTTTGTTTATCATTTTTAGTCGGAAATCATCTACTTACCATCCTTAGGAAATTACCTGCTTATCATTCTTAGTCTAGACACGTCTTGCTGCATTGATTGCATGAATAGTGTATAGACAAAATTTATATCTTAGCGTATCTGCTAAATCATATCTTATCGTATCTATTACCTTAAACTTTGCCTGACATATTCCGTAAATTCCTCCATAATCTATGAAATCTTTTGATCTATATATATAGATATTCTATATAGTTAGAATACCACCCGATAGCTGAAAAATCATTTCGTATCGAAAAATCCTTTATCAAATCGTACGAAATGGAATTCGTCATCAGTTCAAGTTCCTCGGATTTCGAAATGGAATCCCACTCAAGCTTCGAAAGCAGTGTGACTGGAATGGATCAACCAATCAGCCATCATCTATTCTGGATGAATTGGGGATGGGTACGTAGCCTCCTTAATCATTGGAGACAAGAAGAAGGCGATCCTTTCCATCCACCACATTGCCCTCTTGGCAATGAACCTGAAGCACTTACCGGCGAACCTGTCTGAAACACCATTTTCTCTCTCATTTCCAAAGTATCTCGTCATGATTATATACTACACCAAATTCTAGATCTTACTTATCCGCTCGTCCGAACCGACAATCACCCCGGTGTAATAGAAGAAGTCAATGAGCTTCGCGCTCAGGTAGTGGCTTTGGAGAATATGGTGCAAAGGTTACAAACACTAGCAGCAGCACCAGCAACATAACCAGTACCACCATCAACAACATCAACAGTACCATTACCACCACCAACAACAACCGCATCGCAAACCTCAACTTCACAATCTGTCCCATGAGCATCGACGTCATACGCCCTGTAGATACTAAGGAATACCACAACGATGAAGTATTGATTCATAACTTCATTGGGAAAACATTCTACGACGATTATGTAATTTCTAAAGTTTAGAAATTATCTATCCTAGCCTTAACCATAAATCAAGTGAGTTTAATTTAATATTAACTCATTAAATCTATATTACATCTGAAGAAATATACACATATATTTCCATAAAGACTGTAATAAAATTCTTTTGTACAAAATATTAATTGTGACATTTTTTTTTAACGGGTAGGTAATACCCGAGAGATATATAAATTCACAATTAATATGTTACATTCTTCGAATTCGATTCAGCAAATCATCCATTATACTCCCTACTTTCACAACAATATACATTCTTTTATAGAAATCAAAACAACCATACTCATTCAAAAATCTAATTACATATTCTGATTTTGAAATCGCCGAATTCAATTCAAGTTATAACCGGTATCATCACTCTTAGATTCTTACATCTTTCAAAGCTATACTTTAACTTCAAAACTGTGTTAAAACATCGTATGTATATTAACGATTATAATCTGTGTTCAAGCCCTTCGAAATACCTGAAGACACTTCAAATAATGAACAATCGAGATGATGATCCAACCACATGTTATCCACAGTTACGTACCTAAAAAACTCTTGAAACCAAAGTCATAATTTAACATGTATCCATGTCAGACCTTTTGGCATTTACTAGCTAAAATAACTTTTCAATTCCTTCTAAAAATAGACGATTTTGTCACAGCTCCAGCAAACCAACTTCAATTGTTCATTCGAATAAGCCTTATTATAATGATTACCCTTCATCATTATTACCGGGGAACCTTTCATATCTCGCCACATTAGCAGTAAACTTATTAACAACTTCGTTGATCTTTGACTTTTAGAAAAATCTTTATATTTATCAAAACCCCATCATTTGCTCATCTGCATCTTGTAACGAGAATTGCCATACGAATCATCGAAAATTAGCAATCAGTATTTTGAAATCTCGCAGCATGTCTACGCCAACAATTATATGTGTCTATCTTCTGGACTTATATACTTTGAATGTGTAGTTTCTGAAAAACACCCTAAACTGCGAACTAGTTCTCGAAATACTGATGAAGCAGCAAAAACTATAAATGACCTTAACAGTAAAAAGTTTGATGATAAAGAGTAGTGTGTTGGCAAAGCTCAAAAAAAGAGAAGATTTGGTACTGAAAAATACGGATTGAGCAAACCATGAAGAAGGCTGTGGATAAATCACAAGGACGAAATCTACCTTCAAAGAATCCAAATGATTCCGTGTCTGCTGAAGTCATTATCGAATACCTTGCTCCTGACTCTAAACCCTTACAGACAATATTCTTCATCATCCTCTGATATTAGAAATTTTAAGATATCATCGTATCTTTCATTATAAATATCCTCCATATTTCTGAAGATATTTCCATCATTATTCTTATCTGAAATCATTTACCTCTTCGTGCTGTCTGTATTACATCATAAAAGAAACTATTTTAGTTTCTAAATTCTGAAACTTTCAAATTTAAAATAGGAATATTTTTGAAGTAGTGTTGGGAACTGAAGCATGAACTAGTATAATATAATGACACATGATCAACGTGATTATATTACAGTAAGTCATGCTGAGTTTCTAAATGGAACGTGATGATTCACAGATCATAACGTCATCATGTGCTATGTTACACGACTCTTGTATTCTCTTTAACCTCTAAAATATCAAGAAAATATTTCTTGATGATTCGGCCTTTTCCGAGGTATTCTAGTAATTTGACAAGTCAAGATCGTGCCATTACAATTTCCTTCTTAGAACATTAACAATGTTCATTTCGAAATTCATATATGCGAATTCTGGACCATTAAAAGCGGTGCTTAATCGCAAGAAGAAGAAACGAAAGGACAAAACTCCGAAATAGAAATTGGGGTATAAATCGCAGCAAATAAAAGAGAGCATTAATTGGGAATGACAATGATTATAGAAGACAGAAGCAGGGACATCGAAATCTAAGGGAAGATATAAAACCCAACAACAACCCAGAAACTATAAACCGTATATATCGATGCATATAGCAATATAAAGATACGGGAGAACTAAAAACACTATAAAACCAAGAGTATAGTAGAAGTAAATAGATTCTTCTGGAGGTAGATGAAAAAGAAGAACGACAGATATGAAAGTGAGGAGTATATCGAGAATCAGCACTGGATGAAGCATATTGATGAATAATTTTAAAGTAAGAATTGAGGTAGAAAGAATAGAAGGTGTGAATTAAAAGGAAACGAAGGAGGCGGATTTATAGTGAAATATCCGACAGAAAAATCGATATGAATCATCGCATTAAATCGAAGAGGATCATAATTTCCTTAATCACCGAAGAATCAAATCCTATATAGATTACAAAGATTTTCTTTAATCCGGAGATCAACCGTGATGACGTCAAAAGATAAGACGAATCCCTATTTTCTCATTTCACTCTTTTACGATAGCTTCACTCATACGTTTCGAGTAATCGAATTATTTTATCCATATTTCTCAATCATGATAAAACCTTATGAATCAACTTATATTCGTTATAATAACATTCTTATTGTTAGCCATGACGACCTCGATCAAATTTCGGGACGAAATTTCTTTAACGGGTAGGTACCGTGACGACCCGGAAATTTCCGACCAAATTTAAACTTAACCTTTATATGTTTCCGACACGATAAGCAGAATTTAAAATGTTGAATCTCAAAAAGTTTGGAACTACATTCATGTAATCAATTACCCTTTGACCGTGTTCGACGATTCACGAACAATTATGAGTATATAGATATGTATATATAATATATAATATTAACTGAAAACATTAACAGAGTATTAGATATATGATACTTTACATGAACGTATTTGTTTCGATATATTTATCGACAGAATTAAGAGATAATATCAAATGATTGAATTATCAGATACATTATGATATGATTACGGGCCTATGTTATGAGGTCCACTGTGATTTAAGAAATCTATTCTTTTTGACAACATTCGGAAAATGGTAAAGTGATTTGTAAATAAGAACAAATGTGTCAATTAACGGGAACTAGACAAGGGTTAGTGGAAATTCCTGTTTAATTTCCAAGGCATGTTTTATAATATTTTCCTCGTGACCTTGATAAGATAACTATGTTAACTTTCATTTTATTTAATATGAAAATAAGAACGTGGAGTGTAAATAACTTAGATGTTGGATATCGACAAGTTAAGTAACTCGACATTTTTTATTAAGATGATTTCATACGTTTATTTAACCTTTGGACTTTATCCCATGCTTCACCAACAGACTGTAATTTAAAAACTTGAAACCTATTATGAATATATATAATTCTACTTTTCTAAAATGTTTTATGATATAACAATTTCCATTATTTTAACCTTTTAACAAAATGATTCTTAAATATATTTAGTTTTGGAAAACAAAATTATCATATTTATTTGATTTAGTTTCAAAAGTACAAAAAAAACGTTTTCAGTTTAAAAAGAACTTTATTATTAAAACGTATATATCTTTTATAAATATCTAGAACCACTTTTGACAACTCATTACTTAACCAGTATGATAAAGATAACGATATTTATATTTTATTTTATTAAATATATATAACGATTTAAATTAATATTATATATATTTATACGCGTATTATACATATATAGTTTTATACTTTTACTATACTTTAACTTTACCTTTACTTTACTTTTACTTTACTTTTACTTTACTTTAACTTTAATAATTCATACTTTAATAATTCACTTTAATAATTCATACTTTAATAATTCACTTTAATAATTCATACTTTAATAATTCACTTTAATAATTCAAAAATCTATTATAAATAGAATTCAATAGGTTTTATTATTTCATAGAAACTTGAAAATATATTTCTCTAAACTCTCTCAATCGAATTATATATATATATATATATATTTTCTTTGTATTATTTCAATATATTATTAGTATACATAAAATACTACGACGGAGTTATACTCAGACGATTTCAAAATAAGTTTTCAAATGGGATAGAGCTAAGGAAATTATGGGTTATAGCTATGGATGTTATGGGTATTGATCGAGGGTATTGCTCGTGAGGTCAACCTAACGTTTATCATTTTCGTTGCGTCTACGTACTTTCCTGCAATATTGAATCACAATATTGATACGTTCGTGAATCCGAGACAAACCCTGCACTTGTTCAGTGCCGTCATATACATAATTGCTACGAAATACAGTATTGCGAGTTTCATTTGCTCCCTTTTTAATTGCTTTTGCAATATATTTTTTTGGGCTGAGAATACATGCGTTGTTTTATAAATCTTTTACGAAGTAGGCACAAGTACTAAAACTAATTCTATGTGGGTTTAAACCATAAATATACCCTTAGCTTGGTAACATTAAACTACTTGTCTATGTACGGTAGGCGCGAATCCTAAAGATAGATCTATTGGGCCTGACAAACCCCATCCTGACTATGGGATGCTTTAGTACTTCGAGGTTATTTTAAACACACCTGATCTGGTGTACTTCAGAGGGTAAAACATGAACGTTAAGGCTTGTTACCGGGTGCCTACAACTTATAGAATACTTTTAAACACTTGCGAGTGTACGGATATTTATGGAAACTGAAATCTTGTGGTCTATTACTATTACGGAAATGATTGATTATGATAAACTAATGAACTCACCAACCTTTTGGTTGACACTTTAAAACATGTTTATTCTCAGGTATTAAAGAAATCTTCCGCTGTGCATTAGCTCATTTTAAGGATATTACCTGGAGTCATTCATGACATACTTTGAAAGATGTTGCATTCGAGTCGTTGAGTTCATCAAGATTAATATTAAGTCAATTATAGGCATGCCGTCAATTTTTGATGTAAAGAAAGTTTGTCTTTTAAAAATGAATGCAATGTTTGTAAAACGTATCATATAGAGGTCAAATACCTCGCGATGTAATCAACTATTGTGAATCGTTTATAATGTATATGAACGGGTCCTTTCATTGCTCGTCCTCTAACCGCGTTAACTCACAAGGGAAAGAAATTCATTTGGGCAACCGAACAAGAATCCGCATTTCAAATCTTGAAGACAAAGCTAACCACCGCTCCTATCTTGTCACTTCCCGAAGGCAATGATGATTTTGTTGTATATTGTGATGCCTCGAAACATGGTTTTGGGTGCTTATTGATGTAACGAAAGAAAGTCATTGATTATGCCTCCCGACAACTCAAAATTCATGAACGGAACTATACGACACATGATCTCGAACTCGGAGCCGTTGTCTTCGCACTTAAAATGTGGAGACACTATTTTTATGGAACCAAAAGTACCATCTTCACCGATCACAAAAGCCTTCAACACATCTTCGATCAAAAGCAACTAAACATGAGACAACGACGGTGAATTGAAACTTTAAACGATTATGATTGTGAGCTTCGTTACCATCCCAGGAAGGCAAACGTAGTAGCCGATGCCTTAAATCGAAAGGAAAGAGCGGTGCCTCTTCGTGTCTGAGCTTTAAACATCACCATTCACACCAACCTCAATAGTCAAATTCGTGTAGCCCAAGATGAGGCTCTCAAGGATGAAAACATCTCTCTCGAACACTTGAACGTCCTCACCTCTCGATTCGAAGTTAAAGAAACCGGACTCCGATATTTCGGCAGAAGAATTTGGGTGCCTAGTTATGGGGACTTGCGAAGCCTTATTTTAGACGAAGCCCATAAGTCAAGATATTCGATTCACCCCGGTGCCAATAAGATGTACCACAACCTCAAAGAACAATATTGGTGGCCGAACATTAAAAAGGACGTTGCTACTTATGTTGAAAAGTGCCTAACTTGCTCCAAAGTCAAAGCCGAACATCAAAGATCGTCCGGACTACTTCAACAACCCAAAATCCTGCAATGGAAGTGGGAAAGGATAACAATGGATTTTATCACCAAACTACCAAAGACTGTTGGCAGTTATGATACTATTTAGGTTATTGTTGACCGTCTCACCAAATTCGCACACTTCCTAGCCATGAAGGAAACCGACAACATGGAGAAACTCGCACAACTTTACATTAAAGAAATTGTATCCCAACACAGTGTACCCTTATCGATTATCTCCGACCGAGATGGCCATTTTGTTTCTAGATTTTGGCGTACCTTACAAGAAGCGTTGGGGACGCGTTTAGACATGAGCACCGCATATCATCCACAAATCGACGGACAAAGCGAACGCACAATTAAAACTTTGGAAGACATGCTACGAGCTTGTGTTATCGACTTTTGTAAAGCTTGAGATAAGCACTTGCCTCTCGCCGAATTCTCCTACAACAATAGTTATCACGCGAGTATTAACGCCGCACCATTCGAAGCTTTATATGGCCGAAAATGTCATTCACCTCTTTGTTGGGCTGAGGTAGGCGACACACAAATCACCGAACCCGAACTCATTCATGTAACAACCAAGAAGATCGTTCAAATCCGAGATAGGCTTAGGACGGCCCGAAGTCGTCAAAAGAGCTATACCGACAAAAGATGCAACGACCTCGAATTTCAAGTCGGTGACCGCGTAATGTTAAAAGTCGCGCCTTGGAAAGGTGTAAATTGTTTCGAGAGACGCGAGAAGCTAAATCCGCAGTATATTGGTCCTTTCGAAATCTTGGAGCGTGTTGGAACTGTTGCTTATCGTTTAGATCTTTCGCCTCAATTAAGCTCCGTTCATCCTACTTTCCAAGTATCCAACTTGAAAAAGTGCCTTGCCTAACCCGATATCATCATCCCTCTCAAGGAGCTTACCATTGATGACAAACTTCATTTCGTGGAAGAACCGGTTGAAATTGTGGACACCTCTGTCAAAACGTTAAAACAAAGCCGAATTCCAATTGTCAAGGTCCATTGGAACGCCAAAAGGGGACCCGAGTTTACTTGGGAAAGACAAGATCAAATGCAAAGGAAGTATCCTCATCTATTCGTGAATTCGGAAACGCAAGATCTTGAGGAAGAAACAACGAGTACTACGCTTACTTAAATTTCGGGACGAAATTTCTTTTAAGGAGTAGGTAATGTAACATCCCGCCTTTTTCTATTTACTTTCCGTTTATTCATTTTAAAGTCTGTTATATGTTTATAACATCTCCCGTTGATACGCGTTTTAAATTATCTCGTTTAGGTAATTCACGCACCCGAATGAAACTTGAGGGACTAAACTTGCCAAAATGCCAAAATGGTGACTAGGTCAAAGGAGTCAAACTCCTCTCATCCATTCATTCATCTCCTTCTTCTTTGTTACTTCCTCCATTTTCTCTCAACACCTAATTACAAAGAATCATCATCTATTTCAAATCGAGCAAGCTTCATGTGATGACCCGGGAATTTCCGACCAAATTTAAACATAATCTTATATGATTCGACTCGATAAGCAAAGTCTATTAAACCGAGTCTCATTATGTTTGAACTATTTCATGATAACATTTGACCTTTAACTATTTCCGACGATTCACGAACCTTTAATTGTAACTAAGAATGTAAATATAAATAATTATATATAAAACTAATTATATTAGTATTAATGAACTATTAAGTAATTTTGTTATTATAAAAGATAACATTTAATAACTAAAGATTTTCATTTTGAATATATATAGTATATTGTATATAAATGATTCAAACATATTTTACCAACGTTATCAAAATATTAAATGTACAATGTTATACTTTGTAGTTAATTGTTTAATATACATAATTAATCATCTACTCAACATTTAAAACATGATTTTATATATATGGTAGTATACATATATACATAAATATAACTATATATATATATGATTTTATACATAATTATTATATTATGTATATGTAGAAATTTATAATATATCTATGATGAAATAATGTACTGTTTTAATAAATATATATAATACTTACATATATAAAACATTTATATTTTTCATAATTACATACATAAGTATAATATAATTAGTATGTAAATAAATATTATAATATATTTATATTAAAATGCATAAATATATAATATTCAGTATATGTTACAATACATATTACATAATTATTAAATATTACATAATAATAGATGATATTAATAAATTAAATTTAAATACAAATATAGTTGTTGTAGTAATGTTATTTGTATCGTCAAATATCAATATTTGTATTCATAATATCACTTTATATCATATAAAGATGAAATTGGATGTATAAATTAGATTATTATTACTAATATTATTATTATCGATAAAATATTAATATTATCATAATTAGTATGGTATTATTATTATTATTATTATTATTATCATTTTTACAATTATTATTATCATTAATATTATATTTATCATTATTATTAATTTTATTAATATTATTAGATATTAATAGTATTGTTATTATATATTATTATTATTAATTAAAAAAAAAGCAGTAGGGATCTATATTATACGCTTGACCTCTGTATCCTTTATCTCTATTATTATTATTTTTTTTGTTTCTTTCCTGCTCCCAACTCGTGAACCTGTGTTGACATTTTCTCCATTTTTTATCAACCGATCTCTATTATTACAACATGATTATGTATAATTGCAAATCAAATAAAAAGGAAATCCAATGGGATTAAAGAGCACAGCGATATTTTTGTTTTCTTCTTCTCTGCACGCTCCAATTTTTTTTTCTCTTAATTCAATTTCGAATAAAGTTTCAAAATCTAAAAATGCAGAAAGGTTAGAAATCTTTCTTTGAATCTATCTGCAAAATCTCAACTCTCAAATCTTTATATCGATCTTGAATTTTGAAGTCAAAGTTTAGTTTAAAAAAAGTCAACAATTGTTCTTGAGACAAATTCGCGTTCGTGTATATGTTTCTGATCAAATTGACGATTCCAGTAGTTTTTATACATGTTTAGAAAACTATTTCGTGTTATAAACATTATCTATAATGTTATCTATTACGAAATCAATTTTTTTTGTTTTGTTCCAAGAACCGACGCTGCAGTAGGCCTTAGTGTTTTTTTTTTTTTTTATTTTAGAACCCAAATTATTTTTTTTTCTGTAATGTTTTGAAGCTTTAAAGGGAACCCCGATTTTTTATTTTTTTTTTGGTTATTGATGTTTTGTTGAATCCATGAGACTTGTGGAGAAGAAGAGGAATAGAAGAAAAACAGTTTATATATAAAATTTAAATTCGATATTAGTATAGAGAATCAGAATTGGTGGGATGGTCGAGAGTGTTTGCGTGTGAGCATATGGTCACGAGATCGAGTCCAGAGGACGGTAGTTTCTTTTTTTTTTTTGAAACTCTTTTCATGTGAGGTAGTTTTCTTTTCTAATTTTTTTATTGTTATTATATATTAATTATTATTAGTATTATTATTATTATTGTGATTGTTTTGATTGTTATTGTTATTGTTATTATTAGTATCATACTTGTTATCATATTTGAAAGTATTATAGACATTACTATTATTATTATGATAGGTATTAATAATATTATTATTAGTAATAAACTTATCATTTTAGTATTTTATCATCATTAGGATTATGATTATGATTATCATTATTATTATTATGAAGGAAATAAAAATATATTATTATCATCAATATTAGAATTTGTACCGGTTTATAAATAATAGTATCATCAGTACATTTACAATTAATAATATCATATTTATCAGTATCATCATTAATATTTACTAGTATTATTATGATTATCATTTATCATTTTATAAATATTAGAACCCTTATTATTAACATAAGTATGGTATTAGTATTAATATTATTTTAGAGTTATTATTATTAGTATCATTAACAGTTATCATTTTCATTTTTTTTGCTATTAGTATTATCATTATTAATAAAATTATTATTATTATTAGTAAATCATTATTATCTAAATTATTATTTTAACAAATAAATCTTTTGTACACTATATATATACTTATGGTATATACTAGGATTGTATTAATAATTCACATAACAAACTAATAAAATTTCATAAATACAATACTAACCACAAATATATGTATATAAATATATTAATGTCACTATTTATATAAACGTAAATCATTATAGATATATACATAAAATCGATATATATATATATAAAATATAACTTAAAATATAATATAAGTATACGTTTTAAAATAAAGGTTAGAATAAATTCTACAAAACTATAATATATAAATAATACATATTAATAAATGAAATTTTGTAACTTACATTATACGTATTAATATATACACAATTGATATAGGTTCGTGAATCCGAGGCCAACCCTGCATTGTTCAATGACGTCATATGTATTTTTACTACAAAATACAGTATCGTGAGTTTCATTTGCCTTTTTACCCTTTATATTTTTGGGCTGAGAATACATGCGCAACTTTTATAACTGTTTTACGAAATTGACACAAGTACGTGAAACTACATTCTATGGTTGGATTATCGAAGTCGAATATGCCCCTTTTTATTAAGTCTGGTAATCTAAGAATTAGGGAACAGACACCCTAATTGACGCGAATCCTAAAGATAGATCTATCGGGCCCAACAAGCCCCATCCAAAGTACCGGATGTTTTAGTACTTCGAAATTTATATCATGTCCGAAGGAGGATCCCGGAATGATGGGGATATTCTTATATATGCATATTGTTAATGTCGGTTACCAGGTGTTCAATCCATATGAATGATATTTTTGTCTCTATGCATGGGACGTATGTTTATGAGAAATGGAAATCTGAAATCTTGTGGTCTATTAAAATGATGGAAACGATTGTTTAAGTTAAACTAATGAACTCACCAACCTTTTGGTTGACACTTTAAAGCATGTTTATTCTCAGGTACGAAAGAAATCTTCCGCTGTGTATTTGCTCATTTTATAGATATTACTTGGAGTCATTCATGGCATATTTCAAAAGACGTTGCATTCGAGTCGTCGAGTTCATCAAGATTATTATCAAGTCAATTATAGTTGGATATATTATGAAATGGTATGCATGCCTGTCAACTTTCGATGTAATGAAAGTTTGTCTTTTCAAAAACGAATGCAATGTTTGTAAAATGTATCATATAGAGGTCAAGTACCTCGCGATGTAATCAACTGTTGTGAACCGTTTATAATCGATATGGACTTCGTCCGGATGGATTAGGACGGGTCTTCACAGTTGGTATCAGAGCGGTGGTCTTAGCGAACCAGGTCTTGCATTAGTGAGTCTAACTGATAGTCGTTAGAATGCATTAATGAGTCTGGACTTCGACCGTGTTTGCATGTCAAAAGTTTTGCTTATCATTTAGTGTCGAAAAATTATTTGCTTATCATCCTTAAAGTCTAAGACACGTCTTACTGCCTTTATTGCATAGACAGTGTATAGTTAAATTCATATCTTAGCGTATCTGTTATTGTTACCTTTGCCTGACAGCTTCCGTAGATTCCTCCATAGCTTATGGGATTTTAGTATTATATATGCATATGTAAATTATGTATTGCAGGGTACTAATCTACATCCTATAATCTATTTCTTATCGAAAATCCTTCATCTGATCGTACGAGATGAATCCCTCAACCAGTTCGAGTCCATCAGATTTCGATAGCTATTTCGATAGTTATTCCGACAGCTATTTCGATATGGATTTCCACTCGAGCTCCGAAAGCAGAGTAACCGGAATGAATCGATCAATTAGCCATCATCTATTCTGAATGAATTGGAGATGGGTTCGTAGTCGACTTAATCAATGGAAACGCGAAGAAGGCGATCATTTCCACTAACCAAATTCACCTCTTGACAATGAACCTAAAACGTTTACCAGCAAACCTGTTCGAGACACCATTTTCTCTCTCATTTCCAAAGTATCTCATCACGATCATATACTATCTCAGATTCTAAACCTCATTCATCCGCTCGTCCGAACCGACAATCATCCCGGTGTAATAGAAGAAGTTAACGAACTTCGCGCATAAGTTGTAGTCTTGGAAAATATGGTGCAAAACGTACCAGCTTCATCCAAATCACCAGCACCAACAGTACCACCAACAACCCAAATTTCAATATCACATGCCTCAACATCTCAATCTATACCTCGAG
This sequence comes from Rutidosis leptorrhynchoides, assembly GCF_046630445.1. Lineage (NCBI taxonomy): Eukaryota > Viridiplantae > Streptophyta > Magnoliopsida > Asterales > Asteraceae > Rutidosis > Rutidosis leptorrhynchoides. The sequence continues at coordinate 358,674,624 of NC_092341.1, read as the reverse complement.
TATAATCATCATTCTACATGACATTCTACATCAGTTATCTTCGTTCGACATGGTGATTATGTAATCTCTAATGTTTTAGAGATTATTTATTCTAGTTCCAACTGAAAACTAAATGAGTTTAATATCATGTTAACTCATTAAATTCATGATTACATCTGAAGAAAATATATATGTATATATGTTTTCATAAAGATTGTAATTAAAAATTCTTTTGTACAAACTGTTAATAATAAAAATATTTTAACGGGTAGGTACTACCCGAGGAATATTTAAATTTCACATTAATAAGTTACACTGTATATTCTTCGAATCTGATTCAACAGTTATTCACTATCCTATTTACAACCACCGGGATACTTATCCGTTCACCAAAGAATAACTATTTTTATTCAAATTCAATTTCATATTTGAATTTTGACCTATCAGAATCCAACAAGTGGCATAATGAAGAAATAATGGACACAATAAAAATTGATTAGAAACAGACTAATTAACAATATTAAATTTTATTAAGAAACCACGCTAACAAAATCCTAGCTAACTGTTCCTAGCTAACTGTTAATTCCGTATTACATTTTATTTATCGCAATTTATTTATCGCAATTTATTTATCGCAATTTATTTTATCGTAATTTATATTCTCGCAATTTTATTTATTGTCATTTAATTTCTGTTATTTACTTTACGCACTTTATTTATCGTCATTTAATTTCTGTTATTTATTTTACGCACTTTAAATATCGGGACACGTATACAAGGTTTTGACATATCATATCGACACATCTATATATATTATTTGGAATCACCATAGACACTCTATATGCAGTAATGATCGAGTTCTCTATACAGGGTTGAGGTTGATTCTATAATAATATATATACTTTGAGTTGTGATCGAGTCTGAGACATGTACACGGGTCACGATACGTATTAATTAATTCAAATATTATATATTAAACTATATATGAATGATTGCACTGTCAACTGTGGACTATCGACTGTGGACTAATAACATTGGACAATTAAAATGAATTAAAATATTGAATATAACATATGAAACTAAACAATTCTTCAAGTTTGCCACTTGATTTCGTCTTAAACCTCATTTGTATCTTCACGATTACATTCTGCGTTCAAACCTTTCATGATTCTTGAAAACACCTCAATCGATAGGATGAATCAACCGCACTTTATCTACGGAAGGAAAGATTTATGCATATAGTTATGCACCTGAGAAACTCTCGGCAATTGTGTAAAAGTTCAACACGTAGCCGCGTCAGATCCTTTGGCATTTATTAACAAAAACAACTTTGCGATCCCTTTTCAAAATTAGCCAATTTTGTCACAGCTCCAACAAGTCAACTTCGACTTTTCGTACGAAACAACCTTATTATAACGTTTATATATACGCGTGCTCTTTTATTGTTACCAGGTAACCTTTCATATTCCATCATATTACCATCAGCGTTTAATCATCTAAAAACACAATTCTCCTGAAACCACCTCGGATTAATAACCGATGATTCAGATATCATAGCATTAAATGTAGAGGAAACAGAAAAATGGTAGATGGTCTAAACGGACAAAAGTTTGATGATAAAGAAAGGAGTGTTAGGAACGCTCGATAGAAAATTGGGTATTGAAAAACATATTGAGTTACCCATGAAGGAGACCAAGGACAAATACAAGGACCAAATCCTATATTCAAAGGATTCAGGTAATTCTGGATCCGTTGAAATCTTTAGAGAATATCTTGCTCCGAAGTCATGTTAAAATCTTGCGGAAAATCTTTCTCCATCAACCGTCGAACTTAGAAATTCCAAAATATCATCATCAATATCTTTGATATTTCTGAGGATATTTTCATAAATATTCTCGTCCGAAATTATATACCTCTTCGTGCTTCCTGTGTATCAATATATTGGAAACATTTAATAGAAAATATAGTACCGAAAAGCAGATTATGCGAAACTATGAAGAAAGCCGTGGATAAATCACAAAGAATAAGTTTGACTTCAAAGAATCCAAATAATTCAATGTCTGCTAAAGTCTATAGTGAATAACTTGCTCCTTACTCTAAACCCTTGCAGACAATAGTTTCTATCATCCTATGATCTTAGATATTCTGAGATATTATCGTACCTTTCATTATAAATATCCTCCATATTTCTGGAGATATTTTTATAACTATTCTTATCTGAAATCATTAATCTTTTCGTGCTATCAGTATTACATCATATAGAAACTGTTAGTTTCTATATTCTGTAAATTTTCAAGCTTAAAATATGAATGTTATTGTAGTAATGATGGGAACTAATGCATGAGTTAGTATAATATAATGACACTTGATCAACGTCATTATATTACAGTAAGTCATGCTGAGTTTCTAAATGAAACGTGATGATTCACAGATCATAACGTCATCATGTGCCATGTTACATAACTCTTTCATCCTACTTAACTCCGTAACAAATCAAGAAAATGTATTCTTGATGGTTCTATCTTCCGTGATGTTGATAAATTTGAAAATCAAATCGTGCTATCACGTTCCTTCATGCTTAGAACATTATAATCATTCGAAACTCTATATCTATAAATTCTGGACCATTATTCGCTTGACTTGAAGTCGGGAAGAGAAAACAAAAGCATAGAGCTTTGAAATATAAGGGAGAATATAAAGTCCGATAACAACACATAAATTACAAACCGTGTATATCAATGTTTATCGCAACATAAAGACACGGGAGAATTAAAAACATTATAATCCCGAGGGCGAAGTAGAAGAAAGCAGATTCCTCTGGTGGAAGTTGGAAAAGGAGAATGATTGTTGCGATAGTAAGGATGAGGACAAGGATCAGAACTGGATTAATCATTTTCAGAATCTTTTGGATGTATGAACTAAGAAAGAAAGTATAAGAATGGTGAGAATAATGGAAAGGAAGAGCTTAATTTATACTGGAAATATCAGACGTAGTAATCGGGGCAGATCACCGTATTTAATTAAAGAGATCTTAATTTCCATAAATCCCGAAGAATCAGATTTTATAGATCTTCAAGATTTTCTTTAAATCCCTTAAATTCCGGAATTCAACCAAGGCAATGTCAAAAGTTAAGACGCGCCTTATTTTCTAAATTCAAACCTGACTACGTCAAAAGTTAAAAACAAATCTTTGTTTCTCATTTCATCCTTTTGTGCATAGCTTCATTCGCACTCTTCGAATAATCGAATTATTTTTATCCATATTACTCAATGATGATAAAACTCAAGTTATCAACTCATATTCGTCAGGAAAACATATTTATTGTTAGCTATGACGACCTCACTCAAATTTCGGGACGAAATTTCTTTAACGGGTAGGTACTGTGATGACCCGGGAATTTCCGACCAAATTTAAACATAATCTTATATGATTCGACTCGATAAGCAAAGTCTATTAAACCGAGTCTCATTATGTTTGAACTATTTCATGATAACATTTGACCTTTAACTATTTCCGACGATTCACGAACCTTTAATTGTAACTAAGAATGTAAATATAAATAATTATATATAAAACTAATTATATTAGTATTAATGAACTATTAAGTAATTTTGTTATTATAAAAGATAACATTTAATAACTAAAGATTTTCATTTTGAATATATATAGTATATTGTATATAAATGATTCAAACATATTTTACCAACGTTATCAAAATATTAAATGTACAATGTTATACTTTGTAGTTAATTGTTTAATATACATAATTAATCATCTACTCAACATTTAAAACATGATTTTATATATATGGTAGTATACATATATACATAAATATAACTATATATATATATGATTTTATACATAATTATTATATTATGTATATGTAGAAATTTATAATATATCTATGATGAAATAATGTACTGTTTTAATAAATATATATAATACTTACATATATAAAACATTTATATTTTTCATAATTACATACATAAGTATAATATAATTAGTATGTAAATAAATATTATAATATATTTATATTAAAATGCATAAATATATAATATTCAGTATATGTTACAATACATATTACATAATTATTAAATATTACATAATAATAGATGATATTAATAAATTAAATTTAAATACAAATATAGTTGTTGTAGTAATGTTATTTGTATCGTCAAATATCAATATTTGTATTCATAATATCACTTTATATCATATAAAGATGAAATTGGATGTATAAATTAGATTATTATTACTAATATTATTATTATCGATAAAATATTAATATTATCATAATTAGTATGGTATTATTATTATTATTATTATTATTATCATTTTTACAATTATTATTATCATTAATATTATATTTATCATTATTATTAATTTTATTAATATTATTAGATATTAATAGTATTGTTATTATATATTATTATTATTAATTAAAAAAAAAGCAGTAGGGATCTATATTATACGCTTGACCTCTGTATCCTTTATCTCTATTATTATTATTTTTTTTGTTTCTTTCCTGCTCCCAACTCGTGAACCTGTGTTGACATTTTCTCCATTTTTTATCAACCGATCTCTATTATTACAACATGATTATGTATAATTGCAAATCAAATAAAAAGGAAATCCAATGGGATTAAAGAGCACAGCGATATTTTTGTTTTCTTCTTCTCTGCACGCTCCAATTTTTTTTTCTCTTAATTCAATTTCGAATAAAGTTTCAAAATCTAAAAATGCAGAAAGGTTAGAAATCTTTCTTTGAATCTATCTGCAAAATCTCAACTCTCAAATCTTTATATCGATCTTGAATTTTGAAGTCAAAGTTTAGTTTAAAAAAAGTCAACAATTGTTCTTGAGACAAATTCGCGTTCGTGTATATGTTTCTGATCAAATTGACGATTCCAGTAGTTTTTATACATGTTTAGAAAACTATTTCGTGTTATAAACATTATCTATAATGTTATCTATTACGAAATCAATTTTTTTTGTTTTGTTCCAAGAACCGACGCTGCAGTAGGCCTTAGTGTTTTTTTTTTTTTTTTTTTTTAGAACCCAAATTATTTTTTTTTCTGTAATGTTTTGAAGCTTTAAAGGGAACCCCGATTTTTTATTTTTTTTTTGGTTATTGATGTTTTGTTGAATCCATGAGACTTGTGGAGAAGAAGAGGAATAGAAGAAAAACAGTTTATATATAAAATTTAAATTCGATATTAGTATAGAGAATCAGAATTGGTGGGATGGTCGAGAGTGTTTGCGTGTGAGCATATGGTCACGAGATCGAGTCCAGAGGACGGTAGTTTCTTTTTTTTTTTTTGAAACTCTTTTCATGTGAGGTAGTTTTCTTTTCTAATTTTTTTATTGTTATTATATATTAATTATTATTAGTATTATTATTATTATTGTGATTGTTTTGATTGTTATTGTTATTGTTATTATTAGTATCATACTTGTTATCATATTTGAAAGTATTATAGACATTACTATTATTATTATGATAGGTATTAATAATATTATTATTAGTAATAAACTTATCATTTTAGTATTTTATCATCATTAGGATTATGATTATGATTATCATTATTATTATTATGAAGGAAATAAAAATATATTATTATCATCAATATTAGAATTTGTACCGGTTTATAAATAATAGTATCATCAGTACATTTACAATTAATAATATCATATTTATCAGTATCATCATTAATATTTACTAGTATTATTATGATTATCATTTATCATTTTATAAATATTAGAACCCTTATTATTAACATAAGTATGGTATTAGTATTAATATTATTTTAGAGTTATTATTATTAGTATCATTAACAGTTATCATTTTCATTTTTTTTGCTATTAGTATTATCATTATTAATAAAATTATTATTATTATTAGTAAATCATTATTATCTAAATTATTATTTTAACAAATAAATCTTTTGTACACTATATATATACTTATGGTATATACTAGGATTGTATTAATAATTCACATAACAAACTAATAAAATTTCATAAATACAATACTAACCACAAATATATGTATATAAATATATTAATGTCACTATTTATATAAACGTAAATCATTATAGATATATACATAAAATCGATATATATATATATAAAATATAACTTAAAATATAATATAAGTATACGTTTTAAAATAAAGGTTAGAATAAATTCTACAAAACTATAATATATAAATAATACATATTAATAAATGAAATTTTGTAACTTACATTATACGTATTAATATATACACAATTGATATAGGTTCGTGAATCCGAGGCCAACCCTGCATTGTTCAATGACGTCATATGTATTTTTACTACAAAATACAGTATCGTGAGTTTCATTTGCCTTTTTACCCTTTATATTTTTGGGCTGAGAATACATGCGCAACTTTTATAACTGTTTTACGAAATTGACACAAGTACGTGAAACTACATTCTATGGTTGGATTATCGAAGTCGAATATGCCCCTTTTTATTAAGTCTGGTAATCTAAGAATTAGGGAACAGACACCCTAATTGACGCGAATCCTAAAGATAGATCTATCGGGCCCAACAAGCCCCATCCAAAGTACCGGATGTTTTAGTACTTCGAAATTTATATCATGTCCGAAGGAGGATCCCGGAATGATGGGGATATTCTTATATATGCATATTGTTAATGTCGGTTACCAGGTGTTCAATCCATATGAATGATATTTTTGTCTCTATGCATGGGACGTATGTTTATGAGAAATGGAAATCTGAAATCTTGTGGTCTATTAAAATGATGGAAACGATTGTTTAAGTTAAACTAATGAACTCACCAACCTTTTGGTTGACACTTTAAAGCATGTTTATTCTCAGGTACGAAAGAAATCTTCCGCTGTGTATTTGCTCATTTTATAGATATTACTTGGAGTCATTCATGGCATATTTCAAAAGACGTTGCATTCGAGTCGTCGAGTTCATCAAGATTATTATCAAGTCAATTATAGTTGGATATATTATGAAATGGTATGCATGCCTGTCAACTTTCGATGTAATGAAAGTTTGTCTTTTCAAAAACGAATGCAATGTTTGTAAAATGTATCATATAGAGGTCAAGTACCTCGCGATGTAATCAACTGTTGTGAATCGTTTATAATCGATATGGACTTCGTCCGGATGGATTAGGAAGGGTCTTCACACTTCAATCCAAACAAATTACATATTTGGAATCCTTGCAACTTCCTCTTCGATTCCATACCGATTTCATTACATTTGGGTAACTTTCTAAAATCACTAGATTTTGTGTTCTTGATGTTTTTAACTTATAGAAGTGTTAATTAGTGTCTATGGCTCAAGTCTAACATGAATATATGATTTGTATGCTCGATCACGTTATTTTAAGCAACTAGCATGAACTTGAATTTTGGTGTGTTTGATTTGGTGATTTGGTTGCTTGAAAGTTGTTAGATGTTAAAAGTTCATGTTTTAATTGTGTTACTAGTATCACTAGCCTCAATTTGATGTGTAGGTTGTGTTAGAAAACTTCATAAACTTGATTATTGATTTTGGTGATATTGGTCAGGGTTTGATAGAACTAAATGTGAACATTTGATGCATTAAATGCCATGAATTATTGTTGGTAAGTGTTAGTTGGATTGTATGCTTGATTACCTACGAAACGGCGTATCACATGTGTGCATTTAATTTCCCGAATCATCAATATGCATTTATGATATTGAGTGTGATAAATGATGAACATTAAATGCAGTTTTGGTTGTTATAAGTGGTAGATTGATTGATGAAATGTGCTTAATTTTTTTCCTCATCAAAATACCTTCCCGATGATATAAGATACATGTTTTGATTGTTTGCGGGTCATAAATTGGGATTGTTTGAGTTTGGGTTCGTGCATTTCTTTGTTTCAGCAAAATAGGGTCTGGATACAGATCTGGACGCCATCCAGATTATTGGACGCCGTCCAGGCCTTCAATGCTGGACGCCGTCTAGCAAATCTGGACGCCGTCCAGATGCACTACCAGATTCTGTTTAGTTTGGTCATTTTACGAAAAATGTTTGCCATGCTATGGACCTCCGATTCACATGTAACTTGTTCTAACATGCTCATATATGATTAAAAACCTCAAAAAAATAGTCGGGACCCGACCCGAATGTGTTGACTTTTTCGTTGACTTTGACCCGACCAAAGTTGACTTTTAATCAAACTTAACCAAATACTTATGCAATCATTCTAACATGCTTTTATACTTATACCTTGCATGAAACATGACAATTTGATTCACATGCTATTATAATCGAGTCTTAACGAGCCATAGGACTAATTGAACACTTTGACCGACCGTGTTTACCGATATTGATACAAACCTATTTGTTTAGGTCAAGACTAGCATTCGTTCTTGCATACGTTTACTTGTTGAAGTACTTTTACATACGTACACTCAAGGTGAGATCATAGTCCCACTTTTACTCTTTTGAACTTATAATTGGGATGAGAAAACATAAACATTTCTTTTTACTAAATGAACACAAGTACAGGAAAACAAACATTCTACATACGAGTTTAGAACAAAATCCTCAATTCGATTATCATTAGTTACACTTGCCAGGTGTAAGCGAGAACTTATGTTGTATGGATCCATATGGGTTTGACAAACCCTCATTCAGACGGTTCGCTACCGTTTACGAATGAAATATATTTTCGAGAAACAGTGTATGTTCTAACACTATTGTGATGGGGTTCTATGGAAGGAATGTTAAGCATTGATAATTGGGTGCTCGTGAATATTAACTTTTGGAATGTATTACTATTATATCAATGTTACAAATCTTGTGGTTCACTTGTACTTACTTACTTAAACCTATGATTTCACCAACGTTTTCGTTGATAGATTTCTATGTTTTTCTCAGGTCCTTGAACGTTTTGTGATACGTGCTTCCGCTCTTTACTTTTGGTACTTGCTTGGATGTCGAGTATACATGCATACGTGGAGCGTCTTTTGACTACTTTTAAATTATGTCGCATATGTTTCAATTGTACTTTAAACTTTGTAACGTAACTAGTTATCGAACTACTTTGTAAACCTTGGAACATCTTTACTTTTAAAATGAATGCGACATACTTTTGGTTAAACGTTGTTTTAAAGACTTATGACCACGTAACGGGACCTAAGTAGACGGCGCCGTCAATGACGATTTTGTCGGGTCGCTACAGATGGTATCAGAGCATTGGTTGTAAGGATTTAGAGTTCATTGGTGTCAACCCCGAGTCATAGGGTACATTAGTGAATCTAGACTACAACCGGCATATAGACTTGAAGTAGGAATTACTTGACTACTTGTGCATTTATACTCGAACGTTACTACTCATATCTACTCTTATTTCATCTTAATCTCACGATGTTTAATTTGATTGACGCGCCACCTTGACTTAGTGAAATAATGTCGAATGCACATATGAATTAGGGTAATATAATTTCCGGGATTATATTACGGTGACTCATTTGAGCGTTTTGACATTATAACATAAAGAATTTAAGGCGTGTCAAGGAAAATTTTTCTCTCTATCCTTATTCCATATCATGATTAGTATTATTGAAAATACTAATCAACGGTATTCTTGTGTTTTGAAGGAACAATGCCTCCTCACCGTGTGCCACGCCATGAGACTCCCGAACAAGCTCTTCAACGGATGATAGCCACCGCCATGGATGCGGCCATGACCGGTCACTCCTCCAACAACAACAATAACAACAACCACAACAACAACAATCAAGGGGCCGGTAACTCAAGCGAAGGGTGCTCCTACAAAGCCTTCATGGGGTGCAAACCTCATACTTTTGATGGGACCGGGGGACCGGTTACTCTCACTCGATGGTTCGAACAAACGGAGGCCGTTTTTAGTATAAGCAGTTGTCGCGACCAAGATAAGGTCAAATACTCCACTCACACTTTCGCCGGTGTCGCCCTCACATGGTGGAAAACCTATGTACAATCGGTGGGTACCGATGAAGTTTACGCCCTCTCTTGGACCGACTTAAGGGAAAAGATGATCGTCGAATATTTCCCTCGTGAAGAAACCCGAAGGCTCGAATAAGAGCTAAGAAATTTGAAAGCGGTCGGAAACGATCTCAAGGCTTATAATCAACAATTTTTCGAACTAGTCTTGATGTGCCCAAACCTTGTGAACCCCGAATCTTTAAGGGTTGAACTTTACATGGATGGTCTTCCAAAGAGCATCAAACACGGGGCAATGTCATCCAAACCCACTAATCATCAAGAAGCTTTGAACATGGCCCGCAAGTTGATAGAAACGGTGGACAAAATCGTAGTGCCGGCACCTAAAGCCTAGGATAAGTCGGGTAACAACAAAAGAAAATGGGAAGCCCCCCAATCAAGCAACAATAACTTTGCCAAGAAGCCTTTCACCTCCGACGGCAAGAAGGGTTATGCCGGAAACCTACCTCTTTGCAAAAAATGCAACAAGCACCACTTTGGTGAATGTGGCAAGCTAATTTGCCATCGGTGCCAAGGAGTTGGTCATAAGGCCAACGAATGTAAAAGTGTCACCCCATCGCTCAAAAGGGGCCGAATGCACCAAAGACGGTCACTTGTTACGAATGTGGCCAAACTGGCCATTATAGAAATGCATGCCCGAAGAACTAATTGAACACTTTGACCGACCGTGTTTACCGATATTGATACAAACCTATTTGTTTAGGTCAAGACTAGGATTCGTTCTTGCACACGTTTACTTGTTGAAGTACTTTTACATACGTGCACTCAAGGTGAGATCATAGTCCCACTTTTACTCTTTTGAACTTACAATTGGGATGAGAAAACATAAACATTTCTTTTTACTAAGTGAACACATGCACAGGAAAACAAACATTCTACATACGAGTTTAGAACAAAATCCTCAGTTCGATTATCATTAGCTATACTTGCCGGGTGTAAGCGAGAACTTATGTTGTATGGATCCATATGGGTTTGACAAACCCTCATTCAGAAGGTTCGCTACCGTTTACGATGAAATATATTTTCGAGAAACAGTGTATGTTCTAACACTATTGTGATGGGGTTCTATGGAAGGAATGTTAAGCATTGATAATTGGGTGCTCCTGAATATTAACTTTTGGAATGTATTACTATTATATCAATGTTACAAATCTTTTGGTTCACTTGTACTTACTTACTTAAACCTATGATTTCACCAACATTTTCGTTGATAGATTTCTATGTTTTTCTCAGGTCCTTGAACGTTTTGTGATACGTGCTTCCGCTCTTTACTTTTGGTACTTGCTTGGATGTCGAGTATACATGCATACGTGGAGCGTCTTTTGACTACTTTTAAATTGTGTCGTATATGTTTCAATTGTACTTTAAACTTTGTAACGTAACTAGTTGTCGAACTACTTTGTAAACCTTGGAACATCTTTACTTTTGAAATGAATGCGACATACTTTTGGTCAAACATTGTATTAAAGACTTATGACCACGTAACGGGACCTAAGTAGACGGCGCCGTCAATGACGATTTTGTCGGGTCGCTACAGATTCCCCGTGCTCCGGTTAAATTTTCGTATAAACAAAATCGTAGGAAAAAAAATGGTTCAAGGCGCTGAAATGGAGGAATTCGGCGTATTCATTATGGATATCTGATTTCGTTTCATTCGGTTTCATGTTTTTCCGTAGCACACTTTGGTTTCATGGATCGTTTGTTTGGTGTTAGCTTAATATAATGGTTTTATGTTTCGATTTAGGTTAGGTGAGGCTCGGTCGTATAGATATTCTGTTTGATAGCCGTTTTCTAGGTACGAACCTCACCGGATTCTCTTTTGTAACTCTTGTTGATTTCGTTTTCTTTTCGAAAACGTTATCCGTTTTTTATACAAGTCTTCGTTATTTTGCAAAAAAAAAAAAAAAAAAAAAAAAAAAAAAAAAAACTATAACATGTTCTCAAGTTTTCCCAAACCATCACTTGTTACTTAATGTCATGAATGTTATTTCCTTATTGTAGCATCTAAGCAAGCCAATATCAACAACCATGCTTTGTTAAGAATTTAAAACCCAACATAATAACAAACGGATAACACAAGCATAACGATTAATAATACTATAAACGCCACAAAGATTTAACGTGGTTATATCTCAACTTCAACATTGAGAAGTGTTTAGTACACATGCACAAAACAGAGATTGTTTGCTATAATTTTCTTCCAGACCATAAACAAGAGGCTAGGGTTACAATATATAGGAGTATACAAACAAGGAAACAAAATCACAAAACTAGTTGTCCAAGCTCTTCACCACATTCTGCGAAGTTTAACACAAATATTTCATGACCCGGTTTCACGCGTACTAGCCTTCTTGCTCACAAACTAAACACACATCGTGATCGCGATCTGCGAGGTTCTTTGCACCTTTTTTCTTTTCCTTTTCATTCAAACTCTTCACCACTTAACATGTGACGATCCGGAAATTTCTGACCAAATTTAAACTTGATCTTTATATGATTCCGACACAGTAAGCAAAGTCTGTAATATTGAGTCTCTAAATTCTTGAACTATTTCATAGATACATTTGACCTTCGACCATTCCCGACGATTTACGAACATTAATTGTAACTAAATATGTATATATTATATAAATATAAATATAAGAATATATAATATTTTGATTTAATAAAGTATACTTTAAATAATTGAAATTTAAAATGTAATATAACAATTATAATAATTAAGTATTGTTAATATATATAACTATGTATATGTTATTATAAATCTATTATTTCTGTTAAATATATATAAAATATATATTAACTATTCATTAAATGTCATCATATAATATAATATTACATAAATGATAAATGAAATTACATTAAATTACAAGGTTGAATATAATTGATATATTAATATTATTAACATTACTTTCATTATTATTATTGCTATTAATATTGCTTTAGTAATATTATTATCTGATATGTATAAGTTGTTATATTAATATTAATATTATTATAAATAGTAATATTGTTAGTATCATTAAAAAGATTATTATTATCATTGGTATTAATTAAATTATTACAATTATCATTTATCATAATATTTATTATTACTAGTCTTTTATCAATAATATTATTATAGGTAATATTAGTAATAGTATTATTAATAATAATAATACTAATATAATTATTAATTATAAATTATATATATATATACACAAATATATTAACAGACATAAAAAAATCAGATATATATAAATACTTATATATATAAAATTCAGTTATAAATTTATATATAAAATAGATATACAGATACCTGAAATATATATAAAATATAAGGTTATATACAATTATTATTACTAATAAATTTAATTGCTATTAATATTAACTTATACAAAATATAAATACAGATATATAATACGCTATCTGCTTCCATCACCATCGAATATTTTGTTTCTGGCCTGCTATCAAACCTGTCAACTTCAAGCTACATCCCATATCCAAGAATTCTGTTAGCAATCCCATCTTTTTATTTATTTATTTTTTTACTGTACTGGGCGATTCCATTTGTCGACCACATTGTTATAAATTAATCAATTTCGGTAATCATGTAAGACATTAGATATTCTATCATCACTTACAATTACATTATACTGCTATGTGTTTTTATTTAGAAAAATTAAAACAGAAATTGATTAAACTGAAGCCATTCTTCTCTGTTTTTCAACTTTTTTGCCAAAATCGGATTGCGAATCAAATTTCAAAATCTATTAATACAAAATTGTTAGGAATCATTCGTTTAAACTTTCTACAAAGATTCAAAAACCCAAATCATCCTATCGATCTCTAATTCTTGAGTCAAAGTTAAAATTTCAAAAAGTCAAACTTTTGTTCATCATCAAATTCGAATTCAAATCGATATTTCTGATTCAATTGAGGTTACAGAAAGATTCTAGGAGTAATTTCAAATGTTTTTCATGTTATAATCGAGGTCTAAAACATTTTAAAAATCCAAGTTTGATTTCAAGTTATTACGCATTTATATTCAAGCTGTACAGCTTGTTTTATTTTAATTTTTTTTAAACTTTGTTGTGTTTTAGTTAATCTATTACGCGTTTATATTCAAGCTGTACAGCTTATTCTAGAAATTTAATAATTACTTAGTTATTAATTTGGTTCGTTTCCTGGGTCGACTGATTTGAGAGGAAGAAGAATGGATTAATAAAATACGGGTTAAATGAATTTGGTCAAGGAGTTTAATCAGAAAAACAACACTGGACGAATGGTTAAGGGATGCTTCGGGTGAACGGGAGGTCGTGGGTTCGAGCCCGGTTTGGTGCAATTCTTTTAGAAAACTTTCTAAGGGTATATACACTTTTATTTTTCTTTATTTCTATTATTATTATTATTATTATTATTATTATTATTATTATTATTATTATTATTATTATTATTATTATTATTACTACTATTATTGTTATTATTATTGCTATTAGAAATTATTATTGTGATTAATATTATAGTTATTACTATTATTATTACTAGTAAAATATTAGTTATCATTTAATACTAATAGTTAAAATTACAATTATGATTACTAATATGATTAATGCTAGGTTAAGCAATATTATTACTATCATACTACAATTTATTATTATTTTCATTAAAAATCTATACTTATATCAATTTATATTTGATAGTATTATTATCATTATTATTATTATTATTATTACTAGTATTATAATTATTATTAGCATTATAATTATCATTATAAGTACCAGAATCATTATTATTATTATCATCATAAGTAATAATATCGATATTATAATAAGTGTTATTATTATTAAAATCATTATTTAAAACTATATGTAACGGTAAAAAAATTAATATTGCTACAATTATTATTATTATTATTATTATTATTATTATTATTATTATTATCATTATTATTATCACTAATAGAATTATTAATATTATTATTTTTATCAACAATATTAAGTATTATCAATATTGTCATTTTTACCATTACAAATATTATCTTAGTACAATTACAATTACTAATTTCAACAAACAAATAATAATCATATAAAAGTATATTTAACTTAACTATGTTAATATTTTCATTTAAAATGAATACATTTAATTAATAAAATATATATATAAGTTATTAATACAAAGATTTTATCACTAATAATAATAGTATATATATATATATAAGTTCGATTACGATTATGTGTATTAATAAATATACAAATGATATACGTTCGTGAATCCGAGGCCAACCCTGCATTGTTCAATATCGTCATATGTATTTTTACTACAAAATACAGTATTGTGAGTTTCATTTGCTCCCTTTTTAAATGCTTTTGCAATATATATTTTTGGGACTGAGAATACATGCGCTACTTTTATAACTGTTTTACGAAATAGACACAAGTAATCGAAACTACATTATATGGTTGAATTATCAAAATCGAATATGCCCTTTTTATCATGTCCGATGTTGTCCCGGAATGATGGCGAATTTATCATGTCCGAAGTTGTCCCGGAATGATGGCGAATTTATCATGTCCGAAGTTGTCCCGGAATGATGGTGAATTTATCATGTCCGAAGTTGTCCCGGAATGATGGCGAACTTATCATGTCCGAAGTTGTCCCGGAATGATGGCGAACTTATCATGTCCGAAGTTGTCCCGGAATGATGGCGAACTTATCATGTCCGAAGTTGTCCCGGAATGATGGGAATATTCTATATGCATCTTGTTAAGGTCGAATACCAGGTGTTCAATCCATATGAATGATTTTTGTCTCTATGTATGGGACGTATATCTATGAGAAATGGAAATAAAAATCTTGTGGTCTATTAAAATTATAGAAATGATCGATTATGATAAACTAATGAACTCACCAACCTTTTGGTTGATACTTTAAAGCATGTTTATTCTCAGGTATTAAAGAAATCTTCCGCTGTGCATTTGCTCATTTTAAAGATATTACTTGGAGTCATTCATGACATATTTCAAAAGACGTTGCATTCGAGTCGTTGAGTTCATCAAGATTATTATTAAGTCAATTATAGTTGGATGTATTATGAAATGGTATGCATGCCGTTAACTTTCATTGAAATGAAAGTTTGCCTTTTAAAAACGAATGCAATGTTTGTAAAAATGTATCATATAGAGGTCAAGTACCTCGCGATGTAATCAACTATTATGAATCGTTTATAATCAATATGAACGGGGCATTTCATAACATACTCAGCTACTTTGAATAATTATATTAAACTAGTGAAATGACCCGTGAAATCACGAGTTTGTTTAAACGAAACAATTTAATAACATGTTTTAGGTATTCGATTTAAAATCGATTAAATCGTAAACTAAACCGAAACTAAATTGGAAAAAATCAAACCGAATTTAAAAAATGATATTCAGATCGATGCGAACCGAAACCGAATTCGTAATTCGATTTTCTGTTAGGTTTTGAAAAATTTGTATTCGGTTAAACTAAAAACCGAATTCAAAATTTTAATATTTAATTTTTATATTTATGCGTGTTGGGGGAGAATGTGGGTTAACATGGGATTATGCTTAATGACTATACTAATCTTAACCCATAACAGTAAGTGTTTTGATGATGACATATGCACATAACTAAAGGTGATGGTAGACATCTTGACATAAATAAACAAGTTCAGTAATTCACACTTGCTCTAGCAAACGACCAAAACCAAAGAAAGCTTAAAATGAAAAATTAGGAACACGGTTAGACCCACGGTCGACTGCAGGTTAGACCGTGGAGACTTGCACCCAGATTTACAAAATCAGGGTTGCACGGTCGACTCAACGACTGACCGTGGATCGACTGCAAAATCCCACTGTCCAGATTTTGATCGAAAATGTTTGACCACTTCGGGGCATCTATAATTTACGAAACATGTTCAAACATGCTTAGGATAGTTGCCTCCTTCATTTCCAAAGGAGTTTTGATCACTAGAACACTAATCTTGGTTAATCACACTTAATGACACCTTAATGACGATTAAGTCTTGATTAAGGATAACAGTTATAGGAAAACATGTACATCTAAAATGTATCTAGACATTCTTAGGATGGTCATCAAGTCCCAACCAAGAGTTGCTCTTTACCTGTACATGTGTTGGACATTAATGTATACTTATACATTAATCTTGCAAATGCCACTTTGCAAGTAAAACTTACATAGCCTTAGTTTAATGTTATGTTATCACTATATGCTTAATTCTAAGATTACTTAGTGATCTCTTGATAGTCATTACATGAATATTACTTGACTACTTGCTATTAGTACATGTGTATTAATTGACTATGTGTTAAATGCTAAATGGTAAGTAGTTAGTTAATATGTATATGTATCAACCTTGTCTTGCTATTTGTTACAAGTTGGAACTAGTATTTGGACTACTTTAATATATGCTTGTGTTACTTGGATAATACTTAGAATGTCATAATCTAGTAAACTTAAAAGACAACAAAACACTAACACACATAGGTTTGCTTACGTCTAAAATTGAGTTTAGGAATAAGTATAAACTTGATTAACTTGATGTCTTGCAACATGCTTAATTGTTATTACTTCCTTAATTTGTCAAGACATCATTAACACACTTAATTAATTACAAACAAGTTCAAATTTGAATAATAGCATACTTTGTGATTAAAGTGGGTTTGTGTCATCAATGACATGTTAACCAACCAATAGAGATTTAGCAAATGTGTTAATTACAAATAAAGGATTATGAAAAAAACTGAGATTGACTCAAATGATTATCATGACTTACATCCAAGAATGTTAGACTTTCCACTTTGAGCATGATAAGTTACTATCAAGGCAATACATCCAAGGTAAATAGACATTTATTGCATTTAGGGTGTGTTTGGGTGACGAGCTTGTTGGAGCTTATGGGAGCTTATAGGAGCTTGAGCTTATGATTTTAATAAGCTCTAAGTCATAAGCTTCGTTTGGTAGAGAAAAAAGTAGAGCTTATGAAAATCATAAGCTCTGAAAAATAAGCTACTTTTAGGGTGTGTTTGGTAGAGAAGCTTATGGGAGCTTATGAGAGCTTATAGGAGCTTATAGGAGCTTGAGCTTATGATTTTAATAAGCTCTAAGTAATAAGCTTTGTTTGGTAGACATAAAAAGTAGAGCTTATGAAAATCATAAGCTCTAGAAAAATAAGCTACTTCTAGTAGCTTATGAAAAAATGTAGAGCTTATGAACTAGAAAATAAGCTCCAGCTAGTTTACCAAACACTTATAAAAAATAATAAGCTCCAGCTACCAACTTAAAAAATAAGCTCCAGCTCCAGCTCTAGTCCATAAGCTCCAGCTCCAGCAATAAGCTCCAGCTCCAGCTAGTTTCATCCAAACACACCCTTAGTAGCTTATGAAAAAAAGTAGAGCTTATGAACTAGAAAATAAGCTCCAGCTAGTTTACCAAACACTTATAAAAAATAATAAGCTCCAGCTACTAGCTTAAAAATAAGCTCCAGCTCCAGCTCTATCTCATAAGCTCCAGCTCCAGCTCTAGCTACTTTCATCCAAACACGCCCTTAGTACTTGTATAGAATGTTGGGTATCTTTTGCAGGTGTTAAATGAAGTAAAGTGTCCAAAGAGTGATGTCTAAAACTGATTCAAACGGCTATACAACGGATAAGTTTTTTAGACTGGACCGCGTGCGGTCGACCCACGGTCGACCGTGGCCCAAGCCGCATAACTGGCTGATTTATTTATCTCTCCATATAAATAGCAAGACTTTGAGAACTTTGAAGACTTTGACCTCTTGCATGCTACAACTCAAAATCATCAGAGAATCACAAGGACATAACACTCATACATATGTTTGTGATTAGCAAGAGAAGTTTTATATCTCATATATTATAAAAGGAGTCTTTGTAAACTTACTTTCAAATTCTTATCTTTGTGAGTTTACATAGTGTTGTATTAATCCTTAGAATTGTCTTAGGATTGTCATCACTGAAAAGGGTGAGTCTTTGTACTTTGTAATTAGAAGCATATGCTAGCTTATCTATCATCTTCCTTAAAGGGAACTAGGGAGTTGATTAATCTCATTGGGGATTAATACTTGTCCAAGGTGAAGACAAATTGATTTAAGTTGAAGATAATCCTTCAAAGGGATAGAAGGATTAGGTTTGTTGTCTAAGGAGAAGTACAAGGCTTGTAAACCGGATCTCCACCGGATTTGAAGAAAGGTGTTTAGTGAAGCACCCAATTAGTGAATCGGGGAGTGGATTAAGGTGGATTAGTTAACATCCACCCAAGGTTGGAGAACTCGGATCTCGGGGAGATCTCGTTTGGACTTTTTTAGGGAGATCTCTGCATCTCGGAATAATCTCGGGGAGATCTCGGACGTTGACTTACGTTGATTTTGTAGTTTTTTTACTAAAAAAATACATAAAAACATAAATATATGTATATTTATATACATTTTTACGAGATTTTACAACAATATCCGAGAAATGAGCGAGAAAATCTTAGAAATTAAGAATTTTACAAGAAAATCTTACAAATTAGCAAGAAAATCTGAGAATTCGTGGTTTTGACTAAGTTTGACCCCGTTGACCGAGAAATCTCGGGAGATGAATATCTCGTCTCGGTTGCCTTCTAAAAACGAGATCTCGGGGGAGATCTCGGGGAGATCTCGGGAGATTTACAACACTGCATCCACCCGAACCACTATAAATCATTGTGTTTATGTTCCTTACTTTACATTCCGTATTATTACAAACATAAACGCACCACACATTGGTTTGAGTTGACTAACGTGATCAAGTATTGTTCAAATTCTATTGATCATCGAAAAAGTTTTAAAAATCGTATTAAGTAACTATTCACCCCCTCTAGTTACTTAAAATGCGTTAATGTTATTATAGATTGAGATCTAATCATATAAAATCAGTTCATACAAAATGATGATTTCGTAAGCAAACATTATAATTCTTTTACTGAAAATGTTATGTTCTTCTTCTTAATGGCGGAGTCGTTAAACGTTACACTTAAGGTGTAGATATTAACAAATCAGCGAATTCTTGATAATTTGACAATATATCATTGTTTTAGGTCGTAAATAATTAAGACATCAGTAACTCAAGAATAAAAATACCATTATTCAGATTTTTTTCTTGAATTTCGGTTTTAAGTGAAACCAAACCGAACTCGGTTTTAGGTTTCGGTTCGGTTTTAATTTTGAATTCGATTTTCGTTTCAGTTTTTGATTTTGCAAAAGATATTCAAAATCGAATACACCATATCAGTTACACATTTACACCGAATAAGCTGAAAACGAACAGAAGAACAATCATATCTTTCAAAAAAATCTTACTTTTTTAACTCTATATATCAAAAGGAAGAAGCCCTTTTTACTGTAGAGATTGTTCAAATTCGTAATTTTACATGCTGTTAAAATAATTTTGATTGTTATAGGAGTATTAGTTATTTGTTCATTATATTTTTATAATGATGTATAAGTTTAGTCGCCACTTTACAAGTATTTCAAAGATCTTTAGAAAAGTTAAAAGGAGGTTAGAACAATATTGTCAGTTTGTACATCAGGATCGTCCTGATGATTCGGGTCAGGGTACTAACAGAAGCACCAAATCATCCCAATACATCCCAATACATCTTTAGTATTCATTGAAGGATTGAAGGATGTTTCTGGAAAATGGCAATTTAGTGATCTATAAAAAAGAGAGTATCTCCTCCCCTACAAAATTGGCCGCAACTTCATTCCTTTCACCGCCGGCACCTTCATATTACAGAGAATTAGTACGTCCTCATAGCCACCGGCATCTCTACAAAACACCTAAGCATCACCACACTGCAACGATGGAAAGACGATGATATGGACGAAGATGTATTCACTGAACAAACCCTAACGAACTAATTCTCCATGATATGGAAGGCCGGTTGTGCCCTCATGGTACCAGTCTCATCCAATCAGTATCGGTAACGTTTCAAATTTTAATTACTGTTTGCGTAATACGAAATTTCTTGGGTTTTATAATTTATAAGTAATTGACAAGCTTGAGTTGTCGACAAACCCCGACGACAGAATTTCATATATGTTCTGTTTATACCATTTTATTCTTTTATGATTATTGAGTTCATACAATGTAATCGTTTCACCACCGATTGTTCTTCAACCCTGTTTACAAAAATTTACCTGGTTTGTGTAGGTCGACAGATGATTGAACATACAAAAAGACATGTCGAAGATAAGTTCACAAAGCTCGGGGATGTGAACATAACGCTGAGGTATTGTACTTTCCTTATCATTTATTTGGCCTCTTGAATGATTGTTGATTTAAGCCTACACGAAAGGTGATCCCTACAGGAAAAGTTATATATGCGCCTTGCCGATCAATTGATTATTTGAAATGTCAGGTCATTTATGGCGATACAGATTCAGTTATGGTGCAATTAGGCGTGTCCACTGTTGATGAAGCCATGGAGCTTTCATGATCTTATTTTGTTTGAAAAGGTATATCTCTCGTATCTACTGGAAAAAAGAGATACACTGGCAGTGGCGGAAGCAGGAAAATTTTCACCGGGGGCGAAATTTTTTTTTAAAACGTAGCAATTTTTTTTTGGGTCATAATATGAAGGTTTTTGGGCAAAATTTGGGAGTTTTTGGGCAAAATGTGAAGGTCTTGGGGCAAAATATGGAGGTTTTGGAGCAAAATGTGGAGGTTTTGGGACAAAATATGGAGAGTTTGGGGCAAAAAAAAAAATTTCACTGGGGGCATAATCAATAAACCCAAAATTTTTGTACTAAAAATTGAAAATCCACTAGGGGCGGCGGCCCCCTCTGCCGCTTCTAATTTTCACCCCTGTACACTGGTCTCTATTGGACTAATCCGAACAAATTTGACAAGATGGATACAAAAGGTAAGAAAAAGAATCTATTTGAGTTGTCCATTAAAACGGATCTTCACTTTTTCCCACTATGTTATGTGAACAGCTTGTTTCAAAATGTAAGGGAACGGGTATTAATGCTAATATTAAACAACCAAACAAAACTTGCAGCTTGAAAGTAATTTATAAACATGTACACACAGAATAAGCAAAAGCAGTCGGCTTTTGAACAACTTTATTAGCTCAATATTCGTAAACAAAAAACTGAAGAGAAACAAATAAACGTGCAGCTTAAATACTAATCTAGTTGGACAAGTCCTTATTGGATTAAAATAACTAATGGATAATCATCCTTATTTGAGAAACAAACTAATTATAAACCAACTCCAACTCTACCGCCTTGCCCTTCACATTTCTGTTTAACAGGCCAACTTCAAAAACAGGCCCATCAGTTGGCCCAATAGCAGTTTCCCCAAAATACTGAGGGAGCCCAATTCTAGCAAGCCCACTAATAATTCCTGCATCATGTATGTTCTGACCCATTGAGTATGGTATTGAAACAGGGGATAACTTTCTGTTAGTTAAAAACCTGGTAAATGAGTGACTTTACAAAATACTAATAGGCCGAGACATACCGGGAGCTGTTCAGTGTGTCAAAAATACCATTTCAGATCTACTTATGAATCACATCGATTTATCTCTTCTGGTCATTACCAAGGTAAGAAAAAAGATTAGGCTATTTCATAATACTCCTTTATTCCGTTAGTTCATCTGCCTTAACTTATCCAGTTACCAAAAACAGGAACCGCTCATAATGAACTTGCAAAGCGAATGCGAAAGGTTAGGATGATCTTGCAGACTTTTATTTTTTTCTTATTGTGCATAATAATTAATATTTAATGTGTACATGTAGAATACTTGATGTTATTTACAATAATTGGTTACTATCCATTTAGCAAATGTAACATCAACCATGATCCAATTATGTTCATGTTCTATCTATAACAAGATGCAGCTGCAGCTACTGCTCCGCATGTTGGTGATCGAGGACCATATGTGATTATCAAAGGTGCTAAAGGTGCAAAGGTAAACTAGAAGAGGTTGTTATACTTTAAATCTTCTACCTTGTTGTGTACCATTTTTAATTTAGATTAACTTATGAAAATTAGGCGTACGAGATGTCATAGGATCCGATCTTTGTGTTGACGAATAATATACCAATAGATCCTTAATACTACCCTGAAAATCAAATAAGCAAGGTTCGTTAAGCGCACTTGTCATTTATGCTTAAATTTGAGTTCGTTGGTGCTAAAGACTTGACCCGTTGCAGCCATTGTTGAGGATATTTGAAACCATCTTGAAGAATGCTAGTAGAGATCTTCATGGAGAGACCACACTAGTGCTATTTCCATCTTTACACCATCAACTGGAGGGATTACGAGGTTTGCTAAGAAGCAATTAAGTTGTGTTTGCCTCAAAGTTCTAATGAGGTTATCAGTAGATTTATATTCCTCTTTCATCTATGGGTAAACGAACCTGTGTTTTCTAACGCCAGTTCAACTGTGCTCAAAATATAATATTTCTTTTTGTAATTCCATTACTTCTATTATCCAACGTCTATACAACAACAACAACAACAACAACAAAACCCAATACCACATGAGTGGTGTATGGGGGAGGTGATATGTAGACAATCCTTCCCCTATCCGAGAATAAAGACAAGTCATTTCTCCACCCAGAGTGAAACACTCTCAAGAGTAGAGAAAGTCATCCCTCTCTTTATTCGACGAATAAAGAGATTGCTTCCGAGAGGACCTCCGGCCTTTAAGTAGGAAAAAGTTTTTTTTTTTTTTTTTAAAATAAAAAAACTAAAATAAAAATAATAATTGGCGCCATGAAAATGGTAAAATCAAATTTCCATGGGTTTTAAATCCTGCCAGGAATTTAATTTAGGCTCTAAGAGTCTATGAATTGTTAAAATCTTAACGGGAAAAGAGACGTTTGCTTACACTCTAGTGTTTTCTTTGTTTGCACTAATAAAGATCAAACACTTTGTTTACACTACATGGGAAGGGAAGTTAAATTTTATTGCAAAATTGTAGGCAACAGGGTGCAACTTGTGTTATCAACTTATTTTAGTTGTCAAATGCTAGTTAGCTCGCTAACGGAATTAACCGAAGCACATGTTTTTTTTCTTCTGATGTACTTTGGTTGTAATCCGTTTCAAATATAGCATTTTAGTTAGAGAAGCTTTTTGGGAGGCTACGAACACAATGCCACGAGTGCCAAGAATCACTCCTTCAAGATATGCACAAGGTGCACAAGGTGATTAACTTTTGTATTTTTTCTACGATGTATACATTTTCAATAAACTATTAATGTATTACACGTTAATTAGATGTGTATGGGTAATGGGTCAAAACGGGAACATGTTGGAATGCCAACACTTTCATGTTTTTTGAAACTGAAAAAAGGAAAATGACTCATGTATTAAGTATCCCAAAACTATACTATTTTGTTTTCCCTTTCTGTTTACTAATTTAAATTGCTTTAATACTTGCTTAACCTTTTCTTGTTTCATAGTGATTTTGGAGCTAATATTGATTGATAGTGATGACATATCACCCAAATTTAACGTATTTTATTTTGTTGTTTATAGTTATAACTTTTATTTGTTTCGTAGCCGGGATTGCCTAATCTTTTACCGGCTACGGAAGAAAAAAAAGAAGGTATAACCATAAACAACGAAATAGAATACATTAAGTTTTGGGTGATACGTCATAACTAACAATCAATATATATAACTCCAAATTCACTACATCCCATACAAAACAGCCAAAAGGTTAAACAAGTACTAATGCATTTCATATTAGTAAACTAACAGAAAGGGAAAACAAAATAGTATAGTTTTGTGATACTCAATACATGAGTTATTTGCAGAAAGTTGTAAGGTTTTCCCTGTTCGGGTTACCCGGGAAGGGCAAGTAATCCGACCCCATACTCTAGTGTACGCAGCCCATCAGGAATACTCCCTGGCTGTTTCCAACCCTTCCCTGGCCACCCCAAGAATTGAACCTGAGACCTCTTGCAAGGATCTCAGGGCCCCAACCACTTAGGCTACCTTGGGATGGTTACATGAGTCATTTGCATTTTTTAAAATTGGAAGAACATGAAAGTGCTCACATTTCAACATGATCTCGTTTTGATGCATTATCCAACCCCATTCACATCTAATTATCGTATAATACATTAATAGTTTTCTGAAAATGTATTCATCGTTGAGAAATTTATAAAAATTAAGCATCTTGTGCATAGAACATCTTGAAGGAGTGATCCTTGTCACTGCGTTTGTAGCCTCAAAAAAGCTGTTTTAATTCGGATACTATATTTGAAACATATTACAACCAATGTACATCAGAAGGAAAAAAAAAATCATTCGCTTTAGTTAATTCCATTACCGACTTAAATGGCATTTGACAACTAAAATAAGTTGATAACATAAGTTTCACACCGTTGGCTACAGTTTTGCAATAAAGTTCAGCTTCCCTTGCAAAGTGTTTGATCTTTAATTACTACAAATAGAGAAAACACTTGAGTGTGAGCAAACGTCATTTTATCCATTGAAACTTTAACAATTCATAGATGCGGGATAATGGAAGTCATGGAATCACAAAATAGAAACGTTATATTTTGAACACAGTTGAACCGAGGTTAGAAAAACACAATTTCGATGAACGTTGCTCATATATTAAAAAGAAACATAAATTTACTGATGATACTTGATTGGAACTTTGCAACCAACACAACTTAGTTGCTTCTAGCAAACCTAAGCAAGCCTCGTAATCCCGCAAGTTGATGGTGTAGAGATGGAAATAATGCTAGTGTGGTCTCCATGAAGAAGCTCTCTGCTAGCATTTTTCAAGATGGGTTAAAATATCTTCAACAAAGGTTGCAACGGTTCAAGTCTTTACCACCAACGGACTCAATTAAAGTATAAATGACAAGTGCGCTTAACGAACCTTGCTTATTTGATTTTCAAGGTAGTATTGAGGATCTATGGGTATATTATTTTCCAGCGCAAAGATCGGGTCCTCTGACCTCACTAGCATCATATTTTGCGGTGGTCGGGAAAAAATGTCAATATAAACCGGTCTTATTGTCGCGAGGTTCGAGTTATAATAAGTAATTCCATGCTTATAAGAGGTCTTATAAAGCCCTTTGTGGTTCAATATAAGCCATTTGGTCTTGTCTTTATTTAATTTTGATACGTATATATTATGAATTCTATGTGAACATTTCTTTTTTGGAGATATTTGCAGATGTGGTTGAATATTCCGTGTTTTGTTTTGTAACTGATATTTGCAGCAATATGTTGTATTAACTTTGAATAACTTTCTTATCTGTCTATAGGGTCTATCTTATTGTTCCATGAGGTAGGTGGTACGGGATGGCTATATGTCGTCATGATCATGCATACCTTATGGCATCACATAGCTGCTGATGTAAATTAGCTAATGCGTGCTGCAACATGTTCAAAGTATCAATCTACTTGTTAATATGTTGGTTATTTCTTATTGTATGATTAGTTGTGCAGGTTATCAAGCTTCTGATCTTGTGCTTGGAATCTGTTGCTGATTTGGTTAAAGCTCAAGAAAGAATGGTTGTCTTTTGTGGATCAAGTGTAGTTCATTAGTAGTCAACATACCTAGTATGGAGGCAAACATGTAATTACTCAACGACGGGACACAGTTAGACATAACTTACAACCTTTTGGTCTTTTTTGTTTTTTTAGAGAGTTAAGGGGTGTATTATGTAATTTATTCTGTTTAGGTCGGTTGTTTGGTTTTTGGGGTTATAACCCGAATTATGGTTTCTGGTTATTCATTATGTTTTGATACAGTTCTCAAATCTCTCTCAATTGTATCTGTAAAACCTTTAATCCTCAGTTTGGATTTGTGGTTGTAACTTGTAAGTTCATCTAGTTGATGAACTAAGTATTTGGTATAATCTGGTGTTCAATATTGACCCTATTGTTCTGATTTGTTGGTGTATTTCATAATATGTGATTAAAAGAAGGTACACGATCTTGTGTACTTTGGTGTTGGTTGATCTGTCCTTTTTTACACAACATTGTGGTATTTAACCCGAAGAATTAGTCGAATCTTGTGGATTATATTTAATTTCTCTTGCATTGGATGATTGAAATAAGGTCATGTTGTGTCATGTTGTTAGCTGTTACTTGTCATGTTGTTAGCTGTTATTAGTCCATGTCCTATTTGTCATATAGATTGTTAGATTAGATACTTGAGATGTCCGTTTTTTCTGTTTTGTTTTACTTTGTCTTTTTCTCAATTTTACGCATTATTATAACCATTTGACTTATTTGACCGCCACCCGCTCCAGAGTATAGATGCACAAGCCGGATAAAAAATCGGATTCGGACAAAAAAAACCGGATTTTTTTGTCCGGATTTTTCGGAACCGGTTCCGGTTCTCGGCGTCGGATTTTTTTTGGGAACCGGTTCTTTTTCGGATCTCGATCGGATTTTTTCGGATTTTTCTTGGACTAGGATTCGATTTTGCGAATTATATTTTTACCGGTTCTATTTTTTTTTTAACGTTTGACAACAATAATATAATCGGTATAAAGAAAAGTTATAATGCTCAACACAATAGATAATATAAATAACAATATTCGAACAATACAATTATAAAAATAACACTTTTATTCGAACGATACAATAATAAAAATAACAACACTTTTATTCGAACAATACAATTATAATTAATACATTTCGAGCTTCGGCATGGCCATCACCCAATAATGTATTAAGACTAAAGTATATCGAGCTTCGGCATTGTCATCACCCGTTATACTTTAGTCGTCAAATGACCCAAATGTGTTATCTTGTTGAGCGCGTTGATGTTAAAGCTAAGGGGTATAAAATACTATTAAATTTTACTAGAAAATACTATTAAATATGATACAATTTTACACAAGATATTTATTTATTTATAGAATGAATATACTTAAACCTTGCTACAACACTTATAGGCAGTGTACCTAATCGTACAGTAGTGTAGTTTTTAGTAAGTCCGGTTCGTTCCACATGGAAAAATCTTTAAACAAAGCTTAACGCTATATTAGTTTAATTTATAAAAATACAAATATATATATAAGTAATATTATTATTATAAAAGGGGGGTTTTTACCGTTTAATGACCGGTTTGTCGATTTTAAAAAAACTTTAGTCGCAGTTAAAACCTAATGTAAAATATTAAAAATAAATACAAGACTTAATTTAAAGCGTAAAGTAAATAACGATAATGAAATTGCGATAAATAAAAGTGCGATAAAATAAACTTGCGATAATTAAAAAGTACGATAATTAAAAGTGCAATTAAATACAATAACAATAAATAAAAGTGCGATAATTAGAAGTGCAATTAAATATAAAATAAAGGAAATTAAATATGAAATAAAATAATTATGCTTATTTAAACTTCCGTAATCATGATGTTTGACGTGTTGATTTTAGTTTTATGCCCATGGGTTAATTGTCCTTTGTCCTGGATTATTTAATATGTCCGTCTGGTTTTTGTCCATAACAGTCCATCAGTCATAAATATAAAGTGCGAGTATCCTCGTCAAATTATCCTTATACCCGAAGTCAAATATTTTAACTAATTGGGGACTTAAACTGTAACAAGGTTTTAATACTTTGTTTAATAATTACACCAGGTTATCGATTGCGTGTAACCCAAGGTTTTAATACTTTGTTATCAATTATGCCAAGTGTCCTTGTACATAATTTCACCCATGTTTTAATAATTCTAGTGACTATTAATCCATTCCCGTATCCGGTTAAATGAACGATTATTCGTACATATAAATATCCCGCCCATCGTGTCCGATTGAGTGTATATGGTTATTTATATGGACGTCCAATTGTAAATCTTTATATTAAAATTAACAAACTATCATTTAGTTAAACAAATATAAAGCTCATTAATAGCCCATAGTCTAATTTCCACAAGTGTCGTTCTTTTGTCCAAACCCCAATTATGGTACAAAGCCCAATTACCCAATTTTAGTAATTAGCCCAACATCATGATTACTTCGGATTAAATAAGCATAATAATAACTTAGCTACGAGACATTAAATTAAAAAGGTTGAACATAACTTACAATGATTAAAAATAGCGTAGCGTTACACGGACATAATTTCGACTTACACCCTTACAACATTCGCTAACATACCCTTATTATTAGGATTTAAAATTAAAATTAAAATTAAAATATATATATATATATATATATATATATATATATATATATATATATATATATATATATATATATATATATATATATATATATATATATATATAATTTACGTATGATGAAGAAGGAAAAAGATATATGGATATTTAAAACTCGTCGAATGCGTTGGCTTTTATAGGCAGTTTCAGAATTGGGGACTCCGCGAGTCGCGGCCTTTTTTCACTACAAACTCCGCAAGTCGCGGAGTTCGTAAAACCAGCTCACACAAGTTTGTCTTTTAATTTGCCGACGGTATTTAAATATAAATATAATATATAAATAATTTTTAAGAATTATTTAAATATTATATTATATTTATGTGCATAGTTGACTCGTAATTTTTAGTCCGTTGCGTTTAGCGTTGAGAGTTGACTCTGGTCCCGGTTCTGGATTTTCGAACGTCCTTGCGTACAATTTAATATCTTGTACTTTGCATTTTGTAACTTGTACTCTTGTCATTTTTAGACGTTTCTTATCAATAATTGGAACCTCTTTGATTGTATTTTGTACTTTTGAGCTTTTTGGTCGTTTGCGTCTTCAATTCGTCGAATCTATCTTTTGTCTTCACCTTTTATTATTTAAACGAATATCACTTGTAAATAGAACAATTGCAACTAAAAGCTTGTCTTTCTTGAGGAATAATGCTATGAAATATATGTTCGTTTTTAGCATTATCAAATATTCCCACACTTGAGCGTTGCTTGTCCTCAAGCAATATAGTCTTGAAATACTAGAATCACTTCTTTATTCTTCACACTTTGTACATCAGTGATTTCTATATGGCGGTATAAACAATGGTAGTAACGATGTGGTTTACAGTCCCACATGACTATAAAATTTAGATCCATTAAGGAAATTGGATCTTTATGAAAACATTTGATCTTTTTGAAAATTCAATCTAGTTTTTACCCTAGATAAGTTTTTCGGAATAACCCTTCACCGGTGTTTGCAAATTCTTTTTATGGGTTTGCTGGGTTTCAGATTTGAAAATTTTAGCTCAAAACTTGCGGTTTTGTGTCACCCACTTGCTAACCTTGTATTGAGAAAGCAACACGTCCAGTTTACTTGCTCCGTATATTACCTTTCGATAAACTACCGTCCGGTTGTAAAGGAAAGCGTTGAACAAGCAACTGTTAAGGCAATGTCCCCTGACATACTTTTAATTATGGTTTATAACGTGTCGGACGCAATTACTATCCTTTGTAGGAGCAATAGTAAAGCTCACCCTTATAATTTTTCTGGTCTGGCACAAGGTCCTGTCTTCGACCATGCTATGCAACCACCGTTCTTACGGTTGACACCCGATTTGGTTCAGGTGACCTAATGAATTCCAGGTGAATTCCTAGGATTTTACGTTCAATGGTAATGAACGCATTGAAAATGGGTTTTTAGAAAACAAATCGGTTTTAATTTGATCAAAATATTTTCTCGTTCAAGCTCGAGTTTAGATATCATTGAATTCCATGAGTTTGAATTCTCAATCTTTAAGGTCAATCTCAAGGATTGAGTAATATCAGTCTTAAAAGCTGATTTTTTATCTTTTAAGGAGATTATCCTTTCTGGGGATCTGATTCATTAGTCTTATCAAGCTAATTTGCACGGTGCCCCCCCATTGTACGAGATAAATCCTTCTCATGGTTAGGATAAATCTGACCACTTGGCGACCCTGTTTTATGCTGAGGTCCGTGGATTTCCTGCTGATTTTAGAGATGAATTTTTTAGGTTTTTCGTCAACCTACAGCTGGTCTGGACGACAACTTCATGACCTAAATCAAGAAGCGCGTTTCTTTTTCGGAAGACTTTACTTCCTTTAAATGATGGAATTGATTCATCGTGTAGATCCATCTTTCTTACAGAAAATCGGGTAAAACTTTTTAGAAATTGTCCAAAACAAAAGTATCTTCAGTTATTTGTACAAAAATATGTGACATATGTTTAAAATAATTTGGTAAATATTCCCACACTTGGCTTTTATTTTCTTTTAGTTGCCTTTTTATTGTCCCATATTCTATTTTAAATGAATTCTAACATTTTGGTTTGTTTCTCAATTTATGTCCTTTCCAAGGTAACAATAATTTCGGTGTTAACACCTAGTTTTATCGTTCATAAATATGTATAAACATGATTTTGAGTTCATTTAATTGAAAATTTTGAAAATTTTTACTAGAATTGGGTAGTCAGTATAAAAGACTAGGGCTGTTCTTTATTATCAGAGAGCACTAGATTCTAATACAACTACTGCTTTACTAGTATTTCTAATGGTAACCAAGTGTATAAAGTAAAAATTTTAAAATCCGAAAGAATTTAACCCCTTCCCACACTTAAGATCTTGCAATGCCCTCATTTGCAAGAAATCAGTAACAATTTAAATTATTGAGGGTGATTAGCGTAGAAAAATGATTAAATTTTACCAAAGTTTCCAAACATATTGTTGTTTGTGTTCTGAATGATAAATGGTGCATATCATTTGTTCATTCTGTCTTGTTTTTATTTCACATATATTTTGCATCTTGTCGTCAAAATTAGTTGCTTTTGCTGAACTTAATGTCAGTCTTTGAAAATGCGTTGTTTTACCCTGTTGTGTACATAAGATAAACTGCAAACATATATACATATTTTTGAAGTTTGGTATATTACCCCACATTCAAAAATTATTAAAATCTAATAATAAAAGTTAAAAAATTATAAAAACTATTACAATATCAACATAAGTGTTAAATGTAGTAACATTACAAAAATAAAATAAATAAAACTAAATAAACTAGGGTTGTTACTGATACCAGTAGGGGTTCCATGCATAACCGTATGTGTTATAGAATGCTTCAGCTGGGTTATAAGTAGGATACGGTGGTTGGATCTCTATAGACCAGGGAGGACATACGGGCTTTGGAGTAGGAATATAGTTTCTACCTATATGTTGGCAATGAGCTATGATGTGGTTTTGATGAACTTGCCAATCTTCAAATGCTCGATGTCTAGCATTTTCATACTCTTGTGAAGCTATAAACCTTTGCATTTCTGTCATTTCATTTCCCCCTCCCACATTACCTGGCTGTTGATTTCTCTCAACCTGTGGATGTCTTCCATTATATGCTACTGCGGCGTTATTTCGCCTCTTCAAAACCTTAGCACCATGATATACATTTAAACCAATTGTATCGTGGGGTTCTGGTTCTTCGATTAATAATCCCCCCCGACTTATATCCACATCGAGATACTCAGCAATTAATGTAATAAATATACCACCTCCTATTATACTGTGCGGTCTCATCCCCCTAATCATAGCTGATAAATAATAACCCACACAATAAGGTATACTTACAGCGCTTTGTGGGTCTCGAATACACATGTGGTAAAATAAATCTTGCTCATTTACCTTTTCCTTATTTTTACCTCGCTGTGTAATCAAGTTCGCTAGAAACCTGTGAATTACTCTTAACTCAGCTCTATCTATATCCAAATAAGAGTAATTTCCCCCTTTAAATCGGTGATGGCTAGTCATTTGACTCCATACACCATGCGTATCAAAATTTTCGTCAATCTTCCTACCATTTAATATCAACCCTCGACAATCGGCAGATGCTAGCTCCTCAGGCGTATATATACGTAAGGCCTGAGCCATGTCTAGTAGAGACATGTGGCGCATCGAACCTCCTAACAAAAATCTAATAAAAGTTCGATCGGTTAAACTAGCTACTTTATCATTTATTTCTATACTACACAATAATTCTTCACACCATACTTTATATACAGGTCTACGCATGTTGAATAATCGTACCCAATCATTAAAAGTAGAATTACCATACCTCTGTGTAAGTAATTCTCTAATCCGTTCGCCCAATCCTACAGCTTCTAACGGTTCCCATTCTATTACCCTAGGTACTTCAACAGCTTTAGAATGAAGAGTGTGCAAGCTCCTTTGGTATTTTGGATAATCTATCCAACGTCTGTCTAATCTCAAGTTCGGGTGCAAATCTTCCACTTGCATATCTGAAAATGTCATAACTGGATGAGGTATATCTTGTTTGTAATAGTTATCAACATCTTGTTGTTCCGCATTCTCAGGAGGAGCAATGCGAGCTTGGGATGAAGATTCACCCCTTTCAGTCTGCAAAACACATCAAACACAATTTTTGTGCATCCAAATATGCATTAATGTCAGCAAAATTATCAATCAAAATAATTACAATGACATGTTCAATTTATATCAAACTTATGTTCATTTTCATATTTTTATCAAATCTACACTTTTTCAAATAAGCATATACGAAAATGTTCACCAAGTTCATAAGCAATCAACTCAAATAACATGTCAAAATAATCATTATTAGCAATTAAACAAGTTTAAATGGCATTATCTCTCAAAAATCAAGTTCATGAATTTTAGACTTGAAAAAGTCCACTTTTATTCTCAAAAATCATGTTTAGGCTCAAAGTTTGGATCATTTAACTACCTAAATATGTTACACTACTTAATTTAGCAATAATTCATGACAAAAATCGGCCATAACCTGTTTATATCAAAAAGCCCCAAATTTGCTCAAGAACACAAACCCTAGATTACTTAAAATTTGAAGTTTAAGGCTTTTAATCATGTTAAATAGCATCAATCTAGGTTATACAAGCATAATACATAAGCAATTTAAGCATAATTACACTAAAAAGCATCAAAATCAAATTGGGTATAAATTTGTTCAAGAACACTAATTTTCGGATTAAATGGTGTTTAGGTGTAGAAATTTACCGTTTTCTTGAGTAATTCCTTGATAGCATCCTTCTCAACATGATTTTGTGAAAGATTTGATGAAAAATGGTGAAAAAATACGATTTTTGTGTGTGTTTTTGAGTGTTTTCACAGTTTTGTGGTGTGGTTGTGTGCAACTGATCTGTTTTTACGTTTTATTTTTTTCTGGAATTTTGATCCTCCGCGAGTCGCGGCACTTTCCCTTTACAAACTCCGCGAGTAGCGGAGTTTGATTTTTTTTTTTTAATAAAAACCTTAACTTATAAAACAATTAATTAATTAATTTTAAAATTTTGTTTCCCTTGTTGTTTAGGACGAGGTCGTTTCGGAACGATGTCCTAGTCCGTCCCTCGACAAAATTTTAAAATTTGTCAATTTAAAGCGCGGTTTTAAAAGCAAAGATTTTTGGGTTTTTTTTAATGTTTTTGGCATACTTTAATTCAATAAGATTAAAAATAATGATAATAAAAGTTCTCGTCCCTCCCTCGGGTAAAGCAATTTCGGTTCAATGACCTAGTCTTCAACTCAAGACGAATTTTTAAAAATCATATTTTTAACTTAGCGAAATAAAGTAAATTTTTATTTTTAAAATCAAACAACTTAAATTTAAAATGCATAAAATTCAAAATTAATATTAAAAATTCACACCAAACTTAAATTTAATTTTTGTTTTTATACATACAAACTTATATTAAAAATATTAATTTTCCAAATATTTACAATTTTAAATATATTGATTTAAAAAGTTTACAATATTATTTTAATATTAATTTATTAATTTTTTTAAAAATAAAATTAAAAATCTTTTTGGCTTTTATCCCACTTTAATCAATCAAATATTATCAAAAATATACGCCCCTCTTTTCGGTAAAGTAATTTCGGTTCCATGACCTAATTTAACTCATGACGAATTTTTGAAATATTTTGGGTTGATTGATTAAAGATATTTATACCTTAAGAATAAACGTTAAATTTCGCAGTGATGTAATAAATTTTTGTATGATATCAACAATTTCGGTCGCAAGACCTAATTTCATCGAATACCAATTTAATACTTTATAGCGAACAAATTAGCGTTTATTATCAAAAGGTTAAAAATAAAAATAAAAACTGTACAAACTTACCTGTGAAATAGATTTCTTAGTGATATGCTCTAGCCCACTCATAAGATAGTCGGACTAATTGGTTTTCCATGGCTACATAGGCGTAACCTCGAGCATTTAATATTTTTTCTTCTAAACATATGAACGGTCCATCTCTGCATAAAGTAACAAATTCGGTATTTGAATAGGTTTGATTATTTGAACATTTACCTTCGTGTGACCATTTTCCGCATTTGTGACATTTTTCAAGGTGTCGTGCTCTCCTTTTCGCTGCGGATTTTGATTTTCCTTTACCAAATTGTAACTTATTATCTTCGCATCTGGATTCTTTTCTTACTCCGTCCAATTTACCTCTGATTAATGATACTATTTCACTCGGAAGTGTGTCATTATTACGTTTAGTGATCAAAGCGTGTAGCATTAGACCATGGTTTAGTCCACAGGAAGTCTTCATTTCGAAAAACCTAAAAAAAAATAAAAATTCAGAATGGGGGGAGAAGACTAGTTCTTTAGGGTCTGCTAGGGAAAGACCATTCGGGTTCCATTTTCGAGAACTACACGAAAACATAAAATCTAACTCTAACAGAAATACATATTATCCTTTAAAGACTTGATTCTCCCCACACTTAGGGGCTGTTTACTTTTTTTCTTATTAAGTCTTATATGGATATAGATGGCAGAATGGATATAGATAATTATATGCATTAATTAATGAATAATTTATGGTGTTTACTTTTTATGCTGAATAAAAAATCTGAATGATGAAATTGACCTTTTTACCCTTTAGTTATATAAATCACTTTTTTTTTTAAAAACGAAAACTTTAAATAACAAATTTTTTTTCAATTATATAAATCATTTAATAGTATAATATAATAATAAACTTGTTTATTTATTTGTAGAATACTTGCATTTTATAGTTTATACCAATTGATAACAACAATCACAAAAACCCAACAATCCCAATAACGACAACAGTTAATAAGCAGCTGTAGCTTTTAAATCCAAATCCAACTGCATAAAAGAACATTCAAGCAGCATGGTTATAATTATTATATGTATAGCAATATTCAAGTAAATATTAATAATTGACATAATTTCCTTAAAGAAACCATTTTAAACCATCATTCGATCGCCGATAACAGCAAAAACGAAGTCACATACGTCATATTCTATCAACTATATACACTAATTGTATTCTTTCTTACTCTCAACTTCTTTCACTTCTATAAATCTTTTGTTAAATTTACAAGCCCTATTTTATTTATTCATAAATTCTATGAGAAAAAAATCAATCAGTTGGGTCAAACGCTAACGAAAGAAAAAGCTTTATTGACGCATAGACAGTGACGGAGTAGTCGGAGTAATCGGGGTAACAGACGTGGGGGTTCAAAGTGAGAGTACATGAGAGTTTTTGGCTAATTAAAAAGGTGAACTAATTAAAGGTGGGGGTAATATTGGGAAGATAAACAAAAAAAGGAGCTATATGTGGACTACATAGCCTTTTGGCATTTCCGAAACAGCTTTCCACTCATTCCATATTAATATTAAGTCAAAAGTAAACAATGAAGGCACCTGACCGAAAAAGTCTTTCATTCAATTTAGCAAATTTAAGTCAAAAGTAAACAAGGCCTTAGTTAGCTGTGGTATCGAAATTGAGATTAACTTCGTTGTTGACTTCCATCAGACTATCTATGTAGTGTTTAATTCTGTGACCATTAACTTTAAATTCAATCCCATTTGAATTTATTAATTCTACTGTTCCGTATGGGAAAACTCTTTTGACTATAAATGGTCCAGACCATCTTGATTTCAATTTTCCAGGAAATAGCTTGAATCGTGAATTGAAAAGAAGAACTTTGTCTCCTTCTTTAAATTCTTTTGAACTTCTGATTCTTTTATCATGCCATTTCTTCGTTCTTTCCTTATAGATTAACGAATTTTTGTATGCTTCATGTCTTAATTCTTCTAATTCGTTTAATTGACTTAACCGTAGACGTCCAGCTTCATGTAAATCAAGATTACATGTCTTCAAAGCCCAAAATTCTTTGTGTTCAATTTCTACTGGAAGATGACATGCTTTTCCATAAACGAGTCTAAAAGGTGTGGTTCCAATTGGAGTTTTGTAGGCTGTTCTAAAAGCCCATAGTGCATCCTCCAATTTTATGGACCATTCCTTCGGATTTGATCCTATAGTTTTCTCTAGAATACGTTTTAAAGCTCGGTTGGTATTTTCAACTTGTTCACTTGTTTGTGGATGATATGCAGTGGAGATTTTATGAGTTACTCCATATCTTTTGAGAACTTTCTCAAGTTGATTATTACAGAAATGAGTTCCCCGATCACTTATTAAAGCTTTCGGTGTTCCAAACCTTGCAAAAAGATGTTTTAAAAAGTTGACTACAACTCGTGCATCGTTAGTTGGGAGAGCTTGTGCTTCCGCCCATTTAGATACATAATCAATGGCTACGAGAATATATAGATTATTATGAGATTTTGGAAATGGACCCATAAAGTCAATACCCCAAATGTCAAATACTTCACATACTTGAATGACATTTTGTGGCATTTCATCACGTTGACTTATTTTTCCAGTCCTTTGACAAGCATCACAGGATTTGCAAAGAAGGTGTGCGTCTTTGTAAATTGTAGGCCAATAGAATCCAGTATCGTAAACTTTTCTTGCTGTGAGTTGAGGCCCATAATGCCCTCCTGTTGGTCCTGTGTGACAATGGTTTAAGATTTGATTGGCTTCATCTCCGAATACACATCGGCGTATTATTCCATCTGGACAACTTTTAAACAAATGTGGATCTTCCCAGAAATAGTGTTTTATATCACTGAAGAATTTCTTTCGTTTTTGGTACGACAATCCTTTTTCAAGGAATCCACATACTAAGTAGTTTGCATAGTCTGCAAACCATGGAATTTCATTATAATCTATCTTCAATAGATATTCATCAGGAAAGTTGTCTTGTATGGCTGATTCATTTAGAACTTCTAATTCAGGATTTTCAAGACAAGAAAGATGATCAGCGGCGAGATTTTCTGCTCCCTTTTTATCTCGGATTTCAATATCAAACTCTTGTAAGAGTAAGATCCAACGGATTAATCTTGGTTTAGCATCTTGTTTCGAAAATAGGTATCTAAGAGCAGAATGGTCGGTATAGACCACCGTTTTTGCTAGAACGAGATATGAACGAAATTTGTCAAAAGCAAAGACAATAGCAAGGAGTTCTTTTTCAGTAGTTGTATAGTTCGTTTGTGCTCCTTGTAACGTCTTACTAGCATAATATATAGGTTGAAATCTTTTTTCAATCCTTTGTCCTAAAACGGCTCCCATTGCAAAATCACTTGCATCGCACATTAGTTCAAACGGTAGATTCCAATTTGGTGTTATCATGATTGGCTCATTAATGAGTTTCTCTTTAAGAATATTAAAAGATTTGATGCATTCATCTGAAAAGACGAATGGAGCATCCTTTTCTAGGAGTTTATTCATAGGAGTGGCAATTTTAGAAAAATATTTAATGAAACGTCAGTAAAAACCAGCATGCCCTAGAAAACTCCTAACTCCTCTAACATTGGTGGGATGTGGAATTTTAGCAATTACATCTACTTTAGCTCTATCCACTTCAATTCCTTCCTTTGAGATTTTATGACCAAGAACGATGCCTTCTTTAACCATGAAATGGCATTTCTCCCAATTAAGTACTAGATTTGATTGTTCGCATCTAATAAGCATTCGTTCAAGATTAACTAGACATGTTTCAAATGTATCACCGAAGACTGAAAAGTCATCCATGAAAACTTCCATGCATTCTTCTATCATGTCGTGAAAAATCGCCATCATGCACCTTTGAAAGGTTGCAGGGGCGTTGCAAAGTCCAAATGGCATGCGTTTGTAAGCAAAAGTACCATAAGGGTACGTGAATGTGGTTTTCTCTTGGTCTTCGAGTGCTATTGGAATTTGAAAATATCCGGAAAATCCATCAAGAAAACAATAGTAACTATTTCCAGCTAATCTTTCCAACATTTGATCAATGAAAGGTAAGGGAAAGTGATCTTTTCTGGTGGCGTCATTTAATTTTCTATAATCAATACACACACGCCATCCTGTTACAGTCATAGTAGGAATAAGCTCATTTTTCTCATTTGTAATGACATTCATGCCACCCTTCTTAGGCACGCATTGAACTGGGCTTACCCACGGACTATCAGAAATTGGATAAATTAAACCTGCATCAAGCAGTTTAATAATTTCTTTTTTAACAACATCTTGCATATTAGGATTTAGTCTTCGTTGGTGTTGCACATACGTTTTATGACCTTCTTCCATAAGGATTTTATGTGTGCAATATGAAGGACTTATTCCTTTAATATCATGAATCTTCCATGCAATGGCTGGTTTATGAGCTTTTAATACAGAAATGAGTTGAGATTTTTCATTTTCAGTAAGAGAAGACGATATTATTACAGGTAATTCAGATTCACCATGTAAATAAGCGTATTCCAAATGGTTTGGAAGTGGTTTTAACTCTAGTGTCGGAGGTTCTTCTATCGATGATTTATATCGATATCTGTCTTCTTCTTTTAGCATTTGAATTTCTTCTGTTGTTGGTTCATATCCATTAGCAATTAGTGTAGCTAACATTTCAGTTTCATCAATTGGTTCAGTTCCTTCTCTTAAAGAACATTCTCCTGTTCCTTGTAATTCTGGAAATTCTTCTAACAATTTTGCATGTGAATCTATAGTTTGAATATAATAACATGTATCATCTGCAGATTGCGGTTGTTGCATAGCTCTATCAACTGAAAAGGTAACACTCTCGTCCTCTATACTTAGGGTCAGTTTCTTACCAAACACGTCTATCATTGCTTTAGCCGTGTTTAAGAATGGTCTTCCTAATATGAGAGGAACTTGAGAATCTTCTTCCATGTCCAGAACAACAAAATCTACTGGAAATACTAAAGTACCAACTTTAACTAGCATGTTCTCCATTATCCCTCTAGGATATTTTATTGATCGATCGGCTAGTTGTATGCTTATTCTTGTTGGTTTCAATTCTCCAAGGTCTAGTATAGTGTATAGTGAATACGGCATTAAATTTATACTAGCACCTAAGTCTGCCAATGCTTCTATTGAACTAAGACTACCCAGAAAACATGGAATTGTGAAACTTCCTGGATCAGATAATTTTTCTGGTATCTTATTCAACAACACTGCTGAACAATTAGTATTCATAGTAACGGCCGAGAGTTCTTCCATTTTCTTTGTATTCGTGATTAGATCTTTCAAGAATTTAGCATATCTAGGCATTCCTGAAATCACATCAATGAAAGGAAGATTTACATTTATCTGTTTAAACATATCCAAGAATTTGGATTGCTCGGCTTCAAGTTTCTCTTTCTTCATTTTACTCGGGTAAGGAAGTGGTGGTTGGTATGGTTTAACATAAGGTTTAGCCTTAACTGTGTTATCTTCATTAACCTTTTCAACTACCGGTTCTTTTTCCTTATCTTGTTCAGGTTGTGGTTCTTGTGGAGTAGAAATAGCTTCATCAGAAATTACAGGTATTTCAGGTGGTTTAAGTGTTGTACCACTTCTTGTAGTAATGGCTTTAGCTGTTTCATTGCGGGGGTTAGCATTTGTATCACTAGGTAGACTTCCCGGTTTTCTTTCACCTATTAACCTTGCTAGGTTACTTACTTCTTGTTCTAAATTTTGAATAGAAGCTTGTTGATTTCTAAATGCTTGAGCATTTTGTTCATTGGTTTGTTTTTGAGATGTGAAAAACTGCGTTTGAGTTTCAAATAGCTTCGTCATCATATCTTCTAAATTTGGCTTTTTATCATCGGTTTGTGGTGGTTTGTTTTGAAAATTAGGTCTTTGCTGATTGTAAGTATTATTGGATACTTGTTGATTGCTAGGACCTTGTTGGTTGTTGTATGGAACATTTCGATTATAATTCTGGTTTTGATTATAAATTGGTCTTGGCGGTTGATAATTATTCTGATAATTATTTCCAGGCCTTTGGTTTATGTATGAAATATTCTCTCTTTGTTCCATTGTTAGTTCAATACTGAGACAATCTTTTGTCAAATGTGGTCCTCCACACTGCTCACAACTAATTCGTATTGAGTGAATATCTTTAGTCATCTTTTCCATTCGTCTCTCGACAGCATCTATCTTTGCGGAAATGGAATCTAAGTCATGGCTAGAATCGGCTCTAGCTGCTTTAGATGATCTAACGATATCTTTTTCTTGGTGCCACTCATGTGAGTGGGAAGCAGTGTTATCAATAATTTTATAAGCATCAGTTTCGGTTTTCTTCATAATAGAACCACCAGCTGTTATATCGTTGTCTTTCCTTGTAGTGATGTCGCATCCTTGGTAGAATATTTGTACTATTTGACAAGTGTCTAAACCATGTTGCGGACATCCTCTCAATAACTTTCCAAATCTGGTCCATGCTTCATATAGAGTTTCATTTGGCTTTTGTGTGAACGTAACAATTTCTCCTTGAAGTCTCACGGCTTTAGATGCCGGAAAGAATTGTTTAAGAAATTTTTCAACTAAAACGTCCCATGTATTAATCGCCCCTTCAGGTAACGATTCTAACCAATCTTTGGCTTCTCCCTTTAAAGTCCAGGGAAATAACATGAGATATATCTGTTCATCCTCAACTTCTCTTATTTTAAATAGAGTGCAGATCCTATTAAAGGTACGAAGATGTTCATTTGGATCTTCCTTCGGCGCACCACTAAATTGGCATTGATTAGTCACCATGTGTAGAATTTGTCCTTTGATTTCATAATCTGGCGCATTAATGTCTGGATGAGTAATTGCGTGACCTTGGCCAGTGCGTTTAGCTCGCATTCGGTCTTCCATACTTAAAGGTTCCAGATTCTCCATAATTGAATTTGTTGAATCTGAATCACTAGAGGATTCTGATTTAATGGTTCGTTCCTCAACAATCTCTGTTTGAATGATTGGTGGTTCCGGAGGAAAAATTAATGGTTCAGGATCTATGAACCGTTCCTGAATATTCTCCGGATTCTCAATTGTGAGGTCGGGTTCAAAAAATGGATTATCGAAAATTTAAATTGGAGTACTTGGTCGACTGGATGACGATTCTAAAGAAAAATCAATGGCGGTAATATTAGCTAGATGTCTTGATCGAGTTACAGGTGGTGAACGTACAAAAGGTGGTGAACGTCTTGCTCGGTGCATTCACTGAATATCCTATTAGTTTTTAAAAGGAAAGAAAAATTATATAAGTTATCCAATTAATAGACTTTTCTGATTTTGCCCACGTTTCGAATAGCCAAAAGATGCAGCAGAGGGGCAGGATTCGTTTGGTCTCAATATAATTGAGTACTGTTTGGCTCCAATAACCCGGTCCACGTACAAATCCAACTATTACTACGAATCAGAAAATTTTGATGTCTATCAATTTAACCACTTAAAATAAATTTTCGTAATTTTAAGAAATTTAGAGAAGAAATAGAATAAAAATCTATGTCCTAAAACTAGAATGGCGAGAAATAAGAAAGAAAAAGAAAGAGCGCGTCGGAAAAGGTCGAAAAAGAAAAGGGTTGAAAAATAAAAGGCGTCGAAAAATAAGAAAGAAAAAGAGTGACTTATAAAACTTTAAAAACACTCGACTAACCCAACCTTATTATTATCACTAACTTAAAATTAAAATTGCAAATTGAGATTACTAATTGGAATGATAATTGATACATAGGTAAAAGGCGTCGAAAAATAAAAAGAAGAAAGTAGTGCGTTGAAACTTAAAAAAGAACTAAAAACTAAGAATTAAAAGTTGCGTCTAAAAATATTAAAGCTTACAAGTAAAACTATATCTGATAACGCCAAAATTATACATATTTGTTGTCGTTATTTCAATCCGAT
Source organism: Rutidosis leptorrhynchoides (assembly GCF_046630445.1). Classification (NCBI taxonomy): domain Eukaryota; kingdom Viridiplantae; phylum Streptophyta; class Magnoliopsida; order Asterales; family Asteraceae; genus Rutidosis; species Rutidosis leptorrhynchoides. Next base: position 358,631,642 of record NC_092341.1, on the reverse strand, counting down.
TTTGTATCATTTTGTATGTAATTTTTGTACTTGTGTATTGTAATTAGTTAAAATGTGTGTATAATCCATTGCGAGTGTTGAAGTGAAGATTTATGGAAAATATCGCTGATTTTAGAAGATTCTGCGCACCTGCACCGTTTTGGCCATAACTCGGTCATACGAACTCGAAAAAGGGTGAATCTGGAGCCCAGACGTCTGTAACTCAGAGCTCTACAACATCATATTGGAAAATTTCCTATAAACAGTACCAGATGCGGCGCATCTGCTTTAGATGCGGCACATCTGAGGCCAAAAAAGTCCCGAAAGCATTAAATGCGGTGTTTCAGAGGCATACGGCGCATCAGTAAGGTCAGATGCGGCGCATCTCTTTTAGATGCGGCGCATCTGGGCATAAAACATCAAAAATGAGCTGGAAAATGACCTGTACGTGAGCTGGGTGGTAGGTAAGAAGGTGATGCGGCGCATCACAAAGAGATGCGGCGCATCGGAGGCTGAAATACCTACTTTTCTTGCTATTTAAAGGGTCTAAACTAATTCTAAACATACACCACAATATAGATCAGTAGTAGTCCGAGAAGGGGGGTTTCCCCAGCCATTCTAAAGGGTTCTTCACCCTTTTGAGCATCAAGATTGAAGAAGGGATCATACGCTACGATAGGTACTCTCGGTTTCATTTATTTTAGTGATAAGATTATGAATTCCTATTGTTTTGATTGTATCGTTGTAACCTTCATTATTATGATTGGCTAAAGCCTTGTGTGTTTACTTTAATGTAAGATTTAAGTTTTGAGATTGTTTTATCTTTTGATGTTATTTAAGTTACTATGATGTTTGATTGATTAAATTATCATGTCCAACCAAAAGAACTATAGTTATGCTAGTTTGGTACTTTCCTTCAATTACATAGATTGTTAACTATATGTGACACTAGGAACACAATCTATGCTTCAATACATCTAGTAATCTAGACGGGTAAACATATACTTAATTGAAGACTTTACTATATGTTTAGATCGGTAATTGAATAAGTACTAGAACTACATAGTCATGAATTTACCTCAAGTGATTGTTGTAATTTAGGTTTTACGTGAGTTTAATTGGGTTGGGTCTAATTAATCTAATCAATCTAAATCAATTATGTTCTTCCATAGATCCATTGTTGTAAGTATCCATTTACTCTAGTTCAATTATACAAGTTATGAATTGGTTTATGTGAGTTTATCAATGTTCATGGCTAGTACTTCAACACCTAGTGATTTAGACATCTGCATGTGAGTGTAGGATGGTAATTGAATGGTAACTAGATTTTACAATAGTGTAGTTTATTTAGAGTGATCTTAATAAACTAGGTTTTATGTGAATTTAACCAAGGAAGAGTCTTATTGATTAAACATAGGTAAAGAAGAACTAATGACAAGGTTTATGTGAATTTACTAAGTTTATAGTTCTCGGTTTATAGATATTGTGAGATTGATATGAACCATTTACTTGTAACTACAAAATAACGGGTTTAAGTGTAAAAGAACAATCCTTATCATTTATCAAGCATTGAAGTAAACACTGCCTTCTCATCCTTATTATTTATCTCATTTTATTTTCTGTTTGTTACTTAACAATTCTACAATTAAAACTCCCCTTTTTCTTAGAATAATTAACTGTTTTTGAATTCCTTAAAACAAACTTCTCCCTGTGGATCGAACTGGTCAATTTACTTGCTAGTTACTACATGATCGAGTTTTAGTTGCCTGTATTATGTGTTAATTATTAAGCATATTGTCTACATTTTAAAGGTTACGTCTTAAAACATCAACTTTTTGGCCCCGCTGCCGGGGAGCGGTTTTGTTTAAAAGATTTTAATAGACTTTTAATTATTCGATCCTTTCGTGGGAAGTTATTTTCACGAAAGTTACCTGCTTTATTTTTGCTTTTGTTTGTTTTGTTTTTCTTTTGTAGTGTGATTGCAGCTAGGTTACAGGTATAATATGGCTGGGTATGATTATATGATTTCAGAAGCCATGTATGATGTCCAACAATCAGGTGAATCATCGGTTTTCATGGGTATGAATGATGATTGGTATATGGGTTCTTGGGAAGCTAGAGTTGAACCAAAAGGTGTTTGTGAGACTTATGGAGGTTACTATATGCCTGAGGAGTGTGATGATAATCTTATGTATCATTATACCCCTATGGACCAACCATGGGATTATTATGAAGATGGTAACTTATCCTGGGATTCATCTCAACAACACTTTCAAATTCAACAAGGAGAGGAGAGTCAGTCAAATTTAGAAGATGTAATTTTAGACTTCATGAGAAACGAGACTGAACGGAGCCAAAATTTGCAAGAAACACTAGCGGGCCAACAAGAATCCATTGAGCGTTTACAGAGGACCATGAGATGTCTACTCCAGCAAATTGAAGAAAGGGAGTCAGACACTTTTCCGACTAATTCACTAGTTGATTCGAGGGGTAATACACAGATACCCGAGGTGGAGAGTGTTGAGCCTACCATTATTATACCACCTACCACTCCAGTTATGTCCACGTTTGCAATGCTTAATCCAGGAATTGATGAGGGGGAATTGCGGGCGATAGGTTGGTATTCATGGGATAGTGATGATGATGATGTTTTAACTACCGAGGTCGAAGAAATGGAGTCATCAAAGATCATCGACGATGAGGATTCTAATATAGTGGAACCATTTGAGGAGTCACCTTCTCATGTGGAATTTGTATATCCTCACGAGGTTAGCACTTGGAATATATTAAAAGATGATCCATTTGGACATGATCCAACTGAAAGAATAAAATTTTTGCTGCAAGCCGCACTTAGGAGAGAGTCATGTGTTGACTCTCGGGTTAGGTATTCCTTTTTCAAGAAATTGAAAAAAGAATTATATGATATACTGTATACCACCCGAGGGGTTAATGACTGGCTCACGTTACTTATTCGTGGAACTTTTTCCACTGATTTTACATGTCGTCTGATAAGTGTGGGGAAGAATGACCCCATTAGGTATTAAAAGAAGGGGTCAAGTTAGGTGCACAACTCATTAATAAATATGCACCATATAAAATGAGTATTGTGCTATGTGCTGCAATTTTCAAAGACTGGCATGAAGTTCAGCAAAATACTTGCATGATGATTGGATTGTGATAGCGTTTAAGGAATGGATGATGTTCTTATCGTGACAGCCAATTCAGCGCCATCATCCCGTGATCTTCTGCTTAAAGCCTAGAAAGTATTAAATCTCTTTCATATTATCTGCCCTCTCGAATTTTACAATTTTTCTGATTTCATGTAATGAGGGCATTACATGATCTTAAGTGTGGGGAAGGAGTAAATTCTTTTGGGTTTTACAAAAACATGGTTTAAAATGGCTTAAAATGTGGGTTTTACAAAAAAAAAAAATGGTTTAAAATGGCTTAAAATGTGAAATTTTTTAACTTTATAAATTCATTTGCATGAATTTATTTTTTATACAAGACTCAAGAAATAGCCAACTAAGGAAATGATCAACACGCTATATCACATACTTCACGCAAGGATTCTATAGTACTTTGTTGAATCGGAAATCAAATCCAATACTCATTGAATCAAGGAAGTCAAGTCTTCCAAAATGACGCACTTGCTAACTTATGTTAGAAGATGTAGTCCAGAACAGCTGTAGGTTGATGAAAAATCTTGAAAAGTCATCTCTATCATCGGCTGGAAATCCACCTCACCTCAGCATCAAACAGGGTTTTTGGTGGTCAGACTTATCCTAACCATGAGATGGATCTGTCTCGTACAATGGGGGGCACATTGCAAATTAACTTTTAAGACTAATAAATCTAATCCCCAGATGGATGATCTCCGTAAAGATCAACTACATCTATGTTGACCGCGGTCAACATACATATGCCATAACAAATTGAGGTGTGCAAACTCATGGTTCACCGATGATATTTGGACACGATATAGTTTCTTCTAAAACTTATGCTATTTTATGAACTATATTGTGTAAAACCATTTTTAGGACATCCGGTTTCAAGTTCCATGATACTTCAGTCATGGGGGCGAGTAGCTTGCTAAGCGCCGACTGAGGCTTCAGTTTTCAGTAACCCTCAACCGGACTTTGAGGTTAAAACCGGAAAACTTGATTAGTGTAAAAACTAACATGACTAATTTTCAAAACATAAAAGTTTTTCACAAAGGTCCTAATTTCCCTAAGGATCCAAATTTTCAAGAAATGTGGGACTTTAAAACCCACCTTTCGACTTTGGTGTGATTTCAATTCGCTTGTGTACTTCAAAGGTGTGTGTATACTCAAAACGCGTGCGTGTGTTACATTGTGAAATTAATAATAAGTGTGAGTGTGATTCGTGTGTGTTTTCAAAAATGTGTGTGTTCATTGTAATATATTTTAGTTTTTGTAAGTCTTGCTTGAGGACAAGCAAGGTTTAAGTGTGGGGATTTGATAACGCCAAAATTATACATATTTGTTGTCGTTATTTCAATCCGATTTTGTATCATTTTGTATGTAATTGTTGTACTTGTGTATTGTAATAAGTTAAAATGTGTGTATAATCCATTGCGAGTGTTGAAGTGAAGATTTATAGAAAATATCTCTGATTTTAGAAGATTATGCGCACCTGCACCGTTTTGGCCATAACTCGGTCATACGAACTCGAAAAAGGGTGAATCCGAAGCCCAGATGTCCGTAACTCAGAGCTCTACAACATCATATTGGAAAATTTCCTATAAACAGTACCAGATGAGGCGCATCTGCTTTATATGCGACGCATCTAAGGCCAAAAAAGTCCCAAAAGCATTAAATGCGGCGTTTCAGAGGCATACGGTGCATCAGTAAGGTCAGATGCGGCGCATCTCTTTTAGATGCGGCGCATCTGGGCATAAAACGTCAAAAATGAGATGGAAAATGACCTGCACGTGAGCTGGGTGGTAGGTAAGAAGGTGATGCGGCGCATCACAAAGAGATGCGGCGCATCGGAGGCTGAAATACCTACTTTTCTTGCTATTTAAAGGGTCTAAACTCATTCTAAACATACACCACAATATAGATCAGTAGTAGTTCGAGAAGGGGGGTTTCCAGAGCCATTCTAAAGGGTTCTTCACCCTTTTGAGCATCAAGATTGAAGAAGGGATCATACGCTACGATAGGTACTCTCGGTTTCATTTATTTTAGTGATAAGATTATGAATTCCTATTGTTTCGATTGTATCGTTGTAACCTTCATTATTATGATTGGCTAAAACCTTGTGTGTTTACTTTAATGTAAGATTTATGGTTTGAGATTGTTTTATCTTTTGATGTTATTTAAGTTACTATGATATTTGATTGATTAAATTACCATGTCCAACCAAAAGAACCATAGTTATGCTAGTTTGGTACTTTCCTTCAATTACATAGATTGTTAACTATATGTGACACTAGGAACACAATCTATGCTTCAATACATCTAGTAATCTAGACGGGTAAACATATACTTAATTGAAGACTTTGCTATATGTTTAGATCGGTAATTGAATAAGTACTAGAACTACATAGTCATGAATTTACCTCAAGTGATTGTTGTAATTTAGGTTTTACGTGAGTTTAATCGGGTTGGGTCTAATTAATCTAATCAATCTAAATCAATTATGTTCTTCCATAGATCCATTGTTGTAAGTATCCATTTACTCTAGTTCAATTATACAAGTTATGAATTGGTTTATGTGAGTTTATCAATGTTCATGGCTAGTACTTCAACACCTAGTGATTTAGACATCTGCATGTGAGTGTAGGATGGTAACTAGATTTTACAATAGTGTAGTTTATTTAGAGTGATCTTAATAAACTAGGTTTTATGTGAATTTAACCAAGGAAGAGTCTTATTGATTAAACATAGGTAAAGAAGAACTAATGACAAGGTTTATGTGAATTTACTAAGTTTATAGTTCTCGGTTTATAGATATTGTGAGATTGATATGAACCATTTACTTGTAACTACAAAATAACGGGTTTAAGTGTAAAAGAACAATCCTTATCATTTATCAAGCATTGAAGTAAACACTGCCTTCTCATCCTTATTATTTATCTCATTTTATTTTCCATTTGTTACTTAACAATTCTACAATTAAAACTACCCTTTTTCTTAGAATAATTAACTGTTTTTGAATTCCTTAAAACAAACTTCTCCCTGTGGATCGAACTGGTCAATTTACTTGCTAGTTACTACATGATCGGGTTTTAGTTGCCTGTATTATGTGTTAATTATTAAGCATATTGTCTACATTTTAAAGGTTACGTCTTAAAACATCAATATCCCAAATGGCAATAACTTAAAAAGGTACTAAAACTTAGAAAGGTGTCGCAAAATTCTAAAGCACTTAAATCTTAGTTTAAAGAAAAAGCACTTAAGGAATTTTACGGCAAATCCTAAAAATCTAGAAATAAAAATAACTATGGCAAAAACTAAGTCTTAAAACTAAATACGAGTGAAAAATACAAAAAATTACGCTAAAACAATTAAAAAGAGACAATATATAAAAATATACTAAAAGTTGTAAAAGTTACAATTTTTATAAAAATATTATTTTTATATTATTTATTTTATAAAACTATTAATTTTAAAATTTAATTAAACTAATTAAACTAAATATTACAAATTAATTAAAACTTAAATTAAATACTAAATGAATTAAATATTTAACCCTAAATACAAATTAATTAATAATAATAAATAATACTTCGTAATTAATGCAAGATTAGGGTTCTGGACACGCGTGTCTGGGTGGCTCTGCGAGTCGCGGTACACCTGGCAAAAAACTCCGCGAATCGCGGGGTTTGAAATTTCAGATAAGGTGGTTTCGTTTGACAGGTTCTGTAGTTTTTTTTTTAAATTATATTTTATATATTTTTCTGTTTTAATAATTAAATAAAATATTTATATAAATTCAATAAAAACTTATGTTTTAAAAACTAAAATAAAAATACAAATACTTTATAATTTTATAAAAAACTTAAAAATAGATTTATATATATATTTTTTTCGGTTTTGATTTTATGTTTTAAATAAACACAAAATATTTAAATAAAACTTATATTTTTATAAAATAAAAATAAAGAAACTTTATAAAACTTAAATATTTAACAAACTCTTAAAAATATTTATATTTATATTTTTCTTTTTATATTTTCGAATATTTAAAACGTATTTTTACAAAAACGTATTTTTATAAAAGTAAACTAAAAATAAAAATCTTTTTTTTTATATATTAGCTTTGCGCTTTCGGCTTTTAAGCTAGATTTTGATTCCCCGGCAGCGGCGCCAAAAATACTTGATAGTTAAAGCTAAGGGGTATAAAATACTATTAAATTTTACTAGGAAATACTATTAAATATGATACAATTTTACACAAGATATTTATTTATTTATAGAATGGATATACTTAAACCTTGCTACAACACTTACAGGCAGTGTACCTAATCGTATAGTAGTGTAGTTTTTAGTAAGTCCGGTTCGTTCCACAGGGAAAAATCTTTAAACAAAGCTTAACGCTATATTAATTTAATTTATAAAAATACAAATATATATATATAAGTAATATTATTATTATAAAAGGGGGGTTTTTACCGTTTAATGACCGGTTTGTCGATTTTAAAAAAACTTTAGTCGCAGTTAAAACCTAATGTAAAATATTAAAAATAAATACAAGACTTAATTTAAAGCGTAAAGTAAATAACGATAATAAAATTGTGATAAATAAAAGTGCGATAAAATAAACTTGCGATAATTAAAAAGTACGATAATTAAAAGTGCAATTAAATACAATAACAATAAATAAAAGTGCGATAATTAGAAGTGCAATTAAATATAAAATAAAGGAAATTAAATATGAAATAAAATAATTATGCTTATTTAAACTTCCGTAATCATGATGTTTGACGTGTTGATTTTAGTTTTATGCCCATGGGTTAATTGTCCTTTGTCCTGGATTATTTAATATGTCCGTCTGGTTTTTGTCCATAACAGTCCATCAGTCATAAATATAAAGTGCGAGTATCCTCGTCAAATTATCCTTATACCCGAAGTCAAATATTCCAACTAATTGGGGACTTAAACTGTAACAAGGTTTTAATACTTTGTTTAATAATTACACCAGGTTATCGACTGCGTGTAACCCAAGGTTTTAATACTTTGTTATCAATTATGCCAAGTGTCCTTGTACATAATTTCACCCCTGTTTTAATAATTCTAGTGACTATTAATCCATTCCCGTGTCCGGTTAAATGAACGATTATTCGTACATATAAATATCCCGCCCATCGTGTCCGATCGAGTGTATATGGTTATTTATATGGACGTCCAATTGTAAATCTTTATATTAAAATTAACAAACTATCATTTAGTTAAACAAATATAAAGCCCATTAATAGCCCATAGTCTAATTTCCATAAGTGTCGTTCTTTTGTCCAAACCCCAATTATGGTACAAAGCCCAATTACCCAAATTTAGTAATTAGCCCAACATCATGATTACTTCGGATTAAATAAGCATAATAATAACTTAGCTACAAGACATTAAATTAAAAAGGTTGAACATAACTTACAATGATTAAAAATAGCGTAGCGTTACACGGACAGAATTTCGACTTACACCCTTACAACATTCGCTAACATACCCTTATTATTAGGATTTAAAATTAAAATTAAAATTACAATATAAATATATATATATAATTTACGTATGATGAAGAAGGAAAAAGATATATGGATATTTAAAACTCGTCGAATGCGTTGGCTTTTATAGGAAGTTTCAGAATTGGGGACTCCGCGAGTCGCGGCCTTTTTTCACTACAAACTCCGCAAGTCGCGGAGTTCGTAAAACCAGCTCACACAAGTTTGTCTTTTAATTTGCCGACGGTATTTAAATATAAATATAATATATAAATAATTTTTAAGAATTATTTAAATATTATATTATATTTATGTGCATAGTTGACTCGTAATTTTTAGTCCGTTGCGTCGAGCGTTGAGAGTTGACTCTGGTCCCGGTTCCGGATTTTCGAACGTCCTTGCGTACAATTTAATATCTTGTACTTTGCGTTTTGTAACTTGTACTCTTGTCATTTTAGACGTTTCTTATCAATAATTAGAACCTCTTTGATTGTATTTTGTACTTTTGAGCTTTTTGGTCGTTTGCGTCTTCAATTCGTCGAATCTATCTTTTGTCTTCACCTTTTATTATTTAAACGAATATCACTTGTAAATAGAACAATTGCAACTAAAAGCTTGTCTTTCTTGAGGAATAATGCTATGAAATATATGTTCGTTTTTAGCATTATCACGCGTTGAGGACGGTGCCTTCGATCGTAGTCTTCAAAAGCTGGGTCATCAACTAGAGAAAGGTAAGCTTGTTGGTAACCCGATACATTCATTTCGGTTTGGTCCATATCAAACGCTTCATAGTCACCTTCATCCACTTCGTTTAGTTCATTGTCGGAATTCTCTTCGGTTGTTGTAGGTGATAATCCCGCTAAATTTTCTTCATACTCTATACATTCTTCAATGTCGTTATATAACGGACCTTCTAATGAAGTTTGATCTTGTATCCTATCTACCCCATCCAAATAATCTTTCAAATATACACATACTTTCACGGCTTGGGGGGTAAGTCTTGACCTTCTTTCTGATATAATTCGACCACTCAAAGAAAAGGCCGATTCGGAAGCTACGGTTGAAGCTTGAACGGTAAATAAGTCACGAGCCATAATGCTTAATATTGGATATGTGTCTTGTTTTGTTTCCCACCATTTTAAAATGTCAAGGTTGTTAAATTGTTCTTCACTCATGTTTAGTGCAAAGTTTGCCATCTTATAATTTTCCAACTCGCTTGTGGGTGCCAATGTCCGTGCACGTTTGGAAGCGTCTTCACGTACCAAGTTAAAAAGACTTATTTTGAGGTCTCGGCTCCTTCGAGAAGATGATCCGGGTTGGTCAACAATTGGGTTTGATTGTCGACCATATTTTGTTGCATAAATACCAAACATATTCTCAAAAACATCATTAAAAGCGTGTACTTGGTTCAAAAGATAGTTGGGTTCGTCATCGAAAATACCATGCACACAATCAAAGTTGGTATATATTGTTGTCATCAATCGTTCAACCCCATTAAAATTTAATCGTGGGTCAAGTGCGGCCGCACATAAAAATAGCTTCGGTATCTCTCCAAAATATTTTTTTAGTTTTTTTCTTATATGAAAAATCGCTTGTCTAAAAATAACATTATTTGAGTTCGCAAATTCGCATATTGTTTCCGTCATTATATAAAATTGTTCTAAAACTAGTACGCTAGTTGGGTAATAATCACCCGATAACATTGTTGATGCCTCTTTAAAAACTTGTAAAAAACTTGTTAATGATTCCAAGTCATCCCATTCGTCGTCACTAATTGGTTCGGAAAATCCCTTTCTAAGTAGTTTTCTATTAAAAGCTATTAACGTTTCTTTTTGACGTAAAATATTTTCGAACATTAAACAAGTAGAATTCCATCTTGTATTATTATCAAAATAAGGACCTAACCAAGTGCCATGACAATCTTTAACAAAAGCCTTATAGTTATGATGTCGTGCGTTGCTCGTACGATAAATTGTTACTAATAATCTTCTAAATTTTTCTTTTAATGAAGAACAAAAAGCTAAACAATCTTGAACTCCCAAGTTTATAATATGAGCAACACAACGTGTATGAATAAATGCACCATTTAAAATTGGTCTAAGTGCAATTTTTAACTCACTCATAGCTGCATCATTATTAGATGCATTATCTAGCGAAATTGTAAAAACTTTATCGATTAAATTATATTCTTCTAAAGTGTCTTGTAACGCTTTTTTTATATTATTATCGTTATGTGGATAACCAAATATTTTAAAATCGATAACACATTTCATTAAAAACCATGAATCGGGATTAAACCAATGAGCGGTAACGGCTAAATAAGAATTTGCCGTTCCATGTGGTGCGCTCCAAACATCACAAGTTATAGAAACCCTATGTTTATATGTTCGAAAACCTTCAATTATTTCAGTTTTAGCTTTTTCCATAATTTAAAGGCGTCACGTCTTAAGGTAGAACGACTTACATTGCTATATCGCGGTTGTAGTCGATTCCGAATTAGCTCCGTAAGCCTTGGATTGTCGAAGTGGTTGAAAGAAAGCGCTTGTTGAATGACAAACCTTGACAAATCTTGCCGAAGAGCTTCGGCATCGTATTCAAAAATCGAACCATCGGCCCGCATTGTTTGTTGTCTCGGGTCTTGCCTTGCACTACAACTTTTGTCAAGATGTTTTCTTAACGTTGTATTACCCAAAACACCCATGAACTTCATACATTGTGTACAACGAGCTTTTTTCGCACCATCCTTCATTACACACAACTCGAATTTGGACCAAACGTCCCCTTTTCGCTTTGTTTCTTTTTTGTAATCAATATCGGCCGTAGTGTAGCCTTGTGAAGATGTTCCAACGGAAGCGGAACCGGAAGCAGAAGCTTGTGAATTATCCATTATGGGATAAGTAAGTAGAGATTAGAGAATATTTAGTGATTTAGAAAGAAATATGAGAATGTTTGTTGGTGCATTTTCAACCAAAGTTAAACCATGTATTTATAATGGACTTTGTGGGGTTAAAATGGTCAAAAAAAACTCAAAAAACTGCAAAAAAAAAGGCTGAAACTGCAAAAAAAAAAAACGGCTATTTACTTGAAAAACCGGATCGGATCCGGATCCGGATCCAAACCGGATCGGATAAAATCCGATTTATATCCGGAAAAAATCCGGTTCTCTTGAAAATCTGGATCCGGTTGGAACCGGATCGGATCTCGGATCCGGATCCGGATTTCGCTGTGTCCGGTTCTGGTTCTGTCCGGTTCCGGATCGGGTCACCGGATCGGATCTGGATCCCGTTTTTTTGCCCATCTCTACTCCAGAGTGCATATGCGAACAGTCCATCATATGATACGTTCAATATTACGAAGGGGTTGGGTTGATGGGTTTACGCATGGATAAGTACGTTTCTGTACCACCTAGCTACCTAATCCCTGTCCTTGTTTATGAAATAATATTAATTGTAATTGTAATTGTAATAATTTTACCTAATATTAGCCTTTGATTACTATGTGCGATTGAATGTTTTTCAGACCTCAACGTATTCTACACGAGTTTGCTTTTGTCCGGATGGTTTTCTGCACTCGACACGCTTTATGTAAATCTCGATATTTTCTTGTTACGTGCAGGAAGGGATGACATATGACATTTTTTTTTTGAACAGCGATAGGGATCACCCGAGGGGACTAAACAACCCGTTGCGATCATCTCCCGTTTATCATAGGGACAACCGATAACAAAGATTATCAATGGTATTATTGTAACACCTTGACTGAAACCTTCATGGAGAACATGGGTCGACTCAGTTAGTTTATTGGCTTTTGACTTGTACTATGTGGATTGAAGATTGTACCGCATGATCCACGCTCAGATTGTTCATTCAGCTTCATAGTGTTTTTGCTCTCTTTTTGTTTATCTATACTTTTGAGAGTCCATTGTTATCATTTAAAAGTTAGGGTATTATAGTAGTTGAATACCACAGTGTTCGCTGACCCAACAAGCGCTAACAACCATTGTTACTGGACTTGGGAGTGAGTTCTATGTTTCTATATAAGATAATATAAAAGTTAGCTAATCGTATTGTAACACCCTAGGCAAATCCCACATCGCCCACGAACATGAGTGATCATGGGATTATAAGGTAATACTCACGCTTAAATGACACAACGCGTTTTGGGATCACAGGCTGAGTAGAAGTACGAGTACGTTGTGGTTAAGCGTGCTCGGGCGAGAGCACTACCAGGATGGGTGACCTCCTGGGAAAGTGCTTCTCGTGTGTGGTCGCCAAGAAAAAGTCGTGCGCCTGCGGGCAAAGCGGACAATATTGTGGTCATGTTAAGCTGGGGTGTTACAGATGGTATCAGAGCCACTCATGTGCCGTTGGGGGTGGTGGGGCAAACCTCATCGAGGACGATGAGTCCCTAAGGGGGGGTGAATGTAACACCCTAGGCAAATCCCACATCGCCCACGAACATGAGTGATCATGGGATTATAAGGTAATACTCACGCTTAAATGACACAATGCGTTTTGGGATCACAGGTTGAGTAGAAGTGCGAGTACGTTGTGGTTAAGCGTGCTTGGGCGAGAGCACTACCAGGATGGGTGACCTCCTGGGAAAGTGCTTCTCGTGTGTGGTCGCCAAGACAAAGCCGTGCGCCTGCGGGCAAAGCGGACAATATTGTGGTCATGTTAAGCTGGGGTGTTACACGTATCCTTGTTTATCATATTGTATGATACATGTAATCTTAAGTGTCAGTAGATGACGTCCCTCTCCCGTCTTACTCTTGTATCTTCATTAGTGTTGCCACTTGATTTGATTTCATTGCACCACCGTCAATATCCTAACACCACCTTCCTGCCGCCACACCAATTTTTCCGTTCATTTTCCTTTTTCCATTTTCTCCATCCAATTCAGCCCAACAATTTAGCTTACATCTCCTTTGATGCTTCCCTCAACTGAACTTCGTATCCCTCATATCTCTCTCAAAAACCCATCTCTCCTCTACTGATTACGGGCATCCAACCGTCGCTAACGATGCCGGAATTTCACAACACCCAGCTCCAAACTCAGAAAACCCTCCTCTATTCTCCGAGCTGCTCTGATATGTGGAAGACGCTAACCGTACCCATTTCTGTCCGACGTCCGGTGCTGCTCCGGCTGAATTCCGGCTGCCGGAAAATCCTTTTTTCGTCGATCAGAGCAACGAAGGAGATACTATCTTTATCGGACATTTAGAGAGGACCTGTACAAGACATATGATTGAGTCGGAGTTTAAAACGTTTGGTACGTTGTCAGAAATTAAATTTTGGCCCGCGAGAAGATATTGCTTCGTGTCATTCTCCGATCCCGTGTGTGCTTCTGTTGCTGTTAGCTCGATGAACGGGTCACCTCTGTTTGGACATCCCTTATATGTTGGATGGCCGTTTAGGAGAGGTAACAGGAAGTCCTCTGGCCTTTTCCGAAAACCCGCAACGTCTAAATTACGATGTAAGTTATCTTCGAATGAGGCTGTTTTAAGTTCGTTGGATTTGAGTGTGTTGGTTGTAGACATGCCGCCTTTTTCAGATATGAAGTTACAGTCGTTTTTGGTCAAACAGAAGGTTGTGGCTAATCAGGTTATTAGAATGGGTAAATTCGGGTGCATTTTGGTTTGTGCGGATCAAATAGGCTTAAACTCTGTTTTGAATGTGGACAATGACAATTTCGTGAAGATTTCACCTCTTAAAGAATTCGCCAGTAGTTTTTTCAGATTCGTTTGGATTGAAATCGTTGGTATTCCGGTAACACATGTGTCCGATTGCAACACTAGGAAGGTGTCCTCTCTATTTGGCGAGGTTGTATCTTTGGTTAAATCCACTCTTGGTAACATGGGTTCTTCGTTTGCTTTCATTAATACAGGGTGCGCTAAACATGTTCACGACTCCATTGAAGTTGATTTAGAAGCGGGGCGTTTCTTGAGTATAAATTTGTGGGTGAATGAGGTAAACCCGTCGCTTGTAGATGACATTTGGGTGAATGATGTTTTTTCCTTCTGACCTTGTTGCCATTTCTAATCGGATCGTTATGGCGGGACACCCTTTCTATGAACATCAAGTCCGTAATGTGCAAGATGCTATAGGGGTGAAGGAACCGTTCGTTGATACGAGTGTTGGACAAGGTGATGGGAGTGAAGCTGTTGTGACCGAGCAGGTGGGTAATGTCTCGGTTGGTTCGCCTGCACCTGTTGATGCTTCTGATTTTGGTGCGGATCATTCTCATGTCGCTGCTACTATTTCCATTTCGGATTCGCTTGCACCTGATGATGATGTTTTAGTTTCTGTTAAGTGCACCTTTGTGCCTGGTCCTACTGCGGTTTATGAAGCTCCTGATGTACATGTTGGTGCTTCTGGTTCTGTTTTGGGTAAAGAGTGTGCGGAAGGAGGGGATGGAAGACAACAGGAGGTTGATTCTCAAGTGGACTGCGCGCCGGAGATTTCTTGTGGTGACCAAATTGGTAACGGTTGTCCTTTGGCCCCTCGTTCTATGAAAGACAAGTACAAGAAAAATAAGGATAGAGTTTCGTTCGTACTTCGGGATGAAGATGAGGAGGTTCATTCGAACAACGACGGTAAAGGTTTCTTCCAAGGAATAGTGGATGATCTTGCAGATAGTGGAGTGATTCTACCTTATGTCCCAGGTAAGATTCTCAACGGTAATTCAGCCGAGGTTAGTTCCTTCAATTTTCATTCTAGAAGAAGTAAGGGTATACACATTGACAAGGTTGATGGAATGACCTCACGTCCTGACGAGAGAAACAAAAAACGCTCGTCCAAAGCCGGTTAATCTGATTAGTTTGTGTTTGCCGCTCATGGGGTTGTTTTTGTGCTTTGATCATTTTGGCAGTTATGGTCTTGGACTTTTGTGTTTTGATAGGTTATTTTGTGTTGTGTGGTTTTGGCATAGTTGGGCTCGTATTGAGTTAGCGTTTGTTTAGATTTGTCTAGGTTTGCTCTCTTCGAGCCTATCGTCGTTTAGTTTGTTTCCTTTTCTTGTATCGGTTTAGGACTCTTTCATCTATTGATGAAGTTTCCTTTTATTTTAATAGTATTCGTTATTTTAGCCAAAAAAAAAAAAAAAAAATATTGCACTCAACCAATCTAATTTGTTTGATGTATTGTTTGTACATTACCATTTACAATATATACAGCCGGCACGAATGAACAGTACCCGCTACAGTATTTTTTTTTTGTTTTTTTGTTTTTTTTAAACAAACTTCGTTTAGTAGGCTCAAATTTTCTGGCCCAACGAAGTGGGCCAACGGCCACTTCCTAGTATTAACTATTAGACACAACTTTTGAATAGTATCAGGGGTATTTTCGTCTTTTCACCTTTTTCCCCTCCCCTTCTTTCTTTCAAGTAACACCACAAACGCCCCACACACTTTGTTCAAAAATTAAAATCGGTCCCCAACACAGGGGGTTAAAGCGTCAAATCAAAATTTTTATAAAATATCTTAAATAAACTCCACTCAAATATTCAACAGGTCATATCTTCTCGCTCGCAACGAGTTAAATTTGTCCGACACCATCCTTAAACTCGAAATAATTTTATGAACACAATGTCACTAACTATACGCAAAACGGACACTTTAAAAAAACGCTAAATATTTAGGGTACTTTTCATATATGTTGATTTTTCACTCGCAGGCTCCGTAACTAAACACAATAAAACACATTAAAAATCGAACCCCCGACGCGAAGCGAGGGTTCGAAAACTAGTTATTATCAATACATATAAAATTTTGATTTGACGCTTTAACCCCCTGTGTTGGGGGCGGATTTTAATTTTTGAACAAAGTGTGGGGGAGGCGTTTGTGGTGTTACTTGAAAGAAAGAAGGGGAAGGTGAAAAGACGAAAATACCCCTGCTACTATTCATAAGTTTTGTAAAATAGTTAATATGGTACTATAGTAATGTGTACTATATATGAGTTGATTTTGTATTACCCGCGAGAGCAGAGTTTGTTAACCGGTTATAATATCTAAATTCGAAGAAGTGACGCGGGTACTCAATAGCTGGCATACAATTAAATCTTGTTTGTTCTCGATATATAAGTGATGAAGGGTTGGAGATGGTTTGTTGTCATTTTTTTGTCCGCTAAACATAGTAACGACGCAAATTAAGAGGTGAGCATTAAGTCAAATATAAAATTTAATACAAAGTTTAAATTGTATCGAGTAATTGATATATATATATATATATATATATATATATATATATATATATATATATATATATATATATATATATATATATATATATATATATATATATATTGGACCAATCCATAAATAAGCACTAAATGGGGTACAAACTAGATAAGTGAATATGGACCACACATGTCATTTTATACTAAAAAACGCGGAAGGGTATATTGGTCATTTAATAAAAGTCCAGAAAAAACTTCCAATCTGGTAACCATCTATACAGACCCATGATTCTGAAAGATCAAAACACACATCGGAGATAATATCGTCGCTCCACCCACTCCGTCGTCTAGATCATTCCACCTGCACTCCATCGAAATCGAAACCTGCAAATCATCTACAATCACGGTTCGTTGTCTCCAACAGATGTTTAGGAATAGTTTCTTCTCATCAGTGAAACAAGAATCTGCAGCAATTGGTCTTTGATCCAAAACTCACGTGGTTCTTGCGTGCGTTAACAAAGCTAATTCCGAACTTTCTTCACATCAGAGCAAGATCTTCAAAGTCGATGATCATATCGGCGTTGCTATTTGTTAAAAGGATTAATCTAATTGTTTGATTAAGTTGGTTTCTACTCATTAAGTTTGTGTTTTTCAGGCTTGGTGTTTAAAAGTGATTCTGGAAGATTATTGCAGAGAAGCTACAAGGATTATGGTCTGGTATTGCTGTTCAAGTGTAGAAGGGTTAGTCATAATGTGAATCGAGTGTTAGTTAATACAAATAATGTACCTGGTATGGGGTTTGATTAACTAACACAACGACGGGACACAGTTGTGATCTAACTAATACTCCAAGGACCAAATCTGTACATTATTTATTAAAGGGGTCTGTATGTAATTTTTTGCTTAGCCGTCATTGGTCTCTGTATAAAATAGGGGTTTGGACAGATCTGTATTTTTTGAGATCATTTTGTATTCGTTATTCATTTTGGTTCAATCCTCACAAAGTAGAGGTGGTTATTTTTGATTAATTCTTCTGGTATTCGTTTCTTTCTTGTGTTGATTGTAAGATTTGTTCATGGTATCAGAGCGGCTCGCTCGATATTGTTTCGGTTTGGTGTTGATCTGAGAAGTCAAATTAGGGTTTTCAGATCTGGAAAATCAAAAATTAGGGTTTCAGTTGTTCAAAGGTGTTTTGTGAAAATTAAGATTCGTTCTCTTCTTGTTCCTGTCAAGGTGAAACGATCTTGTTTCACTCGTTTGATCGGGCTAGATCTGAGACTGCGATTGTGGATTTAGGGCGTATTCTTGTTGAACCCTAATTTCACGAATTGTTCTTGGTTGCTGTTGATATCTGGTTGTCTTCCGCTGCTATTGAAGGTGTTGTGGAGTACTCTGTGAGCTATTTCTTCCTACTTGTGTTGGTAGCAAGTCAATGCTCGTGGGAGTTTCTGTGCTTACAGGAATCAACTGCCCCCATTAAGTACACTTGGTCTATAGCCAAGATCTCTTCTCTATTATCTGTTTGTATGAAATTTGTTGATATAATTGTTAACATGTGTTGATTCTTGTTTTATCTTTAATCTGTTTGGGTAATATTTGTTGATTTCTTGTCTAAGAACACTGCACCCAACTCTTGACCTTGATCATTAAAGATCTAAGGAAACCTGATCGAGTGCAGTAGGTTCTTCTTGGTGGTTTGTGTTCTGTTATCTGTATTTCTGTGTGATTTTCTGATTTCTTGCTTGATTCTGTCAATATGTCTGATGTGGATGATGATGAGGTCACCATGATAAGTAAATTGGATTTTGGTGATCCACTTTACTTACATGCAAGTGATATTAGCAGTACACCTCTCATTAATTTCAAGTTAAAAGGGACAGAAAATTATAAATCTTGGTCATGTGCAATGGAACTTGCATTGCAAACAAAAAATAAAACTGGTTTTATAAATGGATCTTTAGAAAAATCTACTACAGATGATGTTTTAGCAAATCAATGGGAGAGGTGTAATGCTGTGGTTCTTTCATGGATCTTAGGTGCTATGAGTGAAGAATTGTATTTTGGTCAAGTATATTCCAAAGTTGCTTCTGTGGTTTGGAATGAGTTAAAGGAAACTTATGATAAAGTGGATGGGTCATTTATGTTCAATTTATATCAAAGAATAAACTCACTGACACAAAATGGCACATCTGTTTCAGATTATTATCATAAACTTAACTCATTATGGAAACAATATGATATGCTGTGTAAAATACCATCATGTGAATGTGATGTTGATAAACTAAGACAAGATCATATAAATAACCAGAAATTAATGCAATTTTTAATGGGTCTTGATGATACTTATCAACAATTAAGAAGTAACATACTTACAACAGATCCATTGCCAAGTGTTAAAACTGCTTTTTCACTCATCTCAAGAGAAGAATCACATAGGGTTGTTAAATAAAAGAAAGTTATAAGTGAATCATCTGCTTTTATGTCTAACATGAATAACAATAGGCAAAGAGGCTCATCTTCTGAACTAAAATGCAAAAAATGTAACAGAATTGGACACACTATTGATAGATGCTTTGAAGTAATAGGATATCCACCTAGAAATACTAACATGAAGTGTACAAGGTGTGGTTTAACAAACCATACTATTGATAGATGTTTTGAGATTGTTGGTTATCCACCAAACTTTAAAAGAAGAAATCCTAATAGTGCTAATGCTGTGAAACACACTTCTAGTTTTAATGATGCAGGGACTTCTGTTCCTAATTCTGTTAATCTGTCAAGTGATCAAATATCCAGATTGTTGAGCATTCTGGATGGAAAAGTGAATAACAGTAATATAAAGTCTAATTTGTCAGGTGAATTCCTTAATTTAAATGCTTACTTTAATGATCATTTTCATAAATTTTTTATGGTTAATCAAGTTGAAAGTCAGAATAATAATAATTTTGGTTGGATAATTGACTCTGGAACAAATCAACACATGACAAATAGTGATAAAAATTTTGAAGATTTAGTTGATGTAAGTAATTTGAATCTAACTGTTGGTCATCCTAATGGGACTAGAGCTTTGGTCAGTAAAATTGGGAATTTAAGGTTGTCTAAACATGTTGTTCTGCATGATGTATTAATTGTTCCACAATATTGTGTTAGTTTGCTCTCTGTGCATTGCTTAGTAAGAGATAATGATTTGTTTGTTGATTTTGATAAAAATAAATGTTATATTCAGGATCTGAAGTCCTTAAGGACTCTGGAAACTGGTAATCAGTGTGATGGATTGTATTTGTTTGATGACAAGTTGAAAGGTGATTTAATTGATGGTACTGATGGTACTTGTTATTAATCCAAAACCATCTGGCATGACAGACTGGGACATCCAGCTGATCAAGTTTTACATGTTTTGAAATCTGAGTTAAAATTGAATAATTTTAAAAAACATGATCCTTGTGAAATCTGCCATAAGGCAAAGCAAACTAGAGACCCTTTTCCACTCAGTGATCACAAGACTACTGAGTTGGGTGAATTAATTCATTTGGATGTCTGGGGTCCTTATAGGGTTGTGAGTAAAGGAGGTTATAAATACTTCCTTACTATTGTGGATGACTGTACAAGAGCTGTATGGGTATACTTACTTAAATCAAAAGAACAAGTGTTTGAACATGTTTAAATGTTCTGTGTTTTGTTAAAAAAATCAGTATGAAAAAAGGGTAAAGATTATTAGGAGTGATAATGGAACAGAGTTTCTAAATGCAAACATGAATAATTTTACAACTTCAAATGGTATTATCCATCAGACTACTTGTGCATACACTCCACAGCAAAATGGGATTGCTGAGAGGAAACATAGACACTTGCTAAATATAGCAAGAGCACTTATGTTTCAAGGGGGGATTCCTCTTTATATGTGGGGTGAATGTGTACTTACTGCTACTTATTTGATTAACAGGTTACCTTCTTCCATTTTGAGTGGTAAGTGTCCCTTTGAGTTGGTATATAAAAAGAAACCTAGTCTTTCCCATCTTAGGGTCTTTGGATGTCTGTGTTTTGCTTCTGTTTTAAACTCAAATGATAAGTTTAGTTCTAAGTCTGAAAAATGTGCTTTGGTTGGTTCTTCTACTGTTAAGAAAGGTTACAAGTTGTATAGTTTTGATAAACAAGCTTTTATTTTTTCAAGAGATGTAAAATTTTATGAACAAATTTTTCCTTTCAAGTCTGCAAAAGATTTTTCTGAAAATATTTTTCAACCAAAGGATTTAAATACTATAAACTTCTTTGATTTTTTTGATGATAACCAAGATTCTAAAAGTCCCAATGATGAAGGAAAAGACTCACAACAACATGGTGATGGCAACCAAGGGTGTTCTGTTGGTGGTTCTTCTGAGCAAACAATGGATACATCCTTACCTGCAACACCAAATGTTGACACTAATCTCCCTGAGGGCAATACATACAATCAAACTATTATACCAACTCAGGAGACTGCTCAAGATGTAAGAAGGTCATCTAGAAAAGCTCAGCTACCATCTAAATATAATGATTATGTGCTAAATGCAAAAGTTAAGTATAGTTTGGACAAAGTTATAAATTATTCTAATCTTAGTAAAGAAAATAGATGTTTTGTTTCCACTTTAAATAAAAGTGTTGAACCTGAGACTTTTTGGGAAGCATGCAAAGACCCAAAATGGGTTGATGCCATGAATTCTGAAATGGAAGCCCTTTATAGGAATGGGACCTGGGTACTTACTGATCTGCCTGAAGGTAGAGTACCTATTGGATGTAAATGGGTATACAAGATTAAATACAAGTCTAATGGTGAAATTGATAGGTACAAAGCAAGGTTAGTTGCAAAGGGTTATAATCAAAGGGAGGGAATTGATTTTGATGAAACATTTTCTCCTGTTGTAAAAATGATTACTGTCAGATGTCTTTTAAGTGTTGCTGTACAAAAAGGGTGGAATTTATATCAATTAGATATAAATAATGCTTTTTTGTATGGTGACCTTGAAGAAGATGTTTACATGTCTTTACCTCTGGGCTATTATGATCAATCTGAAAAAAGTGTGCAAGCTTGTTAAGTCCCTTTATGGACTTAAGCAAGCTCCCAGGAAGTGGAATGAAAAACTCACAGCTGCTTTAATTGAGTTTGGTTTTGAGCAAAGTAAAAATGATTACTCCTTGTTTGTTAAGTGTAACAATACTTGTTTTATTGGCCTGCTTGTTTATGTTGATGATATTGTTGTAACTGGTAGTGATGATAGTGAAGTTGAAAAAGTTAAAACATTTCTTGCTACAAAATTTATGATAAAAGATCTATGGGTTCTTAAATATTTCTTAGGAATAGAAATTTTAAATGAAAAAAATGGGTTGTGTATGTGTCAAAGAAAGTACTGTGTTGAATTATTAGCTGATTTTGGTTTAACTGCTTGTAAACCTGCCTTCACACCAATAGAGCCAAACATAGCTGAGATCAAAAATGATTATCCTGTTAAGAATGTAAATCAATATCAGAAGTTAGTAGGAAAACTCATTTATCTGACATTAACTAGACCTGATATTGCATTTACTGTTCATGTTTTAAGTCAATTTATGCATGCTCCTATGAATTCTCACATGATGATTGCTTTAAGATTGCTGAGATTCTTGAAAAAGTCTCCAGGTAAAGGTATTTTCTTGGAGAAAGGTAAAGTTTTTGACTTAAAAGCTTATGTTGATTCTGATTGGGGTAAGAAAATGATGGAAAGAAAATCTATTACTGGATATTGTGTTATGTTCTGTGGGAGTCTTGTTGCCTGGAAAAGTAAAAAACAGGAAACAGTCTCAAGATCTTCAGCAGAAGCAGAGTTTAGAGCTCTTGCATCTGTGTCATCTAAAATAATATGGATCTTGAAAGTTTTGAAAGATTTAAGAGTATCAAATTTAATTCCAGTTGAAATTTTTGTTGATAATAAGGCTGCTATACAAATCTCTTCAAACCCTGTGTTACATGAGAGAACAAAACATTTTGAGATTGATCTCTTTTATGTAAGAGATAAAATTTGTGATGGAATTATTAAGGCTGTTAAGATTGATTCCAATGATAATCTTGCAGATGTTTTCACTAAGGGTTTAAGTTTAAGTCAGCACTCTTTTATTACAGAAAAAATGAACATGATAGATCTTTTCCACAATTAGATTAAGGGAGGGTGTTAAAAGGATTAATCTAATTGTTTGATTAATTTGGTTTCTACTCATTAAGTTTGTGTTTTTCAGGCTTGGTGTTTAAAAGTGATTCTGTAAGATTATTGCAGAGAAGCTACAAGGATTATGGTCTGGTATTGCTGTTCAAGTGTAGAAGGGTTAGTCACAATGTGAATCGAGTGTTAGTTAATACAAATAACGTACCTGGTATGGGGTTTGATTAACTAACACAACGACGAGACACAGTTGTGATCTAACTAATACTCCAAGGACCAAATCTGTACATTATTTATTAAAGGGGTCTGTATGTAATTTTTTGCTTAGCCGTCATTGGTCTCTGTATAAAATAGGGGTTTGGTCAGATCTGTATTTTTTGAGATCATTTTGTATTCGTTATTCATTTTGGTTCAATCCTCACAAAGTAGAGGTGGTTATTTTTGATTAATTCTTCTGGTATTCGTTTCTTTCTTGTGTTGATTGTAAGATTTGTTCACTATTGCCAGACTCACCGCCGACGGCCGTGTTTTATCGCGATATATGAGATCTGAATGTATTAATTATGGTTATACGTGTGAATCTCCCCTTCCTGTTGGACGTTTAGTTGTTCAACTCGCCGATAAAGCTCAGGTTACTTTTTATTTTGTATCTTTCATGATGAATTTGCAAAATATGTTTATTTTCCCCTTCTAATTGCTTCAATAATTGTATATAGTTTGTGTATTTGTATCTATGTTAGGTTTTTTTAGGTGCTAGGGATTACTTGATGAAAATGAAATTGAAAAATATTTATGTAGTTTAAGTTTAAGCGGTACTTTAATTATCTGTTTCTGTTTCGATTTAATCAATTAGGTCACTGTGTCTTTTACAGTATATATTCATACAATAGAGTGAATTTACTAGCTACATGACTATATGCATGTAAATGGATAATGTGAAGTAGATTTTTTGTTCTGTTGAAAGCGCTATAATGGTGAATTCATCATTATGTATAAGTTTCATTTTGATAGTGGTTAGATGCCTTGAAAGATGTAAGAGTGTAAATGTAGTTAGGTGATTATTCTGTTGAGGGCTGTATTTTGGATGGCGACAAACATTATAGAAGAAGAGGTGCATAATGATACATTTATATTGGTTTTGGTTAGAGCTATTATTGCGTTTAAGTTATTGAAGGGTGCAGCTTTTCCCTTCTTAAGTCATTTTTGGCTGATCGTGCACAGTCTTGTTTGTTTGGTACTTTTAAAAAGATAAAAACCTACCCCGTTTGTGCTTTTGGAGTTTTAGTCTACGTGCTTTTGTTCGTTCATTGTCTGTACTTGTATTTGCGATGTTTTTAGGTACCGAACACCCTATTCAGATTCTTTTTTAAGAGTCACAATAGTTTTGGGCATCTATCTGAAAAAGATTGCACTTAAGGGTCAAAAAGATGGGCCTGATCCGATCGAGGATTATAACAATAAACTCTAATTATGTTGACTTTACAAAATGACTTCTTGATCATTTACTTTGGACTATGTACATAAGTTGCAAAATAACCTCTGTCTTAAGTTGATCCATTATTGTTATTAATGTTAGTGACCAGAGTTAGCTGTTTCAGTCATACTGGTAACTTAAGCCTTAAGGGGCTATTTTAAAAAAAGTTCAGATTTATGATATAGCAAAGATAAGCGAAATCTTTGTACCGATCTTGTTTATATGCAAAATGTCTTGTTTTATTAAGGTTGCGTACTTATGTAAAACATATATTTTCATAATCGTAGAGAGTTAGCACCTCTTGTGGACAAATCGTGGAGAATGGATGAGGGTGGAACGCTAACGGAGAAGCTGTCACCGATATAATTTTTTGACTAAGTTATTATTACTACCTTATGACTTTAATGTCTGCCAAAGGTACATTTAATGCTTTTTGTGTGCTTTCAAACTTATATCTCTCCGAACTTCTTTAAAATTATGATTCATGAACAAATGTATCCTTCACTATTCACTTGAAGAGGCATAGACACACATGTACTTATACCTACGACTTATTTATAAGTATATATGAAATATATAAGTAAACGTAAAGGTAACTCTCTATGTACATAAAATAGAAAAGGATGAGATTATTCGAACTGATGTGATGTGGGGTCCTGATTGACCATTTCTAAAACAAATGTAGAATAAGTATTTGTTACTATTGCAAAGTGGTTAAGGTTTGCTAAATTATTTTGGTGTTTCTTTTTATCTTGTCCTTGATACATGATCAAACATACGTTCTGTTTTTAGTTTTAATTTTAATTTTCATCTTTATCTATAATCTATATTTAATTATAAGTTACTATTTGGAGTGATGAATGATAAAATGAGGTGTGAATGATAAAAATGAGGTGATAATGATATAATAGATATTAACAAGATGAATGATAACTTTGTGAGTGATGAATGATATAAAATGAGGTGATGAATGATAAAAATGAGGTGATGAATGATAAAAATTTTCTGATGAATGATAAATTTTTTTATTCATTCATCACCCAGTTTTTCTCATTCATCTTATTTTTTTTTTACCATTCATCGCCTTATTTTTATCATTCATCACCTCATTTTTATCATTAATCACTTTCTTTTTATCATTCATCTTGTTTTTCATCATTCATCACCTCATTTTTACCATTCATCGCCTCTTTTTTATCATTCATTATATCTTTTTTTATCATTCATCTTGTGTTTAATCATTCATCACATACTTTTTATTATTCATCTTGTTTTTTTATTATTCATCACCTTCTTTTTTATCATTCATCACCTTATTTTTATCATTCATCACCTCTTTCTTTGTCATTCATCTTGTTTTTTTATTATTTCTCACCTCATTTATTTGCAAATCTTTTATCATTCATTATATCCTTTTTTATCATTCATTAAAACTTTTTTTATCATTCATCACCTAATTTTTATCATTCATCACCTTCTTTTTTATCATTCATTACCTCATTTTTGTTATTCATCACCTTATTTTCATCATTCATCTTCTTTCTTTTACCATTCATCACGTTATTTTGTCATTCTTCGCTTATCATTTATCAGCTATATTTATCTTTCACTGGGTATTTTTATCATTCATCAGATATTTTTTATCATTCATCGGATACTTTTTATCATTCATCGCGTTCTTTTATCATTCATCGTTTATCATTCATCAGCTACTTTTGTCATTCATTTGGTATTTTTATCAATTATCGAGTATTTTGATGAATGATAAATGCTTGATGAATGATACTGTTTTTTGATAAATGAGAAGTGTTTGATGAATCATAACATTATAATGAATGATAAGCGTTTTCTGATAAAAGATGAGTGATTTTTATATGAATGACAACAATTAGATGAATGATAATTGTTTGATAATTGGGCATTTGGTCTAGTGGTATGATTCTCGCTTTAGTGCGGGAGGTCCCGAGTTCGATTTTCGGAATGCCCTATTCTTTTTTATAATAATCATCATATTATATCAACTATTTGAAATTTCACTACTTTTGTAAGTCTATTAAAATGTTTGATGATATAAAATATTTTAATGCAAGATACTCATTTTGTGATGAATGGTTATTGTTTTCTTATGAATGATAATCGCTTTTTAAAAATTGATAACTATTTGATGAAAAAAAATTTAGATGAATGATAATTTTTTCTAATGAATGATAAATGTTTGATGAATGATAATTGTCTAATAAAATGATAACTATTTAATGAATGATAATTGTTTTCCGATGAATGTTAAATGTTTTTAGATGAATTATAAAAAAATTTCGATGAATGATAAATATTTTTCAATAAATGATAATTATTTTTCGATGAATGCTAAACGTTTTTCGATGAATGATAAATGTTTGATGAATGATAAATATCTATCGATGAATGATAAATATCTATCGATGAATGATAATTGTCTATTGAGAATGCTAATTTTTTTATGAATGATAAATGTTTTTCGATGAATGATAAATATTTTTCTGATGGTTGGTGGTGGTGGTTGGTGGTGGTTAGTGGTGATGGTTGGTGGTGGTGGTTGGTGGTGGTAGTAGGTGGTAGTGGGTGGTGGTTAGTGGTGGTGGTTGGTGGTAGTAGTAGGTGGTGGTGGGTGGTGGTTGGTGGTGGTGGTTGGTGTTAGTGGTGGTGGTTGGTTGTGGTGGTTGTGATGGTTGGTGGTGCTTGGTGGTGGTGGTGGTTGGTGATGGTGGTAATGGGTGGTGGTCGTAGTGGTGGGTGGCGGTGGTTGGTGGTGTTAATTGATGGTGGTGGTTGGTGATGGTGGGTGGTGGTGGGTAGTGGTGGGTGATGGTGGTGGTTGGTGGTGAATGGTGGTGGTTGATGGTGGTGATGGTGGAAGTGGGTGGTGGTTGGTGGTGGTGTTGATGGTTAGTGGTGGTGGTGGTCATCATAGTGGCGGGTGGTGGTGGTGGCGGGTAGTGGTGGTGGGTGGTGGTGGCAGGTGGAGGGTGGTGGTTGGTGATGGTGGTGACGGGTGGTGGTGGTTGGTGGTGGTGGTTGGTGGTGAAGATGATGGTGAGTGGTGGTGTTGAGAGTGGTGGTGGTGGTGGTGATGGGTGGTGGGGGTGAGAGTGGTGGTGGTGGTGGGTGGTGGTGGTGGTTGGTAGTGGTGATGGTGGTGGGTGATGGTGGTGGAGGGTGGTTGTGGTGGTGGTGGCGGGAGGCGGGTGGTGGTGATGGTGATGGGTGGTGGTGGTAGTTGGTGGTGGTTGGTGGTGGTGGTGGTGGGGGTGGTGGGTGGTGGGGGTGTTGTTGGTGGGTGGTGGTGGGTGGCGGTGGTTGATGGTGGTGGTGGTGGCTGTGGTTGGTAGGAGGTAGTGGTTGGCGGTGGTTGGTGGGAGGTAGTGGTTGGCGGTAGGTGGTAGTTGATGGTAGGTGGTGGTTGGTGGTGGGTGGTGGTGGTGGTTGGTGGTGGTTGGTGGTAGTGGGTGGTGGTGGTGGGTGGTAGTGGTGATGGGTGGTGGGTGGTGGTAGGTTGGAGGGTGGTTGGTGGTGGTGGTGGTGGGTGGTGATGGTGGTGGTGATGGTGGTGGTTGGTGATGGTGGTTGGTTGGTGGTGGTTGGTGGGTGGTGGTGGTGGTTGATAATGGTGGTGGTTGGTGGTGGTAGTGGTGGTCGGTGGTGGTTGGTTGTGGTGGTAGGTGGTGGTGGTGATGGTGGTGTGTGGCTGTTGGTGGTGGTTGATCGTTGGTGGTGGTGGTTGGTTGGTGGTGGGGGTGGGTGGTGGTGGTGGTTGATGATGGTGGTGGTTGGTGGTGGTGGTGATGGTTAGTGGTGGTGGTGGTGGTGGTTGATGGTGGTTGGTTATGGTGGTCGGTGATGTTTGGTGGTGGGTGGTGATTGGTGGTGGTTGGTGGGTGGTGGTGGTGGTGGTTGATGGTAGTAGTGGTGATTGGTGGTTTGTGGTTGGTGGTTGGTGGTGGTTGGTAGTGGTTGGTGGTGGTGGTGATGCTGGATGGTGGTGGTGGTGATGGTTGGTGGTGGTGGTGGAGGTGGTTGGTGTAGTGACCCGAACTTTTCCATGTTTATATATATTAATTGAGATTGATGTTTACATGATTAAATGTTTCCAACATGTTAAGCAATCAAACTTGTTAAGACTTGATTAATTGAAATAGGTTTCATATAGACAATTGACCACCCAAGTTGACCGGTGATTCACGAACGTTAAAACTTGTAAAAACTATACAATGTCATATATATGGTTATATATATAGTTAACATGATATTATGATAAGTAAACATATCATTAATTATATTAACAATGAACTACATATGTAAAAACAAGACTACTAACTTAATGATTTTGAAATGAGACATATATGTAACGATTATCGTTGTAACGACATTTAAATGTATATACATCATACTAAGATATATTATATATCATAATATCATGATAATATAATAATTTAACATATCATTTGTTATAATAAACAATGGGTTAACAACATTCAACAAGATCGTTAACCTAAAGGTTTCAAAACAACATTTACATGTAATGACTAACGATGACTTAACGACTCAGTTAAAATGTATATACATGTAGTGTTTTAATATGTATTCATACACTTTTGAAAGACTTCAAGACACTTATCAAAATACTTCTACTTAACAAAAATGCTTACAATTACATCCTCGTTCAGTTTCATCAACAATTCTACTCGTATGCACTCGTATGCACCCGTATTCGTACTCGTACAATACACAGCTTTTAGATGTATGTACTATTGGTATATACACTCCAATGATCAGCTCTTAGCAGCCCATGTGAGTCACCTAACACATGTGGGAACCATCATTTGGCAACTAGCATGAAATATCTCATAAGATTACAAAAATATGAGTAATCATTCATGACTTATTTACATGAAAACAAAATTACATATCCTTTATATCTAATCCATATACCAACGACCAAAAACACCTACAAACACTTTCATTCTTCAATTTTCTTCATCTAATTGAACTCTCTCAAGTTCTATCTTCAAGTTCTAAGTGTTCTTCATAAATTCCAAAAGTTCTAGTTTCATAAAATCAAGAATACTTTCAAGTTTGCTAGCTCACTTCCAATCTTGTAAGGTGATCATCCAACCTCAAGAAATCTTTGTTTCTTACAGTAGGTTATCATTCTAATACAAGGTAATAATCATATTCAAACTTTGGTTCAATTTCTATAACTATAACAATCTTATTTCAAGTGATGATCTTACTTGAACTTGTTTTCGTGTCATGATTTTGCTTCAAGAACTTTGAGCCATCCAAGGATCCATTGAAGCTAGATCCATTTTTCTCTTTTCCAGTAGGTTCATCCAAGGAACTTAAGGTAGTAATGATGTTCATAACATCATTCGATTCATACATATAAAGCTATCTTATTCGAAGGTTTAAACTTGTAATCACTAGAACATAGTTTAGTTAATTCTAAACTTGTTCGCAAACAAAAGTTAATCCTTCTAACTTGACTTTTAAAATCAACTAAACACATGTTCTATATCTATATGATATGCTAACTTAATGATTTAAAACCTGGAAACACGAAAAACACCGTAAAACCGGATTTACGCCGTCGTAGTAACACCGCGGGCTGTTTTGGGTTAGTTAATTAAAAACTATGATAAACTTTGATTTAAAAGTTGTTATTCTGAGAAAATGATTTTTATTATGAACATGAAACTATATCCAAAAATTATGGTTAAACTCAAAGTGGAAGTATGTTTTCTAAAATGGTCATCTAGACGTCGTTCTTTCGACTGAAATGACTACCTTCACAAAAACGACTTGTAACTTATTTTTCCGACTATAAACCTATACTTTTTCTGTTTAGATTCATAAAATAGAGTTCAATATGAAACCATAGCAATTTGATTCACTCAAAACGGATTTAAAATGAAGAAGTTATGGGTAAAACAAGATTGGATAATTTTTCTCATTTTAGCTACGTGAAAATTGGTAACAAATCTATTCCAACCATAACTTAATCAACTTGTATTGTATATTATGTAATCTTGAGATACCATAGACACGTATACAATGTTTCGACCTATCATGTCGACACATCTATATATATTTCGGAACAACCATAGACACTCTATATGTGAATGTTGGAGTTAGCTATACAGGGTTGAGGTTGATTCCAAAATATATATAGTTTGAGTTGTGATTAATACTGAGATACGTATACACTGGGTCGTGGATTGATTCAAGATAATATTTATCGATTTATTTCTGTACATCTAACTGTGGACAACTAGTTGTAGGTTACTAACGAGGACAGCTGACTTAAGAAACTTAAAACATCAAAATATATTAAAAGTGTTGTAAATATATTTTGAACATACTTTGATATATATGTATATATTGTTATAGGTTCGTGAATCAACCAGTGGCCAAGTCTTACTTCCCGACGAAGTAAAAATCTGTGAAAGTGAGTTATAGTCCCACTTTTAAAATCTAATATTTTTGGGATGAGAATACATGCAGGTTTTATAAATGATTTACAAAATAGACACAAGTACGTGAAACTACATTCTATGGTTGAATTATCGAAATCGAATATGCCCCTTTTTATTAAGTCTGGTAATCTAAGAATTAGGGAACAGACACCCTAATTGACGCGAATCCTAAAGATAGATCTATTGGGCCTAACAAACCCCATCCAAAGTACCGGATGCTTTAGTACTTCGAAATTTATATCATATCCGAAGGGTGTCCCGGAATGATGGGGATATTCTTATATATGCATCTTGTTATTGTCGGTTACCAGGTGTTCACCATATGAATGATTTTTATCTCTATGTATGGGATGTGTATTGAAATATGAAATCTTGTGGTCTATTATTATGATTTGATATATATATAGGTTAAACCTATAACTCACCAACATTTTTGTTGACGTTTTAAGCATGTTTATTCTCAGGTGATTATTAAGAGCTTCCGCTGTCGCATACTTAAATAAGGACGAGATTTGGAGTCCATGCTTGTATGATATTGTGTAAAAACTGCATTCAACAAACTTATTTTGTTGTAACATATTTGTATTGTAAACCATTATGTAATGGTCGTGTGTAAACAGGATATTTTAGATTATCATTATTTGATAATCTACGTAAAGCTTTTTAAAACCTTTATCTATGAAATAAAGGTTATGGTTTGTTTTAAAAATGAATGCAGTCTTTGAAAAATGTCTCATATAGAGGTCAAAACCTCGCAACGAAATCAATTAATATGGAACGTTTTTAATCAATAAGAACGGGATATTTCAGTTGGTATCCGAGCGTTGGTCTTAGAGAACCAGAAAATTTGCATTAGTGTGTCTTATCGAGTTTGTTAGGATGCATTAGTGAGTCTGGACTTCGACCGTGTTTTCTTTAAAAATGATTGCTTAACATTTTTGTTGGAAACTATATATTTTTAACATATGAATATTATGTGATATATTAATCTCTTAACGTGTTTGATATTATGTGATAGATGTCTACCTCTAGAACAAGTCCCATTGACTCACCTAATAATAATGAAGAGTCAAATGTAAATTGGAATGATTTGTGGACTGATTCACAAGTTCCCGAAGAGGAACCGGAAGAAGAGTCGGAACCGGAAGAAGAATCGGAACCGGAAGAAGAATCGGAACCGGATAAAGAAATAGAACCGGTGGGGGAAATAATAAAACGGTTAAGTAAAAGAAAATCCTCAACCAACCGACCAAAGTTAATTATGGTCAATGGTGTTTCCGCCAAGGAAGCAAAATATTGGGAGGATTACCAATTCTCCGATGAATCGGATTCCGACGAGAATTCCGATGATGTTATAGAAATTACCCCAACTGAATTTAAAAAGGCAAAAGAAAATAGTAAGGGAAAGGGCATAAAAATAGAGAAATCTAATTCCAACCCCGATGAACTTTATATGTATCGTCAACCCCCGAAGTCCTTAAGTTGTAACAATGACCCGGGAACCTCTAAACCACCAGGTTTTTCTAAACCAATGTGGACAACGACGGCTCGTATTAGGGGAACATCATATATCCCTAGAAACTTGGCAAAACGAACCAAAACCGAAGAAGAAGAAACGAGCGAGTCGGAATAAGATAGTTGTATTCGTGTGGTGTAATATATGTAATATAGTGTTCTTATGCTTTATGATATATGTAAAAATTGCTTGTATTAATAAGTATTTTTTTTTATGAAACTAACTCTTGTCTATTTTACAGTTTAAAAACACAAAATGGATAGACAACCCAATATTTTAAGAGACCTACCCGGAGACATGATTGATGAAATCTTGTCTAGAGTCGGCCAGAATTCTTCGGCACAACTATTTAAG
This sequence comes from Rutidosis leptorrhynchoides, assembly GCF_046630445.1. Lineage (NCBI taxonomy): Eukaryota > Viridiplantae > Streptophyta > Magnoliopsida > Asterales > Asteraceae > Rutidosis > Rutidosis leptorrhynchoides. Next base: position 358,598,779 of record NC_092341.1, on the reverse strand, counting down.
GCGAGATCAGTTTGTAAGACATTCGAAGAACGTTCCAAGAATGTCTTGGTTTATAAGAGACTTTCGTTTGAAAGATGGGGGATATCACATTGGGAAACCCATAAGTTACGATGTGTTTACTTTGACGCATATATTGCGGGGAACCCAAATGTTATTTTACGCAACGGGTTAAGAAATTATTTTGACTCAATATATCCGAATATTGGACTTCGTGATTTAGAAAAAGCGGCTAACATGCAACATAAAGAAGCATGTTATGCTTACGGATTAGTAATGTTCGCTTCTCACCAAAGTGAGAACAAGAACATCGGGCTACAACTATTAAACAAAACGTTTCCACAAGTGACGGAGTCGGTAATTGGGGTAAGAAATGAGGTTTTTATATTATTACGGGACTGTTGGACATTACGTAACCCTCGTCCCTTTGATGACGTTACAACACGCTGTCTTATCAATGGCCATAACGGTTATGTTGCACAAGACCAAGGATGGGAAGTAGTCCTAGTAAAACCAGAATGCATGACTTGTTTCTGGACGTATGAATTATGTGTCTTTATTGCCTTTGCTGAACGACTTGTGTACTAGCTAGAATTGTCTTCACAACTATCTTGTATCAAAGTTATTGTGTGCTATATTTCATGCTTTATGTAAAATAAGCGGTATTGTAAGTTTGTAAAATATTGTATAAAAGTTTGAACGCGAAATATTATTATAATCAGTTTTTCATATAGAATTGTAGTAGTTGAATTGTATATTAGCTACTAAGTATGAACTTAACGGGTAGGTACTACCCGAATTTAAACTTATAAAACGCTAATATGAAGAAAAAGCTTTTATAAATGAGTTCATATTATGCTACGAAATACTATTAACTACTCTTAATATTCTGTATGATTAACTTGTTCCATTTAACTATTTTGAAGGAAATGGCACCGACTACTCGACACACCGTGAATATGAATGAAGAGGAATTTCGTACTTTTCTAGCTTCAAACATAGCCGCAGTACAGGCTGCGCTACATACCAACAATAACCTTGGATCTAGCAGTACAGGAAATCGTGTAGGATGCACCTACAAAGAATTCACTGCCTGCAAACCTTTGGAATTTGATGGAACCGAAGGACCGATCGGATTGAAACGGTGGACCGAGAAGGTTGAATCGGTGTTTGCCATAAGTAAGTGTACTGAAGAGGACAAAGTAAAGTACGCTACGCATACCTTCACAGGTTCTGCGTTAACATGGTGGAATACCTATCTAGAGCAAGTGGGACAAGACGATGCGTACGCACTACCGTGGTCAGCATTCAAGCACTTGATGAACGAGAAGTACCGTCCCAGAACCGAGGTCAATAAGCTCAAGACAGAACTTAGAGGGTTACGAACCCAAGGATTTGATATTACCACGTACGAAAGACGATTCACAGAATTGTGCCTATTGTGTCCGGGAGCGTTCGAAGATGAGGAAGAGAAGATCGACGCGTTTGTGAAAGGATTACCGGAAAGAATCCAAGAAGATATAAGTTCACACGAGCCCGCCTCCATACAACAGGCATGTAGAATGGCTCACAAACTAGTGAACCAGATTGAAGAAAGAATTAAAGAACAGACTGCTGAAGAGGCCAATGTGAAGCAAGTCAAAAGAAAGTGGGAGGAAAACGGTGATAAGAATCGCCAATACAGCAACAACAGCAATTACAACAATAATCGCAACAATTATCCCAACAATCGCAACTACAACAAACGGCCCAACAACAACAACAACAACAACAACATCAACTACAACAATCATCCTAACAACAATAATAACCGCAACAACAACAACAATCAGAAGCAGCTATGCCAAAGGTGTGAAAAGAATCACTCGGGGTTCTGCACCAAATTTTGCAATAAGTGTAAAAGAAATGGTCATAGCGCGGCGAAGTGTGAGGTCTACGGACCAGGGGTTAATAGAACGAAAGGAACAAATGGTGTCGGAACGAGTAATGGCGGAGCAAGTAGTGTCAGAGCAAGTTATGCCAATGTAGTTTGTTATAAATGTGGAAAACCGGGCCACATTATTAGAAATTGCCCGAACCAGGAGAACACGAATGGACAAGGCCGTGGAAGAGTTTTCAATATTAATGCGGTAGAGGCACAGGAAGACCCGGAGCTTGTTACGGGTACGTTTCTTATTGACAATAAATCTGCTTACGTTTTATTTGATTCGGGTGCGGATAGAAGTTATATGAGTAGAGATTTTTGTGCTAAATTAAGTTGTCCATTGACGCCTTTGGATAGTAAATTTTTACTCGAATTAGCAAATGGTAAATTAATTTCAGCAGATAATATATGTCGGAATCGAGAAATTAAACTGGTTAGCGAAACATTTAAGATTGATTTGATACCAGTAGAGTTAGGGAGTTTTGATGTGATAATCGGTATGGACTGGTTGAAAGAAGTGAAAGCGGAGATCGTTTGTTACAAAAATGCAATTCGCATTATACGAGAAAAAGGAAAACCCTTAATGGTGTACGGAGAAAAGGGCAACACGAAGCTACATCTTATTAGTAATTTAAAGGCACAAAAAACTAATAAGAAAAGGTTGCTATGCTGTTCTAGCACACGTCGAGAAAGTACAAACTGAAGAAAAGAGCATCAATGATGTTCCCATTGCAAAAGAATTTCCCGATGTATTTCCGAAAGAATTACCGGGATTACCCCCACATCGATCCGTTGAATTTCAAATAGATCTTGTACCAGGAGCTGCACCAATAGCTCGTGCTCCTTACAGACTCGCACCCAGCGAGATGAAAGAACTGCAAAGCCAATTACAAGAACTTTTAGAGCGTGGTTTCATTCGACCAAGCACATCACCGTGGGGAGCTCCTGTTTTGTTTGTCAAGAAGAAAGATGGTACATTCAGGTTGTGTATCGACTACCGAGAGTTGAACAAACTTACCATCAAGAACCGCTACCCACTACCGAGAATCGACGACTTATTTGATCAACTACAAGGCTCGTCTATTTATTCAAAGATTGACTTACGTTCCGGGTATCATCAAATGCGGGTGAAAGAAGATGATATTCCAAAGACTGCTTTCAGAACACGTTACGGTCATTACGAGTTTATGGTCATGCCGTTTGGTTTAACTAATGCACCAGCTGTGTTCATGGACCTTATGAACCGAGTGTGTGGACCATACCTTGACAAGTTTGTCATTGTTTTCATTGATGACATACTTATTTACTCAAAGAATGACCAAGAACACGGTGAACATTTGAGAAAGGTGTTAGAAGTATTGAGGAAGGAAGAATTGTACGCTAAGTTTTCAAAGTGTGCATTTTGGTTGGAAGAAGTTCAATTCCTCGGTCACATAGTGAACAAAGAAGGTATTAAGGTGGATCCGGCAAAGATAGAAACTGTTGAAAAGTGGGAAACCCCGAAAACTCCGAAACACATACGCCAGTTTTTAGGACTAGCTGGTTACTACAGAAGGTTCATCCAAGACTTTTCCAGAATAGCAAAACCCTTGACTGCATTAACGCATAAAGGGAAGAAATTTGAATGGAATGATGAACAAGAGAAAGCGTTTCAGTTATTGAAGAAAAAGCTAACTACGGCACCTATATTGTCATTGCCTGAAGGGAATGATGATTTTGTGATTTATTGTGATGCATCAAAGCAAGGTCTCGGTTGTGTATTAATGCAACGAACGAAGGTGATTGCTTATGCGTCTAGACAATTGAAGATTCACGAACAAAATTATACGACGCATGATTTGGAATTAGGCGCGGTTGTTTTTGCATTAAAGACTTGGAGGCACTACTTATATGGGGTCAAAAGTATTATATATACCGACCACAAAAGTCTTCAACACATATTTAATCAGAAACAACTGAATATGAGGCAGCGTAGGTGGATTGAATTATTGAATGATTACGATTTTGAGATTCGTTACCACCCGGGGAAGGCAAATGTGGTAGCCGATGCCTTGAGCAGGAAGGATAGAGAACCCATTCGAGTAAAATCTATGAATATAATGATTCATAATAACATTACTACTCAAATAAAGGAGGCGCAACAAGGAGTTTTAAAAGAGGAAAATTTAAAGGATGAAATACCCAAAGGATCGGAGAAGCATCTTAATATTCGGGAAGACGGAACCCGGTATAGGGCTGAAAGGATTTGGGTACCAAAATTTGGAGATATGAGAGAAATGGTACTTAGAGAAGCTCATAAAACCAGATACTCAATACATCCTGGAACGGGGAAGATGTACAAGGATCTCAAGAAACATTTTTGGTGGCCGGGTATGAAAGCCGATGTTGCTAAATACGTAGGAGAATGTTTGACGTGTTCTAAGGTCAAAGCTGAGCATCAGAAACCATCAGGTCTACTTCAACAACCCGAAATCCCGGAATGGAAATGGGAAAACATTACCATGGATTTCATCACTAAATTGCCAAGGACTGCAAGTGGTTTTGATACTATTTGGGTAATAGTTGATCGTCTCACCAAATCAGCACACTTCCTACCAATAAGAGAAGATGACAAGATGGAGAAGTTAGCACGACTGTATTTGAAGGAAGTCGTCTCCAGACATGGAATACCAATCTCTATTATCTCTGATAGGGATGGCAGATTTATTTCAAGATTCTGGCAGACATTACAGCAAGCATTAGGAACTCGTCTAGACATGAGTACTGCCTATCATCCACAAACTGATGGGCAGAGCGAAAGGACGATACAAACGCTTGAAGACATGCTACGAGCATGTGTTATTGATTTCGGAAACAGTTGGGATCGACATCTACCGTTAGCAGAATTTTCCTACAACAACAGCTACCATTCAAGCATTGAGATGGCGCCGTTTGAAGCACTTTATGGTAGAAAGTGCAGGTCTCCGATTTGTTGGAGTGAGGTGGGGGATAGACAGATTACGGGTCCGGAGATTATACAAGAAACTACCGAGAAGATCATCCAAATTCAACAACGGTTGAAAACCGCCCAAAGTCGACAAAAGAGCTACGCTGACATTAAAAGAAAAGATATAGAATTTGAAATTGGAGAGATGGTCATGCTTAAAGTTTCACCTTGGAAAGGCGTTGTTCGATTTGGTAAACGAGGGAAATTAAATCCAAGGTATATTGGACCATTCAAGATTATTGATCGTGTCGGACCAGTAGCTTACCGACTTGAGTTACCTCAACAACTCGCGGCTGTACATAACACTTTCCACGTCTCGAATTTGAAGAAATGTTTTGCTAAAGAAGATCTCACTATTCCGTTAGATGAAATCCAAATCAACGAAAAACTCCAATTCATCGAAGAACCCGTCGAAATAATGGATCGTGAGGTTAAAAGACTTAAGCAAAACAAGATACCAATTGTTAAGGTTCGATGGAATGCTCGTAGAGGACCCGAGTTCACCTGGGAGCGTGAAGATCAGATGAAGAAGAAATACCCGCATCTATTTCCAGAAGATTCGTCAACACCTTCAACAGCTTAAAATTTCGGGACGAAATTTATTTAACGGGTAGGTACTGTAGTGACCCGAACTTTTCCATGTTTATATATATTAATTGAGATTGATGTTTACATGATTAAATGTTTCCAACATGTTAAGCAATCAAACTTGTTAAGACTTGATTAATTGAAATAGGTTTCATATAGACAATTGACCACCCAAGTTGACCGGTGATTCACGAACGTTAAAACTTGTAAAAACTATACAATGTCATATATATGGTTATATATATAGTTAACATGATATTATGATAAGTAAACATATCATTAATTATATTAACAATGAACTACATATGTAAAAACAAGACTACTAACTTAATGATTTTGAAATGAGACATATATGTAACGATTATCGTTGTAACGACATTTAAATGTATATACATCATACTAAGATATATTATATATCATAATATCATGATAATATAATAATTTAACATCTCATTTGTTATAATAAACAATGGGTTAACAACATTCAACAAGATCGTTAACCTAAAGGTTTCAAAACAACATTTACATGTAATGACTAACGATGACTTAACGACTCAGTTAAAATGTATATACATGTAGTGTTTTAATATGTATTCATACACTTTTGAAAGACTTCAAGACACTTATCAAAATACTTCTACTTAACAAAAATGCTTACAATTACATCCTCGTTCAGTTTCATCAACAATTCTACTCGTATGCACTCGTATGCACCCGTATTCGTACTCGTACAATACACAGCTTTTAGATGTATGTACTATTGGTATATACACTCCAATGATCAGCTCTTAGCAGCCCATGTGAGTCACCTAACACATGTGGGAACCATCATTTGGCAACTAGCATGAAATATCTCATAAGATTACAAAAATATGAGTAATCATTCATGACTTATTTACATGAAAACAAAATTACATATCCTTTATATCTAATCCATATACCAACGACCAAAAACACCTACAAACACTTTCATTCTTCAATTTTCTTCATCTAATTGAACTCTCTCAAGTTCTATCTTCAAGTTCTAAGTGTTCTTCATAAATTCCAAAAGTTCTAGTTTCATAAAATCAAGAATACTTTCAAGTTTGCTAGCTCACTTCCAATCTTGTAAGGTGATCATCCAACCTCAAGAAATCTTTGTTTCTTACAGTAGGTTATCATTCTAATACAAGGTAATAATCATATTCAAACTTTGGTTCAATTTCTATAACTATAACAATCTTATTTCAAGTGATGATCTTACTTGAACTTGTTTTCGTGTCATGATTTTGCTTCAAGAACTTTGAGCCATCCAAGGATCCATTGAAGCTAGATCCATTTTTCTCTTTTCCAGTAGGTTCATCCAAGGAACTTAAGGTAGTAATGATGTTCATAACATCATTCGATTCATACATATAAAGCTATCTTATTCAAAGGTTTAAACTTGTAATCACTAGAACATAGTTTAGTTAATTCTAAACTTGTTCGCAAACAAAAGTTAATCCTTCTAACTTGACTTTTAAAATCAACTAAACACATGTTCTATATCTATATGATATGCTAACTTAATGATTTAAAACCTGGAAACACGAAAAACACCGTAAAACCGGATTTACGCCGTCGTAGTAACACCGCGGGCTGTTTTGGGTTAGTTAATTAAAAACTATGATAAACTTTGATTTAAAAGTTGTTATTCTGAGAAAATGATTTTTATTATGAACATGAAACTATATCCAAAAATTATGGTTAAACTCAAAGTGGAAGTATGTTTTCTAAAATGGTCATCTAGACGTCGTTCTTTCGACTGAAATGACTACCTTCACAAAAACGACTTGTAACTTATTTTTCCGACTATAAACCTATACTTTTTCTGTTTAGATTCATAAAATAGAGTTCAATATGAAACCATAGCAATTTGATTCACTCAAAACGGATTTAAAATGAAGAAGTTATGGGTAAAACAAGATTGGATAATTTTTCTCATTTTAGCTACGTGAAAATTGGTAACAAATCTATTCCAACCATAACTTAATCAACTTGTATTGTATATTATGTAATCTTGAGATACCATAGACACGTATACAATGTTTCGACCTATCATGTCGACACATCTATATATATTTCGGAACAACCATAGACACTCTATATGTGAATGTTGGAGTTAGCTATACAGGGTTGAGGTTGATTCCAAAATATATATAGTTTGAGTTGTGATTAATACTGAGATACGTATACACTGGGTCGTGGATTGATTCAAGATAATATTTATCGATTTATTTCTGTACATCTAACTGTGGACAACTAGTTGTAGGTTACTAACGAGGACAGCTGACTTAAGAAACTTAAAACATCAAAATATATTAAAAGTGTTGTAAATATATTTTGAACATACTTTGATATATATGTATATATTGTTATAGGTTCGTGAATCAACCAGTGGCCAAGTCTTACTTCCCGACGAAGTAAAAATCTGTGAAAGTGAGTTATAGTCCCACTTTTAAAATCTAATATTTTTGGGATGAGAATACATGCAGGTTTTATAAATGATTTACAAAATAGACACAAGTACGTGAAACTACATTCTATGGTTGAATTATCGAAATCGAATATGCCCCTTTTTATTAAGTCTGGTAATCTAAGAATTAGGGAACAGACACCCTAATTGACGCGAATCCTAAAGATAGATCTATTGGGCCTAACAAACCCCATCCAAAGTACCGGATGCTTTAGTACTTCGAAATTTATATCATATCCGAAGGGTGTCCCGGAATGATGGGGATATTCTTATATATGCATCTTGTTATTGTCGGTTACCAGGTGTTCACCATATGAATGATTTTTATCTCTATGTATGGGATGTGTATTGAAATATGAAATCTTGTGGTCTATTATTATGATTTGATATATATATAGGTTAAACCTATAACTCACCAACATTTTTGTTGACGTTTTAAGCATGTTTATTCTCAGGTGATTATTAAGAGCTTCCGCTGTCGCATACTTAAATAAGGACGAGATTTGGAGTCCATGCTTGTATGATATTGTGTAAAAACTGCATTCAACAAACTTATTTTGTTGTAACATATTTGTATTGTAAACCATTATGTAATGGTCGTGTGTAAACAGGATATTTTAGATTATCATTATTTGATAATCTACGTAAAGCTTTTTAAAACCTTTATCTATGAAATAAAGGTTATGGTTTGTTTTAAAAATGAATGCAGTCTTTGAAAAATGTCTCATATAGAGGTCAAAACCTCGCAACGAAATCAATTAATATGGAACGTTTTTAATCAATAAGAACGGGATATTTCAGTTGGTGGTGTTTGATGGTGGTGGTAGTTAGTGGTGGTTGATGGTGGCAGTGGTTGGTGGTGCTGGTGGTTGGTGGGTGGTGGTGGTCGTTGATGGTGGTGGTGTGTGGTGGTGGTGGTGTGTAGTGGTGGGTATTGGGTGGTGGTGGGTGGTAGTGGTGGTGGTGTGTGGTGGTGGTTGGTGGTTAGTGGTGGTTGGTGATTGGTGGTGGTGGGTGGTGGTGGCGGTGGTTGGTGGTGGTGGGTTGGTGGTGGTGGTTGGTGATGGTTGGTGGTGGTGGTTGGTGGTGGTTGGTGGTGGGTGGTGGGTGGTGGTGGGTGGTGGTGGTTGGTGGTGGTTGGTGGTGGTGATGGTGGTGTGTAGTGGTGGTTGGTGGATGGTGGTGATGGTTGGTGGTGGGTGGTGGTGGGTGGTAGTGGTGGTGGTGTGTGGTGGTGGTTGGTGGTGGTAGTGGTGCTTGGTGATTAGTGGTGGTTGGTGATTGGTGGTTGGTGGTTGGTGGTGGTGGGTGGTGGTGGCGGTGGTTGGTGGTGGTTGGTGGTGGTGGTTGGCGATGGTTGGTGGTAGTGGTTGGTGGTGGTGGTGGTTGGTGGTGGGTGGTGGTGGCGGTTGGTAGTTGGTGGTGGCGGGTGGTTGTAGCGAGTGGGTGTGGTGGTTGGTGGTGATGGTGGTTGGTGGTGGTGGTGGTGTGTAGTGGTGGTTGTTGGTGGTGGTGGTTGGTAGGTGGTGGTGGTGGTTGGTGGTGGTGATTGGTGATGGTTGGTGGATGGTGGTGGTGGTTGTTGGTGATGGTTGGTGGTGGTTGGTGGTGGTGGTGGATGGTGGTAGTGGTGGTGGTTGGTTGTGGTTGGTTGTGGTTGGTTGTGGTGGTAGTTGGTGGTTGTGGTGGTGGATGGTGGTGGTTGGTGGTGGTGGTGGGTGGTGTTGGTGGATGGTGGTGGTGGTTGGTGGATGGTGGTGGTTGGTGATGGGTGGTGGTGATGGTTGGTGGTGGTTGGTGGTGGTGGTCGTTGGATGTTGGTGGTGGGTGGTTAGTTGTGGTTGGTGGTGGTTGGTGATGGTGATGGTGGTGGTTGTTGGATGTTGGTGGTGGTTGTGGATGGTGGTAGTGGTGGTGGTTGGTGGTGGTGGGTGGTGGTGGTGGTGTGTGGTGGGTGGTTATTGTTGGTGGTGGTTGGTGGTGGTGGTGATTGTTGGTTGTGGTTGGTGGTGGTGAATGGCGGTGGCGGTTGGTGGTTGGTATTGGTTGGCGGTAGTGGTTGGTGGTGTTGGTTGGCGGTAGTTAGTGGTGGTTAGTGGTGGTGGTTGGTGGTGGTGAAGGTGGTTCATAATATGTTAACTTTTATATAATTAATTTTATTAAACATAATTATTAAAATGACTATTTTACCCTTTCATGCATTTTAAGTCAAAATAACGTTTTATGATATTTTGTGGTCCACATTTGCTTATCCGGTTTGTACTCGTTTTAAGCTTAGCCACGGATCGTGCCCATATATATATATATATATATATATATATATATATATATATATATATATATATATATATATATATATATATATATATATATATATATATATATATATATATATATATATATATATATATATATATATATATATATATATATATATGGTGAGGATCTAGAGAGAACCAGAGGTGGTAGAGAACCGAGAGAACCAACAGCTCGACCTTCATCTATGTGCAGCTCGACCTTCAATCTGCGTGCAGCTCGATCAAGCTGGGTGCAGATGGAGTAAATCTACGTGCAGATTGAGATCTGCATGCAGATTGAGCTTGTTTTGGGTGCAGGCACACTCTGTTCTTCGTAAGAAAATTGAATCTCTCAAAATCAAACCTATAGCAAAAATTAAAAACGCAGATTTATTAAGTTTCATCAAGTGAATTTATGTGCAAAGTTTCAGATTCTAACTCCTAGATTTGAGCTTGAATTCGTGAGTCAAAGATTTGGGGAAAAAAGTCAACAATTTCTTCATAGCTCAAATTCATAATCTATATGATGTTTCAGCTTAAATTGACGATTGACGAGCATTAGATGCAACATTTTAAGCAACTTTCATGTTAGAATCATCATCTAAAACGCCTTCGATTGATGTTACGAATTCATGTTCGTCGTTCACAAGTGATGGTTCGCTGGGTTATCTACTATGCAGAGTTCTTCCAGGATCCTTTCACTATATATATATATATATATATATATATATATATATATATATATATATATATATATATATATATATATATATATATATATATATATTGTGAATTATTTAACTTAATTGCAAAGTTATCCAAAAAAACCTACTAATATTACATATTAATATTAATTAGTATTACTTTTTTTTAATACTAATTTTTTTAATTAATACTACGTATTAGGTATTAATATTAACATTAATATTAATTAATTAGTATTAATTAATTAACTTGTTGATTATTTTTTCAATTCAACCTTAATACATAAAACCCCCTTTAGACTTTTTGTTTCAGTGGAATTTTTTTTTCTCAAACTTCAAGATTCATTCTCACAAACATAACCCAATTAAAGATTACACCCAATACTCTAAAAATCCAAACTTCAATTATACAAAACAAGGGTCGTCTATGAGCTCTTAATCTGATTTCCTATTTGGTGGTATAATAAAAATGGCCAATCATAAACGAGATGATTTAGTGAGTCAACTCGTTGACTCAGTCAGACAGTTTTCAGGGTTACCTGAGTGCAGAAATGCTGTTAGAGATATGCATGGGAATTTGGTTAGAAGAGTAAAGCTTTTGAGCCCATTGTTTGAAGAATTAAAAGATAGTGATGAACAACTTGATGATGATGTTTAAGGGTTACAATTTTTAAAGATCGCTGATCAATTACATAGTATTGTATATGTAAGTTTTGTTGGCTAAAAGCTAAAAACAGAAGTTACGCGAACTATAATCAGTAGGCTTGAGATATTCGCTGAAAATAAAGATAGCGGATCAGTTTCCGCGCTAATAAAAGATTGCGGTTTATTCCGCTAAGTTTCCGCGGATAATTAAACAATCTGCAGACCGCGAATATTTCGAATACTATAAATAGGGAGCATGGCCTCTCATTTTTAGGTTGTTGATTCTCTGCCATTTGCCTGAACCTTTGTAATTTTCTCTTGTGATCTTGCCCAAGGAACTTTACATTGTTTTCAAGGTGAATCATGCTAATTAACAATCAAGACCGGGTCGAGGTGGTTGATCACTTGATAGTTAAAGTGAAAGACGATCATCGAGGCCCAAAATAATCATCAAACATCCCATCCTCCATCTTAATCTCATTGCACTCAATCCTTAATTAAGCAACTCATTAATTATGGATTGATCATTTGGCGCTATCCGTGGAACATGTTTTGTAACATCCCGCCTTTTTCCGTTTACCTTCCGTTATACATTTTCTTAAAGTCTGTTATATATTTATAACACCTTCCGTTAACATGCGTTTTAAAATATCTCGTTTAGGTAATTCACGCAAACGCTTAAAACTTGAAGGACTAAACTTGCCAATGGACCAAAGTGGTGACTAGGTCAAGGTGGTCAAACCTCATCCCTTCCACTCATTCATCCTCCTCTTTCTCTCTTACTTTCACTTTTTACTCTCAAACACCCAATTCAAAGAATCATCATCTAAATCATTTCAAGGAAGCAAACATCAAAACAAATTACATATTCGGAATCTTTGCATCTTCCTCTTTGAATCCATACCAACTTTATTTCATTTGGGTAACTTTCTAAAAACACTAGATTTTGTGTTCTTGATGTTTTTAACTTATAGAAGTGTTAATTAGTGTCTATGGCTCAAGTCTAACATGATTATGTGATTTATATGCTCGATCTCGTTATTTTAGTGTAACTAGCATGAACTTGAAATGAGTGTGTTTGATCTTGAGATTTAGTTGTTTAAATATTGTTAGATGTTAAAAGTGCATGTATTAAATGTGTTACTAGCATCACTAGCTCCAATTTGATGTGTAGGTTGACTTGGAAAAACTCCATAAACTTAATTGCAAAAGTTGTGATTTTGAGTTAGGGTTTGATAGAAGTAAAATGGATTTTTGATGCACCAAATGCTATGCAATGTTGTTTGTAAGTGTTTAGTTGTATTGTATGCGTAATTACCTACGAAACGGCGTATTATATGTGTGCATTTAATTCTCGAATCATCAAAGTGCATCTATGAACTTGAAGGCATTTATGGTGAACATTTAATGAACTATTGTCATAACCCGACCTTAACCATAAGGACGAATACAATCACATATGATTTTATCGCGAGGTATTGACCTCTATATGCGACATTTTTCAAAAACTGCATTCGTTTTTACAATACAAACCATAACTTTTATTACAAATACAAGGTTTAAACAAGATAATAATGATTATCGTTTAGCGATAATCTTAGACTTACAAACTTTACATGTGATAATAACAATACGACTTCCAACATATTTTACATTACAAATCCTCCGATATGCAGTTTTATTTTTGACACAAATATGCATACTCAAGATCTTGCTTAAATTCAACATGTTGCAGCGGAAGCTTTTAGTTATCACTTGAGAATAAACATGCTTAAAACGTCAACATAAAGTTGGTGAGATATATGTTTAATGCCGGCAGCGTTATAAATATAGACCACAAGATTTCAAATATAGACGTTTTAATAAAGATATTCTAAGTTGTTGAGCACTTGATAACCATACTTAACATTTAATCAAAGTCGCATATTCCCTTTATTATGAAATCTTACTACACCGTTCCAAGTGTAGTCACCGAAACGAAGTACTGTGCAACCGTTGAATACTGGTCGTCCAGTCCGGTTGGGGTTGTCAGGCCCGATAGATCTATCAACAGGATTCGCGTTTATAATACCTCATGTAAATAGAAGTTACCAAGTTACAGGGAAGTATGCCAGTGGTACAACTCAACGTAGAATATATATTTTTAATCACTTGTGTCCATAACGTAAATCATAAAATGCATGTATTCTCATCCCGAAATATTTAGAGTTTAAAAGTGGGACTATATACTCACCTTTTCCTTGAAGGTATTTAACTCGACTTGGTCTCCGATAGATATCACGAACCTAACCATATATATAATATATCAACATATTTTCTTTTCAAGTAATCGTTACATATATATATACTTATAATACTTTTAATATTTTTCTTAGTCTGTAGTTAGCAGTCTGTTGTTAATGGTCCACAATTAGTTGCTCAATAAAATAAATAAAGACCCCATCGTATTCGTATTGATCAGAATTAATCTCGACCCATGGTACCATGTTGTCAAATGACGTGTTGCGTACATAAAGTACCGTGTTGTCAGATGACGAGTTGCGTACAATCATGAGGTCTTATGATTAATCTTCTCGTGTTGTTTACGGGTGGTCCTGAAATATATAAAATCAAATCATAAGTAAATATATATTAAATATTATGTTAATTAGCCAAGATATGATTAATCCGATTTTGTCATAATATGATATATTACAGGTTTTGAAGTGTTTTAAAAATTAAATTAGAAGGATCTATTTAGTTTGCGAACATGTTTGAAATCATTCAAACTATGTTCTTGTTGTTAAAAATTTTATAACACAAAATAAGATAGCTATATAAATATGAATCGAATAAGATTATGAATAAGGTTACTACCTCAAGTTACTTGGATAAAGCTACTGGAAAAGATAGAAAATAATCTTGATCAAACTTTCTTATGATGATTATAGGTTGTTCATGAAGCTAGTTCTTCATGAGTATTTGCTGAGATTGTGAAGAACACTTAGAGTTCCTAAGAGTGTGTTTTTGGTTAGAGAAAGATGGTTGTAAGAATGAAATGAAAAACCAAGGTGATGGTGATACTTATAGGACAGTTTGGTTGTTGAGGGAACAAGGACAAATTATTGTGTTGAATTTTTGAGTAATAATGTATGCTAGCTTACAAATAAGATTCCCTCTTATCTAGGGCAGATCTAAGGCTGATAAGGATATTGATTTGATGTGTATTTACCAATAGTAAATACGTATAGATAATGGGTATGATACAGTAAAAGAAGCTCAAAATCGGGCTTTTATTTTGGGTCCAGCCAGGGGCTCTGCCCCTTGGACCCCGCCAGGGGTTGCCACCCCTTGGACCCCGCTTATCGGGGGCGCTGCCCCTGAACCCCCGTCATAATCAAGATAAGTTCAAACAAGTGTGCACTCCACACTTCCCCAAACTTGTTCGATATTTATCAAGATTATTTTGGTTACAAATTAATCCCATTACACTTAAATCATATTGGTGACATAAATCACAACACATTATAGATTTTAAGTATATATGTCAAAGAACGTTACATATAGTTATCGTTTTGAAAACTTAAGTTAGTGGTCTCAAAGTATACTTATAACTCATTGTTGTTAGTTCACAAGGAAATGTTAAACCATCCTTAAATCATGTTAAATATGTATAGATATGTACATATACATAATCGTATAATTATCGTGTGTTATATAGTTCGTGATATCATCGATCAAATTGGACGGTCAAACGTTGTGTAAAACTCTTTTCAAAAATATAAGTCTCAACAGTTTGGATTGCTTATCATGTTGGTAAGGGTTAATTTATGTAAATATTAATCTCATAAGTATAGAACGATCAGAAAATTCCGGGTCGTTACAACTATCAACTTGGAAATTCGATTTTTGTAAATGATGCTTTTGATTGATGAAATGTGTTTAGATGTGTTCCTCGTCAAATTAGCTTTCCAGTGATATAAGATACGTGTTCTAAGTGTTTACGGTTTGTGAATTGTGCTTAATTGAAGTTTGGATTTAGACTTGAACAATTGAAACTGACCAGGCATCAGTTCACGTTGATTGCCGCGGCGCGGCACTCTTTGGTCGCGGCGCGGCATTTGCCGTGTTTGGTTTCTGATCAAGCTTACACTTTTACATTTTTTTTTTGTCAGAAGAGTGCGCCACGCGCACCACCCTAGGGTGCGCGGCGCGCACAAGCCCAATTCAGTTCTGTCTGGTTTTCTAAATTTTCAAATAAAGATCTCCCACTTCCCGACATATTTAGACGAAATGCTTTTCACAACATGATATAATAGTTAAAACTCACACGATTCAATAATAAAATAAGTTTTACGAAATCGGGCCCACATATGCCGTAATACGAGTTTCGTACAAAAGCATAAGTTTCAAACCGAATTAGTTTAAATTCTAAACGACACTAGAGCATGATGTTTGGGGGTTAAACTACCCAACTCTCGGTCAAACTTCAAAAGCTAACACATCTAAAAGCGTCCCCTATCAAACAAGCGGCATCTATAATCCAATCGTACGCCCTTACCCTTGTCAACGCCCGAGCCTATAAAAAGGTAAACAACGAGAGGGTAAGTAAAGCTTAGTGAATGCAATAATTATACATATACATATATAACTTACTTACTTGCAAACACTTACAACGAATCCGCATGCATACTAGCAACATAATTAGCATACCTTTATAATGTATAACGCTAAATCCTCGATAACATAAGCTAGTATAACAATATCATATAACGCAAACAATACAATATGTTACAACACAATACATAAGCATTGATGTTCACAACATCCATTAGTATTCGAATCCCAAGGTTAGCCCAACGAATGGTATCGTCAACATCGAACTTATTTTCCCATCCATCCTAGTTAATGTGGTATCGTCAAAATCGAACTTAAATCCACATATGAGGTATCGTCAACATCGAACTTAAACCCTCATCCAATGTCACTACAATAGTGGTATGGCTTCGTCAACATCGAACTTTAAATCCATACTTGAGGTATCGTCAACACCGAACTTTAACCCTCATCTACACAACAATATACTCTAGGATATGGTATCGTTAACATCGAACTTTAACCCATACCCCACAAGTAAATAAATCATATACATACATATATAATTATTCCACTCACCTTAACGATTTGGTGACGATTTTATACTTCCGAATGCTTCAAAGCCGAGTATCTAATACAATAAGTACTCAATCAACACACACACTAGTTGGACTAATCACCAACAACTTACTCATGTGCATTTAATGACTTAAATGCATTAAATGCCCCATTTACATCAAAACCGACCATTTAAGGTCAACACACCCATTTCGGGTCATCCACTAGCCCACATAATACCCATTCGTTTTATTAACTAGGTGTGCTAGTAATTAACTAACCAATTATGACTCATAAACTCATTTATTATTTCAAAACTCTAGGTTAGCAATTCTTGAGTCCTCATGACTCAATCTTACCCAAGAACACCCAAAATCACCAAATTTGAGTTTTGTGTTCATCACTAACCCAAACCCTAACCCTAACCCTTAACAAATTAAAATAGGGAAATCAAGGTTAGAACATACCACCACAACCAAAACGTAGCTAAAGACTAGATGCACAACTTTAATACTTGAGCTTTAGCCCGGATCAAGCTTCTTCCTCCTTGATTCAAGCTTTCTCTCTCAAGAACACACTTCTCTCTTTAGAATTTGATTTGGGGTTGAAGATAAGGTTGGTGTAGTGTTGAATGTGTTTTCAACCACCACACAACTGGCCTTTACAGCCCCAACTCGTCCTCATGTTAAAAGACAACAATACCCTTCATTTAACTTTTAATTAGAAAGCAGAATGCTGGCCCAGGTGCAGTGCGCCACGCGCACCACTAATAGTGCGCGGCGCGCACTAGTGGTCTGAACGGCTTCTGACCCAGTTTAATTACACACTGCAGCCCACACTTAATGTACACTATTTACACCACTGTACAATTATTATTCGGGTCTTACAACTCTCCCCCACTTGAATCGGAGTGCGTCCTCGTGATCCAAGCCGTATGACAAGAGGGAAGATAAACTAACACAAACTCTTCGGGCTCCCACGTAAACTCGGAACCTTTACTACGACGCCATTGAACTTTAAAAGTTCTCACTTCCTTATTCCTCAACCGCTTGACCTTCTCATCGAGTATAGCAATCGGCTCCTCAACATACTCTAACTTATTGTTTAGCTCAATCTCGTCTAATGGCACCCATGAAGAATCATCCGCAAGACAATTACGGAGATGGGAAACATAAAATGTATTATGGATCCCCGCAAGCTCTTCGGGTAATTCTAAACGATACGCTACCTCACCAACACGAGCTAAAATTTTAAAAGGACCAATAAACCGAGGAGCTAACTTTCCCCGTTTTCGAAACCGAATAACACCTTTCCATGGCGAAACTTTAAGCATCACCATGTCGCCTTCTTGGAACTCAATTTGTAGTCTACGCTTATCGGCATAAGATTTTTGTCCATCTTGGACCTTTTTCAAATGAGTCCGAATCATATCAATCTTGCCATTCGTCTCTAAAACCAAATCGGTACTCCCGATTTCTCTTTGACCAACTTCACCCCAACAAATTGGAGTTCGACACCTCCGCCCATAAAGCATCTCGTAAGGTGGCATCCCGATACTAGTATGATAACTATTATTGTACGAGAATTCCACCAAAGGTAAGTGCTCATCCCAACTACCACTGAAATCAATAATACACACCCGTAACATATCCTCCAAAGTTTGATTCGTACGTTCGGTTTGACCGTCCGTTTGAGGATGATACGCCGTGCTCAATTTCAATTGTGTGCCCATATCTTCATGAAACTTTTCCCAAAACCGAGATGTTAAACGAGTATCTCGATCCGAAATAATAGATATAGGAACCCCGTGTCTCGATATCACCTCCTTGATAAACAACTTAGCCAAAGTTTCCGACGATATCGCTTCCCGAATGGGAAGAAACAAGGCACTCTTCGTCAATCGATCAACTATTACCCAAATCGAGTCAAATTGGGTTCTCGCCGTCTTTGGTAACTTTGTGATGAAATCCATGGTAATGTGCTCCCATTTCCATTTCGGAATTTCTAACGGTTGTAACTTACTATACGGATTTTGGTGTTCGGCTTTCACTTACAAACACGTGACGCATTGTTCAACATACTTAACAACATCACGTTTCATGTCCGGCCACCAATACTCTTTTCTCAAATCAAGATACATTTTCGTCGCACCCGGATGAATAGAATACTTTGACTTATGTGCTTCATCAAGTAGCACTCGTCGATTATCACCCATTTTAGGCACCCACACTCTTCCTTGAAAAGATAACAAACCATGCAGACCTAAGGTAATAAACTCCGTTTGTCCCACGATTCGTTCCTCATGCTTATTGTTAACAAAAGCTTCGATTTGAGTCTCGCCAAGCTTTACAAGAAAATCGTTAGTAATAATCATGCGTAACGATCCTATTCGTATCGCCAGATGTTGACTCTTTCGACTTAACGCATTCGCGACCACATTCGCCTTACCCGGATGATAAAGTATTTCACAATCATAGTCTTTCACCACATCCATCCATCTACGTTGACGATAATTCAAATCTCGTTGATCGAAAAGGTGTTTCAAACTCTTGTGATCCGAATAAATATTACACTTGACACCATACAAGTAATGGCGCTAAATTTTCAACGCATGCACAACCGCCGCCAACTCAAGATCATGAGTCAGATATCTCGTTTCGTGTTCCTTTAATTATCGAGAGGCATAAGCGATGACTTTACCCCTTTGCATTAGAACACACCCGAGCCCATTTAAAGAAGCATCACAATAAACCGTCATGTCTTTCACCCCTTCCGGCAATACTAAAACCAGAGCTTGACACAACTTCTCTTTTAACAATTGAAAAGCAATTTCTTGCTCGTTCTCCCAATTAAACCTTGCGTTCTTTCTCGTCAATTTCTTCAATGGAGAAGCGATCTTAGAAAAGTCTTGGATAAACCGACGATAATAACCGGCCAATCCGAGAAAGCTTCGGATTTCCATAGGCGTAGTCGGTCGTCCCCAACTCTTTACCGTCTCAATCTTCCCCGGATCTACTTGAATACCATCTTTGTTCACAATATGGCCAAGGAATTGAACTTCCCTTAGCCAAAATTCACATTTGGGGAATTTAGCATACAACTTCTCCTTCCGCAACGTCCTTAACACACTCCGCAAATGATGTTCATGTTCCTTCATACTCTTCGAATAGACAAGTATGTCGTCAATGAACACAATTACCGACTTGTCCAACATAGGTTGGCACACTCGGTTCATAAGATCCATGAATGCCGCCGGTGCATTCGTAAGACCAAAAGGAATTACCACAAACTCAAAATGCCCATAACGCGTTCGGAAAGCCGTTTTCTCAATATCTTCCTCACGGAACCACATTTGGTGATAGCCGGACCGTAGGTCGATTTTAGAGAAATACGTTGCACCTTGGAGTTGGTCAAACAAATCGTCAATCCGAGGCAATGAATAACGATTCTTTATCGTCACTTTGTTCAACTCCCGATAATCGATGCACATCCGCATAATACCATCCTTCTTCTTCACGAATAAACCCGGAGCGCCCTACGGCGAAGCACTCGGTCGAATAAAACCCTTTTCAAGCAACTCTTGGGTTTGATTTAACAATTCTTGCATTTCCGTCGGTGCTAAACGATAATTAGTTTTAGCAATGGGAGTAGCTCCCGGAACCAACTCAATGGGAAATTCAACTTGTCTTTTGGCCGAAACACCCGGTAATTCATCCGAAAAAACATCTTCGAATTCACTAACCACCGGAATTTCACGAATGGGTGGTGGCTCTTCACGAGTATCAACAACATGGGCAAGAAAAGCCATACCACCACTAACAAGGAAACGACGTGCCCGTGCAAAAGTGCATATCGGCACAAGTCTTCTTCGCTTATCGCCATGAATAATTAATTCTCCCCCACTTGGGGTCTTCACACGAATAGATTTTTCATGGCATGCAATATCGGCTCTATAACGATCGAGCCAATCCATACCAACGACAATATCAAAATCACCCAAAGTCATCGGAATGAGATCGATTTCAAAAGTTTCGGCACCAAACACAACATTACAATTTTTACAAACATCAATCCCTAGCACCGTTTTACCATCCGCTATTTCGACTTCTACCGGATGACTTAACTTAGCTAGCGGTTTATTTAACTTAGGCACAAATCGAGGCGACACAAAGGACAAATTAGCACCACTATCAAAAAGTATCCGTGCCGGATTAGAGTTAACCATGAAAGTACCTGAGACAACTTCATTGGATTGCTTGGCTTCGTCATTAGTCATCAAATAATTGCGACCCCTAGCCGTGCCCGCCGCCTTCTCCAACCTTTTAACATGATCGGTGTTCAAATCGGGACACTCCGACTTCCGGTGGCCCTCTTTGTTGCAATTAAAACAAGTGAGCTTATTTATCGAAGGAGGCTTTGTACAATCCCGAGCCAAATAACCTCGTACCCCACAATTGTAGCAAGTAGGGATAAAGTTCCCGAAACCACCCTTCTTCACACTATTCACACTTTCGGAACCCTTTTTGCTTTTCTTGTTGAAAAAGTTCGAATGACTCGAACCTTCAAATTTTCTCTTAGAGAAAGAGAAATCACTTTGCTTTGGGACTTCCGGTTCGAATCCCCGGGCTAACTCAAACAATTCCTCAAAAGACTTAGCCATTCCCCGACTAATCTTACGCTTTAACTCATCGCTTAGTGTACGATAAAAATCTAACATCAACTTGTGATCATCACCAACATATTCCTGACAAAACGAGTCTTTGCCAAGAAGGTCGACTTGAGGGTAACCAAGTCCATTAAACCTTGTCGCAAATTGTGCAACTCGTCCTGGATTTTATCAAGGTCGGAAGGAGTTCGGTATTCTTTGAAAAATTCCTTTTTAAACTTTTCCCACGTTAAGCTCATGCATTGCTATTCACCATAAAACTTAATTTTATCGTCCCACCACAACTTGGCTTCTTCACGTAACATGCTAGAACCATACCTCGTCTTCTTCTCGGGAGGACATTCCGCGGTACGGAAAGCCCCCTCAATGTCGGAAATCCAACATGTGCTCTTCAATAGATCCCTCACCCCATTAAACATAGGAGGTTGAGCATCCTTGAAGTTTTTGTAGTGGAAGTCTCGCCTTCCATAACCACCGTTACCATCACCCCCTTCACCACGAGGATGAATGTTTCTAACTTCTAATGCCTCCTCGATCGCGACATTCATTCGCTCATTGATCATTTCGGTTACTTGCCCATCAACCGATTCTTAGAAAACCTTTCGGACATCGTCAAGAAATTCCATTTTTAGCTTTTTAAAGATGGCCTCAACTTTGGCTGTGAGTTCAACGTCCTCGCTCGTGCCTCCTTCATTGGTATCATGTCCATTTCTGATATTCATTCTATAAAACGAAGTAAAATAAATAACGAACGAAAAGACATGACACAAGATACATGAACACTTCACCGCCCCATCTTGCTCAACAATCGTCGTACATCGCTTGTTCGACATGATTTGAACCCGTAACAATGGTAGCTAATCATTGTTGCGCGATCACGTCGCATTAACTCGCTAGTACAACGTCTATCTCGCTTGATGATTGCAAAACACAACACAAAACAATTAGCACAAGGTTAGTTCACATAAACCTAAGCACTAACCAACTCCCGGTCCGACCCGTCTCCTGCAAGTCCCGCATAAAGCGCATACACAAATAAGTCTAAGTCTAGGCACCTATCTCAAGTCACCTAAATCCCTTAGACCATGCTCTGATACCACTTGTAACAACAAAAACCAATAACCAACCGAATACGCGAAATAAAATATATTTTTTTGTCAGAAGAGTGCGCCACGCGCACCACCCTAGGGTGCGTGGTGTAGTGACCCGAACTTTTCCATGTTTATATATATTAAATGAAATTGTTATTTACATGATTAATTGTTTCCAACATGTTAAGCAATCAAACTTGTTAAGACTTGATTAATTGAGATAGGTTTCATATAGACAATTGACCACCCAAGTTGACCGGTGATTCACGAACGTTAAAACTTGTAAAAAACTATATGATGACATATATATATGATTATGTATATAGTTAATATGATATTATGATAATTAAGTATCTCATTAGGTATTTTAACAATGAGTTATATACATAAAATTGAGTTTATTGAATTAAGAAACTCGAAACGATATATATAACGATTATCGTTATAACGTCTTACTAAATACATATGAATCATATTAAGATATTGATACACTATGTTTAATCATGATAAATGATTAGTAAACATGTCATTAAGTGTATTAACAATGAACTATATATGTAAAAACAAGACTACTAACTTAATGATTTTGAAACGAGACACATATGTAACGATTATTGTTGTAACAACATTTAACTGTATATATATCATACTAAGATATATTAATATATCATAATATCATGATAATGTAATAATTTAACATCTCTTTAGATATAATAAACAATGGGTTAACAAGATCGTTAACCTAAAGGTTTCAAAACAACATTTACATGTAACGACTAACGATGACTTAACGACTCAGTTAAAATGTATATACATGTAGTGTTTTAATATATATTTATACACTTTTGAAAGACTTCAAGACACTTATCAAAATACTTCTACTTAACAAAAATGCTTACAATTACATCCTCGTTCAGTTTCATCAACAATTTTACTTGTATGCACCCGTATTCGTACTCGTACAATACACAGCTTTTAGATGTATGTACTATTGGTATATACACTCCAATGATCAGCTCTTAGCAGCCCATGTGAGTCACCAAACACATGTGAGAACCATCATTTGGCAACTAGCATGAAATATCTCATAAAATTACAAAAATATGAGTAATCATTCATGACTTATTTACATGAAAACAAAATTACATATCCTTTATATCTAATCCATATACCAACGACCAAAAATACCTACAAATACTTTCATTCTTCAATTTTCTTCATCTAATTGATCTCTCTCAAGTTCCATCTTCAAGTTCTAAGTGTTCTTCATAAATTCTACAAGTTCTAGTTTCATAAAATCAAGAATACTTCCAAGTTTACTAGCTCACTTCCAATCTTGTAAAGTGATCATCCAACTTCACGAAATCTTTCTTATTTACAGTAAGATATCTTTCTAATACAAGATAATACTCATATTCAAACTTTGATTTAATTTCTATAACTATAACAATCTTATTTCGAGTGAAAATCTTACTTGAACTTGTTTTCGTGTCATGATTCTGCTTCAAGAACTTTCAAGCCATCCAAGGATCCTTTGAAGCTAGATCTATTTTTCTCATTTCCAGTAGGTTTAGCCACAAAACCTGAGGTATTAATGATGTTCATAACATCATTCGATTCATATATATAAAACTACCTTATTCGAAGGTTTAAACTTGAAATCACAAGAACATAGTTTAGTTAATTCTAAACTTGTTCGCAAACAAAAGTTAATCCTTCTAACTTGAATTTTAAAATCAACTAAACACATGTTCTATATCTATATGATATGCTAACTTAATGATTTAAAACCTGAAAACACGAAAAACACCGTAAAACCGGATATACGCCGTCGTAGTAACACCGCGGGCTGTTTTGGGTTAGTTAATTAAAAACTATGATAAACTTTGATTTAAAAGTTGTTCTTCTGGGAAAATGATTTTTCTTATGAACATGAAACTATATCCAAAAATCATGGTTAAACTCAAAGTGGAAGTATGTTTTCCAAAATGGTCATCTAGACGTCGTTCTTTCGACTGAAATGACTACCTTTACAAAAACGACTTGTAACCTGTAATTCTGACTATAAACTTATACTTTTTCTGTATAGATTCATAAACTTAAGTTCAATATGAAACCATAGCAATTGGATTCACTCAAAACGGATTTAAAACGAAGAAGTTATGGGTAAAACAAGATTGGTTATTTTTGCTTGTTGTAGCTACGTGAAAATTGGTAACAAATCTATATTAATCATATCCTAGCTAATTTATATTTTATTATACATGTATTCTAATATATTATGTAATCTTGGGATACCATAGACACGTATGCAAATGTTTTGACATATCATATCGACCCATCTATATATATTATTTGGAACAACTATAGACACTCTATATGCAGTAATGTTGGAGTTAGCTATACAGGGTTGAGGTTGATTCCAAAAATATATATAGTTTGAGTTGTGATCTAGCCTGAGACGTGTATACACTGGGTCGTGGATTGATTCAAGATAATATATATCGATTTATTTCTGTACATCTAATTATGGACAACTAGTTGTAGGTTACTAACAAGGACAACTGACTTAATAAACTTAAAACAGTAAAACGTATTAAAAATGTTGTTAATATATTTTGAACATACTTTGATATATATGTACATATTTGTTATAGGTTCGTGAATCGACCAGTGGCCAAGTCTTACTTCCCGACAAAGTAAAAATCTATGAAAGTGAGTTATAGTCCCACTTTTAAAATCTAATATTTTGGGATGAGAATACATGTAGTTTTATAAATGTTTTACGAAATACACACAAGTAAATGAAACTACATTATATGGGTGAATGATCGAAGCCCAATATGCCCCTTTTGCTTGGTAGCCTAAGAATTAGTAAACCGATCTACTAATTGACGCGAATCCTAAAGATAGATCTATTGGGCCTAATGAACCCCATCCAAAGTACCGGATGCTTTAGTACTTCGAATTTGTTTTTATCATGTCCGAAGGATTTCCCGGAATGATAGGGGATATTCTTATATGCATCTTGTTAATGTCGGTTACCAGGTGTTCACCATATGAATGATTTTTATCGCTATGTATGGGATGTATATTGAAATATGAAATCTTGTGGTCTATTATTATGATTTGATAATATATAGGTTAAACCTATAACTCACCAACATTTTTGTTGACGTTTTAAACATGTTTATTCTCAGGTGATTATTAAGAGCTTCCGATGTTGCATACTAAAATAAGGACAAGATTTGGAGTCCATGCTTGTATGATATTATGTAAAAACTGCATTCAAGAAACTTAATTTTTGATGTAATATATTCTTGTTGTAAACCATTATGTAATGGTCGTGTGTAAACGGTATATTTTAGATTATCGCTATTTGATAATCTACGTAATGCTTTTTAAACCTTTATAGATAAAATAAAGGTTATGGTTGTTTTAAAAATGAATGCAGTCTTTGAAAAACATCTCATATAGAGGTCAAAACCTCGCGACGAAATCAATTAATATGGAACGTTTATAATCAATATGAACGGGACATTTCAGTTGGTATCCGAGCGTTGGTCTTAGAGAACCATAAAATTGCATTAGTGTGTCTTACCGAGTTTGTTAGGATGCATTAGTGAGTCTGGACTTCGACCGTGTTTTTCTTCAAAAACGATTGCTTAACATTTTTTTGTTGAAAACTATATATTATTAACATGTAAATATTATGTGATATATTAATCTATTAACGTGTTTGATATTGTATGATAGATGTCTACATCTAGTACAAATCCCGCTGATTCACCTAATAATAATGAAGAGTCAAATATATTTTGGAAAGATTCACAAATTCCCGAAGAGGAACCGGAAGAGGAGGAACCGGAAGAGGAGGAATCGGAAGAAGAGGAACCAGAAGAGGATGAATCGGAAGAGGAGGAACCAGAAGAAGAAGAGGTTCTGGAGGAAGAAATATTGATACCTATAGTAAATCGATTAAATAAAATAAAATACTCAACCAACGGACCAAAGTTAATAATGGTCAATGATGTTTTCGCCGAGGAAGCAAAATATTGGGAAGATTACCAATTTTCCGATGAATCGGATCCCGATGAGGATTCCGATGATGTTATAGAAATTACCTCGACCCAATTTAATAAAGCGAAAGAAAATAATAAGGGAAAAGGTATAAAAATAGAGAAACCCGATTCCAACCCCGATGAACTTTATATGTATCGGCAACATCCGTATTTTCTAAAATGTAACAATGACTCGGGAACCTCTAAACCACCAGGTTTTTCTAAAACATTGTAGAAAACGACGGCTCGTATTAGAGGAACACCATATATTCCTAGAAAATTAGGAAAACGAACCAAGTCCGAAGAAGAAGAAACCAGTGATTCAGATTAGAGGGCTGTAATCATGTTGTATATTATATGTATTATAGTGTGCTTGTACTTTTATGTTCTATGCAAAAATTGTTTATATTATTTAGTAATTATCTTTTACGAATCTAATCCTTGTCTATTTTATAGTATAAAAACAAAATGGACGTTAAGGGTAGACAATCGAATATTTTAGAAGACCTACCAGAGGATATGATTGAGGAAATCTTGTCTAGAGTCGGTCAGAATTCATCAGCACATTTAGTTATGGTGAAATTAAATTGTCAAACATTTGAAAGACTTTCCAGAAATGCCTTAGTTTATAAAAGGCTTTCCTTTGATAGGTGGGGTATATCACATTGGGGAGACCGTAAGTTACGCCGTGTTTTCTTTAAAGCATTAAATGCGGGGAACCCAAATGCAATTTTACGCTACGGGTTAAGAACCTATTTTGACTCAACATATCCCAACATAGGAGTTCGTGAATTAGAAAGAGCTTCTAACATGCAACATAAAGAAGCATGTTATGCTTACGGGTTAGTGATGTTCGCTTCTTACCAAAGTGAGAAAAAGAACATCGGATTGCAACTTTTAAATAAAACCTTCCCACAAGTGACGGATTCAGTAGTTGGGGTGAGAAACAAGGTTTTTAGATTATTACGGGGCTGTTGGACATTACGAAACCCTCTTCCTTTTGACGACATTACAAAATGCTGCCTAGCCAATGGTCATAACTGTTATTTTCCACAAGACCAAGGATGGGAAGTCGTCTTAGTAAAACCAGAATGCATGACTTGTTTCTGGACTTATGAATTACGTGTCTTTATTTCCTTTGCTGAACAACTTGCGTATTAACTAGATTTATCTTCAAAACTGTCCTGTATCATAGTGTACATATTTCATGTTATATGTAATATAGCGAAGTTGTAAGTTTGAAGAATATTTGTATGTGATATATTATTATAATCAGTTTTTTACATGGAATTGTAGTAGTTGAATTCTATATTAGCTACTAAGTATGAACTTAACGGGTAGGTAATACCCGAATTTAAACTTATAAAACGCTAATATGAAGAAAAAGCTTTTATAAATGAGTTCATATTATGCTACGAAATACTATTGACTACTCTTAATATTCTGTATGATTAACTCGATTCAGTTGGCTATTTTGAAGGAAATGGCACCGACTACTCGACACACCATGAATATGAGCGAAGAGGAATTTCGTACCTTTGTTGCTGCAAACATAGCCGCAGTACAGGCTGCGCTACATACCAACAATAACTCTGAATCTAGCAATGCAGCTAACGGCGCAAGAAATCGTGTAGGATGCTCCTACAAAGAATTCACTGCCTACAAACCTTTGGAATTTGATGGAACCGAAGGACTAATTGGATTGAAATGGTGGACCGAGAAAGTCGAATCGGTGTTTGCCATAAGTAAGTGTACTGAAGAGGACAAAGTTAAGTACGCTACGCATACCTTCACAGGTACTGCGTTAATGTGGTGGAACACCTATCTTGAACAGGTAGGACAAAATGCTGCTTACGCACTACCGTGGTCGGCATTCAAGCAATTGATGAACGAGCAGTACCGTCCTAAAAACGAAGTCAATAAACTCAAGGCAGAACTTAGAGAGTTACGAACACAAGGGTTCGACGTTACCACATATGAACGATGATTCACAGAGTTGTGCCTATTGTGTCCGGGAGCATTCGAAAATGAAGAAGAGAAGATCGACGCGTTTGTAAAAGGGTTACCAGTAAGGATTCAAGAAGATGTGAGTTCACACGAGCCCGCTTCTATACAGAAGGCAAGTCGAATGGCTCATAAACTCATAAGTCAGATTGAGGGAAGAATTAAAGAGCAGGCGGTCGAAGAAGCCAACACGAAACAACTCAAGAGGAAGTGGGAGGAAAACGGTGACAAGAGTCACCAGTACAACAACAACAACAACAATTACAACCACAATCGCAACAACTATCCCAACAACCGCAACAACAATCGCAACAATAACCGCAATCCTAACAATAACTACAACAAACATCCCAACAACATCAACAACTACAACAACCGTTTCAACAACAATAACAATCCCAACAACAACCTCAATAACAACAACGGCAACAAAAACCAAAAACAGCCATGTCATAGGTGTGAAGAAAATCATCAGGGGTTTTGCACGACATTTTGCAACAGGTGTAAAAGAAATGGTCATAGCGCGACAAAGTGTGAGGTCTACGGACCAAAGTTTAACAGAACTAAAGGAACAAATAATGTCGGAACAAGTAATGCCGAAACGAATAGTGTCGGAGCAAGTAATACCAACGTTTTTTGTTATAAATGTGGAAAACCGGGCCACATTATTAGAAATTGCCCGAATCAGGGGAATACTAATGGGCAGGGACGTGGAAGAGTTTTCAATATTAATGCGGTAGAAGCACAGGAAGACCCGGAGCTTGTTACGGGTACGTTTCTTATTGACGATAATTCTGCTTATGTTTTATTTGATTCGGGTGCGGATAGAAGCTATATGAGTAGATAATTTTGAGCTAACTTAAGTTGCCCATTGACGCCTTTGGATAGTAAATTTTTACTCGAATTAGCAAACGGTAAATTAATTTCAGCAGATAATATATGTCGGGAGAGAGAAATTAAACTGGGGGATGAAACGTTTAAAATTGATTTAATACCAGTCGAGTTAGGGAGTTTTGATGTAATAATTGGCATGGACTGGTTGAAAAAGGTGAGAGCAGAGGTCGTTTGTTACAAAAATGCGATTCGCATTATGCGTGAAAAAGGAAAACCTTTAATGGTGTACGGAGAAAAGAACAACGCGAAATTAAATCTTATTAGTAGTTTGAAGGCGCAAAAACTAATAAGAAAAGGTTGTTATGTTATTCTAGCACACATCGAGGAAGTTAAACCTGAAGAAAAGAACATCAGTGATGTTCCCGTCGCAAAAGAATTTCCCGATGTATTTCCGAAAGAATTACCGGGACAACCTCCACACCGATCCATTGAATTTCAAATAGACCTTGTACCGGGAGCTGCACCAATAGCTCGTGCTCCATACAGACTCGCACCCAGCGAAATGAAAGAATTACAAAGTCAGTTACAGGAACTTTTAGAGCGTGGTTTCATTCGACCAAGCACATCACCATGGGGAGCTCCTGTTTTGTTTGCCAAGAAGAAAGATGGTACATTTAGGTTGTGTATCGACTACCGAGAGTTGAACAAACTTACCATCAAGAACCGTTACCCACTACCGAGAATCGACGACTTATTTGATCAACTACAAGGCTCGTCTATTTATTCGAAGATTGATTTACGTTCTGGATATCATCAAATGCGGGTGAAGGAGGATGATATTCCAAAGACTGCTTTTAGGACGCGTTACGGTCATTACGAGTTTATGGTTATGCCGTTTGGATTGACTAACGCACTAGCTGTGTTCATGGACCTCATGAACCGAGTGTGTGGGCCATATCTTGACAAGTTTGTCATTGTTTTCATTGATGACATACTTATTTACTCGAAGAATGATCAAGAGCACGAAGAACATTTGAGAAAAGTGCTAGAGTTGCTGAGAAAAGAAAAACTGTACGCTAAGTTTTCAAAGTGTGCATTTTAGTTGGAAGAAGTTCAATTCCTCGGTCACATAGTGAACAAAGAAGGTATTCAAGTGGATCCGGCAAAGATTGAAACCGTTGAAAAGTGGGAAACCCCGAAAACTCCGAAGCATATACGCCAATTTTTAGGACTGGCTGGTTACTACAGAAGGTTCATCCAAGATTTTTCCAAAATAGCAAAATCCTTGACTGCATTAACGCATAAAGGGAAGAAATTTGAATGGAAGGATGAGCAGGAGAAAGTGTTTCAATTGTTGAAGAAAAAGTTAACTACGGCACCTATATTGTCATTACCTGAAGGGAATGATGATTTTGTGACATATTGTGACGTCTCAAAGCAAGGTCTCGGTTGTGTATTAATGCAATGAACGAAAGTAATTGCTTATGCGTCTAGACAATTGAAGATTCACGAACAGAATTATACGACGCATGATTTGGAATTAGGCGCAGTTGTTTTTGCATTAAAGAACTGGAGGCACTACTTATATGGGGTCAAAAGTATTATATATACCGACCACAAAAGTCTTCAACACATATTTAATCAGAAACAACTGAATATGAGGCAGCGTAGGTGGATTGAATTGTTGAATGATTACGACTTTGAGATTCGTTACCACCCGGGGAAGGAAAATGTGGTAGCCGACACCTTGAGCAGAAAGGATAGAGAACCCATTCGAGTAAAAGCTATCAATATAATGATTCACACTAACCTTACTACTCAAATAAAGGAGGCGCAACAAGGAGTTTTAAAAGAGGGAAATTTAAAGGATGAAATACCCAAAGGATCGGAGAAGCATCTTAATATTCGGGAAGACGGAACCCGGTATAGGGCTGAAAGAATTTGGGTACCAAAATTTGGAGATATGAGAGAAATGGTATTTAGAGAAGCTCATAAAACTGGATACTCAATACATCCTGGAACAGGGAAGATGTACAAGGATCTCAAGAAACAGTTTTGGTGGTCGGGTATGAAATCCGATGTTGCTAAATACGTAGGAGAATGTTTGACGTGTTCTAAGGTCAAAGCGGAGCATCAGAAACCATCAGGTCTACTTCAACAACTGGAAATCCCGAAATGGAAATGGGAAAACATTACCATGGATTTCATCACTAAATTGCCAAGGACTGCAAGTGGTTTTGATACTATTTGGGTAATAGTTGATCGTCTCACCAAATCAGCACACTTCCTGCCAATAAGAGAAGATGACAAGACGGAGAAGTTAGCACGACTGTATTTGAAGGAAGTCATCTCCAGACATGGAATACCAATCTCTATTATCTCTGATAGGGATGGAAGATTTATTTCACGATTCTGGCAAATATTACAGCAAGCATTAGGAACTCGTCTAGACATTAGTACTGCCTATCATCCACAAACTGATGGGCAGAGCGAAAGGATGATACAAACACTTGAAGACATGCCACGAGCATGTGTTATTGATTTCGGAAACAGTTGGGATCGACATCTACCGTTAGCAGAATTTTCCTACAACAACAGCTACCATTCAAGCATTGAGATGGCGCCGTTTGAAGCACTTTATGGAAGAAAGTGCAGGTCTCCAATTTGTTGGAGTGAAGTGGGGTATAGACAGATTACGGGTCCGGAGATAATACAAGAAACTACCGAGAAGATCATCCAAATTCATCCACGGTTGAAAATCGCCCAAAGTCAACAAAAGAGCTACGCCGACATTAAAAGAAAAGATATAGAATTTGAAATTGGAGAGATGGTCATGCTTAAGGTTGCACCTTGGAAAGGCGTTGTTCGATTTGGTAAACGAGGGAAATTAAATCCAAGGTATATTGGACCATTCAAGAATATTGATCGTGTCGGACCAGTAGCTTACCGACTTGAGTTACCTCAACAACTCGCGGCTGTACAAAACACTTTCCACGTTTCAAATTTGAAGAAATGTTTTGCTAAAGAAGATCTCACTATTCCTTTAGACGAAATCCAAATCAACGAAAAACTTCAATTCATCGAAGAACCCGTCGAAATAATGGATCGTGAGGTTAAAAGACTTAAGCAAAACAAAATACCAATTGTTAAGGTTCGATGGAATGCTCATAGAGGACCCGAGTTCTCCTGGGAATGAGAAGATCAGATGAAGAAGAAATACCCTCACTTATTTCCAGAAGATACGACAACACCTCCAACTGCTTAAAATTTCGGGACGAAATTTATTTAACGGGTAGGTACTGTAGTGACCCGAACTTTTCCATGTTTATATATATTAAATTAAATTGTTATTTACATGATTAATTGTTTCCAACATGTTAAGCAATCAAACTTGTTAAGACTTGATTAATTGAAATAGGTTTCATATAGACAATTGACCACCCAAGTTGACCGGTGATTCACGAACGTTAAAACTTGTAAAAAACTATATGATGACATATATATGATTATATATATAGTTAACATGATATTATGATAAGTAAGTATCTCATTAGGTATTTTAACAATGAGTTATATACATAAAATTGAGTTTATTGAATTAAGAAACTCGAAACGATATATATAACGATTATCGTTATAACAACGTCTTACTAAATACATATGAATCATATTAAGATATTGATACACTATGTTTAATCATGATAAATGATAAGTAAACATGTCATTACGTGTATTAACAATGAACTATATATGTAAAAACAAGACTACTAACTTAATGATTTTGAAACGAGACACATATGTAACGATTATTGTTGTAACAACATTTAACTGTATATATATCATACTAAGATATATTAGTATATCATAATATCATGATAATATAATAATTTAACATCTCTTTAGATATAATAAACAATGGGTTAACAACATTTAACAAGATCGTTAACCTAAAGGTTTCAAAACAACATTTACATGTAACGACTAACGATGACTTAACGACTCAGTTAAAATGTATATACATGTAATGTTTTAATATGTATTTATACACTTTTGAAAGACTTCAAGACACTTATCAAAATACTTCTACTTAACAAAAATGCTTACAATTACATCCACGTTCAGTTTCACCAACAATTTTACTCGTATGCACCCGTATTCGTACTCGTACAATACACAGCTTTTAGATGTATGTACTATTGGTATATACACTCTAATGATCAGATCTTAGCAGCCCATGTGATTCACCTAACACATGTGGGAATCATCATTTGGCAACTAGCATGAAATATCTCATTAAATTACAAAAATATGAGTAATCATTCATGGCTTATTTACATGAAAACAAAATTACATATCCTTTATATCTAATCCATATACCAACTACCAAAAACACCTAAAAATACTTTCATTCTTCAATTTTCTTCATATAATTGATCTCTCTCAAGTTCCATCTTCAAGTTCTAAGTGTTCTTCATAAATTCTACAAGTTCTAGTTTCATAAAATCAAGAATACTTCCAAGTTTACTAACTCACTTCCAATCTTGTAAAGTGATCATCCAACTTTAAGAAATCTTTCTTATTTATAGTAATATATCTTTCTAATACAAGGTAATACTCATATTCAAACTTTTATTTAATTTCTATAACTATAACAATCTTATTTCGAGTGGAAATCTTACTTGAACTTGTTTTCGTGTCATGATTCTGCTTCAAGAACTTTCAAGCCATCCAAGGATCCTTTGAAGCTAGATATATTTTTCTCATTTCCAGTAGGTTTAGCTACAAAACCTAAGGCAGTAATGATGTTCATAACATCATTCGATTCATATATATAAAACTACCTTATTCGAAGGTTTAAACTTGAAATCACTAGAACATAGTTTAGTTAATTCTAAACTTGTTCGCAAACAAAAGTTAATCCTTCTAACTTGACTTTTAAAATCAACTAAACACATGTTCTATATCTATATTATATGATAACTTAATGATTTAAAACCTGAAAACACGAAAAACACCGTAAAACCGGATATACGCCGACGTAGTAACACCGCGGGCTGTTTTGGGTTAGTTAATTAAAAACTATGATAAACTTTAATTTAAAAGTTATTCTTCTGGGAAAATGATTTTTCTTATGAACATGAAACTATATCCAAAAATTCATGGTTAAACTCAAAGTGGAAGTATGTTTTCCAAAATGGTCATCTAGACGTCGTTCTTTCGACTGAAATGACTACCTTTACAAAAATAACTTGTAACCTGTAATTCCGACTATAAAATTATACTTTTTCTGTATAGATTCATAAACTTAAGTTCAATATGAAACCATAGCAATTGGATTCACTCAAAACGGATTTAAAACGAAGAAGTTATGGGTAAAACAAGATTGGTTATTTTTGCTTGTTGTAGCTACGTGAAAATTGGTAACAAATCTATATTAATCATATCCTAGCCAACTTATATTGTATTATACATGTATTCTAATATATTATGTAATCTTGGGATACCATAGACACGTATGCAAATGTTTTGACATATCATATCGATCCATCTATATATATTATTTGGAACAACCATAGACACTCTATATGCAGTAATGTTGGAGTTAGCTATACAGGGTTGAGGTTGATTCCAAAAATATATATAGTTTGAGTTGTGATCTAGCCTGAGACGTGTATACACTGGGTCGTGGATTGATTCAAGATAATATATATCGATTTATTTCTGTACATCTAATTATGGACAACTAGTTGTAGGTTACTAACAAGGACAACTGACTTAATAAACTTAAAACAGTAAAACATATTAAAAATATTGTAAATATATTTTGAACATACTTTGATATATATGTACATATTTGTTATAGGTTCGTGAATCGACCAGTGGCCAAGTCTTACTTCCCGACAAAGTAAAAATCTATGAAAGTGAGTTATAGTCCCACTTTTAAAATCTAATATTTTGGGATGAGAATACATGCAGTTTTATAAATGTTTTACAAAATAGACACAAGTAAATGAAACTACAATATATGGGTGAATGATCGAAGCCGAATATGCCCCTTTTGCTTGGTAGCCTAAGAATTAGTAAACCGATCTACTAATTGACGCGAATCCTAAAGATAGATCTATTGGGCCTAACGAACCCCATCCAAAGTACCGGATGCTTTAGTACTTCGAATTCATATTTATCATGTTCGAAGGATTTCCCAGAATGATAGGGAATATTCTTATATGCATCTTGTTAATGTCGGTTACCAGGTGTTCACCATATGAATGATTTTTATCTCTATGTATGGGATGTATATTGAAATATGAAATCTTGTGGTCTATTATTATGATTTGATAATATATAGGTTAAACCTATAACTCACCAACATTTTTGTTGACGTTTTAAGCATGTTTATTCTCAGGTGATTATTAAGAGCTTCCGTTGTTGCATACTAAAATAAGGACAAGATTTGGAGTCCATGTTTGTATGATATTATGTAAAAACTGCATTCAAGAAACTTAATTTTTGATGTAATATATTCTTGTTGTAAACCATTATGTAATGGTCGTGTGTAAACGGTATATTTTAGATTATCATTATTTGATAATCTACGTAATGCTTTTTAAACCTTTATAAATAAAATAAAGGTTATGGTTGTTTTAAAAATGAATGCAGTCTTTGAAAAACGTCTCATATAGAGGTCAAAACCTCGCGACGAAATCAATTAATATGGAACATTTATAATCAATATGAACGGGACATTTCACGCGGCGCGCACAAGCCCAATTCAGTTCTGTCCGGTTTTGTAAATTTTCAAATAAAGATCTCCCACTTCCCGACATATTTAGACGAAATGCTTTTCACAACATGAGATAATAGTTAAAACTCACACGATTCAATAATAAAATAATTTTTACGAAACCGGGCCCACATATGCCGTAATACGAATTTCGTACAAAAGCAAAAGTTTCAACCGAATTAGTTTAAATTCCAAACGACAGTAGAGCATGATGTTTGGGGGTTAAACTACCCAACTCTCGTCAAACTTCAAAAGCTAACACATCCAAAAGCATCCCCTATCAAACAAGCAGGATCTCTAATCCAATCGTACGCCCTTACCCTTGTCAACGCCCAAGCCTATAAAAAGGTAAACAACGAGAGGGTAAGCAAAGCTTAGTGAATACAATAATTATACATATACATATATAACTTACTTGCAAACACTTACAACGAATCCGCATGCATACTAGCAACATAATTAGCATACCTTTATAATGTATAACGCTAAATCCTCGATAACATAAGCTAGTATAACAATATCATATAATGCAAACAATACAATATGTTACAACACAATACATAAGCATTGATGTTCACAACATCCATTAGTATTCGAATCCCAAGGCTAGCCCAACGAATGGTATCGTCAACATCGAACTTATTTTCCCATCCGTCCTAGTTAATGTGGTATCGTCAACATCGAACTTAAATCCACATATGAGGTATCGTCAACATCGAACTTAAACCCTCATCCAATGTCACTACAATAGTGGTATGGCTTCGTCAACATCGAACTTTAAATCCATACTTGAGGTATCGTCAACACCGAACTTTAACCCTCATCTACACAACAATATACTCTAGGATATGGTATCGTTAACATCGAACTTTAACCCATACCCCACAAGTAAATAAATCATATACATACATATATAATTATTCCACTCACCTTAACGATTTGGTGACGATTTTATACTTCCGAATGCTTCAAAGCTGAGTACCTAATACAATAAGTACTCAATCAACACACACACTAGTTGGACTAATCACCAACAACTTACTCATGTGCATTTAATGACTTAATTGCATTAAATGCCCCATTTACATCAAAACCGACCATTTAAGGTCAACACACCCATTTCGGGTCATCCACTAGCCCACATAATACCCATTCGTTTTATTAACTAGGTGTGCTAGTAATTAACTAACCAATTATGACTCATAAACTTATTTATCATTTCAAAACCCTAGGTTAGCAATTCTTGAGTCCTCATGACTCAATCTTACCCAAGAACACCTAAAATCACCAAATTTTGGTTTTGTGTTCATCACTAACCCAAACCCTAACCCTTAACAAATTAAAATAGGGAAATCAAGGTTAGAACATACCACCACAACCAAAATGTAGCTAAAGACTAGATGCACAACTTTAATACTTGAGCTTTAGCCCGGATCAAGCTTCTTCCTCCATGATTCAAGCTTTCTCTCTCAAGAACACACTTCTCTCTCTAGAATTTGATTTGGGGTTGAAGATAAGGTTGTTGTAGTGTTGAATGTGTTTTCAACCACCACACAACTGGCCTTTACAGCCCCAACTCGTCCTCATGTTAAAAGATAACAATACCCTTCATTTAACTTTTAATTAAAAAGCAGAATGCTAGCCCAGGTGCAGTGCGCCACGCGCACCACTAATAGTGCGCGGCGCGCACTAGTGGTCTGAATGGCTTCTGACCCAGTTTAATTACACACTGCAGCCCCCACTTAATGTACACTATTTACACCACTATACAATTATTATTCGGGTCTTACAAACTATGGGATGAGAAACATATACGTATCATACTTTTAATACATTGAACACAAGTACGAAAACAAACATTCCATGTGAGAGTTTGAACAAAAAGCCTCAATTCAATTATCATTAGTTACACTTGCAGGGTGTAAACGAGAACTTATATTATGTGATCACATGGGCTTGACGAGCCTCATTCGGACGGTTCGCTACCGTTAGCGGATGAAATATATTTTCGAGTATAGTGTATGTTCTAACACTACGTAACAGGGTGCAAAACAGTTAAGTCTTGATAATTGGGGGCTCGCGAACATACTTTTGGAATAC
Organism: Rutidosis leptorrhynchoides; assembly: GCF_046630445.1. Lineage (NCBI taxonomy): Eukaryota > Viridiplantae > Streptophyta > Magnoliopsida > Asterales > Asteraceae > Rutidosis > Rutidosis leptorrhynchoides. Next base: position 358,560,471 of record NC_092341.1, on the reverse strand, counting down.
AAACGATTTGGATAATCAACTATATTAAATCTTGTGGTTCAAAAACAACGTTACTAATGCACCTATGATTTCACCAACGTTTTTCGTTGACATTTTTCTATATGTTTTCTCAGGTCCTTAAACGCTATGTGATACATGCTTCCGCACTCTTTTTGATACTTGCTTGAATGTCGAGTATATATGCATACATGGATCATCTTTTGGCTTACTTTCAAAATTGTGTCGCATAGGTTTCATTTGTACGTTAAATATTATAATGTAACTAGTCGTGGAACTACCTTTGTAAACTTGAAACACTTTTACATTTGAAATGAATGCGACATATTTTGGTCAAACGTCATTTTAAAGACTTATGATCACGTAACGGGACCTAAGTAGACGGCGCCGTCAATGACGATTTTGTCGGGTCGCTACAGATGGTATCAGAGCGTTGGTTGTAGGGATTTAGAGTTCATTGGTGTCAACCCCGAGTCATAGGATACATTAGTGAGTCTAGACTACAACCGGCATATAGACTTAAAGTAGGAATTACTTGACTACTTGTGCATTTATACTCGAACGTTTCTACTCATAACTACTCTTATTTCATCTTAATCTCACGTTGTCTAATTTGATTGACACGCCACCTTAACTTCATGAAATAATGTTGAATGCACATATGAATTAGGGTAATATAATTTCCGGGATTATATTACGGTGACTCATATGAACGTTCCGACATTATGACATAAAGAATTTAAGGCGAGTCAAGGAAATTTTTTATCTTTATCCTCATTCCATATCACGGTTAGTATTATTGAGAATACTAATCAACGATATTCTTGTGTTTTGAAGGAACAATGCCTCCTCACCGTGTACCACGCCATGAAACACCCGAACAAGCTCTACAACGAATGATAGCCACCGCCGTGGATGCGGCCATGGCTGGTCACTCATCCAACAACAACAAAAATAACAACAACCACAACAACAATGTGACGACCCGAAAATTTCCGACTAAATTTAAACTTAATCTTTATATAGTTTCGACACGATAAGCAAAATCTGTAATGTTGATGTTTCAAAAACTTTGAACTGTGTTCATGTAATCAGTTACCCTTCGACTATTCCTGACGATTCACGAACCATTATGTGTAAATAAATATATATACATATATTAATTATTATAAATTAAAATATTATATGAGTTAATTAACTATGTAAATAAAATAATATATAATATTAAAACAAATCTATATATATATATATATATATATATATATATATATATATATATATATATATATATATATATATATATATATATATATATATATATATAAAAGGTATATTGAATGTATATTTATATGGTTTTGAATTTATTTAGTAAACGATAATAGCACTCGTTTGTCTGTCGATCGATATTAAGCAAGTTAAATTCAAACTTATAATTTTAAAATAAACGGTGATCCGAAAATGAGTTCTATAAATTTTAGGCTTACTAAAAATGTATTTAGGAATTATTTGTTAAGTTTTAACACTTTTTATATTTTACCCATAAATGAGAGGGACAGTTGATGTAATTTTTATTTAACAAATTAAGGATCAAATTTTATACCATAATGATCGAAATAAATAAAGGAATTTAATTTAAAATTTTGGAATTTATCTGATACTTTTTATCCGCCACTGAGTAACAACGGAGTACGAAATAATAGTCCGTGAAAACTGTCGGTAAGATATATACAATAAACATTCACGTGAATTCATTTTTGTTAACTGTGCTTGTTCTTTTCCTTTCATCATTCACTGAATCATTATTATGAGATTATTATTAATTATTTTAATATTATTAATTAATTATTGTATGTACATGTTATAAATATAGATATAGAGACTTATACAGAGAATTCAGAATTCACAACCCACCACACCTAGTCTTCTTCTCTACTCCTTTCTTGTTTGCCCGAGAATCACCAAGACCGTCACCACCATAATCGCCATCTTCACTTGATCATCGGCCAACCGGACAACTTTATAACCACCTTTACCTTATACGACTACTACACCCATCTCGTTTCCTGTTTCTTATACGTTGTAAATCACACCCATAAACCACAAACCTTGTTCTTGTTTTCAGTTGGAACCAATACCACTCCCACGACACTAACACCCATTCTCCTTCTTCTTTGTTCCTGTCAATCAAAACCACAACCAATATACAAACACCACCATGATCGTGTACTACCACTACTTGCAAAACGTTTATGTTGCTATCTCTACTTCGGTTCAACCCAAGAACCTAACAAGACCATCCACGTTAATCACTACCATTCTTTCTTCTCTCTCTTTTCCTTTCTCTCTCACCCATGTTCTGTTTATAAACCGTGAACCTAATATAGTCTATTTGTTTTGGGTTCAATTTCAGCTGCATGATCCTGCTTTTTGATCCCATTCGAACAAAACAATCACCACATAAAACCTGAGACAGCTGCTACTCCTGGTTCCTTATTTAAAAGTGAAACCCACTTGCTACAGTTACTATTCCGATTACTCTTGCCACAGCTTGTTTCTGTTTCCTGTCGAAAGCATCACCAATTCAACACCATAATCATCGATTATTCTTCCTGCTAATTGTCTCGGCTGCAACGACAACCTAACTACCACCACCATATCAACCACCACTGTTACTATGATCATGTCGACCAAAAACTGCTGCAACCCATTTTTTTCTGTTTCATTAATAGTCACCAAAACCCATATGATCATTCTAACCTTACTGGTGCGTTTTTTTGTTTTGTCTTGATTGAATCACTTCCACCATTAAAACCGGCCAACACCTCACCTCTTCACTTCCTTTAACTACCACCAACTTCACTTTCACACCATCATGTAATCATTAAAACCCATTAAACCTGCTACATATTGTTTTTCCTCTTTCTCTACTAAGGCTGCGATATATATATTGTTATATATATGTGGATTTAACGAAAAAGTGTGGTGGATATACATAATGATTATAGGTGAGATGATAATGATACTTATAACCCTACTTAAATACTTAAACTAAATATACAAAGCATTGGTGTCGACAAATTTGCCTGCTTGATTGTTAATGGTAGGGTCGATTTATTGTATGATTAGCTGTACCAGATGAACTCCTCACCTAATTAATCAACTAATAATATATTCAAGCATGGTATTGGGCTAGCTATTTGGATTTATAATTAGTTTGTGTTGGGCTATATTTGTTATATGGGCCGTATGAATGATGGAGCTAATTAACTGACCTGCAAACCTTTTCCTACTGTCAAATTAGCTGCCATACGTATGTTTCTTTATGTTTAATCAAATTACGCAACCCAGAATGATGAGCCCGTAATGTATTATGATATTGATGAATGTATGGAGATAGAGAAGAAGAAGATGAGTTGATAATTAGGAGGGATGGCGTAATGATTGGATTTAATGATTCGTAGAATAACAATGATGTATGATGATTAGGTTATGAAGTTAGGATGATAATGATTTAAGTTGATGATCGATTTACTAAAAGAAAAGAAGATGAAAAACGAAGTAAAGAATAAAACAAAATAAATTCGTAAGTTAACAGAAAGAAGCAGATGGTGTAGCGGTTAAGGGTTTGGTTGTTTAAATGAGAAGTCCTAGGTTCGAGCCTGGACTTTGATTTTTTTTTTTTTTTTAAGAAGAGGAAGTAGAACAGAAAGAACGATATATATATATATATATATATATATATATATATATATATATATATATATATATATATATATATATATATATATATATATATATATATATATATATTCAGGTGATATCATTTCAGAAAAATTGAAAGGGATTAATGGTTAAGAAGGTTGTGTTTAAGCGAGAGGTCTAGGGTTCGAGCCCGGGCAAGGGCTATTAATTCTTTTTGGAGCTTCACTTGTGAGGTAGTTATTATTATTACTCTCATTATTATTATTACTCTCATTATTATTATTATTATTATTATTATTATTATTATTATTATTATTATTATTATTATTATTATTATTATTATTATTATTATCATAAGTATTAGTATTAATATTAGTTGTGTTATTATAGTTATTAATATAAATACTAGTTTCATTATTATTTTTAGTAAAATCATTATTTTTATAGTTATTATTATTAGTATTCATTAAAATTACCATTTTTATTAAAAAGTATCATTTTTATTAAAGTTATCATTTTATCATTTATATTAAAAGTATCATTTTTAACCATATTATCATTATTATTATTTTTATCATTACTAATATTATTTTGTATTATTATAAATTTTAACAAACAAACGATATATATATATATATATATATATATATATATATATATATATATACAACAATATATTTAATACATATAACATAACAAAATTTATATTTTTATCTATTTTAAATATATAAAATGAATATATGAAACATATAGGTTATTAATACAAAAATGATATAAATAATAAATTTATATATATATAAATTTGTTCGGTTACAATTATGTGTGTTAATATATAAGTAAATGATATAGGTTCGTGAATCCGAAGCCAACCCTATACTTATTCAATGTCGTCCTATGTATTTTTACTACAAAATACAGTATGGTGAGTTCATTTGATTCCCTTTTACTCTTTACATTTTTGGGACTGAGAATACATGCGCTGTTTTTACAACTGCTTTACTAAATGCTTTTGAAATATATTTTGAACTGAGAATACATGAACTGATTTTATAAATGTTTGACGAGATAGACACAAGCAAAACATTTCTCGAATGAATTATTATACAGACAGAAGTTCTGTGGATTATTATTGAATTATGTGGACATGATAATTGCCACCAATTGATGTGAATATTTTCCCCTGATTATTATTGCTTGGTAACCAACGATTTAGAATCGGGTATGGCCCTAATTCACGCGAATCCTAAAGGTAGCTACCGGGTTTAACACCCCTTGATGTGCGCAGAGTGTAATACGAAATAGTTATATTTTTATTGCGAAATATTATTAAATACGATACAATTTTACACAAGTTATTTATTTATTTATAGAGTGGATATACCTAAACCTTACTACAACACTTATAGGCAGTGTACCTAATCGTACAATAGTGTAGTTTTTAGTAAGTCCGGTTCGTTCCACAGAGAGCTAGCCAAGTTTAACGCTATATTTTTAAAAACTATATTTGTATATATATATATATATATATATATATATATATATATATATATATATATATATATATATATATATATATAAGTAGTAGTATTATTATTATAAAAGGAGGTTTTTACCGTTTAATGACCGGTTTGTTGATTTTATGTCTTAAGCGTAAAGATAAATGACGATAATTAAAATGCGTAAAATAAATAACAATATTTAAAATGACTAATAAATAAATGACAGCAAATAAAAGTAAGATGAGATATAAAATAAAACAATTATGCTTATTTAAACTTCCGTAATCATGATGTTTGACGTTTTGATTTTAATTAATTGTTACCCGGGTTAATTGTCCTTTATCCTGGTTTATTTGATACCTATCTGGTTTTTGTCTATAATAGTCCATCGGTCATAATTATAAAATGCTCGTCAAATTAACCTTATTCCCAAAGTTAAATATTCCAACTAATTAGGGATTCGAACTGTAACAAGGTTTTAATACTTTGTTTAATAATTACACCAGGTTATCGACTGTGTGTAATCCAAGGTTTTAATACTTTGTTAACAATTACACCAATTATCCTTGTATGTAATCCACCCCTGTTTTAATGAGATATGAATATTAATTTACCCACTTGATCAGAATGAATAATCAATTACCCATCCCGAATAATTAAATAAATGATCGTAAAAGATGTCGTATAAACGTCACTAAATAGAACATACATAATCATTTTAATAATTATTAGATTAACTAATTTGAAGATAGGTTCGACAGATTCTAATGAGCTGTCATTCGATTAGACAATACCCTCTATCTATTAATAGTCAATAGTCCAATGTCCACAAGTGTCGGTCTCTTGTCCCAACCTTAATTATGGTACAAAATCTAATAACCCCGTCTTAATATTTAATCTAACATCACGATTACTTTGGCTCAAATAAGCATAATAATAACTTAGTTACGAGACATTAATTTAAAAAGGAAGAACATAGCTTACAGTGGTGATTAATCGCGTAGCGTTACACGGACAGAGTTTTGACTTACAAAACCTTAAAACATTTCTTACAATAACCCATTTATTATTAAACTTAAATTAAACTTTAAATTATAAATATATATATATATATATAATATATATATATATATATATATATATATATATATATATATATATATATATATATATATATATATAATCGTTACAGAGAAGGAAAAGAAAAAGATGTGTTTTACTCGTCGAAAAATGCTGAATTTATAGGACCTGGCTAGGAATCTGGCTTCATGCGATCGCTTGAGAAATGGTCTTCCTGGCCATACGATCGCATGGCCAGCTGGATCAGGCCACCTACTTTTGTTTTCTAGTTTTGCCGACATTTTATTATATAATATAATATATATATATATATAATTTTAAGAATTATTTATATATTATATTATATTTATGTGCATAGTTGACTTGTAATTTTAGCTCCGTTGCGTCGCGCGTTGAGAGTTGACTCTGGTCCCGGTTTCGGATTTTCAAACGTCCTTTCGTACGCGGAGATATCTTGTACTTTGCGTTTCGCGGCTTGTACTCTTGTAATTTTTAGACGTTTCTCATCAATAATTCGAACCACTTGGATTGTACTTTGTACTTTTTAGCTTTTTGGTCATTTGCGTCTTCAAATCGTCATTTTCTTCTTTTGTCTTCGCACTTATTTATTTAAACGAATATTACATAAAAATAGAACAATTACAACTAAAAGCTTTACATATTGGAAGGATATTGTGCCTAAATATATATTCATTTGGAGCACTATCAAATATCCCCACACTTGAGCGTTGCTTATCCTCAAGCAATACAAAACTTGAAATTAAGTCACACTTCACTCGAATCACTTTTTTTTATTCTCACACTTTATACATCAGTGATTTTGATACAGCGGTATGAACAATGATAGTAACGATATGGTTTACAGTCCCACATGACTATAAAAATTTAGATCCTTTAAGGAAATTGGATCTTTATGAAAACATTTATTTTTTTTAAAAAAATTTCAAGCTAGATTTTACCCTAGACAAGTTTTTCGGAATATCCCTTCATCGGTGTTTGCAAAATGTTTTTGTGGGTTTCGTGGGTTTCAAATTTGAAATTTTTAGCTCAAAACTTATGGTTTTGTGTCACCCACTTGCTAACCTTGTATTGGGAAAGCAACACGTCCAGTATACTTGCTCCGTATATTACCTTTCGGTAAACTACCTTCCGGTTGTAAAGGAAAGCGTTGAACAAGCAACTGTTAAGGCAATGTCCCGTGACATGCTTTTGATTATGGTCTATAACGTGTCGGATGCAATTACTATCCTTTGTAGGAGTAATAGTAAAGATCACCCTATAGTTTTTCGGTCTGGCACAAGGTCCTGTCTTCGACCATGCTATGCAACCACCGTTCTTACGGTTGACACCCGATTTGGTTCAGGTGACCTAATGAATTCCAGGTGAATTCCTAGGATTTTACGTTCAATGGTAATGAACGCATTGAAAATAGGTTTTCAGAAAACAAATCGGTTTTAATTTTGATCAAAATATTTTCTCGTTCAAGCTCGAGTTTAGATATCATCGAATTCCATGAGTTTGTAATTCTCAATCTTTAAAGTCAATCTCAAGGATTGAGTAATATCAGGCTTAAAAGCTGATTATTAATCTTTTAAGGAGATTATCCTTTCTGGGGGTCTGATTCATTAGTCTTATCAAGCTAATTTGCACGGCGCCCTCCCCATTTTACGAGACAGATCCTCTCATGGTTTGGATAAGTCTGACCACTTGGCGACCCTGTTTGATGCCGAGGTACGTGGATTTCCAGCTGATTTTCGAAAAAAAAATTCAAGGTTTTTCGTAGACTCTACAACTGGTCTGGACGACAACTTCCTGACCTAAATCAAGAAGCGCGTGTCTTTTTCGGAAGACTTTACTTCCTTTTAATGATGGAATTGATTCATCGTGTAGATCCATCTTTCTTTCAAATATAATATAGTAAATCGGGTAAAACTGATTAAAATCGTCCAAAACAAAAGTACATGTAATAATCTTGTACAAACATATGTGATATGTGTTTTAAATAACTTGGTAAATTCTTCCCACACTTAGCTTTTTTTTTTCTTTGCCTTTTTATTTTCCTCTATTCTATTTTAAATGAATTCTAACGTTTTGGGTTGTTTCTCCATTTATGTGTAGTGACCCGAACTTTTCCATGTTTATATATATTAATTGAGATTGATTTGTACATGATTAAATGTTTCCAACATGTTAAGCAATCAAACTTGTTAAGACTTGATTAATTGAAATAGGTTTCATATAGACAATTGACCACCCAAGTTGACCGGTGATTCACGAACGTTAAAACTTGTAAAAAAAACTATATGATGACATATATATGGTTATATATATAGTTAACATGATATTATGATAAATAAACATATCATTAATTATATTAACAATGAACTACATATGTAAAAACAAGACTACTAACTTAATGATTTTGAAACGAGACATATATGTAACGTTTATCGTTGTAACGACATTTAATGTATATATATCATATTAAGAGATATTCGTACATCATAATATCATGATAATATAATAATTTAAAATCTCTTTTGATATTATAAACATTGGGTTAACAACATTTAACAAGATCGTTAACCTAAAGGTTTCAAAACAACACTTACATGTAACGACTAACGATGACTTAACGACTCAGTTAAAATGTATATACATGTAGTGTTTTAATATGTATTTATACACTTTTGAAAGACTTCAATACACTTATCAAAATACTTCTACTTAACAAAAATGCTTACAATTATATTCTCGTTCAGTTTCATCAACAATTCTACTCGTATGCACCCGTATTCGTACTCGTACAATACACATCTTTTAGATGTATGTACTATTGGTATATACACTCCAATGATCAGCTCTTAGCAGCCCATGTGAGTCACCTAACACATGTGGGAACCATCATTTGGCAACTAGCATGAAATATCTCATAAGATTACAAAAATATGAGTAATCATTCATGACTTATTTACATGAAAACAAAATTACATATCCTTTATATCTAATCCATACACCAACGACCAAAAACACCTACAAACACTTTCATTCTTCAATTTTCTTCATCTAATTGAACTCTCTCAAGTTCTATCTTCAAGTTCTAAGTGTTCTTCATAAATTCCAAAAGTTCTAGTTTCATAAAATCAAGAATACTTTCAAGTTTGCTAGCTCACTTCCAATCTTGTAAGGTGATCATCCAACCTCAAGAAATCTTTGTTTCTTACAGTAGGTTATCATTATAATACAAGGTAATAATCATATTCAAACTTTGGTTCAATTTCTATAACTATAACAATCTTATTTCAAGTGATGATCTTACTTGAACTTGTTTTCGTGTCATGATTTTGCTTCAAGAACTTTGAGCCATCCAAGGATCCATTGAAGCTAGATCCATTTTTCTCTTTTCCAGTAGGTTCATCCAAGGAACTTAAGGTAGTAATGATGTTCATAACATCATTCGATTCATACATATAAAGCTATCTTATTCGAAGGTTTAAACTTGTAATCACTAGAACATAGTTTAGTTAATTCTAAACTTGTTCGCAAACAAAAGTTAATCCTTCTAACTTGACTCTTAAAATCAACTAAACACATGTTCTATATCTATATGATATGCTAACTTAATGATTTAAAACCTGGAAACACGAAAAACACCGTAAAACCGGATTTACGCCGTCGTAGTAACACCGCGGGCTGTTTTGGGTTAGTTAATTAAAAACTATGATAAACTTTTATTTAAAAGTTGTTATTCTGAGAAAATTATTTTTATTATGAACATGAAACTATATCCAAAAATTATGGTTAAACTCAAAGTGGAAGTATGTTTTCTAAAATGGTCATCTAGACGTCGTTCTTTCGACTGAAATGACTACCTTTACAAAAATGACTTGTAACTTATTTTTCCGACTAGAAACCTATACTTTTTTTGTTTAGATTCATAAAATAGAGTTCAATATGAAACCATAGCAATTTGATTCACTCAAAACGGATTTAAAATGAAGAAGTTATGGGTAAAACAAGATTGGATAATTTTTCTCATTTTAGCTACGTGAAAATTGGTAACAAATCTATTCCAACCATAACTTAATCAACTTGTATTATATATTATGTAATCTTGAGATACCATAGACACGTATACAATGTTTCGACCTATCATGTCGACACATCTATATATATTTCGGAACAACCATAGACACTCTATATGTGAATGTTGGAGTTAGCTATACAGGGTTGAGGTTGATTCCAAAATATATATAGTTTGAGTTGTGATCAATACTGAGATACGTATACACTGGGTCGTGGATTGATTCAAGATAATATTTATCGATTTATTTCTGTACATCTAACTGTGGACAACTAGTTGTAGGTTACTAACGAGGACAGCTGACTTAATAAACTTAAAACATCAAAATATATTAAAAGTGTTGTAAATATATTTTGAACATACTTTGATATATATGTATATATTGTTATAGGTTCGTGAATCAACCAGTGGCCAAGTCTTACTTCCCGACGAAGTAAAAATCTGTGAAAGTGAGTTATAGTCCCACTTTTAAAATCTAATATTTTTGGGATGAGAATACATGCAGGTTTTATAAATGATTTACAAAATAGACACAAGTACGTGAAACTACATTCTATGGTTGAATTATCGAAATCGAATATGCCCCTTTTTATTAAGTCTGGTAATCTAAGAATTAGGGAACAGACACCCTAATTGACGCGAATCCTAAAGATAGATCTATTGGGCCTAACAAACCCCATCCAAAGTACCGGATGCTTTAGTACTTCGAAATTTATATCATATCCGAAGGGTGTCCCGGAATGATGGGGATATTCTTATATATGCATCTTGTTATTGTCGGTTACCAGGTGTTCACCATATGAATGATTTTTATCTCTATGTATGGGATGTGTATTGAAATATGAAATCTTGTGGTCTATTGTTACGATTTGATATATATAGGTTAAACCTATAACTCACCAACATTTTTGTTGACGTTTTAAGCATGTTTATTCTCAGGTGATTATTAAGAGCTTCCGCTGTCGCATACTTAAATAAGGACAAGATTTGGAGTCCATGCTTGTATGATATTGTGTAAAAACTGCATTCAAGAAACTTATTTTGTTGTAACATATTTGTATTGTAAACCATTATGTAATGGTCGTGTGTAAACAGGATATTTTAGATTATCATTATTTGATAATCTACGTAAAGCTTTTTAAACCTTTATTGATGAAATAAAGGTTATGGTTTGTTTAAAAATGAATGCAGTCTTTGAAAAACGTCTCATATAGAGGTCAAAACCTCGCAACGAAATCAATTAATATGGAACGTTTTTAATCAATAAGAACGGGACATTTCAGTTGGTATCCGAGCGTTGGTCTTAGAGAACCAGAAAATTTGCATTAGTGTGTCTCATCGAGTTTGTTAGGATGCATTAGTGAGTCTGGACTTCGACCGTGTTTCTTTAAAAATGATTGCTTAACATTTTTGTTGGAAACTATATATTTTTAACATATGAATATTATGTGATATATTAATCTCTTAACGTGTTTGATATTATGTAATAGATGTCTACCTCTAGAACAAGTCCCATTGACTCACCTAATAATAATGAAGAGTCAAATGTAAATTGGAATGATTTGTGGACTGATTCACAAGTTCCCGAAGAGGAACCGGAAGAAGAGTCGGAACCGGAAGAAGAATCGGAACCGGAAGAAGAATCGGAACCGGATGAAGAAATAGAACCGGTGGGGGAAATAATAAAACGGTTAAGTAAAAGAAAATCCTCAACCAACCGACCAAAGTTAATTATGGTCAATGGTGTTTCCGCCAAGGAAGCAAAATATTGGGAGGATTACCAATTCTCCGATGAATCGGATTCCGACGAGAATTCCGATGATGTTATAGAAATTACCCCAACTGAATTTAAAAAGGCAAAAGAAAATAATAAGGGAAAGGGCATAAAAATAGAGAAATCTAATTCCAACCCCGATGAACTTTATATGTATCGTCAACCCCCGAAGTCCTTAAGTTGTAACAATGACCCGGGAACCTCTAAACCACCAGGTTTTTCTAAACCAATGTGGACAACGACGGCTCGTATTAGGGGAACATCATATATCCCTAGAAACTTGGCAAAACGAACCAAAACCGAAGAAGAAGAAACGAGCGAGTCGGAATAAGATAGTTGTATTCGTGTGGTGTAATATATGTAATATAGTGTTCTTATGCTTTATGATATATGTAAAAATTGCTTGTATTAATAAGTATTTTTTTTATGAATCTAACTCTTGTCTATTTTACAGTTTAAAAACACAAAATGGATAGACAACCCAATATTTTAAGAGACCTACCCGGAGACATGATTGATGAAATCTTGTCTAGAGTCGGCCAGAATTCTTCGGCACAACTATTTAAGGCGAGATCAGTTTGTAAGACATTCGAAGAACGTTCCAAGAATGTCTTGGTTTATAAGAGACTTTCGTTTGAAAGATGGGGGATATCACATTGGGAAACCCATAAGTTACGATGTGTTTACTTTGACGCATATATTGCGGGGAACCCAAATGCTATTTTACGCAACGGGTTAAGAAATTATTTTGACTCAATATATCCGAATATTGGACTTCGTGATTTAGAAAAAGCGGCTAACATGCAACATAAAGAAGCATGTTATGCTTACGGATTAGTAATGTTCGCTTCTCACCAAAGTGAGAACAAGAACATCGGGCTACAACTATTAAACAAAACGTTTCCACAAGTGACGGAGTCGGTAATTGGGGTAAGAAATGAGGTTTTTAGATTATTACGGGACTGTTGGACATTACGTAACCCTCGTCCCTTTGATGACGTTACAACACGCTGTCTTATCAACGGCCATAACGGTTATGTTGCACAAGACCAAGGATGGGAAGTAGTCCTAGTAAAACCAGAATGCATGACTTGTTTCTGGACGTATGAATTACGTGTCTTTATTGCCTTTGCTGAACGACTTGTGTACTAGCTAGAATTGTCTTCACAACTATCTTGTATCAAAGTTATTGTGTGCTATATTTCATGCTTTATGTAAAATAAGCGGTATTGTAAGTTTGTAAGATATTGTATAAAAGTTTAAACGCGAAATATTATTATAATCAGTTTTTCATATAGAATTGTAGTAGTTGAATTGTATATTAGCTACTAAGTATGAACTTAACGGGTAGGTACTACCCGAATTTAAACTTATAAAACGCTAATATGAAGAAAAAGCTTTTATAAATGAGTTCATATTATGCTACGAAATACTATTAACTACTCTTAATATTCTGTATGATTAACTTGTTCCATTTAACTATTTTGAAGGAAATGGCACCGACTACTCGACACACCGTGAATATGAATGAAGAGGAATTCCGTACTTTTCTAGCTTCAAACATAGCCGCAGTACAGGCTGCGCTACATACCAACAATAACCTTGGATCTAGCAGTACAGGAAATCGTGTAGGATGCACCTACAAAGAATTCACTGCCTGCAAACCTTTGGAATTTGATGGAACCGAAGGACCGATCGGATTGAAACGGTGGACCGAGAAGGTTGAATCGGTGTTTGCCATAAGTAAGTGTACTGAAGAGGACAAAGTGAAGTACGCTACGCATACCTTCACAGGTTCTGCGTTAACATGGTGGAATACCTATCTAGAGCAAGTGCGACAAGATGATGCGTACGCACTACCGTGGTCAGCATTCAAGCACTTGATGAACGAGAAGTACCGTCCCAGAACCGAGGTCAATAAGCTCAAGACAGAACTTAGAGGGTTACGAACCCAAGGATTTGATATTACCACGTACGAAAGACGATTCACAGAATTGTGCCTATTGTGTCCGGGAGCATTCGAAGATGAGGAAGAGAAGATCGACGCGTTTGTGAAAGGATTACCGGAAAGAATCCAAGAAGATATAAGTTCACACGAGCCCGCCTCCATACAACAGGCATGTAGAATGGCTCACAAACTAGTGAACCAGATTGAAGAAAGAATTAAAGAACAGACTGCTGAAGAGGCCAATGTGAAGCAAGTCAAAAGAAAGTGGGAGGAAAACGGTGATAAGAATCACCAATACAACAACAACAGCAATTACAACAATAATCGCAACAATTATCCCAACAATCGCAACATCAATCGCAACTACAACAAACGGCCAAACAACAACAACAACAACAACAACAGCAACTACAACAATCATCCCAACAACAATAATAACCGCAACAACAACAACAATCAGAAGCAGCTATGCCAAAGGTGTGAAAAGAATCACTCGGGGTTCTGCACCAAATTTTGCAACAAGTGTAAAAGAAATGGTCATAGCGCGACGAAGTGTGAGGTCTACGGACCAGGGGTTAATAGAACGAAAGGAATAAATGGTGTCGGAACGAGTAATGGCGGAGCAAGTAGTGTCGGAGCAAGTTATGCCAATGTAGTTTGTTATAAATGTGGAAAACCAGGCCACATTATTAGAAATTGCCCGAACCAGGAGAACACGAATGGACAAGGCCGTGGAAGAGTTTTCAATATTAATGCGGTAGAGGCACAGGAAGACCCGGAGCTTGTTACGGGTACGTTTCTTATTGACAATAAATCTGCTTACGTTTTATTTGATTCGGGTGCGGATAGAAGCTATATGAGTAGAGATTTTTGTGCTAAATTAAGTTGTCCATTGACGCCTTTGGATAGTAAATTTTTACTCGAATTAGCAAATGGTAAATTAATTTCAGCAGATAATATATGTCGGAATCGAGAAATTAAACTGGTTAGCGAAACATTTAAGATTGATTTGATACCAGTAGAGTTAGGGAGTTTTGATGTGATAATCGGTATGGACTGGTTGAAAGAAGTGAAAGCGGAGATCGTTTGTTACAAAAATGCAATTCGCATTATACGAGAAAAAGGAAAACCCTTAATGGTGTACGGAGAAAAGGGCAACACGAAGCTACATCTTATTAGTAATTTGAAGGCACAAAAACTAATAAGAAAAGGTTGCTATGCTGTTCTAGCACACGTCGAGAAAGTACAAACTGAAGAAAAGAGCATCAATGATGTTCCCATTGCAAAAGAATTTCCCGATGTATTTCCGAAAGAATTACCGGGATTACCCCCACATCGATCCGTTGAATTTCAAATAGATCTTGTACCAGGAGCTGCACCAATAGCTCGTGCTCCTTACAGACTCGCACCCAGCGAGATGAAAGAACTGCAAAGCCAATTACAAGAACTTTTAGAGCGTGGTTTCATTCGACCAAGCACATCACCGTGGGGAGCTCCTGTTTTGTTTGTCAAGAAGAAAGATGGTACATTCAGGTTGTGTATCGACTACCGAGAGTTGAACAAACTTACCATCAAGAACCGCTACCCACTACCGAGAATCGACGACTTATTTGATCAACTACAAGGCTCGTCTGTTTATTCAAAGATTGACTTACGTTCCGGGTATCATCAAATGCGGGTGAAAGAAGATGATATTCCAAAGACTGCTTTCAGAACACGTTACGGTCATTACGAGTTTATGGTCATGCCGTTTGGTTTAACTAATGCACCAGCTGTGTTCATGGACCTTATGAACCGAGTGTGTGGACCATACCTTGACAAGTTTGTCATTGTTTTCATTGATGACATACTTATTTACTCAAAGAATGACCAAGAACACGGTGAACATTTGAGAAAGGTGTTAGAAGTGTTGAGGAAGGAAGAATTGTACGCTAAGTTTTCAAAGTGTGCATTTTGGTTGGAAGAAGTTCAATTCCTCGGTCACATAGTGAACAAGGAAGGTATTAAGGTGGATCCGGCAAAGATAGAAACTGTTGAAAAGTGGGAAACCCCGAAAACTCCGAAACACATACGCCAGTTTTTAGGACTAGCTGGTTACTACAGAAGGTTCATCCAAGACTTTTCCAGAATAGCAAAACCCTTGACTGCATTAACGCATAAAGGGAAGAAATTTGAATGGAATGATGAACAAGAGAAAGCGTTTCAGTTATTGAAGAAAAAGCTAACTACGGCACCTATATTGTCATTGCCTGAAGGGAATGATGATTTTGTGATTTATTGTGACGCATCAAAGCAAGGTCTCGGTTGTGTATTAATGCAACGAACGAAGGTGATTGCTTATGCGTCTAGACAATTGAAGATTCACGAACAAAATTATACGACGCATGATTTGGAATTAGGCGCGGTTGTTTTTGCATTAAAGACTTGGAGGCACTACTTATATGGGGTCAAAAGTATTATATATACCGACCACAAAAGTCTTCAACACATATTTAATCAGAAACAACTGAATATGAGGCAGCGTAGGTGGATTGAATTATTGAATGATTATGACTTTGAGATTCGTTACCACCCGGGGAAGGCAAATGTGGTAGCCGATGCCTTGAGCAGGAAGGACAGAGAACCCGTTCGAGTAAAATCTATGAATATAATGATTCATAATAACCTTACTACTCAAATAAAGGAGGCGCAACAAGGAGTTTTAAAAGAGGGAAATTTAAAGGATGAAGTACCCAAAGGATCGGAGAAGCATCTTAATATTCGGGAAGACGGAACCCGGTATAGGGCTGAAAGGATTTGGGTACCAAAATTTGGAGATATGAGAGAAATGGTACTTAGAGAAGCTCATAAAACCAGATACTCAATACATCCTGGAACGGGGAAGATGTACAAGGATCTCAAGAAACATTTTTGGTGGCCGGGTATGAAAGCCGATGTTGCTAAATACGTAGGAGAATGTTTGACTTGTTCTAAGGTCAAAGCTGAGCATCAGAAACCATCAGGTCTACTTCAACAACCCGAAATCCCGGAATGGAAATGGGAAAACATTACCATGGATTTCATCACTAAATTGCCAAGGACTGCAAGTGGTTTTGATACTATTTGGGTAATAGTTGATCGTCTCACCAAATCAGCACACTTCCTACCAATAAGAGAAGATGACAAGATGGAGAAGTTAGCACGACTGTATTTGAAGGAAGTCATCTCCAGACATGGAATACCAATCTCTATTATCTCTGATAGGGATGGCAGATTTATTTCAAGATTCTGGCAGACATTACAGCAAGCATTAGGAACTCGTCTAGACATGAGTACTGCCTATCATCCACAAACTGATGGGCAGAGCGAAAGGACGATACAAACGCTTGAAGACATGCTACGAGCATGTGTTATTGATTTCGGAAACAGTTGGGATCGACATCTACCGTTAGCAGAATTTTCCTACAACAACAGCTACCATTCAAGCATTGAGATGGCGCCGTTTGAAGCACTTTATGGTAGAAAGTGCAGGTCTCCGATTTGTTGGAGTGAGGTGGGGGATAGACAGATTACGGGTCCGGAGATTATACAAGAAACTACCGAGAAGATCATCCAAATTCAACAACGGTTGAAAACCGCCCAAAGTCGACAAAAGAGCTACGCTGACATTAAAAGAAAAGATATAGAATTTGAAATTGGAGAGATGGTCATGCTTAAAGTTTCACCTTGGAAAGGCGTTGTTCGATTTGGTAAACGAGGGAAATTAAATCCAAGGTATATTGGACCATTCAAGATTATTGATCGTGTCGGACCAGTAGCTTACCGACTTGAGTTACCTCAACAACTCGCGGCTGTACATAACACTTTCCACGTCTCGAATTTGAAGAAATGTTTTGCTAAAGAAGATCTCACTATTCCGTTAGATGAAATCCAAATCAACGAAAAACTCCAATTCATCGAAGAACCCGTCGAAATAATGGATCGTGAGGTTAAAAGACTTAAGCAAAACAAGATACCAATTGTTAAGGTTCGATGGAATGCTCGTAGAGGACCCGAGTTCACCTGGGAGCGTGAAGATCAGATGAAGAAGAAATACCCGCATCTATTTCCAGAAGATTCGTCAACACCTTCAACAGCTTAAAATTTCGGGACGAAATTTATTTAACGGGTAGGTACTGTAGTGACCCGAACTTTTCCATGTTTATATATATTAATTGAGATTGATTTGTACATGATTAAATGTTTCCAACATGTTAAGCAATCAAACTTGTTAAGACTTGATTAATTGAAATAGGTTTCATATAGACAATTGACCACCCAAGTTGACCGGTGATTCACGAACGTTAAAACTTGTAAAAAAAACTATATGATGACATATATATGGTTATATATATAGTTAACATGATATTATGATAAATAAACATATCATTAATTATATTAACAATGAACTACATATGTAAAAACAAGACTACTAACTTAATGATTTTGAAACGAGACATATATGTAACGTTTATCGTTGTAACGACATTTAATGTATATATATCATATTAAGAGATATTCGTACATCATAATATCATGATAATATAATAATTTAAAATCTCTTTTGATATTATAAACATTGGGTTAACAACATTTAACAAGATCGTTAACCTAAAGGTTTCAAAACAACACTTACATGTAACGACTAACGATGACTTAACGACTCAGTTAAAATGTATATACATGTAGTGTTTTAATATGTATTTATACACTTTTGAAAGACTTCAATACACTTATCAAAATACTTCTACTTAACAAAAATGCTTACAATTATATTCTCGTTCAGTTTCATCAACAATTCTACTCGTATGCACCCGTATTCGTACTCGTACAATACACATCTTTTAGATGTATGTACTATTGGTATATACACTCCAATGATCAGCTCTTAGCAGCCCATGTGAGTCACCTAACACATGTGGGAACCATCATTTGGCAACTAGCATGAAATATCTCATAAGATTACAAAAATATGAGTAATCATTCATGACTTATTTACATGAAAACAAAATTACATATCCTTTATATCTAATCCATACACCAACGACCAAAAACACCTACAAACACTTTCATTCTTCAATTTTCTTCATCTAATTGAACTCTCTCAAGTTCTATCTTCAAGTTCTAAGTGTTCTTCATAAATTCCAAAAGTTCTAGTTTCATAAAATCAAGAATACTTTCAAGTTTGCTAGCTCACTTCCAATCTTGTAAGGTGATCATCCAACCTCAAGAAATCTTTGTTTCTTACAGTAGGTTATCATTATAATACAAGGTAATAATCATATTCAAACTTTGGTTCAATTTCTATAACTATAACAATCTTATTTCAAGTGATGATCTTACTTGAACTTGTTTTCGTGTCATGATTTTGCTTCAAGAACTTTGAGCCATCCAAGGATCCATTGAAGCTAGATCCATTTTTCTCTTTTCCAGTAGGTTCATCCAAGGAACTTAAGGTAGTAATGATGTTCATAACATCATTCGATTCATACATATAAAGCTATCTTATTCGAAGGTTTAAACTTGTAATCACTAGAACATAGTTTAGTTAATTCTAAACTTGTTCGCAAACAAAAGTTAATCCTTCTAACTTGACTCTTAAAATCAACTAAACACATGTTCTATATCTATATGATATGCTAACTTAATGATTTAAAACCTGGAAACACGAAAAACACCGTAAAACCGGATTTACGCCGTCGTAGTAACACCGCGGGCTGTTTTGGGTTAGTTAATTAAAAACTATGATAAACTTTTATTTAAAAGTTGTTATTCTGAGAAAATTATTTTTATTATGAACATGAAACTATATCCAAAAATTATGGTTAAACTCAAAGTGGAAGTATGTTTTCTAAAATGGTCATCTAGACGTCGTTCTTTCGACTGAAATGACTACCTTTACAAAAATGACTTGTAACTTATTTTTCCGACTAGAAACCTATACTTTTTTTGTTTAGATTCATAAAATAGAGTTCAATATGAAACCATAGCAATTTGATTCACTCAAAACGGATTTAAAATGAAGAAGTTATGGGTAAAACAAGATTGGATAATTTTTCTCATTTTAGCTACGTGAAAATTGGTAACAAATCTATTCCAACCATAACTTAATCAACTTGTATTATATATTATGTAATCTTGAGATACCATAGACACGTATACAATGTTTCGACCTATCATGTCGACACATCTATATATATTTCGGAACAACCATAGACACTCTATATGTGAATGTTGGAGTTAGCTATACAGGGTTGAGGTTGATTCCAAAATATATATAGTTTGAGTTGTGATCAATACTGAGATACGTATACACTGGGTCGTGGATTGATTCAAGATAATATTTATCGATTTATTTCTGTACATCTAACTGTGGACAACTAGTTGTAGGTTACTAACGAGGACAGCTGACTTAATAAACTTAAAACATCAAAATATATTAAAAGTGTTGTAAATATATTTTGAACATACTTTGATATATATGTATATATTGTTATAGGTTCGTGAATCAACCAGTGGCCAAGTCTTACTTCCCGACGAAGTAAAAATCTGTGAAAGTGAGTTATAGTCCCACTTTTAAAATCTAATATTTTTGGGATGAGAATACATGCAGGTTTTATAAATGATTTACAAAATAGACACAAGTACGTGAAACTACATTCTATGGTTGAATTATCGAAATCGAATATGCCCCTTTTTATTAAGTCTGGTAATCTAAGAATTAGGGAACAGACACCCTAATTGACGCGAATCCTAAAGATAGATCTATTGGGCCTAACAAACCCCATCCAAAGTACCGGATGCTTTAGTACTTCGAAATTTATATCATATCCGAAGGGTGTCCCGGAATGATGGGGATATTCTTATATATGCATCTTGTTATTGTCGGTTACCAGGTGTTCACCATATGAATGATTTTTATCTCTATGTATGGGATGTGTATTGAAATATGAAATCTTGTGGTCTATTGTTACGATTTGATATATATAGGTTAAACCTATAACTCACCAACATTTTTGTTGACGTTTTAAGCATGTTTATTCTCAGGTGATTATTAAGAGCTTCCGCTGTCGCATACTTAAATAAGGACAAGATTTGGAGTCCATGCTTGTATGATATTGTGTAAAAACTGCATTCAAGAAACTTATTTTGTTGTAACATATTTGTATTGTAAACCATTA
This sequence comes from Rutidosis leptorrhynchoides, assembly GCF_046630445.1. NCBI lineage: Eukaryota > Viridiplantae > Streptophyta > Magnoliopsida > Asterales > Asteraceae > Rutidosis > Rutidosis leptorrhynchoides. The sequence goes on along the minus strand of NC_092341.1, from coordinate 358,539,188 downwards.
TGTAATGGTCGTGTGTAAACAGGATATTTTAGATTATCATTATTTGATAATCTACGTAAAGCTTTTTAAACCTTTATTGATGAAATAAAGGTTATGGTTTGTTTAAAAATGAATGCAGTCTTTGAAAAACGTCTCATATAGAGGTCAAAACCTCGCAACGAAATCAATTAATATGGAACGTTTTTAATCAATAAGAACGGGACATTTCATTATGTTCTCTCCGAGGTAACAATAATTTCGGTAATAAAACCTAGTTTTATCGTTCATAAATATGTATAAACATGATTTTGAATTCATTTAGTTGAAAATTTTTCAAATTTTCACAAAATTTGGCAAATAAACCAAGTGCAAACCCGAGAAAATTTATAACCCTTCCCCACACTTGAGATCATGCAATGCCCTCATTTGCATGAAATCAGATTATAATAATAAATTCATGAGGGTGATTAGTGTAGAAAAGTGATTAAAAATCCCGAGTTTGCAAACACATTATTTTATATCACATTTGATATTTTGCGTCTTGTCGTCAAAATTAGTAGCTTTTGCTGAACTTAATCTTTAAAAGTGTGCTGTTTTACCTTGTTTTATACATAACATAAAATACAAACATATATATATATATATATATATATATATATATATATATATATATATATATATATATATATATATATTCTTTATAAAACAATTTAAATGAATAATTTTTTTAAAATTTTGTTTCCTTTTACTTTAGGTAGTTTCGGTATGTTTACCTAGTCCGTCCCTCGACAAAATTTAAAATTTGTCGTTAAAGTGATTGTTTTAAAAGCAAAGATTTTTGGGTTTTTTAATTTTTTTGGTATACTTTAGATCAATAATATTAAAAATAATGATAACAAAATTTTTCGCCCCGCCCTCGGGTAAAGCAATTTCGGTTCCATGACCTAGTCTTTAACTTACGATGAATTTTAGAAATCATTTTTTTTTAAACTTAATGAAATAAAGTAATTTTTGTTTTTAAATTCACACAAAACTTAAATTTAAAAAAAATGCGTATTAATTTAATACAAAACTTACAAAAATTCAAAATGGGGGTAGAAAACTAGTTCTTTAGTGTCTGCTAGTGGAAAAAACCAATCGGATTCCATTCTCGGAACTACACGAGAACAGAACATCTAACTCTAGACAACGTTTTCTTTTTAGAACATTTAAATCTCCCCACACTTAGGTAGCTGTGGTGTCGAAATTGTGATTAACTTCATTGTCAATTTCTCTTGGACCATAATCAACCTGCATATATGTGACTTTTGCTTTAAGCCATTGGTCAGATTCCTGTGTAATATCCACAAATTCAACTAGTTTCGTCTTTTCTTTAGGCGAAAGACTGGTTACTAACCGGTTACATAACTTAAAGTTCCCTTTGGTTCTATCATCGCGAATTCGTTTAATAAGTTTCTTCATTGAACTGTTAATAACGGGGTCATTTAATTTCGTATCAACAACGGGGTTCTTTGTTATCAAGTCATCATTAGGTGTTACCTCATCTTTCCCACACTTAGACATTTTATTATTGTTAAGCACTACCGTTGAATTTGGTAAAACAATATGCTTCTCATAGATCGTTTTTATCGGTTCAACGGTTTTGGTTGGTGGAGATTTAGACTTTCGACTCACAAAGGTGATCGATTTTTCACCATCACTAAGTGTCATTCTACCCTCTCTTACATCAAATAACGCCCCGATGGACGCTAAGAATGGTCGACCTAAAATTAGAGGAATTTTTGAGTCCTCTTCTATATCAATGACAATAAATTCGACTAGAAATGTTAAATTACCCACTTGAACGGGTAGGTTGTCAGCAATTCCAACTGGGTGCCTAATGGTTTGATCAAATAGTCGAACACTCATTTCCATTAGACTTAACTCACCTACTCCTATTCTCTTATATAATGAAAGAGGCATAACACTCACACTTGCACCTAAATCTGCTAGTGCATCATACATGACACAATCACTAAGTAGACAAGGAACAATAAATTCACCAGGATCACCCAAACTGGGTGGAACTTTTGGTGGAACTGTCTTCACCGGGTTTACTTTTAAGGTTTTTGTTTCTTGCACTTTTTTATTCTTCTTCTTCTTTCCAGAGGTATCACAAACTTTATTACCTATCACTTGCTTATACTCAACTCCTTTTCTTGGAAACGGGATGGGTGGTCTGTATGGTGCCACCACTGGTTTTACATACTCGGGTGGTGGTGGTGGTGTTGTAACTTCTTCATTGTTACTCACATCTAAAACTTTCCCATCTTTTGGTGTTGGTTTTTCAGAATTTGTTGACACCATATTAATATTCTCATTCCGAGGATTTACTTCAGTATTACTCGATAGCTTTCCTTGTTCCCTCTCACTCATCATGCTAGCAAGAGTACCTACGTGTTTTTCTAGATTCAAAATGGAAGCTTGTTGAGTTCTTAATGACTGATCAAACCTCTCATTTGTTTGGGTTTGAGATGTAATAAATTATGTTTGAGATTCCATTAGCTTTGCCATCATTTCTTCCAGATTTGGCCTTTTCTCTTCGATTTGTTGTGGTGGTTTATACAAGCTAGGTCTTTGTTGATTGAAAGTGTTGTTTTGAGTTGGTTGGTTATTCGGACCTTGTTGGTTATACGAGTTATTGTTGGGTCCATTTGGATTGTAAAGAATGTTTTAATTTCGATTGAAGTTTGGCCTCGGAGGTTGATAATTATTTTGATAATTATTTCCCAGCCTTTGGTTCATGTAGGAAACATTCTCACGTTGTTCCATCGTTTGCTCAATGTAACAATCTTTCATTAAATGTGATCTACCGCATTGCTCACAACTGATTCGTATTGCGTGAATATCTTTATTCATCTTTTCCATTCGTCTCTCGAAAACATCTATTTTTGCGGAAACGGAATCAAAGTCATGGCTAGAATCGGCTCTAGCCACTTTAGATGAATGAAAAATATCTTTTTCTTGGTGCCACTCATGTGAGTGGGAGGCAGTGTTATCAATAATTTTGTAAGCTGCAGTAGCGGTTTTCTTCATAATGGAACCACCAGCTGTTATATCGATGTCTTTTCGTGTAGTAATATCGCATCCTTGGTAGAATATTTGTACTATTTGATAAGTATCTAAGCCATGTTGCGGACATCCTCTCAACAACTTTCCAAATCTTATCCATGCCTCATATAGAGTTTCATTTGGCTTTTGTGTGAACGTAACAATTTCTCCTTGAAGTCTCACGGCTTTAGATGCCAGAAAGAATTGTTTAAGAAATTTTTCAACTAAAACGTCCCATGTATCAATCGCCCCTTCAGGTAACGATTCTAACCAATCTTTAGCTTCTCTCTTTAAAGTCTAGGGAAACAACATGAGATAGATCTGTTCATCCTCAACTTCTCTGATTTTGAATAGAGTACAGATCCTATTAAATGTTCGAAGATGTTCGTTTGGATCTTCTTTTGGCGTAACACTATATTGGCATTGATTAGTTACCATGTGTAGGATTTGTCCTTTGATTTCATAATCTGGCACATTAATATCTGGCTTAATAATGGCGTGACCTTGGCCAGTGCGTGTGGCTCTCATTTGATCTTCCATACTTAGAGGTTCCGTTACTTCTATAATTGAATTTGTTGAATACGAATCACTAGAGGATTCTGATTTAATGGTTTATTCCTCGACAATCTCTGGTTGAATGATTTGTGGTTCTGGAGGAAATATTAGTGGTTCAGGATCTCTGAATTGTCCTTGAATACCTTCTGGGTTCTCAATTGTGAGGTCGTGTTCAAAACATGGATTATCGAAAATTCGAATTGGAGTACTTGGTCGACTAGATGATGATTCTAAAGAAAAATCAACGGCGATAATAATGGCAAGATGTCTTGATCGAGTTACAGGTGGTGAACGTATGAAAGGTGGTGAACGTTTTGCTCGGTGCATTCACTGAATATCCTATTAGTTATAAAGATAAAAATTATATAAGTTATCAAATTAATAGACTTTTCTGATTTTGCCCACGTTTCGAATAGCCAATAGATGCAGCAGGTAGCCAGGACCCTTTAAATCGAAAGCCCACAACTCGCCACTGACAAATCCAACTATTACTGCGAACCAGAAAATTTTGGATGTCTATCAATTTAACCGCTTAAAATAATTTTTCGTTTTGAATTTTTAGAGAAGAAATAGAAAATTCTATGTCCTAAAAACTAGAGCGTCTAGAAATAAGAAAGAAAAAGAGCGCGTCGGAAAACGTCGGAAAATAAAAGGTCGAAAAATAATTAAAAGAACGTAGCGCGTCGAAACTTAAAAGTCTAAAAACTAAATATTAAAAGTTGCGTCTAAAGGTATTAAAGTTTAAAGGAATTCTATATCCAAAACGGCAATAACTTAAAAAGTACTAAAATCTTAAAACGGCGTCGCAAAATTCTAAAGCACCTAAATCTTAGTCTAAAGAAAAAGCACTTAAGGGATATTACGGCAAAGCCTAAAAAATCTAGAAATATAAAATAACTACGGCAAAATACTAAGTTACGAACTAATTACGAACGATAAATATACAAATTACGAAATAAACAATTAAAATATACAATTTATAAAAAGATATAAAAAATAATAAAATTACATATTTTTATAAAAATATTATTTTTAAATTATTATTTTGTAAAAGTATTAATTTATAATATTAATAAAACTAAATATAACTTAAAAATACAAAATAAATAAAACTAAAATTAATTAATATAATAAATAACCCTAATTAGGGTTTAATAATAATAATAATAATTAAAATTATTAACCTTAATCCGTACCAGCAGAGGGATCAGACCTGTCAGACAGGCTCATGCGATCGTATGAGTTCTATGTTTATGGGCCATGCGATCGCATGGATTCGGATACCAGGCCAAATTTGGGCTGCTACAGTACGGCCCGAATTCTATTATATATATTTTTTGTTTCTGTTTTTATATTTATATAAAATATTTATATAAATTAAATAAAACTTATATTTAAAAACTAAAATAGAAATAAAAATACTTTATAATTTTATATATTTTGAACAACTCTTAAAAATATATATATTTTGTTTTTCTTTTTATATTTTTGATTGTATTATATAAAACGTATTTTTATAAAAATGAATTAAAGCTTAATAAAAATATTTTTTTATAGCGTTTCGCTTTTGGGTCCCCGGCAGCGTCGCCAAAAACTTGATGTGCGCAGAGTGTAGTACGAAATAGTTATATTTTTATTGCGAAATATTATTAAATACGATACAATTTTACACAAGTTATGTATTTATTTATAGAGTGGATATACCTAAACCTTGCTACAACACTTATAGACAGTGTACCTAATCGTACAGTAGTGTAGTTTTTAGTAAGTTCGGTTCGTTCCACAGGGAGCTAGCCAAGTTTAACGCTATATTTTAAAAAACTATATTTGTATATATATATATATATATATATATATATATATATATATATATATATATATATATATATATATAAGTAGTATTATTATTATTATAAAAGGAGGTTTTTACCGTTTAATGACCGGTTTGTCGATTTTATGTCTTAAGCGTAAAGATAAATGACGATAATTAAAATGCGTAAAATAAATAACAATATTTAAAATGACAAATAAATAAATGACGGTAAATAAAAGTACGATGAGATATAAAATAAAAAAATTATGCTTATTTAAACTTCCGTAACCATGATGTTTGACGTTTTGATTTTAATTAGTTGTTACCCGGGTTAATTGTCCTTTGTTCTGGTTTATTTGATACCTATCTGGTTTTTGTCTATAATAGTCCATCGGTCATAATTATAAAATGCTAATCAAATTAACCTTATTCCCGAAGTCAAATATTCCAACTAATTAGGGATTCGAACTGTAACAAGGTTTTAATACTTTGTTTAATAATTACACCAGGTTATCGGTTGTGTGTAATCCAAGGTTTTAATACTTTGTTAACAATTACACCAATTATCCTTGTATGTAATCCACCCCCGTTTTAATGAGATATGAATATTAATTTACCCACTTGATCAGAATGAATAATCAATTACCCAACCCGAATAATTAAATAAATGATCGTAAAAGATGTCGTATAAATGTCACTAAATAGAACATACATAATCATTTTAATAATTATTAGATTAACTAATTTGAAGATAGGTTCGACAGATTCTAATGAGTTGTCATTCGATTAGACAATACTGAAACGACCCGTCCTAATCCACCTGGACGAAGTCATCAACATCTGGTCCCATTGCAAGGAACTGACCTAAATATGCCATGAATGACTCCAAATAATATCTTTCAATTGAGCAAATGCACAGCGGAAGACTTAATTCATACCTGAGAATAGACATGCTTAAAAGTGTCAACCAAAAGGTTGGTGAGTTCATAGGTTTATCATAACAATCATTTTAATATATTAATAGACCACAAGATTTCATAATCATAAACATAATACACTCGCAAGTGTATATAAGGCATTCTACGTGGTTGAGCACTTGGTAACCATACTTAACTATTAATCAACGTCGCATATTCCCTTTATTATGAAATCTCACTACACTGTACCAAGTGTAGCCTACAAAACGAAGTACTGTACAACCGTTGAATACTGGTCATCCAGTCCGGTTGGGGTTGTCAGGCCCGGTAGATCTATCAACAGGATTCGCGTTTACAATACCCATGTAAATAGTAGTTACCAAGCTACAGGGAAGTATGCCAGTGGTACAACTCAACGTAGAATATATTTTTAAGTACTTGTGTCTATTTCGTAAACATTTATAAAAGCAGCGTATGTATTCTCAGCCCAAAAATATATATTGCAAAAGCAATTAAAAAGGGAGCAAATGAAACTCACCATACTGTATTTTGTAGTAAAAATACATATGATGTCATTTAACAAATACAAGGTTGGCCTCGGATTTATGAACCTATATCATTTATATGTATATATATTAACTCATATAATAACACTTCAACAAGTTCATATATTAATATTTGTTAATAAATAACTTAGTTACATCTAATTAGGTATTTTAAATAGATACTTAATTTGTATATTAGATTCATATTAAAGTGTTTTAACTAAAATATATATAATGTATTAAAGTTTATATATATGATTATATTAAGATATTTTTATATATTATATGTAACTTAAATAATAATAAGATTTTAGTTTTAAAAATATTAGTATGTAATATGATATATATATATATATATATATATATATATATAATAAATATAGTTTTATAAAAACATTATTTGTTTGCTAATATAATAATTATAATAATACTAAAATAATGATAATTTTAATGATAATTTTATTACTAATAATAATTTTTAATAAAAATGTTACTTTTAATAAAAATGATAATTCATAATTTTAATTATAATGATAATAATGACAATGATAATAATAACTATAATAATACTACCTTTAACTTTAAATGATCAAATAAGCTTCCTAAAAAGAATTGTCACTGCCCAGATTCGAACCCGTGACCTCTTGATTAAACCAACACCTTCTCCAAACCATCCCTCTACTCGCTGTTTTTCTGATTTATTTGATAGCTTTAATATAATTAAGTCGCCCTTCTATTTCATCCTTGTAAAGTCCATTTAAATTATAAACGGCCCAACAATAGAATTTAGTGATCTGTGGCCCAACGCTTAAAATAGATTCATGGCCCATTAGAAGAGACAAGGACATGGTAGACTATTTAATCAAGGAGCCCAACACATTAAGTAACCAAGCCCGCTTTTAATCAGATTAAATTTAGGGATAAAAGAAGAAAAAAAAAATAAAAGGCATCGGTGATGACAGTAGAAAAAAATAACACAGCAATCATATACACTGTAGCTTCATCTCCTTCTTTCTTCTTGTTACTGTAACCGAAAATAAAAGCAAGAGGTGGTGGTTTGTAGGTATACAAAAGAATCGAAACAGAAGGAAAATGTAGTAACAATAGTGATGATTTCGATGGATTGCGGGTGTTTTGTTCGATCAGAATATAGAAAACAAAATATACAGCAGTATGTCAATAGTAACAATAGAGACGATAGCGATGAAGTGATTCAAAGGAGATGGTGATTGAATAAAGGTTGTGTTTGGTTTTTACGTCTGATCGAAACAGAAGTATGATTAAATAGTTCATGTATTGTGAGTGGATGGATTTGAGGTTTCGGGTGTTGGTTTGTTTTGGTACAATTGAGTGGTCGTTGGAAGTAAGTTAAAAGCAACGAGTAAAAGAATATATTGGATAGGGTCTTTGGTTTTGCTCGGCATCAGACAAAATAGAAAACACATTTAGCAGTAGTAGATTACGGTTTAAAGGGGTGTAGGAGGTTGTGGTGGTGATGTGGTTCGAAGTGGGTGTCGATGGATGGTTCGAAGGTGAAGTGGGTGTTCATGGTGATTGACGACAGTAAACAGAAAAGAAAGAAAACAAGCGAGACAGAACAAATAACAACAATATATGGGTTCTTGTTTGAGAAAAAGAAAGACAAAAATAAAAAAAAATAAACAGAATACAGAAGTTTTTGGTACGAATTCGGTGATCGTAAATAGTTGTGTGAGTTGCAAACAGGAGGTGAAGGGTTATAGTTGTTGCTCGATGGTTTATTATGGGTTTGAGGTGATGGAGTGGTGGGTGTAAGTATGGTGGTTTGTGATGGTGTCCGGTGAAGAAGGTTGTTTCAAGGTTATCGATGGTGCCGGGTGTTCACAAAGAGAACAAGAAAATGAAATGGGTGTTTGTTCTTATGGTTGTGATACTCCGGTGGTGCAGTGAAAGAAGTAGGAAAGGATGACAATAAAGTTGGTATGATATTGCTTGTTATCTATCTCATTGAGTATATGTATATTATATATAAATATAAGTTGTAGTGAATGATTGAAATCAAAATGGAAAACACTAATTAGAAATAGGTAGATAGTGCAGACAAAATGGTGGGTTGAGGTGGTTTACATACATGTATCGTATATTTATATAAGTAATTCATATTATAATGCTAGCATGAATTCAAAAGTTTAATAGTAATCGAACTAGTATCTCAATTTATTAATTAGACACAGTTAGTGATGGTACAAGTTGGTTTGTCTTACACAAAATAGGAGAAGTAAAAGAGTGATACATAATTTATCTAACATGTTTGTATTGCTGTAAAGTAACATTAATAATTTAATATAATAATATATATAAATAATAAATAATAAATCAAGGAACGTGCAAATTAAAAATTATTTATTTCCTATTCTATCTATAGTTGTTAGGGATAGTAATTTGTACTCAGTTGTTAATTAGTGGCGAGTATAAAGTCTTTAGAAAAATTTCATATTTTTAAATTAACTATATTTATTTATTTTGGTCATTATGGTATGAAATTCGAGCATTAACTATTAAATAAAAATTACATTAATTAATCATTCCCAACCCCCCAAGCAAAATATAAAAAGTTTTAAAATTTAACAAACAACATCTAAATATATTATTAATTAGTCTAAAGTTTATAAAACTCATTTTTGAATCACCGTTTATTTTAAAATTACATAAATTTAAATTTAACTTGTTTAATATCGACCGAAACATCAAACGAGTATTACAATGATTTAATATTTATTTTTAATATACTTTTATTTATAGATACTTTGTAAATAAAATTTATTATTTTACAAAATTAATTATAACAATTACAATAAATAATATTTCATATTATTATAGACACACACATATATATGCATATCTATTTACAAGCAATCGTATCGTGAGTCGTCGAAAATAATCAAATGTCAAATGGATTCATAAGAATAGTTCAAAGATTTTGAGACTCAACATTGCAGACTTTTCTTATTGTGTCAAAAATACTAAATCGTATTGAGAGTTTGATTTAAAATTAGTCGAAATTTTCCGGGTCGTGACAGTACCTACCCGTTAAAGAAATTTCATCCCGAAATTTTTGAGTGAGATCGTCATGGCTAACAATAAAAATGTTTTCATGACGAATATGACTTGGTAAATAGAGTTTTATCATCATTGAGTGATATGGATAAAACTATTCGATTACGCGAAGAGTATAAGTGAAGCTATCACAAATGATTGAAATGAGAAATAAAGATTCGTCTTGACTTTTGACGTAGTCACGGTTGATTTCCGAATTTCAAGAAATTTAAAGAAAATCTTCTAATCAGAAAGAAAATGAAATAGCACGATTTATTAGCAAACTGTTGGAATTACGGAAGAACAGAAATATCAAGGAAATATTTCCGTGATATGCTTAGAGATTAAGTAGAATGAAAGAGTTATGTAACATGGCACATGATGATGGTATAATCTACTGTGAACCATCATCAGATTTCATTAGAAACTCAGCATGACTTACTGTAATATAATCACGTTGGCCAAGCGCATTATATTATACTAACTCATGCATCAATTCCCTACACTTCTCCAGAAACCATTCATAATTCATACTTAGATTTTACAGAAGTTTCCAATATAATGGAATACAGAAAACACGAAGAGGTAAATAATTTCGGACAAGAATATTTATGAAAATATCCTCAGAAATATCGAAGATATTTTATGATGATATTTTGAAATTTCTAAGTTCGAAGGCTGAGAAAAATTTTCCGCAAGATTTTCACATGACTTCGGAACAAGATATTCTCTAAATGTTTCGGCGGATCCAGAATTACCTGGATTCTTTGAATATAGGGTTTAGTCCTTGTATTTATCCTTGGTCTCTTTCATGGTGTGCTTAATCCGATTTTTAGTACCAAATTTTCTATCGAGCGTTCCTAACACTTGCTTCTTTATCATCAACTTTTGGACATTAAGACTATCTACAACATACTGCTTCGTCAGCATTTTCAAAGTTAACGGATCTGGGTCATCGGTTATCAAAACGAGGTGATTTCAGGAGAATTGTGTTTTTAGATAATTTAACGTTGATGGTAATATGGTGGAATATAAAAGGTTCTCCGGTATCAATAAAAGAGCACACATATATATCAATGTGATAATAAGGTTGTTTCGAACGAAAAATCGAAGTTGACTTGCTGGAGCTGTGACAACATTGGCTACTTTGGAAAGGGATTGAAAAGTGATTTTCGGTAGTAACATCGCCAAAGGAGCTAGCGCATATACGTGTTAAACCTTTACTCAGGTTCCAAGAGTTTTTCAGGTGCATAACTATATGCATAGATCTTTTCTTTCGTAGATGAAGTGCGGTTGGTTCATCTTCTCGATCGAGGTATTTTCAAGAATCATGAAAGGTTTGAACGCAAGTTGTAATTGTTGAGATACAAATGAGGTTTAAGATGAATTCAAGTGGCAAACTTGAAGAATTGTTTAGTTTCATATGTTATAATCAATATTTTAATTCATTTTAATTGTCCAATGTTATTAGTCCACAGTCGATAGTCCACAGTTAACAGTCCAGTAATTCATATATAGTTTATTATATTATATTCGAATTAATTAATACGTGTCGTGACCCGTATACGTCTCAGACTCGATCACAACTCAAAGTATATATATTATTATATAATCAACCTCAACCCTGTATAGAGAACTCGATCATTACTGCATATAGAGTGTCTATGGTGATTCCAAATAATATATATAGATGCATCGATATGATATGTCAAAACCTTGTATACGTGTCCCGATATATAAAGTGCTTAAAATAAATACAGAAATTAAATGACGATAAATAAAATGCGTAAAGTAAATAACAGAAATTAAATGACGATAAATAAAATTGCGAGAATGTAAATTGCGATAATTAAATTGCGATAAATAAAGTGTAATCAGTTAGCTGGGAACAATTAGCTAGGAACCGTTAGCGTGGATTCTTAACAAAATTTCTCATAGTTAATTTGTTTGTTTCTAACAAATTTTATTTTGTCCAATGTTTTCTTCATTATGCCACTTGTTGGATTCTGATAGGTCAAAATCCAAATATGAAATTGAATGAAAATGATTATTCTGCGGTGATCGGATTCGTATCTTTGTGGATGTAAACATGATAGTAAATGATCGTTGAATCAGATTCGAAGAATGTACAGTGTAACTTATTAATGTGAAATCTAAATATTCCTCGGGTATTACCTACCCGTTAAAATATTTTCATCATTAACAGTTGGTACAAAAGAATTTTTAATTACAATCTTTATGAAATATACATACATATATATTTTCTTCAGATGTGATCATGGATTTAATGAGTCAATAAGATATTAAACTCATTTGATTTATTGTTAATACTAGATTACATAATCTCTAGAACTTTAGAAATTACATAATCGCCATGTTGAGGGGAGATAATCAATGTAGAACGATATGTAGAATGAAGATAAAGTAGATAGAACGATACGTAGAACGATGATTATGCTCGAAGTACAGAATGAGATATTGAGGCATGTGATGTTGAAACTTAGGTTGTTGGTGGTACTATTGGTGCCGGTGATGTTGTTGAAGCTGGTAAGTTTTACACCATATTCTCCAAATTGATTACTCGAGCGCGAAGTTCGTTAACTTCTATTATTCCTGGATGATTGTTGGTCGGAACGGGCGGATAAATAAGGTTTAGAATTTTAGATAGAAGATAATCGTGATGAGCTACCCTGGAGATGAGGCTAAAAATGGTGTTTCGGATAGGTTCACCGGTAAGTGCTTCAGGTTCTTCGTCGAGGGTGCAGGTTGGTGGGTGGAAAGGATCGCCTTCTTCTTGTCTCCATTGATTAAGTCGACTACGAACCCATCAGATGAATTGGGGATGGCTGATTGATTGATTCATTCTGGTAACGCTGCTTCTGGGACTGGAGTGGGATTCCATATCGGAATCCGAGGGACTTGAACTAGTTGTAAGTTCCATTTCGTACGATTGAATAAAGGATTTTTCGATATGAAATGATTTTCGGATATCAGATGATATTCTAACTACCTAGAGTACTTATTTGTAGTACAGAAGATCCCGTAGATTACGAAGGGATTTAAGGAAACGTGTCGGATAAATTCAACAGTAACAGGTACGCTAAGATATGAATTAGCAGATACGCTAAGATATGAATTTATCTGTACACTATCTATCAAATAAGTGCAGGAAGTCGTGTCTAGACTTAGGGATGATAAGCAAGTAATTTTCCACTATGAATGATAAACAATACTTATAATATGCAGCTAAGGTCGAAGTCCAGACTCGCTAATGCATCCTAACAACTATCAGTTAGACACACTAATGCAAGACCTAGTTCGCTAGGACCAACGCTCTGATACCACCTGAAACAACCCGTCCTAATCCACCTGGACGAAGTCATCAACATCTGGTCCCATTGCAAGGAACTGACCTAAATATGCCATGAATGACTCCAAATAATATCTTTCAATTGAGCAAATGCACAGCGGAAGACTTAATTCGTACCTGAGAATAGACATGCTTAAAAGTGTCAACCAAAAGGTTGGTGAGTTCATAGGTTTATCATAACAATCATTTTAATATATTAATAGACCACAAGATTTCATAATCATAAACATAATACACTCGCAAGTGTATGTAAGGCATTCTAAGTGGTTGAGCACTTGGTAACCATACTTAACTATTAATCAACGTCGCATATTCCCTTTATTATGAAATCTCACTACACTTTACCAAGTGTAGCCTACAAAACGAAGTACTGTGCAACCGTTGAATACTGGTCGTCCAGTCCGGTTGGGGTTGTCAGGCCCGATAGATCTATCAACAGGATTCGCGTTTACAATACCCATGTAAATAGTAGTTACCAAGCTACAGGGAAGTATGCCAGTGGTACAACTCAACGTAGAATATATTTTTAAGTACTTGTGTCTATTTCGTAAATATTTATAAAAGCAGCGTATGTATTCTCAGCCCAAAAATATATTTGCAAAAGCAATTAAAAAGGGAGCAAATGAAACTCACCATACTGTATTTTGTAGTAAAAATACATATGACGTCATTTAACAAATACAAGGTTGGCCTCGGATTTATGAACCTATATAATTTATATGTATATATATTAACTCATATAATAACACTTAAACAAGTTCATATATTAATATTTGTTAATAAATAACTTAGTTACATCTAATTAGGTATTTTAAATAGATACTTAATTTGTATATTATATTCATATTAAAGTGTTTTAACTATAATATATATAATGTATTAAAGTTTATATATATGATTATATTAAGATATTTTTATATATTATATGTAACTTAAATAATAATAAGATTTTAGTTTTAAAAATATTAGTATGTAATATGATATATATATATATATATATATATATATATATATATATATATATATATATATATATATATATATATATATATATATATATATATATATATATATATATATATATATATATATATATAATAAATATAGTTTTATAAAAACATTATTTGTTTGCTAATATAATAATTATAATAATACTAAAATAATGATAATTTTAATGATAATTTTATTACTAATAATAATTTTTAATAAAAATGTTACTTTTAATAAAAATGATAATTCATAATTTTAATTATAATGATAATAATGACAATGATAATAATAACTATAATAATACTACCTTTAACTTTAAATGATCAAATAAGCTTCCTAAAAAGAATTGTCACTGCCCAGATTCGAACCCGTGACCTCTTGATTAAACCAACACCTTCTCCAAACCATCCCTCTACTCGCTGTTTTTCTGATTTATTCGATAGCTTTAATATAATTAAGTCGCCCTTTTGTTTCATCCTTGTAAAGTCCATTTAAATTATAAATGGCCCAACAATAGAATTTAGTGATCTGTGGCCCAACGCTTAAAACAGATTCATGGCCCATTAGAAGAGACAAGGACATGGTAGACTATTTAATCAAGAAGGAGCCCAACACATTCAGTAACCAAGCCCGCTTTTAATCAGATTAAATTTAGGGATAAAAGAAGAAAAAAAAATAAAAGGCGTCGGTGATGACAGTAGAAAAAAAATAACACAGCAATCATATACACTGTAGCTTCATCTCCTTCTTTCTTCTTGTTACTGTAACCGAAAATAAAAGCAAGAGGTGGTGGTTTGCAGGTTTACGAAAGAATTGAAACATAAGGAAAACGTAGTAACAATAGTGATGATTTCGATGGATTGCAGGTGTTTTGTTCGATCAGAATATAGAAAACAAAATGTGCAGCAGTATGTCGATAGTAACAATAGAGACGATAGCGATGAAGTGATTCAAAGGAGATGGTGATTGAATAAAGGTTGTGTTTGGTTTTTACGTCTGATCAAAATAGAAGTATGATTCAATAGTTCGTGTATTGTGAGTGGATGGATTTAAGGTTTCGGGTGTTGGTTTGTTTTGGTACAATTGAGTGGTCGTTGGAAGTAAGTTAAAAGCAATGAGTAAAAGAATATAGTGGATAGGGTCTTTGGTTTTGCTCGACATCAGACAAAACAGAAAACACATTTAGCAGTAGTAGATTACGGTTTAAAGGGGTGTAGGCGGTTGTGGTGGTGATGTGGTTCGAAGTGGGTGTCGATGGATGGTTCGAAGGTGAAGTGGGTGTTCATGGTGATTGGCGACAGCAAACAGAAAAGAAAGAAAACAAGCGAGACATAACAAATAAAAACAATATATGGGTTCTTGTTTGAGAAAAAGAAAGACAAAAATAAAAAAAAAATAAACAGAATACAGAAGTTTTTGGTACGAATTCGGTGATCGTAAATAGTTGTGTGAGTTGCAAACAGGAGGTGAAGGGTTATAGTTGTTGCTCGATGGTTGATTATGGGTTTGAGGTGATGGAGTGGTGGGTGTAAGTATGGTGGTTTGTGATGGTGTCCGGTGAAGAAGGTTGTTTCAAGGTTATCGATGGTGCCGGGTGTTCACAAAGAGAACAAGAAAATGAAATGGGTGTTTGTTCTTATGGTTGTGATACTCCGGTGGTGCAGTGAAAGAAGTAGGAAGGGATGACAATAAAGTTGGTATGATATTGCTTGTTATCTATCTCATTGAGTATATGTATATTATATATAAATATAAGTTGTAGTGAATGATTGAAATCAAAATGGAAAACACTAATTAGAAATAGGTAGATAGTGTAGACAAAATGGTGGGTTGAGGTGGTTTACATACATGTATCATATATTTATATAAGTAATTCATATTATAATGCTAGCATGAATTCAAAAGTTTAATAGTAATCGAACTAGTATCTCAATTTATCAATTAGACACAGTTAGTGATGGTACAAGTTGGTTTGTCTTACATAAAATAGGAGAAGTAAAAGAGTGATACATAATTTATCTAACATGTTTGTATTGCTGTAAAGTAACATTAATAATTTAATATAATAATATATATAAATAATAAATAATAAATCAAGGAACGTGCAAATTAAAAATTATTTATTTCCTATTCTATCTATAGTTGTTAGGGATAGTAATTTGTACTCGGTTGTTAATTAGTGGCGAGTATAAAGTCTTTAGAAAAATTTCATATTTTTAAATTAACCATATTTATTTATTTTGGTCATTATGGTATGAAATTCGAGCATTAACTATTAAATAAAAATTACATTAATTAATCATTCCCAACCCCCCAAGCAAAATATAAAAAGTTTTAAAATTTAACAAACAACATCTAAATATATTATTAATTAGTCTAAAGTTTATAAAACTCATTTTCGAATCACCTTTTATTTTAAAATTACATAAATTTAAATTTAACTTGTTTAATATCGATCAAAACATCAAACGAGTATTACAATGATTTAATATTTATTTTTAATATACTTTTATTTATAGATACTTTGTAAATAAAATTTATTATTTTACAAAATTAATTATAACAATTACAATTAATAATATTTCATATTATTATAGACACACACATATATATATGCATATCTATTTACAAGCAATCGTATCGTGAGTCGTCGGAAATAATCAAATGTCAAATGGATTCATAAGAATAGTTCAAAGATTTTGAGACTCAACATTGCAGACTTTTCTTATTGTGTCAAAAATACTAAATCTTATTGAGAGTTTGATTTAAAATTAGTCGAAATTTTCCGGGTCGTGACAAATACCCTCTATCTATTAATAGTCAATAGTCCAATGTCCACAAGTGCCGGTCTCTTGTCCAAACCTTAATTATGGTACAAAATCTAATAACCCCGTCTTAATATTTAATCTAACATCACGATTACTTTGGCTCAAATAAGCATAATAATAACTTAGTTACGAGACATTAATTTAAAAAGGAAGAACATAGCTTACAGTGGTGATTAATCGCGTAGCGTTACACGGACAGAGTTCCGACTTATAAAACCTTAAAACATTTCTTACAATAACCCATTTATTACTAAACTTAAATTAAACTTTAAATTATAAATATATATATATATATATATATATATATATATATATATATATATATATATATATATATATATATTATCGTTACAGAGAAGGAAAAGAAAAAGATGTGTTTTACTCGTCGAAAAATAATGAATTTATAGGACCTGGCCAGGAATCTGGCTTCATGCGATCGCATGAAAAATGGTCTTCCTGGCCATGCGATCGCATGGCCAGCTGGATCAGGCCACCTACTTTTGTTTTCTATTTTTGCCGACATTTTATTATATAATATAATATAATATATAATTTTAAGAATTATTTATATATTATATTATATTTATGTGCATAGTTGACTTGTAATTTTAGCTCCGTTGCGTCGCGCGTTGAGAGTTGACTCTGGTCCCGGTTCTGGATTTTCAAACGTCTTTTGTACGGGGAGATATCTTGTACTTTGCGTTTCGCGGCTTGTACTCTTGTAATTTTTAGACGTTTCTTATCAATAATTCGAACCACTTGGATTGTACTTTGTACTTTTTAGCTTTTTGGTCATTTGCGTCTTCAAATCGTCATTTTCTTCTTTTGTCTTCGCACTTATTTATTTAAACGAATATTACATAAAAATAGAACAATTACAACTAAAAGCTTTACATATTGGAAGGATATTGTGCCTAAATATATGTTCATTTGGAGCACTATCACCCCCACCCAGAATGTTCACTAGACGGAAGAGCTAGTGGGCGTGGTGTTTAGTACTTCGAGGTTTATATATTATATAGACGAGATGTTCTGTTTTGGGGATATTATTGATGCACATTATATGTTAAGGTCGGTTACCAAGCCAAGCAATGAATGAAAAGTGAATGTTATGTATCGAGAGAATGATTTTATACACAGGTTATGTGTATGATATTTTTGTACACGAGATATGTGTACGGTTACTAAGATTTATGAAAATGGTTTTGTACATGAGATAGGTGTACTGTATTTGAATCTTATGGTCTATCAAAATGATGAATTTTATTGTTTACAATAAACTTATGAACTCATCAACCTTTTGGTTGACACTTGAAAGCATGTTTATTCTCAGGTATGAAAGAAATCTCCCGCTGTGCATTTGCTCATATTAGAGATATTACTTGGAGTCATTCATGACATATTTCAAAATACGTTGCATTCGATTCGTCGAGTTCATCAATATTATTATTAAGTCAATTATAGTTGGATATATTATGAAATGGTATGCATGCCGTCAATTTTGGATGAAATGAAAGTTTGTCTATTAAAAACGAATGCAATGTTTGTAAAATGTATCATATAGAGATCAAATACCACGCGATGTAACCAAATGTAATGTATTCGTCCAGATGGATTAGGACGGGTCACTACAGGTGGTATCAGAGTGGTGGTCTTAGCGAACCAGGTCTTGCATTAGTGTGTCTAACTGGTAGTTGTTTAGATGCATTAGTGGGTCTGGACTTCGACCGTGTCTGCATGTCAAAAGTTTTGCTTATCATTTTCTTGTCGAAAATTACATGCTTATCATTCTTAGTCTAGACACATCTTACTGCATTGATTGCATGAATAGTGTATAGACAAATCCATATCTTAGCGTATCTGTTACTATAGACTTTATCTGACACGTTCCCGTAATTCCCTCCGTAATCTACGGGATCTTTTGTACTATGTATAGGTATTCTATATAATTAGAATATCATCCGATATCCGAAAATTATTTTATTTTGAAAAACCCTTTACTCAATCGTACGAAATGGAACTCGCCACTAGTTCAGGTCCCTCGGATTTCGACAGCTATTCCAACATGGATGTTCACCTAAACTCCCGAAGCAGTGTCACCAGAATGAATCAACCAATCAGCCATCCCCAATTCATCTGATGGGTTCGTAGTTACTTAATCAATGAAGACGCGAAGAAGGCGATCCCTTCCACTAACCACATTTCCCTCTTGGCAATGAACCTGAAGCACTTACCGGCGAACCTGTCTGAAACATCATATTCACCGTCATTGCCAGGATATCTCACAATGATTATATTCTATCCACAATTCTAAACCTTATTCAATCGCTCGTTCCTACCGACAATCATTCCGGAGTAATAAGTCAACGAGCTTCATGCCCAAATTGTAGCCTTGGAAAATATGTGTAACACCCCGTTTTTCTCCGTACATGATATATAGGTGTATTGTGTAGGTACGACTAGAGTTTGAAGGATTTGAGACGAGTTCGGGTGTTAAAGTCTTGTACGCGGGAGAAGGGATCAGGTCGAGTTTTGGGTCACGGCGCCACAAATGAGGCTGCGGCGCGGTATTCTATTGAAATTTAGATCAGAAGTTAGTTATAAAATGATCCCAGACTTAGTCAAATGTCGCGGCGCGACGAATTAGGCCGCGGCGCGGCATACAGTGCGAACTGGCACCGGATTCTTGTAATTTTAAATGAAGTTCAAGGGCAATTTGGTTATTTCACGTTTGAGCCAGATTTGAGGCTTTAACCTCATCCACTCATTCATTTTCTTTATTTCATTTTCCTTTTCTTTCCATTTTTCTCTCAAAAACTCGAACACCCAATTGGATTCAAACGGATTTTTGTAAAGGAAGAAACGGGATTTGATCTTTGGTGTAGTTGACAAGTTTGTTCTCCTCGTTCTTAGCTACACGGTGATACTAGTGGTAAGCTCTAACTCCGAATTTCATTTTCGTGTTCATCATTCAAATTTGAGGCTTTTGGCTTGTATGTTCATAGATGGAACCCATTTAGTTGTTAATTGGAGATTAACACCAAGATTCGGGTTTATAAGTGTTAAAGGCGGGTTTTGGGTTGGTTAATGATTTAACCATGTTTAAGACTTGTAAATGGTGTACAATCACTAGCATTAGTGATTATTGGTGTTTTGGAGACTTTTAGGGTTTTCATGGTTGACTAATTTTGACTAGAGTCAAAATTAGGGTTTGTTGATGATTATGACCCGAATGTCGATTCGATGAGGTTTGTAAACTTAAAATGGATTAAGTTGAAGTATAAAATCGAGTTAAACATGTTTTGGTGTCAAAACTTGTAAATAGTGAGATTTTGACCTTATGGGTCAAAATTAGGGTTTATGGGCAATTTTGAGAACGATAAGTGTTTAACACTTGTGATTGGGTTTAATTAGCATATTAGGACCATTCTCACTTGTGCTAATGATTATTGGTTAGTTTGGGCACGGTTTGTGATTGAAAGTGCAATTGGGTCGAAATTGCACTAAGTGTAAATTGGGTTGGTTTGTAAATCCACCCTAATTGTGTTATTGTATTTGTGATAATGGAATAGGTTCATTTCATCTGCGAGTTGCGGATTGTTGGAAGCATTCATCAAGGCGACAAGGTGAGTGTTAATATCCTATATGCATATGTATGTGTAGGATGGGTGCGGGTCGGGTGAAGTGGTTCTCAGTTATAGAACTCACTTCACATATAGGTGGATTTGATGGACTTGTGTATAGGTCCAATTGGCACGGTTGTGCAGTTTGGTTGACCACTTTGGCGAGGTGCACACTTTGTGTGTACTTTATCACATGGGCGTGTGATGTGGACTTATATAACCCCAATGAAGAAGGGCTAATATAGTGAGTGGAATAATTATATGCGTAGGTATATAATGTATTTATTTGTTGTAGCGTGAGATGTGAAGTGTCGATGTGCTAAGACACCACATTTCACGTGACGAGTGAAGTGTCGATGTGCTAAGACACCACTCAAAGTAATGTGACGGGTGAAGTGTCGATGTGTTAAGACGCCACCCGGGGTGAAGTGTCGATGTGTTAAGACACCACCCGGAGTGAAGTATCGATGTGCTAAGATGCCACTCCAAGAGAATAACGGGTGAAGTGCCGATGTGTTAAGGCGCCACTCGAGGTGAAGTATCGACGTGTTAAGATGCCACTTCAAGTAAAATGAAGAGTGAAGTATCGAAGTGTTAAGACACCACTCGGGGTGAAGTGTCGACGTGTTAAGACGCCACCCGAGGTGAAGTATCGAAGTGTTAAGATGCCACCCGTGGGGTTAGTGTACGAAGTGTTAAGTGCACTAATGGTTGTTATGAACATCGATGACTTGTTTCGCGAAGTCATTCCCTTGCGAAGATTTGGTTAACCATGATTATTGTGTTGTAAGCGTAACGAATTATGTTATTCGAGATATATATATATACATATATTGTATACATATAATGTTGTATTGTCGGGATGTAGCTAACCCTCCGGGTGTAGCTTATTGGCATTGTTCACATCGTTGTTGGTGAACTTATATTTTGTTGATGTATCTTTAGCTCGTTGCTTAGTGATCTTACGGTATGCTTAGACTAGCTTGCCTTTATACTTGGATGCTCCGGTATGCGGTATTTGGTTTTGTGTGGCGTTTCCATTTTATGCATATATATGTATGTAGTATATTCTCACTCACTAAGCGTTAGCTTACCCTCTCGTTGTTGACTTTTTATAGGTTCGCATGTTTGGCGGCTCGGGTAAGCTTGGGGATTTGAGATCTTGGCTAGGTTGCTTAGAAGATCTTGCTTTTGTACTCGATTAGGATTTGGGTAGCGCAGTCCCAAATCACCATGCTCGGTTTTGTGTAAACGTAACTTGTCGGGTCATAATGATTATAACCGGTTTATGATTTAACTACGTATTATTGTATTGAGAAGTTTAAATTATTAATGTATGCTTTAAGTTCGTTGAACTTACTTTGGTAACAAATATGTTTTAGTAAATGTGTAATGGGACCTAAAGTATTATTTAACGTATATTAAAAGGATAAACTTTTATGGGCCGGTTTAATACGGGTTGGGTTGTTTCAAGTGGTATCAGAGCATGGTCTAAGGAATTTAGGCAACTTGAGATAGGTGCCTAGACTTAGACTTTTGTGTGTGCTTAATTGCTGCGGGACTTGTAGGTAAACGGGTCGGATAGGGACTTGGTTAGTGCCTTAGCGTGTAGGTGAACTAACTAGGATTGTGGTTTGTGTTGTGATGTTATATTCTTGCGTATGTTTATATCGTGTAGAATTTTTGTTGGTGTTGGTTAAATCATCGAGCGAGGCGGTCGTTGTACTAACGAGTGGATACGGCGTGTGTGCGTAATAAGGACTTGCAAACCTTATTACGGGTGCAAATTGTGTCTAACAGGTGATGTACGACGAGTGTTTAGCAAGATGGGGCGGTGTTGTGTGTGTTATTTTATACGTTCGTGGACTAATCGTTTTGCATTCTTTAGAATGACGATGCGAAACGAGATTGAGACGAATGACGATGAGTTTAACGCTAGAGTTGTGGCCGCCATTGCGGAGCAAATGGGTACGTTTTGAGAAGAAATGGATAGGAAGTATTCCGAATTTCAAAGTAGGGGTGAAATGGAGCGTTGTCATAAGAGCTTCATGAGGACTAAACCCCCGACATATGACGGGAAACCGGATCCTTTGGTAAGCACAACATGGATCTCAGATGTCGAAGGGTGTTTTCGCACTATTGAATGCCCTCCCGAGAAAAAGATGAGACTCGCTACTAGTTTGTTGCGGGGTAGGGCGAAGGACTGGTTGGATGGTAAGATTTACCTTGTCGGTGGTGAACCGTTTATGGCGTTATCATGGGACGAGTTTAAGAAGGAATTCTTCGAGGAGTTCCGAACTTCAGCCAATTTGTCGAAAATGTGTAATGAGTTGCGAAAATTGCAACAGGGTTCTATGGATTTGAATACTCTCAAGACGACCTTTATGGCGAAGGCTCGTTTTTGCCCGGAGTATTTGGGGAATGATCGTTTGTTGATGGGGGATTTTTATCGGACCTTGAATGACGACTTGAAGAGTAAAATTAGCAGGGGTCAACTGAAATCGTTTGCGGAATTATTTGACTTGGCTAGAGGTTTCGAGTCGTATTCACGATCAAAGAGGTGTGAACCTTCAAGTGAGAGAAGAGCTATTTCGTATGTGCTCCAAGTAAGAGGACTAAGGGTCCGAGCGTGAGCACGGGTGGTACGCGGACGAGTGTATTGGATTCTAGGGCGCCTAGATGTTACAATTGTGGCGTGAGGGGTCACAAGTCTTGGGAATGTTCGGTACCAAAGAGTGATGGCATGGTGTGCTTCAATTGCCAAGAAGAAGGACATCGTAAGTCGGAATGTCCCAAGTTAGCGGGGACGGGTGCGGCAACGAGACGTTAAGGTACGTTTGGTTTTAATAAATATGTCCTTTGATTATTTATTAAGTGACGTTGAATTTGAGTTTGTAAAATGCCTTGTGTTGTGCATATTGTTGTTATGGGTGACGTTCCTAATGGAAGTACCATATGGTGATGTTTTGATTAATGGGCGAAGGGCGTAAGACTTGGTGCAACCAAGCATTCCTTAGTATTTGGTAATGTTTCTACCAAGCCATGGAAATGGGTTTTGGTGTTCGGTCATTAAGCGCGTGTTCGCTTTCGTGTTGAAGTTGATGAACCATGAGGTTCGTCAGGTGGATTGAAACTCTTGAAATCAAGTGTTGATCTCGATGCATGTTGGTAAAGGAGTCTACATGACGCGACATTAGGTGCCCTTTTATACCTACTAGCGTGGTGTTCGACTCCGATTGTGTTGCGGTTACACTGTACTTAGGGTACCGAAGTGAAACCCTTAGGTTCATGAGTGATCGGGTGAAATTCAACAAACTAAAGCAATTGGATGATTGCGAGTTAATAGTTCGTGTAATTTGTGGTACACTTTTCGTTCGAAGTGTTTAAGGATAGGTTAGGATCCTTGGTATGCTCAAAGTTGGAGCAAGACATGGTGATGGGCCGTGTGAACCCAATTATTGGTAAAGTCTACCTTTGGTAGCATTGTACAGGTGTACGAGATGCAGTTATGGAACGTAATTCCAAGTGGGGGAGTTACACTCCCGCACGAGGAGGTTTTAGTGTGAGATTTCGGACAATGCTTATGGTAGATCCGAAATTTGTGTCGGGACCTAGATTTGGTCGATTTGTGGTAGAGTACAATTTCGGTTAAATTGTACCTATGATTTTGGATTTGAATTATCACCAAGGTGGTAATGTGGTAAATCTCGTTGAGAGATAATGGACGGGTATGGCGAGCAAGGTGGAATCCCTCGGTTAAGGGATGTGCGTGGTGGATTCTCTTATAGAGAATTATTGTTTTGTGCCTATGTTGGATATAGGTGGTTCTTGCTCGATTGTGTGGATGGTTAGTGGTATACGTTAGGATTCACTACGGCGTAGCAGAGCGCGATGTTACGCTACTTGTCGTTCGAGGCCAAAAGGGCGTTGATTGATGAAGCATGACTTTCGGGGTCCGCTGACTTCATCATGGTATTGGTGATTGATGAAGCATGACCTTCAGGGCCCGCTGACTTCATCATGGGATCTTTGATTGGTGGAGCATGACCTTCGGGGTCCGCTGACTTCATCATGAGATCGTTGATTGGTGAAGCATGACCTTCGGGGTCCGCTGACTTCATCATGGGTGTAGTGTTATATCGGTGAAGCATGATCGTTGACGGGGTCCGCTGACTTCATCCGGTGTTGAGGGATCTATCGGTTGTTTTATACACCGATGGTGGGGTCGTAAGGACCGTGTGGTGTGATCTATCGGTTGTTTTATACACCGATGGTGGGATAGTGAGGACCATGTTGTGTGATTAGTGATACGATAGCCGTGTTTCGCTCACATGTTGTTACGGGTGTGACAATAGTCGATTTTGTACACCTTGGGATTTGCGTTGCCATAGTCGTTTTGGGCACTGTCGGTTTTAGCCGTTTCCTATGATGTTATGATAGTGGCGTATTGGTTGTATTGCGCACTACAAGGGATGTTTGGTGGTAAGTGTTTTCCGTAAGGATTCACTTTCATTCGGTCTTCATCGGCTTGATGGTTGACTTCATCTTTGTTTGCGGTTGTTACTAGCAATGTACTTGTTATGGTACGCTAGGAGTTGATATCACGGTACGAGATTGGTTGGGTTTTTCCAGATATGAGGGTTTGAGCGAGTTTAGTGCACGGATTGGTGGATTTGATATTTTGCGAGTGACGATTTTAGCCGTTAAGGCGATTCACTAGGAAGAGTTGTCAAGGAAAGTTCGGATTGGGACGTATGATTGAGGATTGTTGAGTAGGTCTGGATTAGTTAAGTAGAGAAGATCACGAGGACGTGATCGAATCTAAGTGGGGGAGAGTTGTAACACTCCGTTTTTCTCCGTACATGATATATAGGTGTATTGTGTAGGTACGACTAGAGTTTGAAGGATTTGAGACGTGTTCGGGTGTTGAAGTCTTGTACGCAGGAGAAGGGATCAGGTCGAGTTTTGGGTCGCGGCGCGATAAACGAGGCCACGGCGGGCATTCTATTGAAATTTAGCTCAGAAGTTAGTTATAAAATGATCCCAGACTTAGTCAAATGTCGCGGCGCGACGAATTAGGCCGCGGCGCGGCATACAGTGCGAACTGGCACCGGATTCTTGTAATTTTAAATGAAGTTCAAGGGCAATTTGGTCATTTCACATTTGAGCCAGATTTGAGGCTTTAACCTCATCCACTCATTCATTTTCTTTATTTCATTTTCCTTTTCTTTCCATTTTTCTCTCAAAAACTCAAACACCCAATTGGATTCAAACGGATTTTTGGAAAGGAAGAAACGGGATTTGATCTTTGGCGTAGTTGACAAGTTTGTTCTCCTCGTTCTTAGCTACACGGTGATACTAGTGGTAAGCTCTAACTCCGAATTTCATTTTCATGTTCATCATTCAAATTTGAGGCTTTTGGCTTGTATGTTCATAGATGGAACCCATTTAGTTGTTAATTGGAGATTAACACCAAGATTCGAGTTTATAAGTGTTAAAGGCAGGTTTTGGGTTGGTTAATGATTTAACCATGTTTAAGACTTGTAAATGGTGTACAATCATTAGTATTAGTAATTATTGGTGTTTTGGAGATTTTTAGGGTTTTCGTGGTTGACTAATTTTGACTAGAGTCAAAATTAGGGTTTGTTGATGATTATGACCCGAATGTCGATTCGATGAGGTTTGTAAACTTAAAATGGATTAAGTTGAAGTATAAAACCGAGTTAAACATGTTTTGGTGTCAAAACTTGTAAATGGTGAGATTTTGACCTTATGGGTCAAAATTAGGGTTTATGGAAGATTTTGAGAACGATAAGTGTTTAACACTTGTGATTGGGTTTAATTGGCATATTAGGACCATTCTCACTTGTGCTAATGATTATTGGTTAGTTTGGGCACGGTTTGTGCTTGGAAGTGCAATTGGGTCGAAATTGCACTAAGTGTAAATTGGGTTGGTTTGTAAATCCACCCTAATTGTGTTATTGTATTTGTGATAATGGAATAGGTACATTCCATCGGCGAGTTGCGGATTGTTAGAAGCATTCATCAAGGCGACAAGGTGAGTGTTAATATCCTATATGCATATGTATTTATAGGATGGGTGCGGGTCGGGTGAAGTGGTTCTCGGTTATAGAGCTCACTTCACATATAGGTGGATTTGATGTACTTGTGTATAGGTCCAATTGGCACGGTTGTGCAGTTTGGTTGACCACTTTGGCGAGGTGCACACTTTGTGTGTACTTTATCACATGGGCGTGTGATGTGGACTTATATAACCCCAATGACGAAGGGTTAATATAGTGAGTGGAATAATTATATGCGTAGGTATATAATGTATTTATTTGTTGTAGCGTGAGATGTGAAGTGTCGATGTGCTAAGACACCACATTTCACGTGACGAGTGAAGTGTCGATGTGCTAAGACACCACTCAAAGTAATGTGACGGGTGAAGTGTCGATGTGTTAAGACGCCACCCGGGGTGAAGTGTCGATGTGTCAAGACACCACCCGGAGTGAAGTATCGATGTGCTAAGATGCCACTCCAAGAGAATAACGGGTGAAGTGCCGATGTGTTAAGGTGCCACTCGAGGTGAAGTATCGACGTGTTAAGATGCCACTTCAAGTAAAATGAAGAGTGAAGTGTCGAAGTGTTAAGACACCACTCGGGGTGAAGTGTCGACGTGTTAAGACGCCACCCGGGGTGAAGTATCGAAGTGTTAAGATGCCTCCCGTGGGGTTAGTGTACGAAGTGTTAAGTGCACTAATGGTTGTTATGAACATCGATGACTTGTTTCGCGAAGTCATTCCCTTGCGAACATTTGGTTAACCATGATTATTGTGTTGTAAGCGTAAGCAAATTATGTTATTCGAGATATATATATATATATATATATATATATATATATATATATATATATATATATATATATATATATATATATACATATATTGTATACATATAACGTTGTATTGTCGTGATGTAGCTAACCCTCCGGGTGTAGCTTATTGGCATTGTTCACATCGTTGTTGGTGAAGTTATATTTTGTTGATGTATCTTTAGCTCGTTGCTTAGCGATCTTACGGTATGCTTAGACTAGCTTGCCTTTATGCTTGGATGCTCCGGTATGCGGTATTTGGTTTTGTGTGGCGTGTCCATTTTATGCATATATATGTATGTAGTATATTCTCACTCACTAAGCGTTAGCTTACCCTCTCGTTGTTGACTTTTTATAGGTTCACATGCTTGGCGGCTCGGGTAAGCTTGGGGATTAGATATCTTGGCTAGGTTGCTTAGAAGATCTTGCTTTTGTACTCGATTAGGATTTGGGTAGCGCAGTTCCAAATCACCATGCTCAGTTTTGTGTAAAAGTAACTAGTCGGGTCATAATGATTATAACCGGTTTATGATTTAACTACGTATTATTGTATTGAGAAGTTTAAATTATTAATGTATGCTTTAAGTTCGTTGAACTTACTTTGGTAACAAATATGTTTTGGTAAATGTGTAATGGGACCTAAAGTATTATTTAACGTATATTAAAAGGAAAAAAATTTATGGGCCGGTTTAATACGGGTTGGGTTGTTTCAATATGGTGCAAAACGTACCAGCTTCAACAACATCACCGGCACCAACAGTACCACCAACAACCCAAGTTTCAACATCACATGCTTTAACATCTCATTCTGTACCTCGAGTATAATCATCGTTCTACATGACGTTATACATCATTTATCTTCGTTCGACATTATGTAATCTTTAATGTTTTAGAGATTATGTATTCTAGTTCTAACTGTAAATCAAATGAGATTAATATCATATTGACTCATTAAATCCATGATTACATCTGAAGAAAATATATATGAATATACATTTTCATAAAGACTGTAATTAAAAATTCTTTTGTACAAACTGTTAATGGTGAAAATATTTTAACATGTAGGTAATTACCGAGGAATATTTAGATTTCACATTAATAAGTTACATTGTACATTCTTCGAATCTGATTCAACAGTCATTTAATATCCTACTTACATTCACAGATATACATATCCATTCACCGCAGAATAACCATTTTCATTCAATTTCATAATTGGATTTTGACTTATCAGAATCCAACAAGTGGCATAATGAAGAAAACATTGGACAAAATAAAATTTGTTAGAAACAAATAAATTAACTATGAGAAAAATTTTGTTAAGAATCCACGCTAACTTATCCTAGCTAACTGTTCCTAGCTAACTGATTACATTATATTTATCGCAATTTATTTATCGCAATTTTATTTATCGTCATTTAATTTCTGTTATTTATTTTACTCACTTTAAATATCGGGACACGTATACAAGGTTTTGACATATCATATCGATGCATCTATATATATTATTTGGAATAACCATAGACACTCTATATGCAGTAATGCTTGAGTTAGCTATACAGGGTTGAGGTTGATTCTATAATAATATATATACTTTGAGTTGTGATCGAGTCTGAGACATGTATATAACGGGTCACGACACGTATTAATTAATTCGAATATTATGTATTAAACTATATATGAATTGTTGAACTACTCATTATGGACTCCTAACTGTGGACTACCAACATTAGACAATTAAAATGAATTAAAATATTGATTATAACATATGAAACTAAACATTTCTTCAAGTTTGCCACTTGATTTCATCTTAAACCTCATTTGTATCTTGACGATTACAATATGCGTTCAAACCTTTCATGATTCTTGAAAACATCTCAATCGAAAGGATGAATCAACTGCACTTCATCTACGGAAGAAAAGATTGATGCATAAAGTTATGCACCTGAAAACACTCGGAACCTGAGTAAACGTTTAACACGTATCTGTGCTAATTCCTTTAGTGTTTTTATTACCCAAAATAACTTGGTAATTCCTTTCAAAGTAGCAAATTTTGTCACAGCTCCAGGAAGTCAACTTCGACTTTCATTCGAATTAGTCTTATTATAACCTTGATGTATACGATTGCCCTTTCGGCATTATTACCGGGGAACCTTTTATATTCCACCATATTACTATCAGCGTTTAATCATCTAAAAACACAATTCTCCTGAAACCACCTCGGATTGATAACCGATGGTTCAGATACCGTAGCATTAAATGCAGAGGAAGCAGGAAAATTGTAGATGATCTAAACGGCCAAAAGTTTGATGATAAAGAAGGGAGTATTAGGAACGCTTGATAGAAAATTTGGAGCTGAAAAACAGATTGAGCAAACCATGAAGGAGACCAAGGCCAAATACAAGGACCATACCATATATTCAAAGAATCCAGGTAATTCTTGAAGCGACCCGTCCTAATCTATCCGGACGAAGTCCATATCGATTATAAACGATTCACAATAGTTGATTACATCGCGAGGTATTTGACCTCTATATGATACATTTTACAAACATTGCATTCGTTTTTAAAAGACAAACTTTCTTTTCCTCGAAAGTTGACATTATGCATACCATTTCATAATACATCCAACTATATTTGACTTAATAATAATCTTGAAGAACTCAACGACTCGAATGCAACGTCTTTTGAAATATGTCATGAATGATTCCAAGTAATATCTCTAAGATGAGCAAATGCACAGCGAAAGATTTCTTTCATACCTGAGAATGAACATGCTTTAAAGTGTCAACCAAAAGGTTGGTGAGTTCATTAGTTTATCATAAACAATCTTTTCATTATTTTAATAGACCACAAGATTTCATATTTCCAATTCTCATAAATAAACGTCCCATGCATAGAGACAAAATTATCATTCATATGGATTGAACACCTGGTAACCGACATTCACAATATGAATATCCCCATCATTCCGGGATCCTCCTTCGGACATGATATAAATTTCGAAGTACTAAAGCATCCGGTACTTTGGATGGGGCTTGTTGGGCCCGATAGATCTATCTTTAGAGTTTGCGTCAATTAGGGTGTCTGTTCCCTAATTCTTAGATTACCAGACTTAATAAAAAGGGACATATTCGATTTCGATAATTCAACCATATAATGTAGTTTCGATTACTTGTGTCTATTTCGTAAAACATTTATAAAAATTGCACATGTATTCTCAGCCCAAAAATATAAAGGGTAAAAAGGCAAATGAAACTCACGCATATAAATATTGTAAAACAGTTAATAAAGCATTTGCATGTATTCTCAGCCCAAAAATGTAAAGAGTAAAAAGGGCAAATGAAACTCACAGTACTGTATTTTGTAGTAAAAATACATATGACGACATTGAACAATGCAGGGTAGGCCTTGGATTCACGAACCTATATCATTTATATATATATATATATATATATATTAACACACATAATTGAAATCTTACAAATTTATATTTATATATGAATTTATTAGTTATATCATTTTTATAATAATAACCTATATGTTTTCATATATTCATTTTATATATTTAAAATAAAAAAATATAAATTTTGTTATGTTATGTGTAACAATATATATATATATATATATATATATATATATATATATATATATATATATATATATATATATATATATATATATATATATATATATATTACAATAATACTAAAATAATATTAGTAATGATAAAAATAATAATAATAATAATAATAATAATAATAATAATAATAATAATAATAATGATAATAGAGTAAAAATTGATACTTTTAGTATTAATGATAAAGATGGTAACTTTAGTAAGAAATGATACTTTTAATAAAAATGTTAATTTTAATAATAATGACAACTAATAATAATAACTATAAAAAATAATAATTTTACTAATAATAATAATGATACTTTTAATAACACTAGAAATTTTATGAATAGATAAGTTTAATAATAATGATACTACTAATAATTTTACTAATATCAATAATCATAATCATATTACTAATAACACTTACTCTAATACTAGTTATAATAATGATAATGATAATAATAATGACAATAATAATACGAAATAATAATACTTGATACTAATAATAATCATCATAACATTCTTAATAATTAACAACAATAATAATAATATAAAAATAATAATAATCATAATAATAAGATAACAAAAAAAAATTTACTACCTCACATAAAATAGGCTTCAAAAAGAATAGAATGGTGTTGCCCAGACTCGAACCCTCGACTGTAGTGACCCGAACTTTTCCATGTTTATATATATTAATTGAGATTGATATTTACATGATTAAATGTTTCCAACATGTTAAGCAATCAAACTTGTTAAGACTTGATTAATTGAAATATGTTTCATATAGACAATTGACCACCCAAGTTGACCGGTGATTCACGAACGTTAAAACTTGTAAAAAACTATATGATGACATATATATGGATATATATATAGTTAACATGATACTATGATAAGTAAACATATCATTAAGTATATTAACAATGAACTACATATGTAAAAACAAGACTACTAACTTAATGATTTTTAAACGAGACATATATGTAACGATTATCGTTGTAAAGACATTTAATGTATATATATCATATTAAGAGATATTCATACA
This sequence comes from Rutidosis leptorrhynchoides, assembly GCF_046630445.1. Taxonomy (NCBI): domain Eukaryota; kingdom Viridiplantae; phylum Streptophyta; class Magnoliopsida; order Asterales; family Asteraceae; genus Rutidosis; species Rutidosis leptorrhynchoides. The sequence continues at coordinate 358,506,859 of NC_092341.1, read as the reverse complement.
TGATAATATCATGATAATATAATAATTTAAAATCTCATTTGATATTATAAACATTGGGTTAACAACATTTAACAAGATCGTTAACCTAAAAGTTTCAAAACAACACTTACATGTAACGACTAACGATGACTTAACGACTCAGTTAAAATGTATATACATGTAGTGTTTTAATATGTATTTATACACTTTTTAAAGACTTCAATACACTTATCAAAATACTTCTACTTAACAAAAATGCTTACAATTACATCCTCGTTCAGTTTCATCAACAATTCTACTCGTATGCACCCGTATTCGTACTCGTACAATACACAGCTTTTAGATGTATGTACTATTGGTATATACACTCCAATGATCAGCTCTTAGCAGCCCATGTGAGTCACCTAACACATGTGGGAACCATCATTTGGCAACTAGCATGAAATATCTCATAAAATTACAAAAATATGAGTAATCATTCATGACTTATTTACATGAAAACAAAATAACATATCCTTTATATCTAATCCATACACCAACGACCAAAAACACCTACAAACACTTTCATTCTTCAATTTTCTTCATCTAATTTATCTCTCTCAAGTTCTATCTTCAAGTTCTAAGTGTTCTTCATAAATTCCAAAAGTTCTAGTTTCATAAAATCAAGAATACTTTCAAGTTTGCTAACTCACTTCCAATCTTGTAAGGTGATCATCCAACCTCAAGAAATCTTTGTTTCTTACAGTAGGTTATCATTCTAATACAAGGTAATAATCATATTCAAACTTTGGTTCAATTTATATAACTATAACAATCTTATTTTAAGTGATGATCTTACTTGAACTTGTTTTCGTGTCATGATTCTGCTTCAAGAACTTCGAGCCATCCAAGGATCCATTGAAGCTAGATCCATTTTTCTCTTTTCCAGTAGGTTTATCCAAGGAACTTAAGGTAGTAATGATGTTCATAACATCATTCGATTCATACATATAAAGCTATCTTATTCGAAGGTTTAAACTTGTAATCACTAGAACATAGTTTAGTTAATTCTAAACTTGTTCGCAAACAAAAGTTAATCCTTCTAACTTGACTTTTAAAATCAACTAAACACATGTTCTATATCTATATGATATGCTAACTTAATGATTTAAAACCTGGAAACACGAAAAACACCGTAAAACCGGATTTACGCCGTCGTAGTAACACCGCGGGCTGTTTTGGGTTAGTTAATTAAAAACTATGATAAACTTTGATTTAAAAGTTGTTATTCTGAGAAAATTATTTTTATTATGAACATGAAACTATATCCAAAAATTATGGTTAAACTCAAAGTGGAAGTATGTTTTCTAAAATGGTCATCTAGACGTCGTTCTTTCGACTGAAATGACTACCTTTACAAAAACGACTTGTAACTTATTTTTCCGACTATAAACCTATACTTTTTCTGTTTAGATTCATAAAATAGAGTTCAATATGAAACCATAGCAATTTGATTCACTCAAAACGGATTTAAAATGAAGAAGTTATGGGTAAAACAAGATTGGATAATTTTTCTCATTTTAGCTACGTGAAAATTGGTAACAAATCTATTCCAACCATAACTTAATCAACTTGTATTGTATATTATGTAATCTTGAGATACCATAGACACGTATACAATGTTTCGACCTATCATGTCGACACATCTATATATATTTCGGAACAACCATAGACACTCTATATGTGAATGTTGGAGTTAGCTATACAGGGTTGAGGTTGATTCCAAAATATATATAGTTTGAGTTGTGATCAATACTGAGATACGTATACACTGGGTCGTGGATTGATTCAAGATAATATTTATCGATTTATTTCTGTACATCTAACTGTGGACAACTAGTTATAGGTTACTAACGAGGACAGCTGACTTAATAAACTTAAAACATCAAAATATATTAAAAGTGTTGTAAATATATTTTGAACATACTTTAATATATATGTATATGTATATATTGTTATAGGTTCGTGAATCAACAGTGGCCAAGTCTTACTTCCCGACGAAGTAAAAATCTGTGAAAGTGAGTTATAGTCCCACTTTTAAAATATAATATTTTTGGGATGAGAATACACGCAGGTTTTATAAATGATTTACAAAATAGACACAAGTACGTGAAACTACATTCTATGGTTGAATTATCGAAATCGAATATGCCCCTTTTTATTAAGTCTGGTAATCTAAGAATTAGGGAACAGACACCCTAATTGACGCGAATCCTAAAGATAGATCTATTGGGCCTAACAAACCTCATCCAAAGTACCGGATGCTTTAGTACTTCGAAATTTATATCATATCCGAAGGGTGTCCCGGAATGATGGGGATATTCTTATATATGCATCTTGTTATTGTCGGTTACCAGGTGTTCACCATATGAATGATTTTTATCTCTATGTATGGGATGTGTATTGAAATATGAAATCTTGTGGTCTATTATTATGATTTGATATATATAGGTTAAACCTATAACTCACCAACATTTTTGTTGACGTTTTAAGCATGTTTATTCTCAGGTGATTATTAAGAGCTTCCGCTGTCGCATACTTAAATAAGGACGAGATTTGGAGTCCATGCTTGTATGATATTGTGTAAAAACTGCATTCAAGAAACTTATTTTGTTGTAACATATTTGTATTGTAAACCATTATGTAATGGTCGTGTGTAAACAGGATATTTTAGATTATCATTATTTGATAATCTACGTAAAGCTTTTTAAAACCTTTATCTATGAAATAAAGGTTATGGTTTGTTTTAAAAATGAATGCAGTCTTTGAAAAACGTCTCATATAGAGGTCAAAACCTCGCAACGAAATCAATTAATATGGAACGTTTTTAATCAATAAGAACGGGACATTTCAGTTGGTATCCGAGCGTTGGTCTTAGAGAACCAGAAAATTTGCATTAGTGTGTCTTATCGAGTTTGTTAGGATGCATTAGTGAGTCTGGACTTCGACCGTGTTTTCTTTAAAAATGATTGCTTAACATTTTTGTTGGAAACTATATATTTTTAACATATGAATATTATGTGATATATTAATCTCTTAACGTGTTTGATATTATGTGATAGATGTCTACCTCTAGAACAAGTCCCATTGACTCACCTAATATTAATGAAGAGTCAAATGTAAATTGGAATGATTTGTGGACTGATTCACAAGTTCCCGAAGAGGAACCGGAAGAAGAGTCGGAACCGGAAGAAGAATCGGAACAAGAAGAAGAATCGGAACCGGATGAAGAAATAGAACCGGTGGGGGAAATATTAAAACGGTTAAGTAAAAGAAAATCCTCAACCAACCGACCAAAGTTAATTATGGTCAATGGTGTTTCCGCCAAGGAAGCAAAATATTGGGAGGATTACCAATTCTCCGATGAATCGGATTCCGACGAGAATTCTGATGATGTTATAGAAATTACCCCAACTGAATTTAAAAAGGCAAAAGAAAATAATAAGGGAAAGGGCATAAAAATAGAGAAATCTAATTCCAACCCCGATGAACTTTATATGTATCGTCAACCCCCGAAGTCCTTAAGTTGTAACAATGACCCGGGAACCTCTAAACCACCAGGTTTTTCTAAACCAATGTGGATAACGACGGCTCGTATTAGGGGAACATCATATATCCCTAGAAACTTGGCAAAACGAACCAAAACCGAAGAAGAAGAAACGAGCGAGTCGGAATAAGATAGTTGTATTCGTGTGGTGTAATATATGGAATATAGTGTTCTTATGCTTTATGATATATGTAAAAATTGCTTGTATTAATAAGTATTTTTTTATGAATCTAACTCTTGTCTATTTTACAGTTTAAAAACACAAAATGGATAGACAACCCAATATTTTAAGAGACCTACCCGGAGACATGATTGATGAAATCTTGTCTAGAGTCGGCCAGAATTCTTCGGCACAACTATTTAAGGCGAGATCAGTTTGTAAGACATTCGAAGAACGTTCCAAGAATGTCTTGGTTTATAAGAGACTTTCGTTTGAAAGATGGGGGATATCACATTGGGAAACCCATAAGTTACGATGTGTTTACTTTGACGCATATATTGCGGGGAACCCAAATGCTATTTTACGCAACGGGTTAAGAAATTATTTTGACTCAATATATCCGAATATTGGACTTCGTGATTTAGAAAAAGCGGCTAACATGCAACATAAAGAAGCATGTTATGCTTACGGATTAGTAATGTTCTCTTCTCACCAAAGTGAGAACAAGAACATCGGGCTACAACTATTAAACAAAACGTTTCCACAAGTGACGGAGTCGGTAATTGGGGTAAGAAATGAGGTTTTTAGATTATTACGGGACTGTTGGACATTACGTAACCCTCGTCCCTTTGATGACGTTACAACACGCTGTCTTATCAACGGCCATAACGGTTATGTTGCACAAGACCAAGGATGGGAAGTAGTCCTAGTAAAACCAGAATGCATGACTTGTTTCTGGACGTATGAATTACGTGTCTTTATTGCCTTTGCTGAACGACTTGTGTACTAGCTAGAATTGTCTTCACAACTATCTTGTATCAAAGTTATTGTGTGCTATTTTTCATGCTTTATGTAAAATAAGCGGTATTGTAAGTTTGTAAAATATTGTATAAAAGTTTGAACGCGAAATATTATTATAATCAGTTTTTCATATAGAATTGTAGTAGTTGAATTGTATATTAGCTACTAAGTATGAACTTAACGGGTAGGTACTACCCGAATTTAAACTTATAAAACGCTAATATGAAGAAAAAGCTTTTATAAATGAGTTCATATTATGCTACGAAATACTATTAACTACTCTTAATATTCTGTATGATTAACTTGTTCCATTTAACTATTTTGAAGGAAATGGCACCGACTACTCGACACACCGTGAATATGAATGAAGAGGAATTCCGTACTTTTCTTGCTTCAAACATAGCCGCAGTACAGGCTGCGCTACATACCAACAATAACCTTGGATCTAGCAGTACAGGAAATCGTGTAGGATGCACCTACAAAGAATTCACTGCCTGCAAACCTTTGGAATTTGATGGAACCGAAGGACCGATCGGATTGAAACGGTGGACCGAGAAGGTTGAATCGGTGTTTGCCATAAGTAAGTGTACTGAAGAGGACAAAGTGAAGTACGCTACGCATACCTTCACAGGTTCTGCGTTAACATGGTGGAATACCTATCTAGAGCAAGTGGGACAAGATGATGCGTACGCACTACCGTGGTCAGCATTCAAGCACTTGATGAACGAGAAGTACCGTCCCAGAACCGAGGTCAATAAGCTCAAGACAGAACTTAGAGGGTTACGAACCCAAGGATTTGATATTACCACGTACGAAAGACGATTCACAGAATTGTGCCTATTGTGTCCGGGAGCATTCGAAGATGAGGAAGAGAAGATCGACGCGTTTGTGAAAGGATTACCGGAAAGAATCCAAGAAGATATAAGTTCACACGAGCCCGCCTCCATACAACAGGCATGTAGAATGGCTCACAAACTAGTGAACCAGATTGAAGAAAGAATTAAAGAACAGACTGCTGAAGAGGCCAATGTGAAGCAAGTCAAAAGAAAGTGGGAGGAAAACGGTGATAAGAATCACCAATACAACAACAACAGCAATTACAACAATAATCGCAACAATTATCCCAACAATCGCAACATCAATCGCAACTACAACAAACGGCCCAACAACAACAACAACAACAACAACAACAGCAACTACAACAATCATCCCAACAACAATAATAACCGCAACAACAACAACAATCAGAAGCAGCTATGCCAAAGGTGTGAAAAGAATCACTCGGGGTTCTGCACCAAATTTTGCAACAAGTGTAAAAGAAATGGTCATAGCGCGGCGAAGTGTGAGGTCTACGGACCAGGGGTTAATAGAACGAAAGGAACAAATGGTGTCGGAACGAGTAATGGCGGAGCAAGTAGTGTCGGAGCAAGTTATGCCTATGTAGTTTGTTATAAATGTGGAAAACCAGGCCACATTATTAGAAATTGCCCGAACCAGGAGAACACGAATGGACAAGGCCGTGGAAGAGTTTTCAATATTAATGCGGTAGAGGCACAGGAAGACCCGGAGCTTGTTACGGGTACGTTTCTTATTGACAATAAATCTGCTTACGTTTTATTTGATTCGGGTGCGGATAGAAGCTATATGAGTAGAGATTTTTGTGCTAAATTAAGTTGTCCATTGACGCCTTTGGATAGTAAATTTTTACTCGAATTAGCAAATGGTAAATTAATTTCAGCAGATAATATATGTCGGAATCGAGAAATTAAACTGGTTAGCGAAACATTTAAGATTGATTTGATACCAGTAGAGTTAGGGAGTTTTGATGTGATAATCGGTATGGACTGGTTGAAAGAAGTGAAAGCGGAGATCGTTTGTTACAAAAATGCAATTCGCATTATACGAGAAAAAGGAAAACCCTTAATGGTGTACGGAGAAAAGGGCAACACGAAGCTACATCTTATTAGTAATTTGAAGGCACAAAAACTAATAAGAAAAGGTTGCTATGCTGTTCTAGCACACGTCGAGAAAGTACAAACTGAAGAAAAGAGCATCAATGATGTTCCCATTGCAAAAGAATTTCCCGATGTATTTCCGAAAGAATTACCGGGATTACCCCCACATCGATCCGTTGAATTTCAAATAGATCTTGTACCAGGAGCTGCACCAATAGCTCGTGCTCCTTACAGACTCGCACCCAGCGAGATGAAAGAACTGCAAAGCCAATTACAAGAACTTTTAGAGCGTGGTTTCATTCGACCAAGCACATCACCGTGGGGAGCTCCTGTTTTGTTTGTCAAGAAGAAAGATGGTACATTCAGGTTGTGTATCGACTACCGAGAGTTGAACAAACTTACCATCAAGAACCGCTACCCACTACCGAGAATCGACGACTTATTTGATCAACTACAAGGCTCGTCTGTTTATTCAAAGATTGACTTACGTTCCGGGTATCATCAAATGCGGGTGAAAGAAGATGATATTCCAAAGACTGCTTTCAGAACACGTTACGGTCATTACGAGTTTATGGTCATGCCGTTTGGTTTAACTAATGCACCAGCTGTGTTCATGGACCTTATGAACCGAGTGTGTGGACCATACCTTGACAAGTTTGTCATTGTTTTCATTGATGACATACTTATTTACTCAAAGAATGACCAAGAACACGGTGAACATTTGAGAAAGGTGTTAGAAGTATTGAGGAAGGAAGAATTGTACGCTAAGTTTTCAAAGTGTGCATTTTGGTTGGAAGAAGTTCAATTCCTCGGTCACATAGTGAACAAAGAAGGTATTAAGGTGGATCCGGCAAAGATAGAAACTGTTGAAAAGTGGGAAACCCCGAAAACTCCGAAACACATACGCCAGTTTTTAGGACTAGCTGGTTACTACAGAAGGTTCATCCAAGACTTTTCCAGAATAGCAAAACCCTTGACTGCATTAACGCATAAAGGGAAGAAATTTGAATGGAATGATGAACAAGAGAAAGCGTTTCAGTTATTGAAGAAAAAGCTAACTACGGCACCTATATTGTCATTGCCTGAAGGGAATGATGATTTTGTGATTTATTGTGATGCATCAAAGCAAGGTCTCGGTTGTGTATTAATGCAACGAACGAAGGTGATTGCTTATGCGTCTAGACAATTGAAGATTCACGAACAAAATTATACGACGCATGATTTGGAATTAGGCGCGGTTGTTTTTGCATTAAAGACTTGGAGGCACTACTTATATGGGGTCAAAAGTATTATATATACCGACCACAAAAGTCTTCAACACATATTTAATCAGAAACAACTGAATATGAGGCAGCGTAGGTGGATTGAATTATTGAATGATTACGACTTTGAGATTCGTTACCACCCGGGGAAGGCAAATGTGGTAGCCGATGCCTTGAGTAGGAAGGACAGAGAACCCATTCGAGTAAAATCTATGAATATAATGATTCATAATAACCTTACTACTCAAATAAAGGAGGCGCAACAAGGAGTTTTAAAAGAGGGAAATTTAAAGGATGAAATACCCAAAGGATCGGAGAAGCATCTTAATATTCGGGAAGACGGAACCCGGTATAGGGCTGAAAGGATTTGGGTACCAAAATTTGGAGATATGAGAGAAATGGTACTTAGAGAAGCTCATAAAACCAGATACTCAATACATCCTGGAACGGGGAAGATGTACAAGGATCTCAAGAAACATTTTTGGTGGCCGGGTATGAAAGCCGATGTTGCTAAATATGTAGGAGAATGTTTGACGTGTTCTAAGGTCAAAGCTGAGCATCAGAAACCATCAGGTCTACTTCAACAACCCGAAATCCCGGAATGGAAATGGGAAAACATTACCATGGATTTCATCACTAAATTGCCAAGGACTGCAAGTGGTTTTGATACTATTTGGGTAATAGTTGATCGTCTCACCAAATCAGCACACTTCCTACCAATAAGAAAAGATGACAAGATGGAGAAGTTAGCACGACTGTATTTGAAGGAAGTCATCTCCAGACATGGAATACCAATCTCTATTATCTCTGATAGGGATGTCAGATTTATTTCAAGATTCTGGCAGACATTACAGCAAGCATTAGGAACTCGTCTAGACATGAGTACTGCCTATCATCCACAAACTGATGGGCAGAGCGAAAGGACGATACAAACGCTTGAAGACATGCTACGAGCATGTGTTATTGATTTCCGAAACAGTTGGGATCGACATCTACCGTTAGCAGAATTTTCCTACAACAACAGCTACCATTCAAGCATTGAGATGGCGCCGTTTGAAGCACTTTATGGTAGAAAGTGCAGGTCTCCGATTTGTTGGAGTGAAGTGGGGGATAGACAGATTACGGGTCCGGAGATTATACAAGAAACTACCGAGAAGATCATCCAAATTCAACAACGGTTGAAAACCGCCCAAAGTCGACAAAAGAGCTACGCTGACATTAAAAGAAAAGATATAGAATTTGAAATTGGAGAGATGGTCATGCTTAAAGTTGCACCTTGGAAAGGCCTTGTTCAATTTGGTAAACGAGGGAAATTAAATCCAAGGTATATTGGACCATTCAAGATTATTGATCGTGTCGGACCAGTAGCTTACCGACTTGAGTTACCTCAACAACTCGCGGCTGTACATAACACTTTCCACGTCTCGAATTTGAAGAAATGTTTTGCTAAAGAAGATCTCACTATTCCGTTAGATGAAATCCAAATCAACGAAAAACTTCAATTCATCGAAGAACCCGTCGAAATAATGGATCGTGAGGTTAAAAGACTTAAGCAAAACAAGATACCAATTGTTAAGGTTCGATGGAATGCTCGTAGAGGACCCGAGTTCACCTGGGAGCGTGAAGATCAGATGAAGAAGAAATACCCGCATCTATTTCCAGAAGATTCATCAACACCTTCAACAGCTTAAAATTTCGGGACGAAATTTATTTAACGGGTAGGTACTGTAGTGACCCGAACTTTTCCATGTTTATATATATTAATTGAGATTTATATTTACATGATTAAATGTTTCCAACATGTTAAGCAATCAAACTTGTTAAGACTTGATTAATTGAAATATGTTTCATATAGACAATTGACCACCCAAGTTGACCGGTGATTCACGAACGTTAAAACTTGTAAAAACTATATGATGACATATATATGGATATATATATAGTTAACATGATACTATGATAAGTAAACATATCATTAAGTATATTAACAATGAACTACATATGTAAAAACAAGACTACTAACTTAATGATTTTTAAACGAGACATATATGTAACGATTATCGTTGTAAAGACATTTAATGTATATATATCATATTAAGAGATATTCATACATGATAATATCATGATAATATAATAATTTAAAATCTCATTTGATATTATAAACATTGGGTTAACAACATTTAACAAGATCGTTAACCTAAAAGTTTCAAAACAACACTTACATGTAACGACTAACGATGACTTAACGACTCAGTTAAAATGTATATACATGTAGTGTTTTAATATGTATTTATACACTTTTGAAAGACTTCAATACACTTATCAAAATACTTCTACTTAACAAAAATGCTTACAATTACATCCTCGTTCAGTTTCATCAACAATTCTACTCGTATGCACCCGTATTCGTACTCGTACAATACACAGCTTTTAGATGTATGTACTATTGGTATATACACTCCAATGATCAGCTCTTAGCAGCCCATGTGAGTCACCTAACACATGTGGGAACCATCATTTGGCAACTAGCATGAAATATCTCATAAAATTACAAAAATATGAGTAATCATTCATGACTTATTTACATGAAAACAAAATAACATATCCTTTATATCTAATCCATACACCAACGACCAAAAACACCTACAAACACTTTCATTCTTCAATTTTCTTCATCTAATTGATCTCTCTCAAGTTCTATCTTCAAGTTCTAAGTGTTCTTCATAAATTCCAAAAGTTCTAGTTTCATAAAATCAAGAATACTTTCAAGTTTGCTAACTCACTTCCAATCTTGTAAGGTGATCATCCAACCTCAAGAAATCTTTGTTTCTTACAGTAGGTTATCATTCTAATACAAGGTAATAATCATATTCAAACTTTGGTTCAATTTCTATAACTATAACAATCTTATTTTAAGTGATGATCTTACTTGAACTTGTTTTCGTGTCATGATTCTGCTTCAAGAACTTCGAGCCATCCAAGGATCCATTGAAGCTAGATCCATTTTTCTCTTTTCCAGTAGGTTTATCCAAGGAACTTAAGGTAGTAATGATGTTCATAACATCATTCGATTCATACATATAAAGCTATCTTATTCGAAGGTTTAAACTTGTAATCACTAGAACATAGTTTAGTTAATTCTAAACTTGTTCGCAAACAAAAGTTAATCCTTCTAACTTGACTTTTAAAATCAACTAAACACATGTTCTATATCTATATGATATGCTAACTTAATGATTTAAAACCTGGAAACACGAAAAACACCGTAAAACCGGATTTACGCCGTCGTAGTAACACCGCGGGCTGTTTTGGGTTAGTTAATTAAAAACTATGATAAACTTTGATTTAAAAGTTGTTATTCTGAGAAAATTATTTTTATTATGAACATGAAACTATATCCAAAAATTATGGTTAAACTCAAAGTGGAAGTATGTTTTCTAAAATGGTCATCTAGACGTCGTTCTTTCGACTGAAATGACTACCTTTACAAAAACGACTTGTAACTTATTTTTCCGACTATAAACCTATACTTTTTCTGTTTAGATTCATAAAATAGAGTTCAATATGAAACCATAGCAATTTGATTCACTCAAAACGGATTTAAAATGAAGAAGTTATGGGTAAAACAAGATTGGATAATTTTTCTCATTTTAGCTACGTGAAAATTGGTAACAAATCTATTCCAACCATAACTTAATCAACTTGTATTGTATATTATGTAATCTTGAGATACCATAGACACGTATACAATGTTTCGACCTATCATGTCGACACATCTATATATATTTCGGAACAACCATAGACACTCTATATGTGAATGTTGGAGTTAGCTATACAGGGTTGAGGTTGATTCCAAAATATATATAGTTTGAGTTGTGATCAATACTGAGATACGTATACACTGGGTCGTGGATTGATTCAAGATAATATTTATCGATTTATTTCTGTACATCTAACTGTGGACAACTAGTTATAGGTTACTAACGAGGACAGCTGACTTAATAAACTTAAAACATCAAAATATATTAAAAGTGTTGTAAATATATTTTGAACATACTTTAATATATATGTATATATTGTTATAGGTTCGTGAATCAACAGTGGCCAAGTCTTACTTCCCGACGAAGTAAAAATCTGTGAAAGTGAGTTATAGTCCCACTTTTAAAATATAATATTTTTGGGATGAGAATACATGCAGGTTTTATAAATGATTTACAAAATAGACACAAGTACGTGAAACTACATTCTATGGTTGAATTATCGAAATCGAATATGCCCCTTTTTATTAAGTCTGGTAATCTAAGAATTAGGGAACAGACACCCTAATTGACGCGAATCCTAAAGATAGATCTATTGGGCCTAACAAACCCCATCCATAGTACCGGATGCTTTAGTACTTCGAAATTTATATCATATCCGAAGGGTGTCCCGGAATGATGGGGATATTCTTATATATGCATCTTGTTATTGTCGGTTACCAGGTGTTCACCATATGAATGATTTTTATCTCTATGTATGGGATGTGTATTGAAATATGAAATCTTGTGGTCTATTATTATGATTTGATATATATAGGTTAAACCTATAACTCACCAACATTTTTGTTGACGTTTTAAGCATGTTTATTCTCAGGTGATTATTAAGAGCTTCCGCTGTCGCATACTTAAATAAGGACGAGATTTGGAGTCCATGCTTGTATGATATTGTGTAAAAACTGCATTCAAGAAACTTATTTTGTTGTAACATATTTGTATTGTAAACCATTATGTAATGGTCGTGTGTAAACAGGATATTTTAGATTATCATTATTTGATAATCTACGTAAAGCTTTTTAAAACCTTTATCTATGAAATAAAGGTTATGGTTTGTTTTAAAAATGAATGCAGTCTTTGAAAAACGTCTCATATAGAGGTCAAAACCTCGCAACGAAATCAATTAATATGGAACGTTTTTAATCAATAAGAACGGGACATTTCATCGACCTCCCTCTTAACCCAAAATATGCACTAACCAGCTGAACCATCTGTTTGTTTGTTAAAAAAAACCCGTTCAGATATTTATTTATTATGTTCTTTTGGCCCAACTGAAAACATAAGTAATTCTTGGCCCAACAACACAAAAGGGATTCGGCCCAACTACACCAATTAACTCGGCCCAACTGAAATTGATCCAAGAGATAAATGGGTTTTGGGTCTGGTACCATTACGAAAGAGTAAGAGCATGAAAAGAAAAAAAAAATATGTAGGCTCAAACCTAATCATCAAACCGTAATACGCATCATCGTCTTTCCTTCATCATCACCATAATCTTACATCTTCAATCACCTCCATTAATATACCCACTGAACTTCATCATGTATATCATCGTGATTAATGACATCATCATCGTTATCCCATACGTTCATCATTACTATCATCATCATGCTATCACGACCTCATAACACTATCATCATCATCATCAACTCAACATCATCATACATCATAACCGTATCATCATCGTTATCACTCTTAAGCCCATGTCACTATTTATCATCTTCTTCGTAGCATCATAACATCATCACCTCCTATCATCATAAAATCATCATCGTCGATCGTCATCATCATATATAATAACATCACAGACATCATCGTCTTTCTCGTAACATCTATACAGCATCATCATTAACACATCATTTCATCATCTATATCACCATCTTATAACTACGTGGATCCTGTGGTAAATAAGTGAAACGCATAATCTTGTAAAGAAATTACCCGGATAGCGTACATGGTTACACGATACGTGTAATCTTTAACTTCATTAACGTTTACTGTAACATTACACTCTTTTTCGCGTTTTAATTCCACCAGAACCGCAACAGTAGAGACAAGGAATAATATCATATTAGTAGCATTTTTTTTTCAAAGGTGAAACTTATTAAGGTTGTCATGGTGATTTCGTGGGGAATGCAAAAATAGAAAAAAAAATGTTTTGAAGATGTTGCCCTGGTGGAGATGAGCTTCACGATGATTGTGGTGGTGGATCACGTAGGGTGCCCAGGTGACGGTTCATGGTGGTTGCCGGTGGGGGAGGGTGTGTGTCGATGAAGGTGATAGAGGGAGTGTGGGTGTAATGATAGTATACATAAATCTATAATTATAAAGTAAAATTAATAAGTAATAATAATAATAATAATTAATATAATAATGGAAGTTGGATCACAGATGCACAGTAATCAACGAATTATTTGAGTTTAAATTGTCTTACACTACCGACACTTTTAACGGAGTGTGTCCATTGCTAAAAAGTTATCGTATAAAAGTACTCCTAAAAATCCTAAATTTTTAGATTAAAAATATTTAATTATTTCACTCATTAGCTGTATGAAACCTGATCAAAAAGGTTCTATAATTATTTATTTTCTGTTCCAATTATTATGTACAGAGTACAAAAACTTAGGTTGAAAAGGTAAAAAAAATATTTATCAAAACTATTATCTTTTTAATCAAATTGTGTACCAATTTTTATTTTAAAACTTTAAATATATATATTAGACCTATTTTAAAATAATTAAATATCAACCGAAAGTTACGGACATTTACAATTTAAGTTCAAAATTAATTATATTTAATATACACTATGTATATATATAAACAGTTTTAAATAACAAAATTTACTACGCAAATAATTATATATTAAATAATTAGATTAAATATAACAATTTATATATACAAGTAATATACATATATTATATATAAAATAATAGTTTTAATTACAATGTATTTTATTTTACATATTTATTTATAATAATAAATATATTTAATAGTTTATTAGTGTTTATGCTATTATATATATTATATATATATATATATATATATATATATATATATATATATATATATATATATATATATACGTATATTTATATATACACATATTTACATATATCCATATATTTACAAGTAATGGTTCGTGAATCATCGGGAACAGTCAAAAGGTAATTTATTATATAAACACAATATTACAGACTTTGCTTATCGTGTCGAAATCAATAAAGATTAAGTTTAAAATTTGGTCAAAAATTCCCGGGTCATCACAGTACCTACCCGTTAAAGAAATTTCGTCCCGAAATTTGAGTGAGGTGGTCATGGCTTAACAATAAAAATGTTTTCATGACGAATATGAGTTTATAACTTGAGTTTTATCATCATTGAGTAATATAGATAAAAATAATTCGATTATTTGAAGAGTACGGATGAAGCTATCACCAAAGAGTGAAATAGGAAAGTAAAGATTGATCTTAACTTTTGACAGAATCAGGGTTGAATTTAGAAAGAAAAAAAATAAGGTTTGTCTTAACTTTTGACGTTGTCTCGGTTGAATTTAGAAAATAAAATGCATCTTAGCTTTTGATGTTGTTTTGCTTGAATTCCGGAATTCAAGGGATTTAAAGAAAATTTTCGAAATCTAAAAGATTTGATTCTTCAGCGAGAAAGGAAATTAAGATCTTTATAATTAAATACGGTGATCTGCCTCGATTACTCTGTCTGATATTTCCATTATAAATTTAAGCTCTTCCGTTCCATTATTCTCACCATTCCTATACTTTCTTTCTAGTTCATACATCCAAAAGATTATAAAAATGCTTAATCCAGTTCTAATCCTTAATATTTTTTCTAATTATTATTTCTGTCATCCTTCTTTTCAATCTTCCATCAGAAGAATCTGTTTACTTCTACTATTGCCTTGGGGTGATACTATTCTTAATTCCACCGTGTCTTTATATTGCTATTCCTATTAATATCCACTGTTTGTAGTTTATACGTTGTTATCGGGCTTTGTATCTCCCCTTATTTTTTTCAATGTCCCTATTTCTGTTTCCTGTCCTCATTGTCTTTCACAGTTAATACTCCCTCCTATTTGCTGCAATTTATACTCCAATTTCTATTTCGGAGCTTTGTCCATTCGTTTCTTCTTCTTGCGTTTGGGCATCTCTTGTAATGGTCCAGAATTTGCGGATATAAGTTTCAGAATGAACACTGTTAATGTTCTAAGAAGGGAATGGTAATGGCACGATCTTGATTTGTTAAATTACCAGAATACCCTGAAAAAGACCGAATCATCAAGGAAAATTTTCTTGATATTTTAGAGGTTTAAATAGAATACAAGAGTCGTGTAACATGGCACATGATGACGTTAGAGTCTGTGAATCATCACGTTTCATTAGAACTCAGCATGACTTACTGTAATATAATCACGTTGATCAAGTGTCATTATTGTAAGACCCAAATATTTATTGTACATAATGTATTTATGGTGTACGATGCGTGTATGAAGTTTACGTGTTGCTTACTAGGACGCCGAAGGAAACTGGACGTTGTCTAAAGTGACAAGGTGTGTACGTATCCTTTCAACCCTAAATAAAGTTTGTTTTGATGTTCCAAAGCTTTACCATTGGAAAGGAAATCTTATCACGTTTCCAACGATATTTGATTCATCGAAAACGGAGCTACGGTCAAAAAGTTATGGCCAAAACAAGAAACTGAAAACTGACCTGAAGGTTGGAGCGGCGCTCCACCTTTTGGCGCGGCGCGCCGAACCCGTCTGATGCAATTTTCAGCCTTTTTAAAAGGTCTAAATGAAGGGTTATTTGGTCTTTTCACTTGGGGTCGGTTTGGGGTCATCAAAACTGATCCTTTGATCAGTTTGGATCACATTTTCACTCATCAAACACTCCCAACCTTATCTAGTGAGAGAGTAAGAGTTTTAGAGAGAGAGAGAGGTGGATTTAGAGAAGAAGGAGGCGGATTCTCATCAAAGCTCGAGTTCTAAAGTTGTTCCTCTCGTTCTTGGCTACGCGGTGATAGTATTGGTAAGCTCAAACTCCGAATTTCATCTATTTGATTTGATATTCAAGTTAGGGTTTGAGTTAGTTTGATGAAAAACCCTTTTTGATGATGAAATGGGTTTAGTGATGCTAGTAATTGGGTTTATTGTTAATTGTTGGTGGATTTTGGGTTGGTGAACTAATTGGCCATGTTTAGGACTTGAAATTGAGTTTAATCACTTAAGTTAGTGATTATGGAAGTATTGAAATCCATTTAAGGTTATTTGGTTGACTAATTGTGACTTTGTGTCAAATTAGGGTTTGGTGGTGATTATGACCCATTTGGCGATTTAATGAGGTTTATAAACTTAAAATGGATTAAGTTGAAGTATTAAACCGAGTTAAATGTGTTTTGGTGTTAAAACTTGTAAATGGTGAGATTTTGACTTAATGGGTCAAAACTAGGGTTTTAGTGTCAAAATGGGTATGACGCGTGTTTAACACTTGAGTTCGGGTTTAATTGGCGTATTAGGACCATTCTCACTTGTGTTAGTGATTATTGGTTAGTTTTAGGCACGGTTTGTGCTTGGAAGTGCATTTGGGTCAAAATTGCACTAAGTGACGAATTGGGTTGATTTGTAAATCCACTCTAAGTGTATTGTTGTAATTGTGATAATGGAATAGGTACTTTCCATTGGCGAGTTGCGAATTACTTGGAAGCATTCTTCAAGACTTCAAGGTGAGTGATAATATCCTATGTGCATATGTATGTGTAGGATGGGTGCGGGTCGGGTGAAGTGATTCTCGGCTATAGAGCTCACTTCACATATAGATGGATTTGATGGACTTTTGTATGAGTCCAATTGGCACGGTTGTGCGTTTTGGTTGACCATCTTTGGCGAAGTACGCGTTCGCGTGTACATTATCACACGTGGTTGTGATGTGGTTGATATAACCCCAATGGCGAAGGGTATAATATTGAGAAGTGAATCGCGTGTGTATTCGGATTCACGATGACGCGTGTGGTATCGGTCATCTTATTGTATTGTGGAAATGAATCTCGTGTAGTTCGGATTCATGGTGACTCCTGTAGTTCGGTCATCTTATTGAGGTAGTAATCTCGTGTGGTTTCGGATTACTAAGGCTCGTGTAGTTCGGCCAACCTCGATGTTGTGAAGATAGTAATCTCGTGTGGTTTCGGATTACTAAGGCTCGTGTAGTTCGGCCAATCTTCATTGTGGTATTTGGTTCTCGGTATTGGGTTAAGGTGTTAACCTTGTTCGTTTATATTGTTATATATTAATATATTGTTGTGTTGTAGCTAACCCTCCGGGTGTAGCTATTTGGCGTTGTTCACATCGTCGTTGGTGAACTTATATTGTTGTTGTATCTTTAGCTCGTTGCTTAGAGATCGTACGGTATGCTTAGTGTAGTGCCTTATATGGATGCCTCGGTATGCGGTATTTGTTATTTTGTGGCGTGTCCATTTTATACATATATATGTATGTAGTATATTATCATTCACTAAGCGTTAGCTTACCCTCTCGTTGTTGACTCTTTTTATAGATTGTATGCGGATGGTGGCTCGGGTAAGCGCGAGGATTAGAGGACTTGCATAGTTTGCGTAGAAGGCTTGCTTTTGGATTTATTAGGATTGGGTAGCGTATCCCCAATCGCCATGCTCGGCTTTGTTTTGTATTAAAAGTCTTATGGTCGAAAATTGTATTTTGATACTTAAAGGGTAATTTGGGTCAATGTGGGCCCCGCTTCGTAAACATAATTTTATTAATAGAACGTGCTAGTTTTTATATATGGAACATGGGGTTAAAAGCGTTACGCCTAAATATGTCGGGAACTAGTCAAACATTTTCGCGTTTAAAGACTTTCCGGACAGACAGGTTTGGCGCGTCGCGCACCCCTGGTGGCGCGCCGCGCCAGGTGGCAGTTCAGCAAAATTTTTTATTTTTTTTTGTAATTTTACACGGTTTAATCGCGGGTTGGTTTGGGTTGTTACAAGTGGTATCAGAGCATGGTCTAAGGGATTTAGGTGACTTGAGATAGGTGCCTAGACTTAGACTTGTGTGTGCTTAAATTGTTGCGGGACTTGTAGGATTACGGGTCGGAATGGGTTTGGTTAGTGCCTTGGCTATAGGTTGACTAACGTTTATATTAGTAATGCGGATATTATTAATATGTTGTTGTGTTGTGATAATAATTCTCGCGTGTGTTTGTACCGCGTAGAATTTTGGTTGTGTTTGTGTATATCATCGAGCGAGACGGTCGTTGTACTAACGAGTCGATGCGGCATGTGTGCGTAATAAGAACTTGCAAACCTTATTACGGGTGCAAATCGTGTCTAACAAGTGATGTACGATGAATGTTTAGCAAGATGGGGCTGTGTCGTGCGTACGGTTTTACACGTTCGTGGACTAATCGTTTTGCATTCTTTAGAATGACGACGCAAAACGAGACCGAGGCGAATGACGTGGAGTTTAACGCTAGGGTTGCGGCCGCCGTTGCGGAGCAAATGGGTGTGTTAGAAGAAAGAATGGAAAGGAGGTATTCCGAACTTCAAAGTAGTGGTGAAATGGAGCGTTATCTTAAGAGCTTCATGAGGACTAAACCCCCGATGTATGACGGAAAGCCGGATCCTTTGGTAAGCACAACTTGGATTTCGGACGTCGAAGGGTGTTTCCGTACTATTGATTGCCCTCCCGAGAGAAAGACGAGACTCGCTACGAGTTTGTTGCGGGGTAGGGCAAGGGATTGGTTGGATGGTAAGATTGATCTTGTCGGTGGTGAGACGTTTATGGCTTTATCGTGGGACGACTTTAAGGAGGAATTCTTCGAGGAGTTCCGGACTTCGGCCGATTTGTGGGAATTGCGTAATGAGTTGCGAAATTTGCGACAAGGATCTATGGATTTGAGTACTCTCAAGACGACCTTTATGGCGAAGGCTCGTTTTTGTCCGGAGTATTTGGGGAATGATCGTTTGTTGACGGGAGATTTCTATCGGACCTTGAATGATGACTTGAAAAGAAAATTAGCCGGGGTCAAGCGAAATCGTTTTCGGAATTATTCGACTTGGCTAGAGGTTTCGAGTCGTATTCACGATTGAAAAAGGGTGAACCTTCAAGTGAGCGAAGGGTCGTTTCTTATGGTGCTTCGAGTAAGAGGGCTAAGGGTCCGAGTGTGAGCACGGGTGGTACGCGAACGGGTATGTCGGATTCTAGTGCGGCTAGATGTTACAATTGTGGCGTGAGGGGTCACAAGTCTTGGGAATGTTCGGTACCAAAGGGTGATGGTATGGTGTGCTTCAATTGCCAAAAAGAAGGACATCGTAAGTCGGAATGTCCCAAGTTAGCGGAGACGGGTGCGGCCAGGAGACGTTAAGGTACGTTTAATTTTGATAAATATGTCTTTTGATTATTTATTAAATGTCGTTTGAGTTTGAGTTGCGTGCCTTTGTTGTGCATGTTATGCTATGGGTGACGTTCCTAATGGAAGTACCCTATGTTGATGTTTGATTGACGGGCGAAGGACGTAAGACTTGGCATAACCAAGCATTCCTTAGTATTTGGAAAATGTCTCTACCAAGCCATGGAAATGAGTTTTGGTGCTCGGATGTTAGAGCATGTTCGCTCTCGTGTTGAAGTTGATGAACCATGAGGTTCGACGGGTGGGATGAAACCCGAGAAATCGAGTGTTTTGGATCTCGATGTATGTTGGTAAAGGATTCTACGTGACGCGACATTAGGTGCCTCTTTTATACCTACTAGCGTGGTGTTCGACTCCGATTGTGTTGCGGTTACATTGTACTTAGGGTACCGAAGTGAAACCCTTAGGTTCATGAGTGATCGGGTGAAATTCGACAAACTAAGGCAATTAGATGATTGCGAGTGTATAGTTCGTGTAATTTGTGGTACACTTTTCGTTCGAAATGTTCAAGGATAGGTTAGGATCCTTGGTATGCTCAAAGTTGGAACAAGACATGGTGATGGGCCGTGCGAACCCAATTATTGGTAAAGTCTACCTTTGGTAGCATTGTACGGGTGTGCGAGATGCGGTTATGGAACGTAATTCCAAGTGGAGGAGTTACACTCCCGCACGAGGAGGTTTTAGTGTGAGATTTCGGACAATGTTTTAGTAAACCGAAACTTGTGTCGGGACCTAGATTTGGTCGATTGTGGTAGAGTACAATTTCGGTTAAATTGTACTTATGATTTTGGATTTGAATTATCACCAAGGTGGTAATGTGGTAAATCTCGTTGAGAGATAATGGACGTGTTTGGCAAGCAAGGTGAAATCTCTCGGTTAAGGGATGTGTGTGTCGGATTCTCTTTTAGAGAATTATTGTTTTGTACCTATGTTTGGTATAGGTGGTTCTTGCTCGATTATGGTATGGTTGTTTGATGAAGCATGATCTTTAGGGTCCGCTGACTTCATCATGGGAATACGTGATTGGTGGAGCATGACTTTCGGGGTGCGCTGACTTCATCATGAGCGTGGTGTTATAT
The DNA here is from genome assembly GCF_046630445.1 of Rutidosis leptorrhynchoides. Lineage (NCBI taxonomy): Eukaryota > Viridiplantae > Streptophyta > Magnoliopsida > Asterales > Asteraceae > Rutidosis > Rutidosis leptorrhynchoides. The sequence goes on along the minus strand of NC_092341.1, from coordinate 358,485,793 downwards.
CGGTGAAGCATGATCTTCGGGTCCGCTGACTTCATCCGGTGTTGAGATTGGTGGAGTATGACCTTTGGGGTCCGCTGACTTCATCAAGGGAGTAGTGTTATGTGGGTATGGTGTAACACTATCGGGAAATGCGAGTACCGGTGGGAAATGCGAGTACCATTCCTATGTTGAGATTGTGAATCGCGTGTGGTTTCGGATTCACGATGACGCGTGTGGTTTCGGTCATCTTAACTAAATGAATCTCGTGTAGTTCGGATTCATGGTGACTCGTGTAGTTCGGTCATCTTATTGAGGTAGTAATCTCGTGTGGTTTCGGATTACTAAGGCTCGTGTAGTTCGGCCAACCTCGATGTTGTGGAAGTGAATCTCGTGTAGTTCGGATTCACGAATGACTCGTGTGGTTTCGGTCATTGTATTGAGGAGTGAATCTCGTGTGGTTCGGATTCACAATTGACTCGTGTAGTTCGGTCATTCCTCCGGGATAGTGACTCTCGTGTAGTTCGGATTCACTAAGGCGCGTGTGTTTTCGGCCAGCCTTCGTGTGTTGTGTGATTAGTGATGCGATATCCGTGTTTCGCTCACGTGTTGTTACGGGTGTGACGATCGTCGATTTTGTACACCTTAGGATTAGCGTTGCCATAGTTGTTTTGGGCGCTTTTGGTTTTAGTCGTTGCTTATGATGTTAGGATAGTGGCGTATTGGTTGTATTGCGCACTACAAAGGATGTTTAGTGGTAAGAGTAATCCGTGAGGATTCATGTGGTTCGATCTTCAACGTTCGGATTGTTGACTTTAGGTTGAGACTTGGTCACTTTTAGCGTTGTCCGTGGTAAAGGTACGCTAAGGAATTTATATCTCGGTACGAGGTTGGTTGAGTTTTTCCCGATATGGGAAATTGAGCAGGTTTTAGTGCTCGGATTGTGGTTTTGATAAATCACGGTTGACGATTTTAGTTGTTAAAAGTGATCCATTGGGAAGAATTGTCTAGGAAAGTTCGTATTGGGACTTGAGTGAGGATCGTTGAGTAGGTCCGGATTGGTTAAGTGGAGAAGATCACGAGGACGTGATCGAGTTTAAGTGGGGGAGAGTTGTAAGACCCAAATATTTATTGTACATAATGTATTTATGGTGTACGATGCGTGTATGAAGTTTACGTGTTGCTTGCTCGGACGCCGAAGGAAACTGGACGTTGTCTGAAGTGACAAGGTGTGTACGTATCCTTTCAACCCCAAATAAATTTTGTTTTGATGTTCCAAAGCCTTACCATTGGAAAGGAAATCTTATCACGTTTCCAACAATATTTGATTCATCGAAAACGGAGCTACGGTCAAAAAGTTATGGCCAAAACAAGAAACTGAAAACTGACCTGAAGGTTGGAGCGGCGCTCCACCTTTCGGCGCGGCGCGCCGAACCCGTCTGATGCAATTTTCAGCCTTTTTAAAAGGTCTAAATGAAGGGTACTTTGGTCTTTTCACTTGGGGTCGGTTTGGGGTCATCAAAACTGATCCTTTAATCAGTTTGGATCACATTTTCACTCATCAAACACTCCCAACCTTATCTAGTGAGAGAGTAAGAGTTTTAGAGAGAGAGAGGTGGATTTAGAGAAGAAGGAGGAGGATTCTCATCAAAGCTCGAGTTCTAAAGTTGTTCCTCTCGTTCTTGGCTACGCGGTGATAGTATTGGTAAGCTCAAACTCCGAATTTCATCTATTTGATTTGATATTCAAGTTAGGGTTTGAGTTAGTTTGATGAAAAACCCTTTTTGATGATGAAATGGGTTTAGTGATGCTAGTAATTGGGTTTATTGTTAAATGTTGGTGGATTTTGGGTTGGTGAACTAATTGGCCATGTTTAGGACTTGAAATTGAGTTTAATCACTTAAGTTAGTGATTATGGAAGTATTGAAATCCATTTAAGGTTATTTGGTTGACTAATTGTGACTTTGGGTCAAATTAGGGTTTGGTGGTGATTATGACTCATTTGGCGATTTAATGAGGTTTATAAACTTAAAATGGATTAAGTTGAAGTATTAAACCGAATTAAATGTGTTTTGGTGTTAAAACTTGTAAATGGTGAGATTTTGACTTAATGGGTCAAAACTAGGGTTTTAGTGTCAAAATGGGTATGACGCGTGTTTAACACTTGAGTTCGGGTTTAATTGGCGTATTAGGACCATTCTCACTTGTGTTAGTGATTATTGGTTAGTTTTGGGCACGGTTTGTGCTTGGAAGTGCATTTGGGTCGAAATTGCACTAAGTGACGAATTGGGTTGATTTGTAAATCCACTCTAAGTGTATTGTTGTAATTGTGATAATGGAATAGGTACTTTCCATTGGCGAGTTGTGAATTACTTGGAAGCATTCTTCAAGACTTCAAGGTGAGTGATAATATCCTATGTGCATATGTATGTGTAGGATGGGTGCGGGTCGGGTGAAGTGATTCTTGGCTATAGAGCTCACTTCACATATAGATGGATTTGATGGACTTTTGTATGAGTCCAATTGGCACGGTTGTGCGTTTTGGTTGACCATCTTTGGCGAAGTACGCGTTCGCGTGTACATTATCACACGTGGTTGTGATGTGGTTGATATAACCCCAATGGCGAAGGGTATAATATTGAGAAGTGAATCGCGTGTGTATTCAGATTCACGATGACGCGTGTGGTTTCGGTCATCTTATTGTATTGTGGAAATGAATCTCGTGTAGTTCGGATTCATGGTGACTCGTGTAGTTCGGTCATCATATTGAGGTAGTAATCTCGTGTGGTTTCGGATTACTAAGGCTCGTGTAGTTCGGCCAACATCGATGTTGTGAAGATAGTAATCTCGTGTGGTTTCGGATTACTAAGGCTCGTGTAGTTCGGCCAATCTTCATTGTGGTATTTGGTTCTCGGTATTGGGTTAAGGTGTTAACCTTGTTCGTTTATATTGTTATATATTAATGTATTGTTGTGTTGTAGCTAACCCTCCGGGTGTAGCTATTTGGCGTTGTTCACATCGTCGTTGGTGAACTTATATTGTTGTTGTATCTTTAGCTCGTTGCTTAGAGATCGTACGGTATGCTTAGTGTAGTGCCTTATATGGATGCCTCGGTATGCGGTATTTGTTATTTTGTGGCGTGTCCATTTTATACATATATATGTATGTAGTATATTATCATTCACTAAGCGTTAGCTTACCCTCTCGTTGTTGACTCTTTTTATAGATTGCATGCGGATGGTGGCTCGGGTAAGCGCGAGGATTAGAGGACTTGCATAGTTTACGTAGAAGGCTTGCTTTTGGATTTATTAGGATTGGGTAGCGTATCCCCAATCTCCATGCTCGGCTTTGTTTTGTATTAAAAGTCATATGGTCGAAAATTGTATTTTGATACTTAAAGGGTAATTTGGGTCGATGTGGGCCCCGCTTCGTAAACATAATTTTATTAATAGAACGTGCTAGTTTTTATATATGGAACATGGGGTTAAAAGCGTTACGCCTAAATATGTCGGGAACTAGTCAAACATTTTCGCGTTTAAAGACTTTCCGGACAGACAGGTTTGGCGCGCCGCGCACCCCTGGTGGTGCGCCGCGCCAGGTGGCAGTTCAGCAAATTTTTTTATTTTTTTTTGTAATTTTACACGGTTAAATCGCGGGTTGGTTTGGGTTGTTACAATTATATTATACTAACTCATGCATCAGTTCTCAACATTACTTCAATAACATTCATATTTTAAGCTTGAAAGTTTACAGAATATAGAAACTAACAGTTTCTATATGATGTAACACTGATAGCACGAAGAGATTAGTGATTTTAGATAAGAACAGTTATGAAAATATCTTCAGAAATATGGAGGATATTTATAATGAAAGATACGATGATATCTTGGAATTTCTAATATCGATGGATGATGAAGAAGATTTATCCGTAAGGGTTTAGATTCGGAAGCAAGGTATTCGCTAAAGATTTTATCAGAAACAAAATCATCAGATTCTTTAAATACAGAGTTTGGTCCTTGTATTTGTCCTTGGTCTCCTTCGTGGTTAGCTCAATCCGTTTTCCAGTTCCAACATTTCTGAGCTTTTCCAACATACTATTCTTTCTCATTAAACTTCCGACGATTAAGGTCGTTTAAGGTTGTCTATAGTTTCTGCTGCTTCATTCAGCTTTTTCAACATTCAGAGTATTGATTTGTAGACTGAGTGCTGTTCAGAATTTCAGAATAAAAGACCATAATTCTAAAAGATAAATGTTATACATATAACTGTTGATGTAGATGTGTTGTGCGTTTTCAAAGTACTGATTGCTGACTCCCGATAATTGGTATGACAGTTTTCGTTACAGAATGCGGATGAGTATATGATAGGGTATTAATGAACAAATATAGTGATTTATCGAAGTGACTTTCGCCAAAGAGTAGTGAAGTTGCTGGTACGTTTACTGTTAATGTGGTGGGATTTAAACAGTTCCCCGGTAATGAAGGCGAAAAGACAACGTATATATCGAGGTTATAATAAGGTTTTTTCGAACGAGAAGTCGAAGTTGGCTTGCTGGAGCTGTGACAAAACTGACTATTGTGAAAAAGAGTTGCAAAGTTATTTTCGGTAATAACAACGCCAAAGAAGTTAGCATAGATACGTGTTAAACGTTTACTCAAGTTTTGAATGTTTTCAGGTGCATAACTATATGCATCGATCTTTTCTTCCGTAGATGAAGTGCGGTCCGTTCATCCTCCCGATTGAGGTGTTTTCAAGAATCATGAAAGGTTTGAACGCAGATTGGAATCGTCAAGATACAAATGAGGTTTAAGATGAAATCAAGTGGCAAACTTGAAGAAATGTTTAGTTTCATATGTTATAATCAATATTTTAATTCATTTTAATTGTCCAATGTTTTTAGTCCACATTCGATAGTCCACAGTTGACAGTCCAATAATTCATATATAGTTTAATATATAACATTCGAATTATTTAATACATATCGTGACCCGTATTCGTCTTAGACTCGATCACAACTCAAACTATATATATTATTGTAGAATCAACCTCAACCCTGTATAGCTAACTCCCGCATTACTGCATATAGAGTGTCTATGGTTATTCCAAATAATATATATAGATGGGTCGATATGATATGTCAAAACCTTGTATACGTGTCCCGATATTTAAAGTGCGTAAAATAAATAACAGAAATTAAATGATGATAAATAAAATTGCGAAAATATAAATTGCGATAAATAAATTGCGATAAATGATTTACGATAAATAAATTGCGATAAATAAATTGTGATAAAATAAAATGTAATACGGAATTAACAGTTAGCTAGGAACAGTTAGCTAGGATCATGTTAGCGTGGTTTCTTAACAAAATTTCATATTGTTAATTAGTCTGTTTCTAATCAATTTTTATTGTGTCCATTATTTCTTCATTATGCCACTTGTTGGATTCTGATAGGTCAAAATCCAAATATGAAATTGAATTTAAATGAAAATAGTTATTCTTTGGTAAACGGATACGTATATCGGTGGTTGTAAATAGGATAGTAAATGATCGTTGAATCAAATTCGAAGAATGTACAGTGTAACTTATTAATGCGAAATCCAAATATTTCTAGGGTATTACCTACCCGTTAAAATATTTTCACAATTAACACTTTGTACGAAAGAATTTTTAATTACAATCTTTATGAAAAACATATATACATATATATTTTCTTCAGATGTAATCATGGATTCATTGAGTTAATATGGTATTAAACTCATTTAGTTTTCGGTTGGAACTAGAATTAAAAATCTCTAAAACTTTAGAGATTACATATTCGCCATGTCGAACGAAGATAAATGAGGTAGAACGATACGTAGAACGAAGATCATACTCGAAGTATAGATAGTAATATTGAAGCATGGATTGTTGATGGTACTGGTGTTGTTACTGATGGTACTGTTGGTGCCGGTGATATTGCTGAAGCTGGTACATTTTGCACCATATTCTCCGAATTGATTTTTCGTTCGCGAAGTTCGTTGACTTATTACTCCAAGATGATTGTCGTTCGGAACGAGCGGATGAATAAGGTTCAGAATTGTGGATAGAATATAATCTTGTCGAGTTACTCTGGAAATGAGACTGAAAATGGTGTCTCGAACAGGTTTGCCGGTAAACGCTTCAGGTTCATTGACAAGAGGTGAATTCGGTTGATGGAAGGGATTGCCTTCTTCGCGTCTCCATTGTTTAAGTCGACTACGAACTCATCAAATGAATTGGGGATTACTGATTGATTGATTCATTCCGGTGACACCGCTTTCGGAATTTAGGTGAATATCCATGTCGGAATAGCTGTCGGAATAACTATTGGAATATCTATCGAGATCTGTGGGACTCGAACTGGTTGTGGGATTCATCTCGTACGATCAGATGAAGGATTTTCGATAAGAAATAGATTATAGGATGTAGATTAGTACCCTGCAATACATAATTTACATATGCATATATAATACTAAAATCCCATAAGTTATGGAGGAATCTACGGAAGCTGTCAGGCAAAGTCTACAGTAACAAATATGCTAAGATATGAATTAGCAGATACTCTAAGATACGAATTTTGTCTATACACTATTCATGCAATCATTGTAGTAAGATGTGTCTAGACTAGGAATGATAAGCAGGTAATATCCTAAGGATGATAAGCAGATGATTCCCGACAAAAATGATAAGCACAACTTTTGACATGCAGACACGGTCGAAGTCCAGACTCACTAATGCATCCTAACGACTTATCAGCTAGACACACTAATGCAAAACTGGTTCGCTAAGACCACCGCTCTGATACCAACTGAAGCGACCCGTCCTAATCTATCCAGATGAAGTCCATATCGATTATAAACGATTCACAATAGTTGATTACATCGCGAGGTATTTGACCTCTATATGATACATTTTACAAACATTGCATTCATTTTTAAAAGACAACTTTCTTTTCCTCGAAAGTTGACATTATGCATACCATTTCATAATACATCCAACTATATTTGACTTAATAATAATCTTGAAGAACTCAACGACTCGAATGCAACGTCTTTTGAAATATGTCATGAATGATTCCAAGTAATATCTCTAAGATGAGCAAATGCACAGCGGAAGATTTCTTTCATACTTGAGAATGAACATGCTTTAAAGTGTCAACCAAAAGGTTGGTGAGTTCATTAGTTTATCATAAACAATCTTTTCATAATTTTAATAGACCACAAGATTTCATATTTCCAATTCTCATAAATAAACGTCCCATGCATAGAGACAAAAATATCATTCATATGGATTGAACACCTGGTAACCGACATTCACAATATGCATATAAGAATATCCCCATCATTCCGGGATCCTCCTTCGGACATGATATAAATTTCAAAGTACTAAAGCATCCGGTACTTTGGATGGGGCTTGTTGGGCCCGATAGATCTATCTTTAGAGTTCGCGTCAATTAGGGTGTATGTTCCCTAATTCATAGATTACCAGACTTAATAAAAAGGGGCATATTCGATTTCGATAATTCAACCATATAATGTAGTTTCGATTACTTGTGTCTATTTCGTAAAACATTTATAAAAATTGCGCATGTATTCTCAGCCCAAAAATATAAAGGGTAAAAAGGCAAATGAAACTCACGCATATAAATATTGTAAAACAGTTAATAAAGCATTTGCATGTATTCTCAGCCCAAAAATGTAAAGAATAAAAAGGGCAAATGAAACTCACAGTACTGTATTTTGTAGTAAAAATACATATGACGACATTGAACAATGCAGGGTAGGCCTTGGATTCACGAACCTATATCATTTATATATATATTAACACACATAATTGTAATCGTACAAATTTATATTTATATATGAATTTATTAGTTAAATCATTTTTATAATAATAACCTATATGTTTTCATATATTCATTTTATATATTTAAAATAAATAAATATAAATTTTGTTATGTTATGTGTAACAAATATATATATATATATATATATATATATATATATATATATATATATATATATATATATATATATATATATATATATATATATATATTATATTTATATTACAATAATACTAAAATAATATTAGTAATGATAAAAATAATAATAATAATAATAATAATAATAATAATAATAATAATAATAATAATAATAATAATAATAATAATAATAATAATAATAATAATAATAATAATAATAATAATAATGATAATAGAGTAAAAATTGATACTTTTAGTATTAATGATAAATATGGTAACTTTAGTAAGAAATGATACTTTTAATAAAAATGTTAATTTTAATAATAATGACCACTAATAATAATAACTATAAAAAAAATAATTTTACTCATAATAATAATGATACTTTTAGTAACACTAGAAATTTTATGAATAGATAAGTTTAATAATAATGATACTACTAATAATTTTACTAATATCAATAATCATAATCATATTACTAATAACACTTACTCTAATACTAGTTATAATAATGATAACGATAATAATAATGACAATAATAATACGAAATAATAATACTTGATACTAATAATAATAATCATAACATTCTTAATAATTAACAACAATAATAATAATATAAAAATAATAATAATCATAATAATAAGATAACAAAAAAAAAAATTACTACCTCACATAAAATAGGCTTCAAAAAGAATAGAATGGTGTTGCCCGGACTCGAACCCTCGACCTCCCTCTTAACCCAAAACATGCACTAACCAGCTGAACCATCTGTTTGTTTGTTAAAAAAAACCCGTTCAGATATTTATTTATTATGTTCTTTCGGCCCAACTGAAACATAAGTAATTCTTGGCCCAACAACACAAAAGGGATTCGACCCAACTACACCAATTAACTCGGCCCAACTGAAATTGATCCAAGATATAAATGGGTTTTGGGTCTGGTACCATTACGAAAGAGTAAGAGCAGGAAAAGAAAAAAAAAATACGTAGGCTCAAACCTAATCATCAAACCGTAATACGCATCATCGTCTTTCCTTCATCATCACCATAATCTTACATCTTCAATCACCTCCATTAATATACCCACTGAACTTCATCATGTATATCATCGTGATTAATGACATCATCATCGTTATCCCATACGTTCATCATTACTATCATCATCATGCTATCACGACCTCATAACACTATCATCATCATCATCAACTCAACATCATCATACACCATAACCGTATCATCATTGTTATCACTCTTAAGCCCATGTCACTATTTATCATCTTCTTCGTAGCATCATAACATCGTCACCTCCTATCATCATAAAATCATCATCGTCGATCGTCATCATCATATATAATAACATCACAGACATCATCGTCTTTCTCGTAACATCCATACAGCATCATCATTAACACATCATTTCATCATCTATATCGCCATCTTATAACTACGTGGATCCTGTGGTAAATAAGTGAAACGCGTAATCTTGTAAACAAATTACCCGGATAGCGTACATGGTTACACGATACGTGTAATCTTCAACTTCATTAACGTTTACTGTAACATTACACTCTTTTTCACGTTTTAATTCCACCAGAACCGCAACAGTATAGACAAGGAATAATATCATATTTGTAGCATTTTTTTTTCAAAGGTGAAACTTTTTAAGGTTGTCATGGTGATTTCGTGGGGAATGCAAAAACAGAAGAAAAAAAATGTTTTGAAGATGTTGCCGTGGTGGAGATGAGCTTCACGATGATTATGGTGGTGGATCACGTAGGGTGCCCAGGTGACGGTTCATGGTGGTTGCCGGTGGGGGAGGGATGTGTCGATGAAGGTGATAGAGGGAGTGTGGGTGTAATGATAGTATACATAAATCTATAATTATAAAGTAAAATTAATAAGTAATAATAATAATAATAATTAATATAATAATGGAAGTTGGATCACAGATGCACAGTAATCAACGAATTATTTGAGTTTAAATTGTCTTCAACTACCGACACTTTTAACGGAGTGTGTCCATTACTAAACAGTTATCATATAAAAGTGCTCCTAAAAATCCCAAATTTTTAGATTAAAAATATTTAATTATTTCACTCATTAGCTGTATGAAACCTGATCAAAAAGGTTCTATAATTATTTATTTTCTGTTCCAATTATTATGTACGGAGTACAAAAACTTAGGTTGAAAAGGTAAAAAAAATATTTATCAAAACTATTATCTTTTTAATCAAATTGTGTACCAATTTTTATTTTAAAACTTTATATATATATATATATTAGACCTATTTTAAAATAATTAAACGTTAACCGAAAGTTACGGACATTTACAATTTAAGTTCAAAATTAATTATATTTAATATACATTATGTATATATATATAAACAGTTTTAAATAACAAAATTTACTACGCAAATAATTATATATTAAATAATTAGATTAAATATAACAATATATATATACAAGTAATATGCATATATTATATATAAAATAATAGTTTTTATTACAATGTATTTTATTTTACATATTTATTTATAATAATAAATATATTTAATAGTTTATTAATGTTTATGCTATTATATATATTATTATATATATATATATATATATACATATATTTATATATACACATATTTACATATATCCATATATTTACAAGTAATGGTTCGTGAATCATCGGGAACAGTCAAAAGGTAATTGATTATATAAACACAATATTACAGACTTTGCTTATCGTGTCGAAATCAATAAAGATTAAGTTTAAAATTTGGTCGGAAATTCCCGGGTCATCACAATTCTGGAACTGATGAAACCTTCAACGAATATATTGCTCCGTACTCATGTTAAAATCTTGCGGAAAATCTTTCTTCAGCAACCATCGAACTTAGAAATTCCAAAATATCATCATAAATATCTTCGATATTTCTGAAGATATTTTCATAAATATTCTCGTCCGAAATTATTTATCTCTTTGTGCTATCTATATTACATCATAAAGGAAACTACTTTAGTTTCTAAATTTCTTTAAAAATTTGAGTTTGAATTATGAATGATTTTGAAGTAATGTTGGAAATTGATGCATGAGTTAGTATAATATAATGACACCTGATCAACGTGATTATATTATAGTAAGTCATGCTGAGTTTCTAATGGAACGTGATGATTCACAGATTATACCGTCATCATGTGTCATGTTACACGACTCTAACATTCTACTAAATCTCTACACAAAATCAGGAATATATTTTCTTGATAATTCTATCTTTTCCAGTGACTTCTGATAATTTGACAAATGTTTCGAAAATATGAATTGAAGTATAAAAGATGAGAGTTGTGGAAATAATGGAGCGGAAGAAGTTCATTTATAGGGAAATGTCAGACAAAGCAATCAAAATAGATTATTGCATTTAACTAAAGAAGATCCTAATTTTTCTTAATTACCGAAAAAACCAAATCTTATTACGTAAATTTCCTCTAAATCCCTTGAATTCCGGAAATCAACCGTGACTACGTCACCGATTAAGGCGAACCTGCATTTACTCGTTTCACTCTTTTGTGATAGCTTCACTCGTACTCTTCACATAAATGAATCATTTTATTTATATTACTCACTAATGATAAAAACTCTAATTTCTAGCTCGTATGCGTCATAAAAACATACTTATTGTCAGTCATGACCATCCTAATCAAATTTCGGGACGAAATTTCTTTAACGGGTAGGTACTGTGACGACCCAAAAATTTCTGACCAAATTTAAACTTAATCTTTATATAGTTTCGACACGATAAGCAAAGTCTGTAATGTTGATGTTTCAAAAACTTTGAACTGTGTTCATGTAATCAGTTACCCTTCGACTATTTCCGACAATTCACGAACTATGTATAAATAAATATATAAATAAATATATATACATATATTAATTATTATAAATTAAAATATTATATGAGTTAATTAACTATGTAAATAAAATAATATATAATATTAAAATAAATCTATATATATATATATATATATATATATATATATATATATATATATATATATATATATATATATATATATATATATATATATATATATATATATATATATATATATATATATATATATATATATATATATGTAAGGTATATTGAATGTATATTTATATGATTTCAAATTTATTTAGTAAACGATAATAGCACTCGTTTGTCAGTCGATCGATATTAAGCAAGTTAAATTCAAACTTATAATTTTAAAATAAACGGTGATCCGAAAATGAGTTTTATAAATTTTAGGCTTATTAAAAATGTATTTAGGAACTATTTGTTAAGTTTTAACACTTTTTATATTTTACCCATAAATGAGAGGGACAGTTGATGTAATTTTTATTTAACAAATTAAGGATCGAATTTTATACCATAATGATCGAAATAAATAAAGGAATTTAATTTAAAATTTTGGAATTTATCTGAGTACTTTTTATCCGCCACTGAGTAACAACGGAGTACGAAATAATAGTCCGTAAAAACTGTCGGTAAGATATATACAATAAACATTCACGTGAATTCATTTTTGTTAACTGTGCTTGTTCTTTTCCTTTCATCTTTCACTGAATCATTATTATGAGATTATTATTAATTATTTTAATATTATTAATTAATTATTGTATGTACATGTTATAAATATAGATATAGAGACTTATGCAGAGAATTCAGAATTCACAACCCACCACACCTAGTCTTCTTCTCTACTCCTTTCTTGTGTGCCCGAGAATCACCAAGACCGTCACCACCCATAATCGCCATATTCACTTGATCATCGGCCAACCGGACAACTTCATAACCACCTTTACCTTATACGACTACTACACCCATCTCGTTTCCTATTTCTTATACGTTGTAAACCACACCCATAAACCACAAACCTTGTTCTTGTTTTCAGTTGGAACCAATACCACTCCCACGACACTAACACCCATTCTCCTTCTTTTTTGTTCTTGTCAATCAAAACCACAACCAATATACAAACACCACCATGATCGTGTACTACCACTACTTGCAAAATGTTTCTGTTGCTATCTCTATTCGGTTCAACCCAAGAACCCAACAAGACCATCAACGATAATCACTACCATTCTTTCTTCTTTCTCTTTTCCTCTCTCTCTCACCCATGTTCTGTTTATAAACAGTGAACCTAATACAGTCTGTTTGTTTACGGTTCAATTTCAGCTGCACGATCCTGCATTCTGATCCCATTCGAACAACACAATCACCACATAAAACCTGAGACAGCTGCTACTCCCGGTTCCTTATCTAAAAGTGAAACCCACTTGCTACAGTTACTATTCCGATTACTCTTGCCACAGCTTGTTTCTGTTTCCTGTCGAAAACATCACCAATTCAACACCATAATCATCGATTATTCTTCCTGCTAATTGTCTCGGCTGCAACGACAACCTAACTACCACCACCATATCAACCACCACTGTTACTATGATCATGTCGACCAAAAACTGCTGCAACCCATTTTTTTCTGTTTCGTTAACAGTCACCAAAACCCATATGATCATTCTAACCTTACTGCTGTGTTTTTTTGTTTTGTCTTGATTGAATCACTTCCACCATTAAAACTGTCCAACACCTCACCTCTTCACTTCCTTTAACTACCACCAACTTCACTTTCACACCATCATGTAATCATTAAAATCCATTAAACCTGCTACATATTTTTTTTCCTCTTTCTCTACTAAGGCTGCGATATATATTTTGTTATATATCTGTGGATGTAACGAAAAAGTGTGGTGGATATGCATAATGATTATAGGTGAGATGATAATGATACTTATAACCCTACTTAAATACTTAACTAAATATACAAAGCATTGGTGTCGACAAATTTGCCTGCTTGATTGTTAATGGTAGGGTCAATTTATTGTATGATGAGCTGTACCAGATGAACTCCTCACCTAATTAATCAACGAATAATATATTCAAGCGTGGTATTGGGCTAGCTATTTGGATTTATAATTAGTTTGTATTGGGCTATATTTGTTATATGGGTCGTATGAATGATGGAGCTAATTAACTGACCTGCAAACTTTTTCCTACTGTCGAATTAGCTGCCATAGGTATGTTTCTTTATGTTTAATCAAATTACGCAACCCAGAATGATGAGCCCGTAATGTATTATGATATTGATGAATGTATGGAGATAGAGAAGAAGAAGATGAGTTGATAATTAGGAGGGATGGCGTAATGATTGGATTTAATGATTCGTAGAATAACAACGATGGATGATGATTAGGTTATGAAGTTAGGATGATAATGATTTAAGTTGATGATCGATTTACTAAAAGAAAAGAAGATGAAAAATGAAGTAAAGAATAAAACAAAATAAATTTGTAAGTTAACAGAAAGAAGCAGATGGTGTAGCGGTTAAGGGTTTGGTTTTTTAAATGAGAAGTCCTAGGTTCGAGCCTGGACTTTGATTTTTTTTTTTAAGAAGAGGAAGTAGAACAGAAAGAACGATATATATATATATATATATATATATATATATATATATATATATATATATATATATATTGGTGATATCATTTCAGAAAAACTGAAAGGGATTAATGGTTAAGAAGGTTGTGTTTAAGCGAGAGGTCTAGGGTTCGAGCCCGGGCAAGGGCTATTAGTTCTTTTTGGAGCTTCACTTGTGAGGTAGTTATTATTTTTACTCTCATTATTATTATTATTATTATTATTATTATTATTATTATTATTATTATTATTATTATTATTATTATTATTATTATTATTATTATTATTATTATTATCATAAGTATTAGTATTAGTATTAGTAGTATTATTATAGTTATTAATATAAATATTAGTTTCATTATTATTATTAGTAAAATCATTATTTTTATAGTTATTATTATTAGTATTCATTAAAATTACCATTTTTATTAAAAAGTATCATTTTTATTAAAGTTACCATTTTATCATTTATATTAAAAGTATCATTTTTAACCATATTATCATTACTAATATTTTTTTTGTATTATTATAAATTTTAACAAACAAACGATATATATATATATATATATATATATATATATATATATATATATATATATATATATATATATACAACAATATATTTAATACATATAACATAACAAAATTTATATTTTTATCTATTTTAAATATATAAAATGAATATATGAAACATATAGGTTATTAATATAAAAATGATATAAATAATAAATTTATATATATATATAAAAATTTGTTCGGTTACAATTATGTGTGTTAATATATAAGTAAATGATATACGTTCGTGAATCCGAAGCCAACCCTATACTTATTTGTGACGATCGCTCCAAATCTATATGGACGAACACGTCATTCATCGATTTCATTGCGAGGTATTTGACCTCTATATGATACGTTTTGTAAACATTGCATTCTTTTGAAAAGGCACACCATAAATGAATATTTAAATCGAAGGTTTTCGACATCTGATGATTTCTACATATAGACAATCACCATAAATAATAGTTTACAACAGTACTTCCGTTGACAATGCAGTCAAAATAAGATACATGGTGATGATTTGGTGAATGCAACGTTTCCTTGAAAAATATGCCATGTAAGACTCCATGCACATAGCTTGTCTAACATATAAGCAAACAGCGGAAGACTTCTAGGGAACCTGAGAATAAACATGCTAACAAGTGTCAACACAAAGGTTGGTGAGTTCATAGTTTTAATATTGCGCATAATCTGTATATAAAAGTGAATCACAAGTTTTCAGTTGTTTCATCCAGAAACATTTATCAAAATATTCTACAAGATTGAGCACCCTGATAGCTAAACTTTAACGTTATAATAAGTACCCCTGTTTTAACATACATGCAACCAACATGTACAATACAAGCAAACCAACGTGTACTAAACTCAAATAGCATATGTCTGTTTTATAGTTCAGGCTAGGGTTTCTATACCTGGAACAGACGGGGATGTCAAGCCCTATGGATCCATATATAACTACTCGCGTCCACCAGTTTTTATAACCGGCAGTTACTAATTACCAAAGCTAAGGGATTTTCGGTTCAAACTCGGTGTAGAATTTAGTATGTACTTGTATCCATTGCGTTTAAAATAAAGTGCATGTATTCTCAGCCCAAAAATATAGATTGCAAAAGCAATTAAAAAGGGAGCAAATAAAACTCACCTTAGCAGCACATAAGGTCATTCATCAAAAAGTGACAGTAACTTGGAATGCAAGATTAACCGTAGATCTCAACCTAGAGAACATATGTTGGTCAATACATGTCTAACAAACTAGGTTGGGTCATAGTGTATCACAATCCTAATGCTCGAGATCGACATACAAAAGTTATCCAAAGTCGTTTCAAAAAGTCAATTTTGACAATAGTTCAACAAAACGAGACGTACCTTATATAAGGATTCATTTAATCGGTTAGTAATATTCAAAAATTCATATTATCAATCTTACAAACAAGTTGTTTAAATATTAATTGCAGATTCAAAAGCAATTTCAATTAACGTCAATCATAATTCAGTTGATCATATCTTTTAATCCGTTCATCGAAACTATTCGATATCTAAATGAAAAGTTATTGATTTTTCGCCAGATTTCTAAAAACATGTATATCATATACCTTTTACCAGTAATATATGTATTTAATTTGTGGTTCATTATAAACTGTTTAACGACGAAATTTAACATACAAGCATGCTTAAATATATATACTCGAGCACTAGACATGGATACACAATTAATATATAAAAGATAAAATATGAGTGCTTACGTATCAATATTGAGATTCAATATTGTAGAAAAGTACGTAGACACAACGGAGATGATAAACACTAGGTTTGACTTGCGAACAGTACCCATGAATATTACCCATAACCTCCATAGCTATAACCCATATTTTCCTTAGCTCTATCCCGCTCGTAAAACTTGTTTTTAAATTACTCGAACGGCACTCCGTCGTAGTATTTTATGTATAATACTAATTAATAATACTAATATTAATAAGATTAATAATAATATTAATCTTAATATTAATATTAATAATAATAATAATAATAATAATAATAATAATAATAATAATAATAATAATAATAATAATAATAACAATAATAATAATAATAATAATAATATAATAAATAAATATAATGCATACGGAGTGAGGATAGATGGATAGATGAAAAGGTGTAAAAACTGAACCCAAACTCGAGCAATTTATAGAACCTTTTCTGAAAAAGTACCCCATGCGATCGCATGGGATTTGTGCTTCAAGGCCATGCGATCGCGTGGCCCTCTGATCCAGCTCACAAACTTTTAACTTTTTGTTTGTCGACATAATTTTATATAATATATATAATATATTTAATTTATATAATTAATTATATATTATATTAAATTCACATGCATAGTTGACTTGTAATTTTCATTCCGATGACTCGTACGTTGTCACTCGACTTATGTCCCGGTTCCGGTTTCTCGAACGCATTTTCGTACGCTTAGAAAACTCGCAATTTACGTTTTGTGACTCATACCTTTGTCAAAATATAGTCTTAAATTATCAATAAACTATATCATTCAAAGTGTATCTTAAACTTTCGAGTGTTTTGGTCATTTACTTCTATAAATCATTGTTCGCTATTTGTTGATATATATATAATAACAAATCGTTTTATGACCAAGTTAATATATATTTTCAACATTCATAAACACGTTTTAAATATACGTCGCAAGTTATTCATACAATTAATATTCCAACTTATCATATATATTCAAATAAATATTTAAACCAATAAGTTTAATGTACGGTATTAAACAATTAAAACTTTGTTACGTTTTCAAGTTATAGTATATATATGTATCTATTTACATATAATGGTTTGCGAATCGTTGAGAACAACCGAAGGGTACTTGAATAGTTCAAAAATTTTGAGATTCGGTTTTACAGACTTTGCTTATCGTGTCGAAAACATTAAATCATTTAAAGATAAAGTTTAAATTTGGTCAGAAATTTCCGGGTCATCACATTATTCAATGTCGTCCTATGTATTTTTACTATAAAATACAGTATGGTGAGTTCATTTGATTCCCTTTTACTCTTTATATTTTTGGGACTGAGAATACATGCGCTGTTTTTACAACTGCTTTACTAAATGCTTTTGAAATATATTTTGAACTGAGAATACATGAACTGCTTTTATAAATGTTTGACGAGATAGACACAAGTAAAACATTCCTCGAATGAATTATTATGCAGACAGAAGTTCTGTGGATTATTATTGAATTATGTGGACATGATAATTGCCACCAATTGATGTGAATATTTTCCCCTGATTATTATTGCTTGGTAACCTACGAATTAGAATCGGGTATGGCCCTAATTCACGTGAATCCTAAAGGTAGCTACCGGGTTTAACGCCCCCACCCAGAATGTTCACTAGACGGAAGAGCTAGTGGGCGTGGTGTTTAGTACTTCGAGGTTTATATATTATACAGATGAGATGTTTTGTTTTGGGGATATTATTGATGCGCATTATATGTTAAGGTCGGTTACCATGCCAAGCAATGAATGAAAAGTGAATGTTATGTATTGAGAGAATGATTTTATACACAGGTTATGTGTATGATATTTTTGTACACGAGATATGTGTACGGTTACTAAGATTTATGAAAATGGTTTTGTATTCGAGATAAGTGTACTGTATTTGAATCTTGTGGTCTATCAAAATGATGAATTTTATTGTTTACGATAAACTTATGAACTCGCCAACCTTTTAGTTGACACTTGAAAGCATGTTTATTCTCAGGTATGAAAGAAATCTTTCGTTGTGCATTTGCTCATATTAGAGATATTACTTGGAGTCATTCATGACATATTTCAAAAGACGTTGCATTCGAGTCATCGAGTTCATCAAGATTATTATTAAGTCAATTATAGTTGGATATATTATGAAATGGTATGCATGCCGTCAATTTTTGATGAAATGAGAGTTTGTCTATTAAGAACAAATGCAATATTTGTAAAATGTATCATATAGAGGTCAAGTACCTCGCGATGTAACTGATGTGCGTAGAGGTGTATACGAAATACTATTAATTTTTACAAGGAAATACTATTAAATATGATACAATTTTACACAAGTTATTTATTTATTTATTTATTGAATGGGATATACCTAAACCTTGCTACAACACTTATAGGCAGTGTACCTAATCGTAGAGTAGTGTAGTTTTTAGTAAGTCCGGTTCATTCCACAGGGAGCTAGCTGAGTTTAACACTATATTTTGTTTTACAACTATATTTATATAAAATATATATAATTATATATAGTAATATTATTATAAAAGGGGGTTTTTACCGTTTAATGACCGGTTTATCGATTTTATATTTTAAGCGTAAAGATAAATGACGATAATATAAATGACAGAATTTAAATTGCGATAAAGTAAATTGCAGTAATTAAAATGACAGTAAATAAAGGTACGATGAAATATGAAATAAAAATATTATGCTTATTTAAACTTCCGTAATCATGATGTTTGACGTGTTGATTTTAGTTTATTAACATGGTTAATTGTCCTTTGTCCTGAATTATTCAATATGTCCATCTGGTTTTTGTCCATAACAGTCCATCAGTCATAAATATAAAGTGCGAGTGTCCTCGTCAAATTATCCTTATATCCGAAGTCAAATATTCCAACTAATTGGGGACTTAAAATATAATTACACCAATTTTTCTTGTATATAATTCACCCATGTTTTAATAAGTCCATTGACTATTAATCCATTCCCGTGTCCGGTTAAATGAACGATTATTAGTACTTATAAATATCCCGCCTATCGTGTCCGATCGAGTGTATATGGTTATTTATAGGTACGTCTAATTGTAAATCTTTATATTAAATTAACGAACTATCATTCAATTAAACAAATATAAAGCCCATTAATAACCCATAGTCTAATTTCCACAAGTGTCGTTCTTTTGTTCAAACCCCAATTATGGTACAAAGCCCAATTACCCCATCTTTAATATTTAGCCCAACATCATGATTACTTCGATTTAAATAAGCATAATAATAACTTAGTTACAAGACATTAATTTAAAATGGAGAACATAACTTACATTGAGTATTTATCGCGTAGCTTTACACAGATAGAACTTCAACTTGAAAACTCTTAAAATAAACGTTACGCTACCCAAACTTGTAGAAATGTAACCACTAAATTAACCTACTCCTACTCCTAAAACTAAATTACATAAAATAAAAATTAAAAACTGAATTTGAAAATATAAAAGAGTGTGTTTGAAGCTCGAGCACAGGCCTGGTATTTATAGCATTTTGGCCTGCTACAGTAACCCATGCGATCGTATGGGTTTTATGCCTATTTCCCATGCGATCGCTTGGCCGCCAGATCCAGCTCACATATTTTTTGTACACTAGCTTGTCGACATATTTAATAAATATATATAATATATATATAATTTTATATAATTATATATATATTATATTATATTCTTGTGCATAGTTGACTCGTAATTTTGGCTCCGATGTTTCGTACGTTTACGCCCGGTTTATGTCTCGGTTCCGGTTTCTCGAACGTCTTTTCGTACAATTTAATATCGTGCAATTTGCATTCCGCGACTTGCGTTCTTGTTAATCTTTAGACGTTTTTCTTCAATAAATTAAACCATTTGGAGTGTAACTTGTACGTTTGAGCATTTTGGACGTTTTCGCCTTTTAAATCTTCGTTTTCGACTTTAAATCTTCGTTTTCAAGCGATCTTCGTCTTTCGTCTTCACACTTATTTATTTTAAACAATTACAACTAAAAATAAGGAAATTATAATTAAAAACATTACATTTTGGAATGATATTGCGACTAAATATATGTTCTTTTAGAGCAATATCAGTAACCAAATATAATGTATTCGTCCAGATGGATTAGGACGGGTCACTACAAACAACAACAACAATGGAGCCGGTAACTTAAACGAAGGATGCTCCTATAAAGCTTTCATGGGGTGCAAACCTCACTCCTTCGATGGAACCGGGGGACCGGTTGTGCTCACCCGATGGTTTGAGCAAACGGAAGCCGTCTTTAGCATAAGCGGTTGTCGGGACCAAGACAAGGTCAAGTACTCCACTCATACTTTCGCCGTTGTCGCTCTCACTTGGTGGAACACCTATGTACAATCGGTGGGTACCGATGAAGCCCACGCCCTCTCTTGGGCCAATTTAAGGGAAAAAATGATCATAGAATATTTCCCTCGTGAAGAAACCCGAAAGCTCGAACAAGAGCTAAGAACTTTAAAAGCGGTCGGAAACGATCTCAAGGCTTATAATCAACGATTTTCCGAATTAGCCTTGATGTGCCCAAACCTTGTGAACCCCAAGTCTTCAAGGGTTGAACTTTACATGGATGGTCTTCCAAAGAGCATCAAACATGGGGTAATGTCATCCAAACCCACTAATCATCAAGAAGCTTTGAATATGGTCCACAAATTGATAGAAACGGTGGACGAAGTCGTAGTACCAGCACCTAAAGCCGAGGATAAATCGGGTAGCAACAAAAGAAAATGGGAAGTCTCCCAATCAAGCAACTACAATAACTACTTCACCAAAAAGCCTTTCACCTCCGACGCCAAGAAAAGTTATGGCGGAAATAAACCTTTTTGCAACAAATGCCACAAACATCACTATGGTGAATGTGACAAATCATTTTGCCACCGGTGCCAAAGGAGTGGTCATGTGGCCAACGATTGTAGAAGTGCCGCCCCCGTCGCTCAAAAGGGGCCCAATGCACCAAAACGGGTGCTTGTTTTGAATGTGGCCAAACGGGTCATTTTAGAAATGCATGTCCGAAGAAGAAAGCCAACCCCAACATACGCGGCCGAGCTTTCAACATTAACGCCCAAGAGGCCCGAGATGACAATGAACTAGTTACGGGTACGTTTCTTCTCAACAAATATTATGTTTCTTGCTTATTTGATTCGGGTGCCGATAAATGTTTTATATCCAAGACTTTGGTTCATACTCTTAGCACTCCACCATTCCCCCTAGATACTACTTATGCCATTGAGGTGGCTAACGGGAACCTATTAAGTGCCGACACATATTATCGGGGGTGTACGTTAAATATTTTGGGAAATGAGTTTGAAAATGACTTGATACCCATGGAACTAGGGAGCTTCGATGTAATAATCGGTATGAGTTGGTTAGTCAAAAAGAAATCTCACATTCTTTGCGATCTTAATGCAATCCGGATTCCTATCGAGAACGGTGAACCCTTGATTGTCTATGGCGATAAGAGTTGCGCCAGACTCAACCTCGTCTCGTGCCTTAAAGTTAGAAAACTACTCCGTAAGGGTTGTTTTGCGATCCTTGCCCTCGTTAAGAAAGTCGAGTCCGATGAGAAGCATATCGATGATGTGCCAATTGTTAGTGACTTTTCCGATGTATTTCCCGACGAATTGCCGGGTCTTCCACCTCATCGACCGGTTGAATTCCAAATCAATCTTATTCTGGGAGCTGCACCCATAGCACGTGCACCATATAGACTTGCTCCATCTAAAATGCAAGAATTGCAAAGTCAAATTCAAGCACTACTTGACCGTGGTTTTATCCGACCTAGCCATTCACCATGGGGCGCTCCGATTTTATTCGTTAAGAAGAAAGATGGATCCCTACGAATGTGTATCGACTATCGTGAACTAAAAAAATTGACGGTTAAGAACCGATATCCTCTTCCACGCATCGATGACCTCTTTGATCAATTACAAGGATCTCGTGTATATTCGAAAATCGATCTCCGCTCAGGTTATCATCAATTAAGGGTTAAGGGGAAGATGTCTCCAAAATCGCTTTTCGGACTCGTTATGGTAGTTATGAATTTCTTGTAATGCCATTTGGTCTCACTAACGCACCGGCGGTGTTCATTGACCTTATGAACCGCGTGTGCAAACCGTATCTCGATAAATTCGTTATTGTGTTCATCGATGACATCTTGGTCTATTCTAAAAGCGAAGAAGAACACGAACAACACCTTCGACTCGTGCTCCAACTCTTGAGACAAGAACGACTCTATGCCAAATTCTCCAAGTGTGAATTTTGGTTGAAGGAAGTTCAATTTCTTGGTAATGTTGTAAGTGATCAAGGTATTAAGGTTATAACGACCCTCAAATTTCCAACATTTATATATCCTTTCATCATTTAATTTGCCCAAACAATATAATTAAACTTAACGATTTAACTATGATCAATAATCGTTAAGCGTTAAAAAAATTATAAAAACGTATAATTAACTTTCTGTGATAAACGACAAGTTAATAAAAGATAAAAATAAAGGGTTAATAAACCTTTGTGAACAAAATAAATAACCTTAAACTTTGTACATTTAAATAATTAAATTTGGATAATTAAGGAACCATTTAAGCTAAATTAAAGTACAAGGACTAGAGTGAAAAAGTTAACCCTAATTCCCCTAAACCCTAGCCAAAATTTTAAGGGGTATAATTACCCTTTTGCCCTCCATATTTTCGGCCCAAAAATACCTCCTCCACCTCCTCATTTAACCCTAACTTGTTCCCTAAGTATTACTTGTTAAACCTTAATTCTAGAACCCTCCAATCTCTCCTATAAATAGGGACCTAGGCTAGAGCTATTCTTGTACCAAATCATTCTTACAATTCTCTCTCAAATCTCTCCCTCCCTCTCTCCTAATTTCGGCCAAGAAGAACCGAAAATCACCACCCCATCTTCAAGATCTTCAAGTGATCTTCAAGCAATCTTCAAAGGATCTTCATCGCGTTCTTCGTTTCATCAAGATCTTCAAGGTGTTCTTCAAATCTTCAAGGGTTTGATCTTCATCTTCAAGTGTTCATCAACTTTTTCTTGTTAATCTTCATAGATCTTCATCAAGGTAAAACCCTAGATCCAAAACTCTTAAAGTTTACTTTCAATTCATGTTATATTCATAATTACATTCATACTAGATCATATACAATTATATTGTTCATGTAAAAAAAATATACATATACATACATATATGTCGATTACAAAAAAAAAAATATATATATATATATATATATATATATATATATATATATATATATATATATATATATATATATATATATATATATATATATATATATATATATATATATATATATATATATAATGTATGATCTACAAACCCTAAATATCTAACCCTAATTTATTTAAACCTAATCAAATCTCATTAATTGAATATATAGTCACTTATTAGAATTAATTAGAGTATACCAAGTATCTTAAGTTATTAAGCTTGCTAACCTTGTTTTAAGTATGACTAAATTCGTATTTATTAGAACACTAATTTTTCAGAAACTGAAAAAGTCTTATTCTCTTATTTTGAGTTCTTATTTGGATTCCCCTTTCAAAACCAATCAAAATGCATATAAATATCATGCGATTTGGATTAAAATTGAGTTAGATATGGTTAAAACAATTTTTGAAGTTTTCATATAAAATAAATCCGAACTTTTTCATAAATTTTATAAAAATCATTAACTTACTTAATAAGATAACTATTAGACATATTAAATTAATAAATTTATATTTTAAAGTTATCTTGTTTAAATAAATTTGCAATATATATACACGACACATATATTGTACATATATTATTAAAACTCTAAATTAAGTTTAACCTAAACCTAATTAATTAAACCTAAACCCTAGGACATTAATTAAACCCTAGTCATTTATTACAAACCCTAATCATTAAAATACCACTTTAATTAACTAACCCTAATTAATGAAACCCTAATACTACTTATACTATTAATTGACATGTATACACTATTACTATTATTAGCACCTATAACCTACTACTTATATTGTAACACATAAAAACCTTTTGGGATATATATTAGAGATGTATAGATCTTCAAACTTTCTTGACGAATGGTTTCTACGAAACTCTAGGCGAAAGGGTTTGGAATTCCAATTTAAAGGGTCCTATAGCTTAAGCTCCTAGACCTGAAATGGCCATTCGAAGAGAAAGGGGTGATTGGAAGCTTATCTAATACGGAAAGTATCCTAAAATGGAAAACACTCTTAAAGTAGAAACTTTTCTAATTATAGAAACTTACTAAAATAAGGAACCTACTAAAATAAGAAACTTTCTAAAAATGGAAACTTTCTAAAAGTGGAAACTTACTAGGAATAGAAACTTAGTAAAACAAATTATACTTACACACTTAAACTTAAACACATACTTAAACTTAAACATGGGCAAAACACTTAACTACTCTTAAATGTCAATAGGTTGACTTTCCTGCTCACTCGTCCAACTCTCTATTCAGAGGAATAACTCTCTCTACTTACTAAGGTGAACTTCATAGCCCCAGTTTCTATTGTGCACAACTTACTTACTTTACTTGGGGTGAGACACATGCTGTTTTTACTTTTTACACTTTAGACACAAGTACCAAACTGTTAAACTATGCTATACCCGGCTATGTCCGACTAAGTCCCTACAGTGATATTTTTAGTTGCTGTGGCATGCTTAATTATTGGGGGTAGGCCTATCGGGAGTAACGTCCCCGATACATTTGACTCAGTCTTTGTATTACTTGATAATGAAATTAAAACCGACAAGGATAGACACAACTTGTCATGGGGCAAACTTAAATGTTTAGTCTAAATATCACGCTTTGGCATAACTTTAGATCCTGCGGGAGATCAACTTTCCAAACTAAATCTTGTGGTCTAAAAACAACTATTCCTACTTTTGTTAAACTTATGAACTTCACTCAACCTTTTTGGTTGACACTTTAGCATGTTTTGTCTCAGGTGCTGTTTGATCAAGTATACTTATCTACTGCTTATGTGATGCTACTTGGACTTAGGATCAAGAACTATCGCATTTATTACTCTTGCATTTGAAACAATTACTTTATTGTAATTTCCATTATTGTAACGACATTTCATTTTCCGCTGCGTACTCAATAAAGCTTATTTTTTTATCATTTAGAATTGTTCTCGTATTATAATATGTTGGTATATTTTGATATTAGTGACGTTCCTTCCAGACCCTATTGGGAGGTCATCACAGATTGGTATCAGAGCATAACCAGGCTGTTATAGAGAACCAAGATTGCATTTTTATGTGTGCCTTACTTGTTAGCTAGGGTGCCTTAGCAATCTAGGAAACTATAACCTTTCCTGCCTTAGACTTTAAAGCACTTAGAATTGCCTTGTAATCTTAAAACATATGCTTTACAATCTTATCTTAAAACTGATCAAAAATCTCCTTCCTAATGTTAGGATGTCTAATTCTTACCAAGCGACCAAAATGAATCTTTTCAAGCCAACAAAAAAAGATACTGAAAGGTCTTCCACTGAAAGACCAGTCCAAAGTCCACCTTATGGCTTTGGTGGTCCTCACTCACCAAACTATAGTTCGGATACTTTACCTAATTCTCCCGATCACCACCCGACTCCAAGACCGGAAGGCAAGGGGAAACGTCTTGAAGAAACCGGCCCTTCAAAGAAAAGATCCCGATCTCCTTCCTACGATGAAGTTGATGCCAAGTACGAGCTCATGAATCTGCAAAAAACTACCGATGACCTAATTCGCCATATTTCAAGGATCGATGTTCAAATAAAGGAAAAAGACCTAGCGATCAAGAAGCTCATGGAGGAAAATGCTGAACTAAAGAAAGATATAAAAGGTGATAGAAATACCTGATGGGGGAAGCAATCTCTCTCCTACCTAAGAGAAGATGTTGACCTTAGATTGAAGATGGAGGAAAACCGTGTGAATAATCAACTTTCTATAAGGGACCACAAGTACCATGTAATCAACAATGAAGTTTCGAATCTTTATGATAATCTCGAGTTCCTGCATGAGAAACAAAAGGCAAAGAATGAGAAAGTTGAGAAGTTTATGAAGAAGGTTGAGGACGAGAAGAAGGAATATGAAGACTACTTCAATCTTAATATTTCCTAAGTTATCTTTTCAAATTCTTATCCATGTAAAGGCTATGCCTTAACTATTCCTATTTCCAACTCGTGTAATAAAGGCTTATTTAATGCCTCATTCTTAATAAAATAAAGTGTTTTGTTAATATCATATTCATCTTTATCTCGCTTAAAATTTTTTCAAACTTATGATCTATCAGATTTATCAAACTTCTATACACCCTTATGTAGTGAAGAATCATGGTTCGCCCAACTGCACCAACTCTTACCACGATGTCTGACTACGTCCATTTCCTAACTTTCACGACTTCCATAACTTTCAAAGATATGAAGGTTGACCAAGTCTATAAAGACTGCAACTTAAAACTAGCCAACCATAACTCGACAAGTTCGTAACTGTTTTCATGGATGACATTTCGATCTACTCCAAGAGTGAGAAGGAACATGAGCAACATTTGCAAATTCATTCTTGAACTCTTAAGAAATAGAACAACTCTACGCAAACTTTTCCAAGTGCAAGTTTTGGCTTAAAACCGACATGTTGTCGATCGAGCTAAGATTACTGCTATCCTTAACACACTATAAATCATCATTGATCACATATCCTGACCTTATGAAGTGATATTGAAATGGAAATATGAATTAGTGAAATATAATGATGGTGGCCAACGTGATTATATTCCGGTAATTCATAGGAATATTCCAATATCATGACGTATGGAATAGAAAGTGAATCAAAGAAAAACTCTCAAGCTATATGTCCAAAAACCCAAATGCAAGGGCATGAAAGGAGAAAAATGATCATCTTGATGTTAGTAGATACGAAGGACTCATTCTAATCAAACTATATATCTATCTCATACTCATTTAACAAACTTTCATGTACCATGAAAATTGTAAACAAACAAATCTTGAAATTTTACATTCATTTATCCTAAATGAATATCTCCTGATCATGGATACTTAATCAACACTTGTTAAATCCAGATCCTCTCTATTATTACACTTTTGGTACGACTTTTGAACCCTCAAACGTCGATATCACAAACCCCATGTTCGCTATTACAATTTCTATTTGAAGAATAGAATCTCCATTTGTGTAACGTTTGACTATCATAGTCAAGAAACTTCTGCACTCGTGCGCTTATAATAGACTACTTGGCACCATGCAAGTAATGGTGTCATACTCAAACAATAATCGATTATTGTCAACTCAAAAATCAAGGGTGAAATACACCATCTCAAGTTGTGACTTGAGCTATACCCACTACCTCTGAAGAACTGATGTAGCAACTGAAATGATTCCATCATACTTTAACGTATCCTCCTCTCGTGCCGATTAGGTCTGAATTCAAACGATTATTACATAGTTGAAAGCCACTGCTTTAGCATTTATTTATACCTGACTATGCGACTGTCAGATTACTCATACCGAGTTCTCGAACTCTCACTATCACTCGAATGATTCAAAGTTGTAAATCTTATTTGAAGTCCTTTCATACATAACTCTAAATCCGAGGGATTTACTCATTTGATGATAATCACATTATCATCCTTCTTACTTTAACGTTAACATTCTGAGTCCAAGAACTCAAGCCCTGATAAAACTCAATTCATTAGTTTTCACTACGTCGAAACAATTTTTACACAATTATCCTCCGGAATTTTAAAATCTTCAATCAATTTTTCTCAAACCAATAAACTCTTAAATACAAATATCCTGTTTTCCAAAGATTTCTTACACGAGTCTTTATTTTCAAGCTATCTCGGAATTTATGAAAATGATTTTTCACTTATGCGATTTATAAAATCTTATACATAAATTTAACTTTACGTACTTTGACTAGTACATATCAAATTATACTTTCGCTTCTACAAATTTTCACTTTGATTAAATCGAAATTACTTTACAAATTTTACGTAACCCTAGTTTTACTACGAACATCATTTCGTCAACTTCTCTAAAATTACCTTCACTAATTATATAAACACTTTCGCATTTTTATCAATTTACCTTTGTTTTATCAAATTAAACATTCTTTTAATCAACTCTTTTTCGTATTGTTCAAATTATTTCACGTAAATAGTACGTGATGTACATAACTCAAGTCTTACTAATAGCTCCGCTTCGTTTATATTGTTATATCAAACGTCACAACGTTTCAAAAATTACTTTGGCTCATTATTAAAACTTTCGTATTGCTCTCCAATGCGTTTGGATCACCTTTATTCTCATTCTCCGTGTAAGAACGAGACTTACCTCTTTACGTACGTCATCTCTTCCTTGCTATACTAATCATTAAGTAGTTTCTACTTCCAGTATTTCATGGATAAACTGCAACGCTCTCATAAACATCAATTCTATGATCTTTCGAACAAAGAAGCAGAGGTTCCTTCATCCTATAAATAATGATTCACATTTATTCGAATCCGCGTTTAAACTCGTAAGTAAATAATAGACCGACTCGCCATTTGTGCGAAAACACTTTTCTTACTCTGAAGGAGTTACCTTAAACATTTATGAAGATACTCTACACATTTCTTCCTTTTGGATTGCATTAGATGTTATTCTAGTCAAGTCTAGATCTATGATTCGACATGAAGCTGAAATCATAAATCTTGAAGCGACATTTTGAAACTATTTCTAAAGACAAGTTCTCATGTATACTGAACGATGTCTTTCATTTAATCAATCGTATTATCCTGAGATCAATGAATCCTCAACTAATGTCTCATTTATCTATTAGTCATCTCTTGAAAACTAAAGGTATTATGGTTACCTTTCGCAACTTGAAGCTGGTACTATCTCTAACAAACACCAGCCATACATCAAACCACATAACTAAAATCTTTACGTACTCTACTCTATTTTATCTGCCCTACTACTGCGGCATTAAAACTCAAAATCTTAATGAGCTCAATGATACATTTCATGCTGATATAGCATCATATTTCCTTTTAAAGGAAAACTAGTCAAATGACACTCTTGTTATTCCTTGGAAAAATCTTCGCATTTAATGCACTTTGTAAATGACCTAATAAGGTTAAGGATCATGAGATCAAACGTGTAAACAAAACAATATACTTATTGTTAACACTCATTGGAATTCACGAAAGGGCCCCGATTGTACCATGGAATGTGAAAATCAACCTCTATTAAAATCTGTTGGGATTCGCGTAGCAGCCCCTAACATACATGGGAACGCGAAGACCAAACGATACGGAAATACCTCTATCTATTCTCAACTGCTGATGCAAACGAGAGCTTTACCTAAAACTTCGGGATGAAGTTTCTAATAACGGGGAGGTACTATAACGACCCTCAAATTTCCAACATTTATATATCCTTTCATCATTTAATTTGCCCAAACAATATAAATAAACTTAACGATTTAACTAATTCCAAATCAATCTTATTCCGGAAGCCGCACCCGTAGCACGTGCACCGTATAGACTTGCTCCATCTGAAATGCAAGAATTGCAAAGTCAAATTCAAGAACTACTTGACCGTGGTTTTATCCAACCTAGCCATTCACCATGGGGCGCTCCGATTTTATTCGTTAAGAAAAAAGATGGATCCCTACGAATGTGTATCGACTATCGTGAACTAAACAAATTGACGGTTAAGAACCGATATCCTCTTCCACGCATCGATGACCTCTTTGATCAATTACAAGGATCTCGTGTATATTCGAAAATTGATCTCCGCTCAGGTTATCATCAATTAAGGGTTAAGGGGAAGATGTCTCGAAAACCGCTTTTCGGACTCGTTATGGTAGTTATGAATTTATTGTAATGCCATTTGGTCTCACTAATGCACCGGCGGTGTTTATGGACCTTATGAACCGCGTGTGCAAACCGTCTCTCGATAAATTCATTATTGTGTTCATCGATGACATCTTGGTCTATTCTAAAAGCGAAGAAGAACACGAACAACACCTTCGACTCGTGCTCGAACTCTTGAGACAAGAACGACTCTATGCCAAATTCTCTAAGTGTGAATTTTGGTTGAAGGAAGTTCAATTTCTTGGTCATGTTGTAAGTGGTCAAGGTATTAAGGTTATAACGACCCTCAAATTTCCAACATTTATATATCCTTTCATCATTTAATTTGCCCAAACAATATAATTAAACTTAACGATTTAACTATGATCAATAATCGTTAAGCGTTAAAAAAATTATAAAAACGTTTAATTAACTTTGTGTGATAAACGACAAGTTAATAAAAGATAAAAATAAAGGGTTAATAAACCTTTGTGAACAAAATAAATAACCTTAAACTTTGTACATTTAAATAATTAAATTTGGATAATTAAGGAACCATTTAAGCTAAATTAAAGTACAAGGACTAGAGTGAAAAAGTTAACCCTAATTCCCCTAAACCCTAGCCGAAATTTTAAGGGGTATAATTACCCTTTTGCCCTCCATATTTTCGGCCCAAAAATACCTCCTCCACCTCCTCATTTAACCCTAACTTGTTCCCTAAGTATTACTTGTTAAACCCTAATTCTAGAACCCTCCAATATCTCCTATAAATAGGGACCTAGGCTAGAGCTATTCTTGTACCAAATCATTCTTACAATTCTCTCTCAAATCTCTCCCTCCCTCTCTCCTAATTTCGGCCAAGAAGAACCGAAAATCACCACCCCATCTTCAAGATCTTCAAGTGATCTTCAAGCAATCTTCAAAGGATCTTCATCGCGTTCTTCGTGTTCATCAAGATCTTCAAGGTGTTCTTCAAATCTTCAAGGGTTTGATCTTCATCTTCAAGTGTTCATCAACTTTTTCTTGTTAATCTTCATAGATCTTCATCAAGGTAAAACCCTAGATCCAAAACTCTTAAAGTTTACTTTCAATTCATGTTATATTCATAATTACATTCATACTAGATCATATACAATTATATTGTTCATGTAAAAAAAATATACATATACATACATATATGTCGATTACAAAAATATATATATATATATATATATATATATATATATATATATATAATGTATGATCTACAAACCCTAAATATCTAACCCTAATTTATTTAAACCTAATCAAATCTCATTAATTGAATATATAGTCACTTATTAGAATTAATTAGAGTATACCAAGTATCTTAAGTTATTAAGCTTGCTAACCTTGTTTTAAGTATGACTAAATTCGTATTTATTAGAACACTAATTTTTCAGAAACTGAAAAAGTCTTATTCTCTTATT
Source organism: Rutidosis leptorrhynchoides (assembly GCF_046630445.1). Taxonomy (NCBI): domain Eukaryota; kingdom Viridiplantae; phylum Streptophyta; class Magnoliopsida; order Asterales; family Asteraceae; genus Rutidosis; species Rutidosis leptorrhynchoides. The sequence continues at coordinate 358,453,598 of NC_092341.1, read as the reverse complement.
TTGAGTTCATATTTGGATTCCCCTTTCAAAACCAATCAAAATGCATATAAATATCATGCGATTTGGATTAAAATTGAGTTAGATATGGTTAAAACAATTTTTGAAGTTTCCATATAAAATAAATCCCAACTTTTTCATAAATTTTTATATAAATCATTAACTTACTTAATAAGATAACTATTAGACATATTAAATTAATAAATTTATATTTTAAAGTTATCTTGTTTAAATAAATTTACAATATATATACACGACACATATATTGTACATATATTATTAAAACTCTAAATTAACTTTAACCTAAACCTAATTAATTAAACCTAAACCCTAGGACATTAATTAAACCCTAGTCATTTATTACAAACCCTAATCATTAAAATACCACTTTAATTAACTAACCCTAATTAATGAAACCCTAATACTACTTATACTATTAATTGACATGTATACACTATTACTATTATTAGCACCTATAACCTACTACTTATATTGTAACACATAAAAACCTTTTTGGGATATGTATTAGAGATGTATAGATCTTCGAACTTTCTTGACGAATGGTTTCTATGAAACTCTAGGCGAAAGGGTTTGGAATTCCGATTTAAAGGGTCCTATAGCTCAAGCCCCTAGACCTGAAATGGCCATTCGAAGAGAAAGGGGTGATTGGAAGCTTATCTAATACGGAAAATATTCTAAAATGGAAAACACTCTTAAAGTAGAAACTTTTCTAATTATAGAAACTTACTAAAATAAGTAACCTACTAAAATAAGAAACTTTCTAAACATGGAAACTTTCTAAAAGTGGAAACTTTCTAAAAGTGGAAACTTACTAGGAATAGAAACTTAGTAAAACAAATTATACTTACACACTTAAACTTAAACACATACTTAAACTTAAACATGGGCAAAACACTTAACTACTCTTAAATGTCAATAGGTTGACTTTCCTGCTCACTCGTCAAACTCTCTATTCCGAGGAATAACTCTCTCTCTACTTACTAAGGTGAACTTCATAGCCCCACTTTCTATTGTGCACAACTTACTTACTTTACTTGGGGTGAGACACATGCTGTTTTTACTTTTTACACTTTAGACACAAGTACCAAACTGTTAAACTATGCTATACCCGGCTATGTCCGACTAAGTCCCTACAGTGATATTTTTAGTTGCTGCGGCATGCTTAATTATTGGAGGTAGGCCTATCGGGAGTAACGTCCCCGATACATTTGACTCAGCCTTTGTATTACTTGATAATGAAATTAAAACCGACAAGGATAGACACAACTTGTCATGGGGCAAACTTAAATGTTTAGTCTAAATATCACGCTTTGGCATAACTTTAGATCCTGCGGGAGATCAACTTTCCAAACTAAATCTTGTGGTCTAAAAACAACTATTCCTACTTTTGTTAAACCTATGAACTTCACTCAACCTTTTTGGTTGACACTTTAGCATGTTTTGTCTCAAGTGCTGTTTGATCAAGTATACTTATCTACTGCTTATGTGATGCTACTTGGACTTAGGATCAAGAACTATCGCATTTATTACTCTTGCATTTGAAACAATTACTTTATTGTAATTTCCATTATTGTAACGACATTTCATTTTCCGCTGCGTACTCAATAAAGCTTATTTTTTTATCATTTAGAATTGTTCTCGTATTATAATATGTTGGTATATTTTGATATTAGTGACGTTCCTTCCAGACCCTATTGGGAGGTCGTTACAAAGGTCGATCCATCAAAAATCGAAGCCATTAGCAAATGGAAAACTCCTACTACTCCTACTCACATTCGTCAATTCTTGGGTCTCTGCGGGTACTATCGTAGATTCATCGAAAACTTCTCTTTGGTTGCACGTCCTCTAACCGCGTTAACTCACAAGGGAAAAAAATTCATTTGGGCGACCGAGCAAGAATCCGCGTTTCAAGTCTTGAAGACAAAGCTAACCACCGCTCCTATCTTGTCACTTCCCGAAGGCAATGATGATTTTGTTGTATATTGCGATGCCTCGAAACATGGTTTTGGGTGTGTATTGATGCAGTGAAAGAAAGTCATTGCTTATGCCTCTCGACAACTAAAAATTCATGAACGGAACTATACGACACATGATCTCGAACTCGGAGTCGTTGTCTTTGCACTTAAAATGTGGAGACACTATCTTTATGGAACCAAGAGTACTATCTTCACCGGTCACAAAAGCCTCCAACACATTTTCGACCAAAAGCAACTAAACATGAGACAACGCCGGTGGATTGAAACTTTAAACGATTATGATTGTGAGCTTCGTTACCATCCCGGGAAGGCAAACGTAGTAGCCGATGCCTTAAGTCGAAAGGAAAGAGCGGTGCCTCTTCCTGTCCGAGCTTTAAACATCACCATTCACACCAACCTCAATAGTCAAATTCGTGTAGCCCAAGACGAGGCTATCAAGGATGAAAACATCTCTCTCGAATACTTGAATGTCCTCACCTCTCGATTCGAAGTTAAAGAAATCGGACTCTGATATATCGCCGGAAGAATTTGGGTACCTAGTTATGGGGACCTACGAAGCCTTATTTTAGACGAAGCCCATAAGTCAAGATATTCGATTCACCCCGGTGCCAATAAGATGTACCACGACCTCAAGGAACAATATTGGTGGTCGAACATTAAAAGGGACGTCGCTACTTATGTTGGGAAATGCCTAACTTGCTCCAAAGTCAAAGCCGAACATCAAAGACCGTCTAGACTACTTCAACAACCCGAATTCCCATAATGGAAGTGGGAAAGGATAACGATGGATTTTATCACCAAACCACCAAAGACGGTGGGCGGTTATGATACTATTTGGGTTATTGTTGACCGTCTCACCAAATTCGCGCACTTCCTAGCCATGAAGGAAACCGAAAAAATGGAGAAACTTGCACAACTTTACATTAAAGAGATCGTCGCCCATCACGGTGTACCCTTATCAATTATTTCCGACCGATATGGCCGTTTTGTTACTAGATTTTGGCGTACTTTACAAGAAGCGTTGGGAATGCTTTTAGACATGAGCACCGCATATCATCCACAAACCGACGGACAATGTGAACACACAATTCAAACCTTGGAAGACATGCTACGAGCTTACGTTATTGATTTTGGAAAAGCTTGGGACAAGCACTTGCCTCTCGCCGAATTCTTCTACAACAATAGTTATCACACGAGTATTAACGCCGCACCATTCGAAGCATTATATGGCAGAAAATATCGTTCACCTCTTTGTTGGGCTGAAGTAGGCGACACATAAATCACCGGACCCGAACTCATTCATGAAACGACCGAGAAGATCGTTCAAATCCGAGATAGGCTCCGGACGGCCAGAAGTCGTCAAAAGAGCTATACCGACAAAAGACGCAACGACCTCGAATTTCAAGTTGGTGACCGCGTAATGTTAAAAGTCGCGCCTTGGAAAGGTGTAATCCATTTCGGGAAACGTGAGAAGCTAAATCCGCGGTATATTGGTCCTTTCGAAATCTTGGAGCGTGTTGGAACCGTTGCTTATCGTTTAGATCTTCCGCCTCAATTAAGCTTCATTCATCCTACTTTCCATGTATCAAATTTGAAGAAGTGCTTTGCAGAACCCGAACTCATCATTCCTCTCGAGGAGCTTGCTATTGATGATAAACTTCATTTTGTAGAAGAACCGGTCGAAATTGTGGACCACTCCGTCAAAACGCTAAAACAAAGCCGAATTCCGATTGTCAAAGTTCATTGGAATGCTAAAAGGGGACCCGAGTTTACTTGGGAAAGACTAGATCAAATACAAAGGGAGTATCCTCATTTATTCGTGGATTCGGAAACACAAGATCCCGAGGAAGAAACAACGACCACTACGTCTACTTAAATTTCGGACGAAATTTCTTTTAAGAAGTAGGTAATGTAACATCCCGCCTTTTTTCGTTTACCTTCCGTTATACATTTTCTTAAAGCCCGTTATATATTTATAGCACCTTCCGTTAACATGCATTTTAAAATATCTCGTTTAGGTAATTCACGCAAATGCTTAAAACTTAAAGGACTAAACTTGCCAATGGACTAAAGTGGTGACTAGGTCAAGGTGGTCAAACCTCATCCCTTCCACTCATTCATCCTCCTCTTTCTCTCTTACTTTCACTTTTTACTCTCAAACACCCAATTCAAAGAATCATCATCTAAATCATTTTAAGGAAGCAAACATCAAAACAAATTACATATTCGGAATTCTTGCATCTTCCTCTTCGAATCCATACCAACTTTATTGCATTTGGGTAACTTTCTAAAAACACTAGATTTTGTGTTCTTGATGTTTTTAACTTATAGAAGTGTTAATTAGTGTCTATGGCTCAAGTATAACATGATTATGTGATTTATATGCTCGATCTCGTTATTTTAGTGTAACTAGCATGAACTTAAAATGAGTGTGTTTGATCTTGAGATTTAGTTGTTTAAATGTTGTTAGATGTTAAAAGTGCATGTATTAAATGTGTTACTAGCATCACTAGCTCCAATTTGATGTGTAGGTTGACTTGGAAAGACTCCATAAACTTAATTGCAAAAGTTGTGATTTTGAGTTACGGTTTGATAGAAGTAAAATGGATTTTTGATGCACCAAATGATATGCAATGTTGTTTGTAAGTGTTTAGTTGTATTGTATACATAATTACCTACGAAACGGCGTATTATATGTGTGCATTTAATTCCCGAATCATCAAAGTGCATCTATGAACTTGAAGGCATTTATGGTGAACATTTAATGAACTATCAACTTGGAAATTTGATTTTTGCAAATGATGCTTTTAATTGATTAAATGTGTTTAGTTGTGTTCCTCGTCAAATTATCTTTCCAGTGATATAAGATACATGTTCTAAGTGTTTACGGTTTGTGAATTGTGCTTAATAGAAGTTTGGATTTAGACTTGAACAATTGAAACTGACCAGGCATCAGTTCACGTTGATTGCCACGGCGCGGCACTCTTTGGTCGCGGCGCGGTATTTGCCGTGTTTGGTTTCTGATCAAGCTTACACTTTTACGAAAAATGTTTGTTATGCTACGCACCTCCGATTCACATGTAACTTGTTCTAACATGCTTATATATGATTAAAAACCTCAGAAAAATAGTTCGGGACCCGACCCAAACATGTTGACTTTTTCGTTGACTTTGACCCGACCCAAGGTTGACTTTTAATCAAACTTAACCAAATGTTTGTGCAATCGTTCTAACATGTTTTAATACTTGTACCTTGCATGAAACTTGACAATGTGACTCACATGCTATATTAATCGAGTCGTAATGAGCCATATGACTAATTGAACACTTTGACCGACCGTCTTCACCAATATTGATACGAACCTATTTGTTTAGGTCAAGACTAGCATTCGTTCTGGCACACGTTACCTTGTGAAGTACAATTTACTATTCATGCAACCAAGGTGAGATCATAGTCCCACCTTTTCAATAACTTTTACGCTTTAAACTATGGGATGAGAAACATATACGTATCATACTTTTAATACTTTGTACACAAGTACGAAAACAAACATTCCACGTGCGAGTTTGAACAAAAAGCCTCAATTCAATTATCATTAGTTACACTTGCAGGGTGTAAACGAGAACTTATATTATGTGATCACATGGGCTTGACGAGCCTCATTCGGACGGTTCGCTACCGTTAACGGATGAAATATATTTTCGAGTATAGTGTATGTTCTAACACTACGTAACAGGGTACAAAACAGTTAAGTCTTGATAATTGGGTGCTCGCGAACATACTTTTGGAATACAAATGATTTGGATAATCAACTATATTAAATCTTGTGGTTCAAAAACAACGTTACTAATGCACCTATGATTTCACCAACGTTTTTCGTTGACAGTTTTCTATATGTTTTCTCAGGTCCTTAAACGCTATGTGATGCATGCTTCCACACTCTTTTTGATACTTGCTTAGATGTCGAGTATATATGCATACATGGAGCATCTTTTGGCTTACTTTCAAAATTGTGTCGCATAGGTTTCATTTGTACGTTAAACATTGTGTTGACATATGTTTATGTAAAAGATTAGTGGCGCACGGTTTTATTATTACTTTGTAATGTATTTTCTGTATTTACCATGGTAACTTGTAACTCTTGTACTTTGGAGGTTGTCATATATAAACAACCTCCTCACTTGGTAATAAGTTAGTTATCCATTTTGCATATTAAAATCTTATCACTTTCTCTCTACTTGTTTTGATAACTCATACTTCTAACCCACCAAACATCCAACTAAAACCGTCAATCTAGGCTTCTTTTGGGACTAAAAATTGGTATCAGAGCGGGACTTGCTATCTTGCTTGTTGATCCAAGGATTGAAGCTTCAAGAATCATGTTTTTGGAGAGTTTGGTGTTATTCGGTTGAGGTATCACGTTTTCCTCTTTTTGGTCATAAATATGGTTGTTGTATGTTAAGAATATGTTTGTGTATGCTAGTAATCTGTCAAATATTGCTTAAACATGCTCTAAAATTCGAAGGTTATTCCTCAGAATCATTTGTTTCTCAGACTTTCATGCACGAAAAAGTTACTTAAAATACTATACTTTTGAGTGATAAAATATGTTTAACATGTTTCTGACCTGTATGTTGAAATAACATGAGTTCTGTGTTATGTTCTGTTAGTTTAATGCTTAGCACATGTATTTAGATCGTTATTCGTGTTCCTATGTTCATGTTCCTGCTGCTATGCTTGAAAAATGATGATTTTGTCACTTTGTTCATGGGTTAATCGAAACATTCTTGTATTTTCTCACTTAATTCTTGCTTAGATCATTTAAAGGCTGTAATACTACATGATTCACTGCTGAATTACCTTGAAACTCTGCTAATTCTACTTGAAATTACTTGTAAAATTGCTTAAGTTTTCCAGATTTTGTGCTCGAAAAACCCCATCTGGGTTTGATACTGCTCGAAAACCTCCTAGGGTTACTTCACTTCAGTGAAACCCTAAGGTTTTGCCCGAAAAACTCTATTGCATTTGCCACGTGTTTAGTTGTTTTAGGCTCCAAACTTTGGACCTTCGGTTAATACCCACCGAAAACGGTTTTACCCATTAGTTTTGGTACGAAAGTGACTTGTCCTTGACATATTATCTCGACTTATGTCAGAAAGGACAAAAGACTTGTCCTTGTATGCATCACCTTGTACTTAAGTGTAAGAGTTCATGTGCATGGCTTTCTCTTTCTTAAAAGTCAAACAAGTTTGAATTTTAAACTCACTGAACTAAACGTTTTTCAGTCAAAATGCTCGAAAAACGTTGAAAAAGGGGATTTTTGCTCGAAAACAGTAAGCAACCTGAGCATCTGCTCGAAAAATTAAGATTAAATCTTAAAAGATTGACTGAAAAACAGTGATTTATGGTGCTCGAAAACCTTGCACGAAAATCTCATTTTGTTCGAAAACTTAAAGATTCTGTCCTTTTGTGCTCGAAAACCTTGTGTCCAGATAACCTGGTTTTGCTCGAAAACCACCCTGTTTTGTGGGCTTGGTTTTGCTTAAAACCCTAGTTATCTGCTCGAAATACTTTAGGTGCTCTAGAATTAAGTAGGTGCTCGAACACCCTAGTTGCTCGAATACAGTACCTGCTCGAAAACCTAACTAGTTGCTCGAATACAGTACCTGCTCGAAAACCTTGGATTTTGATCTCAGCACTGTGCTGCTCGAAAAACTCCATTTCCCTATTTTTTTTGTGGTGCTCGAAAACATAGGTTAACTTGAAATTTGGCTTTGCTCAAAAACCATTCAGTTTTCACAAGTGGTTTTACACCAAAACCCTAATTTTACTCTGTTTATACAAGTGTTACTCCACACTCAATTTCTTCTCTCTTGCACCACTCAGTTCACACCACTTAGCTAAGATGGCTACTGCAAACCGTGATGCTTTAGTTGTGGGCTCGGATACTCGTCCTCCCATGCTGTTCTAGTGACTGTTTGACGAGTGGAAAGGAAGGTTTGACAACTTCATCGACGAAAAAGGAGAACAAACCAAATTCCTCTGGGAATCATTTCTCAATGGACCCAAGATCTCACTTCACCCTGACACCGGCGAAGTCCTAAAACCCTATGAACTTCAAGGTGAAGAAGCTAAGAGAGCTCAAGTCGATATTGATTCTAGGTCCATCATCATGCAAGCCCTTCCTCATGACATGTACAAATCCGTCAGCTCTCTGAAATCCGGAAAAGAACTTCTAGATGAAATCACCCGTCAACAGGAAGGATACAGTAAATCCGAACAGACAAAACTCGACATAGCGCTCGCAATGTATGAGGACTACTTTCAGAAACCCGATGAACCCCTAAAAGACTGCTACAAACGTTTCTGTGAAGTCATTAATGAGCTAAAGAAAGTTGGAGTGAAAAAGGAGAATCAAGAGCTGAATATGAAATTTCTGAAGAAACTAAATGCCACCTGGACTCCATATGGAAACAACTTCCGTGCCTCCAAAAACACCAAGAAGTACAACATCCATGAAGTTGTGGGAAAGCTCATGAACCACCAACCTGATGTTCTAGCTGCTCAAACTCCTAAATCCAATCTTGCTGAAACAAGTGACCCCCTGGCTCTATTTGTTAACAAAAACTCTACCAAAACTCCCCAAAACCGCTCCAATTCACTCAAAGCAAAACAAACCATCTCCTCTGATGAGGACACTTATTCAGATGTTGATGAAGAACATCGAGATCTCATCAAAGCCGCCGCAATGTTCAGCAAGCAACTGAACCTCAGGAGATCGACTGGAGGTTTAACAGAAACAACAAGATTCAAACCTCATCCAGCTCCTCTTACTACAAAAAACCTGAAACCTCAACCACCCAATACCGTGCTCCTAACACCAAGGACCTCGATAATGTTTGTTACAACTGTGGTAAAACAGGTCACTTTGCACGTGAATGCAGACTACCCAAACGAAAGGATGCCGAGTACTACAAGAAAAAGATGTTACTCGCCCAAGATGCTGAAAAAGGGAAAGTTCTCAAAGCCTCGGATGATGTCTGGCTAAACTGGTCAGACAGTGAACAGGAACCTGAACGTGCTAATGTGGTAAAACTCACCAACATGAATCGTGCTCCCGAGAATGTGTCTTCCGATGATGAGGAAGAGGTACAACTTTACACCGACATAATTCATGAATATTATAACTCCGTGAATAACAATTCTGAATGTGTCTTTGATATATTGCATGCACCCTCTGAGAAATCTAACGACCCACCAGTCAAAACAAACGTGTCCACTAGTTATGAACCTACCACTGTTAATCATGATAGAATCCTCCCTGAGTTGCCTGATATGTACATTGACAACTTTGCTAAGATGACGAAGGACCTTAGATCTCTTGCTAGTCAAGTTAGTGGACTACAAAACGAGAATCATAGGTTAAAAGCTGAATTGAAAATCAAAGTGTCAAACAATGCATACCTAACACTTCAGAAGGATCTAGCTGATAAAGTAACACAATTAAAGGAGCTAGAATCTAGTGTGAGACCGTTACGAATAGAAAGGACAAACTTTAGGTTAAGAAATGAAGTTCTTTGTGAGAAAGTAGACAATGCTGAGAAAGAAATTAAGAATCTCACTGCTTCTAAGAAAACTCTCCTAGATACCTTAGAAGAAAAGATAAGAGAACCTCTATTCGATCTTGCTAAGAAAACCTCTGAATGTTCTAAACTTACTGCACATAATCTAGAGCTTCAAACTCGTCTAGGAAAATTTGAAGAAAAGCTCTACAGGACTGAACAGTCTAAGGTTATTTTAGCAGGACACATCTCGAATCAAACCCTTTTCATGAATCGTCCAAAGGACTCTTTCCGCGAGAACAAAGGCCTAGGTTTTGAAAACCCTCTCACCTTGTCCAAAATGGCCAAAGCAGAGCCCTGTTTGTATGATAGTAGATACTTGATGATTGGTCTACCTGCACGACTCACATTTGCATCCAACAGTGAGGTTGAGGAAGCATTGGCTAAAAGATCAACTAAAATGAAACGAGAAATCGCTCTAATCTATGATAAAATCAACGCTCTTTATTTGAAAAAGAAAAACTCATTTTCATATGAAAGCTTACCTGATTTGTTTAATGAAAGTGAGAATTCGGAAGGTCAAAAACTTATTGTCTATTTACCAACTCTGGTATTAGAAAAATACATCATCAGTTTGGAAAAGGAACTTTTTGAAAATAAAATGAATTCTTTTGACAATGAACGAAAATTTCTGATGATCATAAAAGCCACGCAACACCAAATCTCACTCCATGTAACAACTAATGATCAACTTGCTCATGATGTGCATGAACTTTAAAAACAGATTGCTAGTCAAGCGACCACTTTCTGTGAAATGATCTCAAAGTCCAAAGCCCCTCAAGGACAGTCCCCCTGCCACCCCATCGAACCCTCAAATGTTCTTGCTGATTCTCTCGGGAAAGAAATCGTTGACTTAAAACTTGAACTAAAAGGATATAAGAAACATGTCGCCCTTATTGAAAAGGACAACATCGATTTGCAAGTAAAAGTTTTAATGAATCGTGATTTTGAAAAAGCCGAAAAGAATTTTGGTCCAACATTGTCACAAAACTGTTCTCAACAAAAGGAATCAAATTCAACAAAAGAGAAATTTGTGCCATGGGTACCCACCTATTCTCAACGAGTTCTCTCCCCACATCATCAAGGTTTTCCTTACACTACAGTAGTGAATTCAAGGAAACCTATCATTCCGGCTGTCACCATCCTAAAAAACCCTATCCGTGGCTCTCGTTTGGAAATGATTGTCACTAAAAGAGGTGCTGATCCCAAACCACCACATTCCGCAACCTTGATAGGAAGGCGAAACAACCCTGTTCAAAGAATTATCCTAGAACATGGTGTGTATGACCACTCAGCAAGAAAAGCACACAACCACCCTGCACCGTCTACTCTAGACAAGAGGAGTGGTTCAAGCAGCCATCACGCTCTCCAAAATATCAACCACTCTAACTCCTTCCAGAGCAACAGTGGTAGATCATTGAAACACAACCCCAAATCCATCAAACATCCGCAACTACCAAATCTCAACCAGGCTGCAAAGCGGATATCTGATGGATTAACCAAGACTCAAAAGCGAAACCGTCACAAAAGAGCACAAAGGGCTAGACAGTCATTACTTAAAGACATGAATCTTTTTCAAACTAGGTCTAAATTTGGTGTTTTAAATTTCACAGGACCTAAACCAAAACAAAGCATTTTGAAAGCATGGAAACCCAAGACTGAAACAGTCCAAGCATCTTCAAGTCTTTCTTCTCAGTTAGGGTCATTAATGTGTAATAGATGTAAAAGACGTCTGTATTTTGGTCATCAAAACCATGATTCGTGTGTTGTAATGAATGTTCAGACCTTGTTGAATGTGTCATCTAATGATCCTGATGATCTAAATTCTCTGAGTATATCTGCATACAAGGAACCCGAGATAACTGAGGTCCCTAAAACTTGTGCTTAACTCTGTTTTGCAGGTTATCCCAGCATGTGTTTGGTATCTGGATTCTGGTTGTTCCAGACACATGACTGGTGATAAATCAATGTTGACAAACTATGTCAACAAGTTTCTAGGTACTGTTCGCTTTGGAAATGACGAAATTGCATCAATCGAGGGGTATGTAGATTATGTGTTTAAAGGTGTGACCATCAAACGTGTGTCCTATGTTCGTGGTCTTGGGTGTTGTCTCTTCAGTGTCAATCAATTCTGTGACAGTGATCTTCGCGTAATCTTTGAAAGATCTATGTGCTATGTTCAAACCATGGAGGGTGACAAACTACTTGAAGGAAAACATGAATCCACTCTCTACTCTCTTGCCATGAAAAAACATGTCTTCAAACTTACAACCACTCTGCTTGGTTTCCAAAGCTTCCTCTGAAACCTCATGGTTGTGGCATCACCGGATGTCACATCTACACTCTCAGAACCTCAACAAACTTGTCTCCAACAACCTTGTTGACGGTGTTCCACTCATCTCATTTGATACCTCACACATTTGCCCATCATGTGCTATGGGAAAGATTCATAAATCCTCCCACAAATCAAAAACCGAATTCAACACCTCCAGTCCACTTCATATGCTGCACATGGACCTTTGCAGACCAATGCGTGTTTCCAGTCTTGGTGGAAGAAAGTACATCCTGGTGATAGCTGATGACTATTCACGATACACATGGGTCAGATTTCTGAAAAGTAAGTCTGAAGCTCCTAAAATAATCATTGATTTTCTGAAGAGAATCCAATTATCCACCAATATGCTTGTACGTACTCTCAGAACCGATAACGGCACGGAATTTCAAAACTCTGTTCTTAACTCTTATCTCGATCATGCCGGCATCACCCATCAAAACTCTGCCGCTCGCACTCCACAACAAAATGGAGTTGTAGAAAGACGTAATCGTACCCTTGTTGAAGCAGCAAGAACAATGCTTGTTTATTCCAAGCTACCCCCGTCTCTCTGGGCTGAAGCTGTTAACACTGCGTGCTTCACCCAAAATTGTTCCATTATTAATCGTCGGTTCGACAAAACTCCATACGAACTGCTCTTCAAACGTCGACCTAACGTGAAGTTCTTTCGCATATTCAGATGCGTGTGCTATGTTCTAAATGACGAGGACAACCTTGGGAAGTTTGATGTTCGTGGTGATGAAGCAATATTTATTGGCTACTCTCAAGATTGTGTGGCATATCGTGTTTATAATCGTCAAACTCGAATCATTAAAGAAAGCACCAATGTCAAGTTTGATGAGATGTCTGGAATGGTTCTTGGTCATAACGGCTCTCGCCCAGGACTCAATTCTAATCCTCACTTTTGACATGTTCCATTGGCCACCTCTGATGATCTAGATGTATTGTTTGAACCCATCATCCCTCCATTGCCATCAAACCCCACGGTACCCTCAGAACCGGCTCTCCCCGAATCAATCACAATCGGTTCCTCTACTCCAGCGGTTATAGGCGAATCACCTTCTAACGAAAGTAATTCCTCCGATTTTCTTCTTCTAGATGACCTTGATACTGGAGTGTCTTCCTCAAACAACGCTCCCATTTTCAACCCTCATCCTTCAGCTGTTGAATTATCTCCTCTCGAATCTAGTGAAGAAACTCCTTCAAATGAAACAGGTACTAGGTCTCTAGACGCTGCAACCCCTCCCATACTTTCCACCGAACAAAATTCAGATACCCTTGTTCCTCTGTGGGAAGAAAATGCCACCTACCCCACTGTCAACTCTGAACGTTCTGGATCCTCATCTTCCTCGCATACCGACTCCTCCCTTAATAATGAATCTACTACACCTCTCCCACATTCCACGAAATGGACTGCGGATCATCCAATTCATCAAATCATTGGTGATCCCGACGCTCCCATTCGCACTCGCAAGGCTTCCAACAATGAATGCCTTTTTGCTGCCTTTCTGAGCACGATCGAACCTAAAACTGCCTTTGAGGCCCTCCAAGATCCCGACTGGTCTATAGCCATGCAAGAAGAAATCCATTAATTTGATCGGCTTGAAGTATGGGAACTTGTTCCTCGTCCATCTGGAAAAACCATTATTGATACCAAGTGGATCTTCAAAAATAAGAAGGATCCTCACGGCATCATCATTCGTAACAAAGCACGTCTTGTAGCAAAAGGATACCGACAACAAGAAGGAATTGACTACGATGAAACATTTGCTCCTGTGGTTTGATTAGAAGCCATCCGTCTATTTCTTTCATATGCTGCTCACAAGCGATTCACCGTTTATCAAATGGAAGTAAAAACTGCCTTTCTGAACGGTGTTCTTCAAGAAGAAGTCTACGTCAGTCAACCTGAAGGTTTCATAGACTCCAAATGCCCAAATCATTTGTATCTCCTTTCCAAGGCTCTTTATGGTCTAAAACAGGCACCCAGGGCATGGTATGAAACCCTAACCGCGTTTCTTCTCAAGAATGGTTTCTCACGTGGAACCATTGACACGACTCTATTCATCAGAAAACAGAAAGAACACATCTTATTAATTCAAGTCTATTTTGATGACATCATTTTCGGTTCCACTTCCCCCGCTCTCTGCTATGAGTTCTCTGAACTCATGAAGACTAAGTTTGAAATGAGCATGCTCGAAGAACTCCACTTCTTTCTAGGATTAGAAGTTAAACAACTTCCAACGGGGATTTTCATCGGTCAATCAAAATACATTTCAGACATGTTCAAAAAGTTTAACTTTCCTGAGATGAAGACCAGCTCCACTCCAATGTCTATCAACATTTCATTACATGCTGATCTGGATGGTCAATCTTTCGATCAAACACTCTATAGGAGCCTCATTGGCTCATTGATGTATCTCACTGCTAGTAGACTCGACATCATGTTTGCTGTATGTCTGTGTGCCCGTTTTCAGGCCAACCCTAGATATTCTCACTACAAGGCTGTAATGAGAATCTTTAGCTATCTCAAAGGCATGCCCAATCTCGGACTCTGGTATCCCTTCAGAACCGGCTTCAATCTTACAGCATTTACGGATGCTGATCATGCTGGTGACCAAGTAACCCTGAAAAGCACCTCTGGTGGTCTCCAATTCCTTGGTCACAAGTTGGTCAGCTGGTCCTCTCGCAAGCAAAACTGCATCTCTCTTTCCACTGCTGAATTCGAGTATATTGCAACTGCAAGCTGTTGCTCCCAAGTCCTGTGGATGCAGTCCCAACTACTTGACTATGGATTCAGATTCCACAAAATCCCAATCTATTGCGACTCTCAGAGTGCCATTGCTATCACCAGCAACCCGGTGCACCACTCTCGAACCAAACACATTGACATTCTTTACCACTTTATCAAGGATCATGTTGAAAAAGGCAATGTCGAATTGTACTTTGTACCCACCAAAAGTCAACTTGCTGACTTATTAACCAAGGCCTTGGATGAACCCACTTTTAAATATCTGGTTAACAAAATTGGCATGGTTAATTTCAATTCCATTTAGGGACCCAGCAAGTGCCTAGGGGGAGTGATGCACTTGCCTAGGGGGAGTTGTGTGTTTTCAAAATCTGATACTTCATATTTTGAGGGGGAGATAAGAACAATGGCTCTCACATAAATTGCAGTGTGAGACCCGGTTTCATAATATTGATTCTCAAAATCTAAAATGACTTTTACACGAACATCAATGTAAAACTCGCTCTTACAAAACTAACTCTCCTGAAACTGGCAACTGTCTAGGGGGAGTTAACATCAAAATGTCAACAAATGACGGAGGATGAGTCTCTGTGATCACCTCAAGAGGATGTGTCTGAATGACTGCCTCAAAATCTCAGTCAACAAATGACGGAGGATAAGTCTCTGTGACTACCTCAAGAGGATGTGTCTAAATGACTGCCTCAAAATCTCAATCAACAAATGACGGAGGATAAGTCTCGGTGACTACCTCAAGAGGATGTGTCTAAATGACTGCCTCAAACTCTCAGTCAACAAAATGACAAAGGATATGTCTTTGTGACTGCCTTAAGAGGATGTGTCTATATGACTGCCTCATGTTTCCCGGTTCCAATAACTTTAAAAACCTGAGAAAATTAAATTTTGAAAAATAATTAAAGTTTCATCAATAACTTGATTATTTCACAGAATTTCTTAAAATTCTTAAAGGTTATTATAGGGTTCCAAAATCCCTTAAAATCCAAAATCTGGTGAATGTTTTCGAGCAAAGATCTAAGACTG
The DNA here is from genome assembly GCF_046630445.1 of Rutidosis leptorrhynchoides. NCBI lineage: Eukaryota > Viridiplantae > Streptophyta > Magnoliopsida > Asterales > Asteraceae > Rutidosis > Rutidosis leptorrhynchoides. The sequence goes on along the minus strand of NC_092341.1, from coordinate 358,437,866 downwards.
AAGGTTTTCGAGCAAACTGTGCTTGAAATTGAAACTCTCGTGCTATAATTTTGAACTTATCACTTTTCGAGCAGTAACCGACTGAAAAATCAATTTTTCAGACTCCCAGTGTGTATATAAGGTTAAAGGTTCACTTTTCAAACACATCACTTTCAAATATTTCTTTAGCAAATCTAACTTAGCCAAGATCACGTGCTCTCACCAACACCCTGTTCATTAACACTGTTCATCATCTTCATACTTAATCTATTCGGTATTTTCCACTTTAAATTCATGTGCTGATTGTTAATATTGTTATTTTAGAAGATTCTCTGTCTCTGTATTCATTTAAAGTGTTAAAATTGCCATGATTTGAATGATTATGTGATGAATATCTGTCGTGTATATACAGGGGTGTCGAACCCTAAAAATCCTAAGTTGATCGATTGCACCCATAAAACGAATCTATTGTAATGAATTAACTTAGGGTTTCAGATTGTGATAAGTAGAACATGATTCACTCCTTAAATCCATTGATTAGATGCTTGTTGCACTCTTGACGTCGATTAGGGGTAATTTTAGGGTTCACCAATAAATCTGTGTATTTCAGATGTTTTGTCTTAATTCATGGTGATTAACAGATTAGGTTTTCATAGATTCCATTCATTAAAACCTTATGTGGCCAGATTTATTGAGTTTTCTACAACAAAGTGAACATGAACTCAAAACAGAGTAGTTTTTCGAGCGCTCGAAAAATTGCCCGAAAAGTCGCTAGAAGTAGTTGTGTCTGAAAACTTTTGAATGCTCGAAAAAGTGAGATGAAATCATTTGTCTGAAAAACTTCTGTGCTCGAAAACTTAACTGTATGCAATACTCTTGTGCCTGAAAAGTTGTGTGCTCGAAAAAGTTTTGTGCTAGAAAAAGCTGTGTGCTCGAAAAAGGTTGTCTGTCTGAAAGAAAAAAAAACCTGTTAACACTCAAAAGGTGTGCTCGAAAACTTTTGTCTGAAACCCTTTGCTTGTTTAATTGCTTGCACGAAAACCTTCCTGTTCTAAAATTGTCTAATGCTCGAAAACCAACTTTGTTCAAAACTGTTAAGTGTTAGTACTGTTTCCAATGAACTTTGACAAATCTTAAAACTGAAACAACTAATGTCTTGTCACAATTTTTCACAAAAACACCAAATGAACTGTGTTTTCTCTAACTTTGCTCATGATTCCACAGCAATGTCAAACAATGTCTTTTTCAACGAGGATGTTCCCACCCCTTGCTCCTACTGGATCCCCATACTTCTAAATCACCCAATGCATAACCTTTTCACTGAATTCGACCATGTCTCAGTACGACAACTTCGTCTAATGAGGGACACCATGACCTACCACCCTCCAGTTAACGATGCACCCGACTATTTTTCTTTTCTAGCCACTCAGAACCCTGATCGGAGAGCCACCTTCACACTAGCTGACATGAGACGATTCTTGGGAATTCCCGCCCGTGCTCAATACGATATGTTCCCTTCAGAAAATGCAATGCTTGCTGCCGTACATCAACTTGGATACGAAGAAGAGTTGACAAAGATAAGGGATTTCAAAAAGAAACGAATGGCACAACGATGGGCTGTCCTATATACTCTCATCAATCGCTGCTTCAATCCAATGCAAACTGGAACCGATCACATCACAGTATTCTTGTTCAAGATCTTCTATGGCATTGTGTTCTTGCCATCTGCTGACTTTGGTCGTGTCATCTGGGAACGCATGATAGAAATCCACTCAGCACCTCTCCTATCATACATTCAATTCCCAAGATTCTATTCCTTAATTCTTGGAGCAGTAATTGATGTTAGTAACCAGACTCCAGATCCCATACCTAGAGATCGTGATGAACCACAAGTAGAGCATCCGTTCATAGAGTTCATTCAAAAGAGAATAGGATCACAGAATGTGCCAGCTCAACCTATTCCTGTGCATTTACTAAATCTTGGACCTCGTGATGATCCAAGAATCACTGCTTATATGAGACAGATAGGAGCTCCTATGGATCCTCTACAACCCGAGGATCCTACCCCAGGAGATAGGACACCTGGTGAGGGGTCTAGTAAGCGAGGGTCACAGAAAAGAAAATTTGAGGGGAAAAGAAATGAGGGTGAAATTAGGTCTAAAAGAAAAGCAGAATCAAAGCAGGTAACCTCTGAACAACTTCAGAAGGTTCTTCACGATATTGTTCGGAGTGATAAGGATGGAAATGAGGGCGTGGTTGAAAAATCAAGAGAGGATGTGCGGACCGGGTGTGAGATGGGGCAAAAAGAAAACGTTAGCCCCCCCCCCCCAAACATTAGGAATCCACTCAGATGATCAAACATCTGTTTCATATGAGTTAGAATCGGCATCTCTAGATGAGATTCGCCAAAAACAATTTGAAAATGTGTCTAGTGCTCGTAGGGATTTGGTACAGTCCTATACCGAACAATCAGTGTCTATAGCTCAGACTGCAACAACAAGCGTAGAGGTTAGCAAATCCCCAGAAATTGCTTCTCTAAGATCGCTTGGAAGTCCTGTCTCAACAGGCCTCACTGCTCAGCTTTCTAGCTCAACAGTGGTGACAACTGAGTTTCATCAAGAATCTCAGGCTATTTTTACTAACACTTCCTTGCAGGGCTCTATCACATCCTTACCAATTATTTCCATAGCTCCATCACCACCTCGATTAACATCACCACCACCTGATCTCAATGCTTCACCACCGCCGCTGTCACCTCCTATCATGACATCATCCCCTATCACCCAAACTGTCACTCATCAACCAAATCTCACGTATACTCAACGGGAAACTGAATTTCATGCTCACCTTCTCTCAGTTAACCTTTCTGAGGGTGATTACATCAGAAAAGCTATTCTCGGTCTTCTCAACTCACTTCAACTCATCCCAAATTATCCACCGGTACTTGAACCGATCCCGTGTTGTGTTGATCAACCATCTTCCTCCCGACGACATGATGACCCCGATTCCGGCGGCCAACATGAGGGGGAGAATATCGGAGGAAGATCCACTGTACACATCACCCAAACTATCAGTCAAACACAATCTGCACCTAGCTCTTCCAGGAAAGGGAAAGAAATTATTGATGACTCTGATATACCTGAAGGAATGGTCGAAGGGATCGAATACACAGTTGAAGAAGATGATGCTGCCCCAGACGGACATGATGTGATCACAATCAACTCTGACGATGAAGTTGATTTCAATGAAGTTATGTTTTTTGATGTCAAAGAGGAAGTAGAAACCGATATCGATATACCTGAAGAAGTGGTTACCTCTGCCGAAACTTCTTTTGCCATGGTGGTGTACACAAGTTCAGACATCGAACCTATCAACTCCCAGTCTGAAACTATCATCACATCTACTCCACAGCTTATCATACCAAAATCCGAAGAAGAAGAGGAAGAGTTCTTCAGAAATCTGAAACCCCTGCCTACCGCTGTCATTGAAGGAGCATTCACAAAAGAAAATTACGTAAACTTAGAAGCCCCGGATGAGGAAGAACTAAATGAATTTGATCGCTTTGTCACTCAGGAATACACCGGTGAACCTGCACCAAGGTTTCCCAAACCATCAGCTCCACCACCTCCTGATCAATCCACATCATCCGATCCTCAACATGGAGAATTCAACAAACACAGATCACTTCCAATCAATCTTGGTGAACCTCAATCTGAAGAAGTTTTACAGGGATGCTGGCTGGAGGAACAAGCTTACAGGATCTTCATAAGTGAAGATAAACTCAAAAACGTGCCAGTAGCTGAAAGGTTTAAACCAATCGGGTGCTATGATTTTCTCAATGACAAAGAAAAATTGATAATGTATCGTTACTAAAGGCGGGTTTTTAAGAACTGGAATGAGTTTGAAATGGAAGAACAGAAAGAAAATCCAATTATCGTCATAAACAGTGTGCTCTGCAGGTCATTGTCTAAGAGAGTGTATACTCCATTTTTCAGAGTGAGCCGTTCAAACGACCAAGAGTACATGTTCTCGGAATATGATCTAATTGAACTCAATCCGGTTGATGTGTTGTTTCTGTACAATTGGTTGAGAAACAAAATAAGAAAGACTTGGGTTATCGAAACGGCAATCGAAAGGGTGAGAAGGTTCATGAAAGATAGAATCAAACTGGCTTCTCAATATGATCTGCAGTTAGGTGTCGAATCAATTCGAAAGAAGATTCTGCTCTCCGCACCAAATCAAACCATCGGCGATCTGGATTTATCTTCTTTTAGGATTTGCTATTGCTTAGACGCCCCAGAAGAAGGCTACATATTTCGCAACAAGATCAAAAAGCCAATTTTCATCCGCAAATCAGAGCTGTCAAAATACTCTGACGGGACTCTCAAGCGTGCACTAAAGTATTTTGACATATGTAAACGAACAGAAAACATTGGGAACTATCAAAAGCTGATGACAAACGAGATGGCAAATCACATCAATGAACTTCTTGAATTCAGGCTGTACATGAGGCAGTTTGACACTTCACTGGGAATCAATCGAAAGAAAAACTACTTCACAGGGTCACAATATGTTCCAAGGTTCGAATACAAAATCACCCGCCTCAAAGAGTTCATCATTCCCAAACACTATGAAAGGAATTACACACCAGGAAGTGACGTGATCAAAGCATTGAAAGCTGAGGAAAAGGCAAAGAAAAAGGCCTCAGAAGGTGCAAGTCAAAGCTGATGATTCTGTGATGATATTTTTTTGAAAACCGCACGCCAAGGGGGAGATTGTTGACATATGTTTATGTAATAGATTAGTGGCGCACGGTTTTATTATTACTTTGTAATGTATTTTCTGTATTTACCATGGTAACTTGTAACTCTTGTACTTTGGAGGTTGTCATATATAAACAACCTCCTCACTTGGTAATAAGTTAGTTATCCATTTTGCATATTAAAATCTTATCACTTTCTCTCTACTTGTTTTGATAACTCATACTTCTAACCCACCAAACATCCAACTAAAACCGTCAATCTAGGCTTCTTTTGGGACTAACACATTGTAATGTAACTAGTCGTGGAACTATCTTTGTAAACTTGAAACACTTTTACATTTGAAATGAATGCGACATATTTTGGTCAAACGTCATTTTAAAGACTTATGACCACGTAACGGGACCTAAGTAGACGGCGCCGTCAATGACGATTTTGTCGGGTCGCTACACGTTTTAAGAGTTGAACTTGATATTTTTTGTTTTGTGCTATCAAACAATCAATTACCTTGTTTAATTCTAATCGTGCGTTATTTTGATGATTCACAGGCTAATACGTTTGTAATTGGCGGTAAATTGCTTGTTTAATTAAAGTAAATGAGCAATATTAGAATTGATCGTGGTATTGTTGTCGCTGTGCAAGCAAATGCTCAAAAAAGAGTAAGAAAGCGAAAGTCGGCAAAAATGTATCAAAATTGGCAGTCTGCGCCAATTAGTTTTCCAAAAATGCAAAGTGATGATTTCTCCGAAATGCCGGTGGTAGTATCGTACAAGGTAGCGGAAACTGGAATCACAATCATGAAAGTTCATGTTGATAATGGCAGCAGTGTTGACATTGTTTATGAGCAATATTTTGTTCAACTGCCGAAGAGTATTAGAGCAAATTTACAACCAACCGCAGCCTCGCTAACTGGTTTTGCGGGAGAATCATCATTGCCTATGGGCGTATTATCTTTAGATGTTGAGCTTTTCGATGAAAATGATGATAGTTTAGTGCGGCGAGCGTGGTTAGATTTCTATGTTATGCGGACTTCATCTCGCTATAACATGTTGTTAGGCAGAACTACCTTAGGTAAATTCGGAATTGTTCCATCTACAATTCATGGCATGATTAAATTCGTAACGCATAAAGGTGTTGCGATAATAAGATCAGCAAGCACCATGCCCATTTGTGCGGCTGTTAATGTAAAAAGCGCAGTTCAAGAAACCGCTGATGCCGCGGACAACATGATAGTGGTTAATCCTGCATATCCTGATCAAAAAATTAAAGTGGGATGCAATGTTAGTGCGGATACCAAGAAACAAATTGTGTAGTTACTTGTACAGTACATGGATGTTTTTGCTTGGTGTGAAAATGATATGACTGGTGTTCTGCATCATATTGCGAAACACAGATTTAATGTAAATCCAGCTTTAAAACCTGTAGTGCAGAAGCGTAAAGGCATGGCCCCCGATCGCGCTAAGTGGCTGTGCGAAGAGGTAACAAAATTGGTGAGAGCTGGAATTTTACGCGAAGTTCAATACCAATCATGGATTGCGAATCCAGTGTTGGTAAAAAAGCCTGATGGCTCATGGAGAATGTGTATTGATTTCAAGGATTTAAATAAAGCGTGCCCTAAAGATAATTATCCACTTTCAGAAATTGATTTCAAAGTGGAATCTTTACATGCTTTTCCATATAAATGTTTTTTGGATGCAGCAAGGGGATATCATCAGATCCCAATGGCCAAAGAAGACGCAGATAAAACCGTTTTTCATACAGGCAAAGACATATTCTCTTATATAATGATGCCTTTTGGTTTAATCAATGCGGGTGCAACATATCAACGCTTAATTGACACTGCGTTCGACAAGCAAATTGGGCGTAATCTTGAGGCTTATGTAGATGATTTAGTAATTAAAAGCACAACGCAAGAGCGCGTTATTGACGATATACAGGAAACATTTGATACATTGTGCAGGATAAACATGAAGCTTAATCCGCTAAAGTGTAGTTTTGGAGAAACTGAAGGAAAGTTTTCGGGATATCTTGTTACTGAGCAAGGTATTCAAGCTAATCCAAAGAAAATTGCAGCTATTGAAAATATGACGACACCAAAGACGGTCAAGGAAGTGCAAAATTTGACAGGAAAATTAGCCTCATTAACGCGTTTCCTGTATAAGGCCGCTGAAAGACAATTACCGTTTTTCAAAACTTTAAAAGGCTGCTTGAAACAAAAGAGCTTTGTTTGGACAAGTGAAGCTGAAACCGCGTTTCAGGAAATGAAGAAGTTATTAAAAACTCTGCCTGCGTTAACAGTGCTAATTGATGGCAAAACTCTTTACCTTTATATATCGGTAGCAAATGAAGCTTTTGGCTCAGTTCTAGTTGCGGAAAGGGATAAAATACAAAAAACTGTGTATTTTGTCAGTAAAGCTCTCACAGGAAGCGAGATAAACTATGCGCCAATTTAAAAATTTGTGTATGCGCTCATATTAACATCGCGAAGGTTAAGAAGATATTTTCAAAGGCATCCAGTGCACGTGTTAACTAACATGCCGGTCAAGCTAGTCTTAACAAAACCAGAGATATCTGGTAGACTTACGTTGTGGGCAGTAGAGTTAGGTGCTTATCAAATCTCTTACCTTCCGCGCAATGCTGTAAAGGGCCAAGTTTTGGCGGATTATCTCGCTGAAATGACCGGGGAGTTGGAGCTGATTAATGAGCGAACAGAATTAAAACCAGCAGTTGGCAAAACATGGGATTTATTTACTGATGGAGCTTCATGTGCAGAAGATGCTGGTGCGGGTTTAGTGTTGGGAATCCCAAGTGGTGAGGAGCATACGTACGCATTACGTTTTAATTTTGATGTGACAAATAATGAAGCGGAATATGAAGCCTTGCTTGCTGGTTTAAATATTGCGCGAAAAATGGATATCACTAAGTTGCGAGCATTTACAGATTTGCAATTAGTGGCAAATCAGTTTAATGGCTCTTTTGAGGCACATGATTCCTTAATGCAGAAATATTTACAGTTGTTGAAAGAATTGGCAGTACGGTTCGAGCATTTTGAACTCGCGCAAGTGCCAAGAAATCAAAATAAGAAGGCGAATGCTTTGAGTAAGTTGGCCGCTCTAACATTTTCGCACTTTCGAAAACAAGTTTGGGTCAAGGAATTGCCAAGCAAATCAATAGACAATGACTTAATGGTTGCGTCTGTTGTAGAAGAACAACTAAATTAGATGGAACCAATCTTGAAATACATCCGCAATGATATTTTGCCAAGTGATAAGCGCGAAGCTCGCTTAGAACGAGAGCGGGCACCAATGTATATCATTCAAAATGACATCTGGTATCGTAAATCATTTTGCGGTCCAATGATGCGGTGTGTGGGCCCAATTGAAGCAGAAATGATCATTGATGAAGTGCATAATGGTTCTTGTGCATTGCATTCAGGCTACAAAACTATTGCGGCAAAAATTATGCGGATGGGTTACTTTTGGCCATCCATATATCGCGATGTTGCAAAGATTGTTAAGCGTTATAAAAGCTGCCAAAGGCATGCTCCGCAGAATCGGATGCCAAGGCATGATATGATTCCTGTTAATTCGCCATGGCCATTTCATAAGTGGGCTATTGATATTGTAGGACCATTTCCCGCAGGGCCTGGTAATGTCAAATTTATGATTGTGGCAATTGACCATTTTACAAAATAGGTTGAAGCTAAGGCGGTTCAAACTATCACTGGAGTACAGGTGCGAAATTTTGTGTGGGAGTATATTGTTTGCATATTTGGTATTCCGCGTGAATTGGTTAGTGATAATGGTGCCCAAATAGCGAAAGATCCTTTTAAAACATGGTGCACTGATTTAAATATAATCCAAAAGTTTATATCAGTAGCGCATCCGTAGGCTAATGGCATATGCGAAGTAACCAACAGCGATATTGTAAGCGGTATTAAAAACAGGTTATGCGAAAAGCGAACTGTTTGGGTGGATGAATTGCCCAATGTGTTGTGGGCACTTCGCACTACTTTCAAGAAAAGCACAGGAGAAACACCTTTTAGTTTGGTATATGGCTCTTAGGCAGTAATACCCGCTGAAATTCTTGTGCCAACGCATAGAGTCGCTAACTTCGAGGAAGAAGCAAACGATGATACATTGGGCGATTTTATTTTACATGTTGAGCCCCTTTAACCGGACTTGGACGTTGACTGACAGCATAAATTTAACTTTGGCCGATTAAATTAAAACTTTGACAACTTTGTCGAAATAAATCGACCAAGTTGGGGACTAGTTGGACTACTTCAAAATCCCCGGCTACCTGACTAGTCGGGGGACTGTTACAACCATGTTTGCACCAAGCACCATATACACTTGAAGCTATCTCACACCGTATATATATTTTCGAGGATTATATCTTAGCTACTCTGGATTAAGTTAATCTCGATCCAAGTTTTGTACGTGTGAGAGTGTTAAAGATTCATCACCCATAAACCTTTATCATTTTTACGCCCAAGATGAAATACTTTTGTTCACACTCCATTCATTTCAATCAATAGATATAACTATAGTAATTTGTATTAGAAACGTAAAAATTGTTGTCAAACCTTGAAGAAGAGCATAACAAAAGCTTAAATTCTCATTTTTATAGCTACCTACTTTTTTAGTAATGGAGTTAATGAATAAAAATATGTAGATTACTACAAGGGTACAATCAAAAAGCACACACACAGGGGTCGCAAACTCGCAACCTAACATTACCTTGAAGTTTAATTTTTGCTTAATACAACTAAAACTTTAGAAGGAAAAAAAAACTCATCAACATGTTGAAGTTGATGTCGAAAGTCCAACACCCCTAATAATCATGCATCTGTTTTTCTAGTATGTTGTTGTCCTCGGATGTTAACCAACCGTCATTCACCAATCCACCCATACCTATTACTTCACCACCCGCTAATTCGCCTACCGACTCCCCATCAACTACCACAAGCACCTCTCCAACACCCCCTCCTCCACACCCTATGATGACCCGTAGCAAACACGGTATTACTAAACCTATCACTCGCCTTAACTTACACGCCACTACTACCACCCTTTCACCCATTCCCCGATCGTATTTACAGGCTCTTGAGGACCCTCATTGGCATAAAGCCATAGATGAGGAATATCATTCTCTTGTGTCGAATGAAACTTGGGTTCCTGTTACGCACCCTCCAGGGGCTAACGTAGTCCGTTCTATGTGGTTATTAAAGCAAAAGTTTAATGCCGACGGTTCCATGGCCCGTTACAAAGCTCGGTTAGTTGCTAACGGTAAGAGTCAACAAATTGGCATAGATTGTGATGAGACTTTCAGCCCAGTTGTCAAACCGGCCACCATTCGTACAGTGTTGAGTCTAGCTGTCTCCCGTCATTGGCCAGTTCATCAGCTTGACGTGAAGAATGTCTTTCTTCACGGTGACTTACATGAGACGGTTTAAATGCATCAGCCACCTGGATATCGAGATACCAGATTCCCAGACTATGTTTGTCACCTACAGTGCTCTTTATACGGCCTGAAATAGGACCATCGCGCTTGGTATCAACGATTTGCTGACTTTGTTTTGACACTAGGTTTTATACGTAGTCGATCAGACTCATCTTTGTTTGTGTATCACCAGGGGTCTTCTACAGCTTATCTACTTCTATATGTAGATGATATCATTCTCACTGCATCGTCTACCTCGTTGCTATAAAATATTATTAGACAGCTTAGTAGCGAGTTCTCGATGACTGATTTGGGGACTCTTAACTATTTTCTAGGTATCTCTACTACTCGCAGCTCTACAGGATTGTTCTTATCACAACAGAAGTATGCGACAGAGATCCTACAACGTGCGGATATGTTGCATTGTAAACCTTGTCCCACGCCTGCTAACACACAGTCCAAATTGGATAACACTGGTCCTCCGGTTGCTGATCCTACTTTATACAGGAGTCTTGCAGGTGCTCTTCGGTACCTCACGTTCACTCGTCCTGACATCTCTTATGCGGTTCAGCAGATTTGTCTTTTCATGCATGATCCACGCGAGCCACATCTCTCTGCTCTTAAGCGCATTTTGTGCTACCTTCGTGGCATTCTTGATCATGGGTTACAGATACATGTCTTATCTACATACGGACTTGTTGCATATTCAGACGCTGATTGGGGCAGATTCCCTACCACACGTCGTTCAACATCTGGTTATTGTGTTTTTCTTGGTGATAATCTATTATCATGATCCTCGAAGCGCCAACAGGACATATCGAGATCCAGTGCTGAGACCGAATATCGGGGAGTTGCAAACGATGTTGCCGAGACATGCTGGCTTCGAAATCTTCTGAGAGAGCTTCACACTTCACCGTCAAAGGCCACCATTGTTTATTGTGACAATATTAGTTCTGTATACATGGCATCTAATCCAGTTCAACATCATCGGACGAAGCACATTGAGATTGACATTCATTTTGTTCGTGATCAGGTTGCTCTGGGAAACATTCGAGTATTACATGTTCCTTCTAGATCTCAATATGCCGACATTTTCACCAAAGGGCTTCCGACTTCTCTCTTCATTGATTTTCGATCCAGTTTGAACGTCTGAAATTCTCCTCCCGATAAAACTGCGGGGGGATGTTAGCATATGTATTTATTATCTTGTATATCATAGTTAGATTGTTTAGCATTGGCCCATGGCCCTCTTTGTATGTGGACCATTATAGCCCACTTTGTATCTTTATATAGTGTTGTCAAATGGAGTAACGATCATGGAAAAAATATCATTCAACATCTTCAACCAATCTTCAAACCACCTTCATACACATCTTCAAATATTCATCCGAATCTTCGAATCTTCAAACTCAAATCTTCAAAATAAATTTACCGAATCCGAATCCAAAATTCAAAAATCAAAAACAAAATAAATATTTCATTTCATTTTAAATCCTTATTTGCTACAGTACCGAATTCCTCACATATACATCAAAAATATTACCTAATCCTATTTTCTCATCTCTCTCCCTCCCAAAAATAAATTCAAATTTCATCCCATCTCACATTATGATTGTGCTATTGTACACGTGAGTTATATCGTCTATCAGATCAATCCCAACCATGATGCCTTCCTCAACACTTCATCAGCGCCACGTCAGCTTTTTCTCTCTCTCCTCCTTCCTCACCATTTCCTCTCATAACGCTTCCATAACACACCATTGCCAACCATGACATACTTCCTCTCAATCACATATCCCATAAAATTAATTAAATAAGTAATGTACAAGTTGTTTATGCTAAAGTAAAAGTAAATAAAGCAAAGAAATAAAGAAATAGAATTTGAACTCGTGCTGGCAGGTTACTTCACATGACAAATTGGAGGGCGAATCTTGTGAGGGCTTGGGAGGGCTTGACAATGCCAATGGAGCCCTCGGAGGGCATGCTTGATGACATGGTGGAAGACTCACCACTGGGATTGGTCTCATCATTCTTTAAATTTCAACTTCAAAAATTCAAGTCATAAATTCATAAACATGTCTGATTGTTATTTCATTACATAATCACTGGACAACTTCGAAAAAAAACATCAAATTCATTTTTCGTTTTATCTGCTACTGTACATTGTTCAAGTTCTTCATGAGCTTAATTCTTCAAGTCTTCATGTGATGATTCTAACCACAAATTGAGACCATCTTCATGATCCTAAACTGAAACCGAACCTTCATGATCAACTAAAACAGATTAACATTAACAAAATCATATCGAATCGGACCGAGTTCTTCGTTCGAGTTCATCACTTCTCGTTTTGGCCTCCGGAATAATCACCAACGATTTGAAGAAATCTAAAATTGTAGAAGTGTTTTGATTCAAATCGTGAAACTATCTGCAAATTTACAGATCCTAATTCATAACATCTAATTCGAATTTCGAAGTCAAATATTCGGATTCAAAAGTTAACCGTAGTGTTCTTCATCAAATTCGACTTCTAAAAGTTGTTTTAGGTCGTGATTACTGTTTCCGAGCATTATAAAGGTGATTTGAAGAGTATTTCATGAAGGATTCATCTCCTAAAACGCAACGAAAATCGATTTTAAATTTTGAGTTCATATGCAGCAGGTCGTACTGTTCATCTTTGAGGCTTTTAAACAGATAAACACTTTTCATTAGTTAAATAACTAATAATACTACTAATTAAATTTAACTAAAAATTAAATACACTTATGACATCACTACATGGCCTAGATTTTTTCTAATTTTTTTTTATTTTTTTTATAAAGGAAATGACTTTTTATGACATCATCCAAATAGCCATTAATAAGCATTGTACAAATATCATTTCGCACTCGTTTTCCGGTTTTTATGAAAAATTGAATGCTTAAGAAGAGAAGTTACACATATGTGACTGGATATTTTACAACTTGTGTAGTGGCTTAGCACACGTTTAAAACGAGCTCATAACAATTCTAAAATATGTAAGCTCGATTTCTATTTAAACCTTAAACATCTAAACCGATCTTGTTAAAAATTAAATCTAAACCCTAATTTTTAAACTATAATTTATAAACCTAAAAAAATACTCAAAAAATAACATTACTCATGATGCATGTTATCAGTTATTTTTTCATACATTTTTTCGTCAAAATAATAACATTTATTAAAAAGTGTCTTTTTTAAATATTCATATTTTCGTGTATTCTTAATGTTTGAATTTTTTTTTTTTTAATAACAAAAAAAAATTACTTCTATTTCCTCTCAGAAAAGTGATTCACTCCTGATTAGTTCAATATATATTATCCTTACTTCCATTTTTAATTAAGGGTTATTTGCTAATTATTTACTTTATGTTATAATTAACTTGGTCTATATTAAAAAGAAATATGATTAAAGTATTTTTTTATCCTTTTTATTTTTCATGTAATATATATCAAATTGCGTATATTAATGGTTTAGACAGATATTATTTTAAGCTACATTCACTACGAGTAAAATCTTCTATCTATTTATACATCTATACATTATTATAATGTGACAACCTGGAAATTTCCGACCAAATTAAAACTTAATCTTTATATGTTCCAACACAATAAGCAAAGCCTGTAATGTTGAGTCTCGAAATGTTTGAACTATTTATATAGATTCATTTAACCTGTGACTATTTTCGACGATTCACGAACAATTGTGTGTAAATAAATATGTAAATATATATACATATATAAATATAAGAGTGCATATTAAGTTGTATTAATAAAATACAAAATAATCATTTGAATTGAAAATGTAAAATAATGTACAAGATAATTAAGATTAAAATTTATTTATGATTTAAACGAATTCTTATTTTTATTTATTATCATTTTTATGATATTATTTAGTTATTTTATTAGAATTATTATTAATATTATTAGGGTATTTACTATTAATATTTATTAAAAATAAAAATAGGGAATCCCATTCTGTTAGAAGTAACTATCAATTTTTTTTCTTTTTCTTCACATGAAAATAATTTACGTACTTCATGTCTCCAGTTTGTTACAAGTCTACTTCACAAATCAATTGGAAATCAATTTAACTGTTAAATCATGTACCTAATCACTCTATATAAGTTACAAACTGCAATTTGAGTTGAAAACAAAGAAAACCCAGAAAATAAGCTCGACACTCTGTACATTCATCTTTTTCACCATATTTTGATTTAGAACAAATTTTCAAAATGTAATAATGCAGTCATGTTAGGAATCGTCTATCTAAACTATCTGTAAGTTTTCAATCCTCAATTCTTTCTATTAATTTCTAATTTGAGAGCCAAAGTTTTGGTTTTCAAAGTCAACTAAGTGTTCTTGAATCAAATTCGAGTTTGTTTTGATATCTTCAGTTAATTTGATGATCCACAAAGATTATAGGAATGATTTGCAACACAATTCATGTTGTAATCATAACCTATAACACTCTTAATCTAAAAATCAATTTTTGAGTTCTTGAGTTCTTCACAGTGATATACACTAACGTGAATTCGAAACAAATTTCAAAAACTAAAAATGTAGAGTTGTTAGAAATCATTTACTTAAAATTCCTGCAAAATCTCAAGTTCCAATTCTTGATAACGAATTCGAATTTGCGAGTCAAAGTTAAATTGTCAAAAGTCAACTGTTTTGTTCTTGGAGAAATTAGAGCTTGTTTTGATGTTTTAAGTTCAATTGACGATTTCAATAGTTTTTAGGAATGATTTGAAACATGTTTCATGTTGTAAAGATTGTCCAAAACTAACTCAAAATTGAAAACAAAATTTTTTTTTTCTTGGCTACTAGTGTCATACCCCGTCCAAAATCTTCCTGAACGAATACAATAACATCTGGTACCATCGCGATGAACTGACCTCTATATGCCATGAATGACTCCATGTAATATGAGAAATGCACAGCGGAAGATTTCTTTCATACCTGAGAATAAACATGCTTTAAAGTGTCAACCAAAAGGTTGGTGAGTTCATAAGTTTATCATAAAACAATAAAATTCATCATTTTGATAGACCACAAGATTTAAATCATGCATGGTACAAATGGGCCCGAATCCTATACCCACCTGTAATGTACATGCGATATATTTTAAATACAGTACACCTTTCTCGTGTACGAAATCATCTTTCTTAAATTTTAGTAACTGTACACATATCTTGTGCACAAAAATAACATACACATAACCTGTGTATAAAATCATTCTCTCGATACATAACATTTACTTCAATTGGTGGCAATTATCATGTTCACATAATTCAACGGTGGCAATTATCATGTCCACATAATTCAACGGTGGCAATTATCATGTCCATAATTCAACGGTGGCAATTATCATGTCCACATAATTCAATAATAATCCGCAAAACTTCTGTCTGCATAATAATTCATTCGAGGAATGTTTTGCTTGTGTCTATCTCGTCAAACATTTATAAAAGCATTTCATGTATTCGCAGTTCAAAATATATTTCAAAAGCATTTAATAAAGCAGTTATAAAAACAGCGCATGTATTCTCAGTCCCAAAAATGTAAAGAGTAAAAGGGAATCAAATGAACTCACCTAATGTATTTTGTAGTAAAAATACATATGACTATATTGAACAACTGAACAATGCAGGGTTGGCCTCGGATTCACGAACCTCAGAACAAGCTTTAAAAATTAAAATGTCACCAGCAGGGGTTGAACCCGTGACCACTCGCTCATCTAGCAACACCCCACCCCACACCACTCCTCCATCTTTATTTTTCTAATCTATGCTACAAATTTAATTTACTTAACTCGTAAACTATTCAGCCCAATAAGGATCCCCACGGCCCAAAGCAAAATTAGTAATATGGTGGCCCAATCGAAATTAATTTGGATCACGCCCGTAAGCAACAATTTAAACACAGCTCAACAGCTTCTCTTGATAATAAAAAAAATAATGTTGTGGCCTGGGTTCGAACACAGGACCTCTCGTTTAACCCCAACATCCTCAACCATTTCTCTGTTTTCCCTTTTTCTGTTTAAATACCCCGGATTAAATTTATAACTTATATCTTATCTGCTTCATTTTTCCTCATCACTTCATTGTGACATCCACCATCATTAACTTAAACTATTATCATCATCACCTATCATCTTCTCGAATCATAATCATCTTCATCGTGACAACAAACAAAATATACATAAATCCCACAAGGTGTGGGTCTCGTAGAAGAAATAAAAAAAATAAATAATACGTACTCCCTCTTTTCTTCTGATGGATGAGTACAACAAGAGCCAATTAACTCCCTTAAATCGGTCCATCACAATTTCTTAACCCCACTCTACATAAGCCCACCTCATGTTTTAATCTAGATGGATAGTTGGAGTTTCCTGTCTATTGAAACAGACCCGAAGAAGAGACAAAAAAAAAAGAACTTAATTTGTTATCTCCTACTTTACAGCTCATCACCTTTATTTATTGCATATTATCATCTTGATCTCTTAATCACCATTATAATTATATATCAACGTAACCACAATCAATGTAACCACTTTAGTAAAGTTCCATCATCATCTTTTTCTTTACTTGTGGCATTATCCATAATATAATTATCCTTGTGATAATTCAAATAGATAACCAAAGTAGCGACTGGGTTTGGTTTCGTTTCAAAACATAACTAATAGTATGAACATAAAGAGGGTGCTTGGTGTGGTTTGGGTGGTTCTCGTTGGTGATTGTTCATCGTAACATGAATAGAAAAAGAAAGGTGGCAATTTGCAGTCTTGCTCGGACAGAAAAAAAAACAGACTGAAAAATAGTGGTGTTCTTCGACTTATAGAAACAGAAACATAGTGGTTGCAATCGTTGGTGAAGTTGGCGATGGGTTGAAGTTAGGGTGGCGATCCTGGTGGCTTACGATGGAAAAAAAAATGAAGTACGCAAGTGGCTCGAGTGATGGAAGATGGTGACGTTTGTTGGTGGTTATGGTGATCACAAAGCAAAGAGAGTGGTGAAGTGGGTGACGGTTTGTTGAGTGATTCATGGTGGGAAGGTGGGTCGATAATGAAGTGGCAGTTCAAAATTAAAGGTGGTGAGGTGGCGGGTATAAGTGGTGGTTCAATGGTTATTTGCAGAAAGAGAAAGAGAGAGATGAGAGTGATGGTTGTTTCTATGGCGGTTGTGGTTCACGATGGGTGAGGGTGACTCATGGTTTCATTTAGTATGACGGGTTAATAAATAACAGGGAATCGAAGAGAAAGAAAAATTATGCGTTGAAGGAGCACTTTAACCCGATGGTTCAACAGAAATATGAAAACAATTGCTAGTGGTCTTTGTGGTTGTTGTCGCGTAAAAAATATATATATATATATATATGGTGGAAGGTGACGGCTAGTGAACAAGGTGGTCGTGGGTTTACGAAAAAGAAAAAGAAGAAAGGTTGGGTTGTTCTTGATGATGACCGAATAGATAACAGAAAACAAGATGGTTGGTGATATGTGGGGTGATTTTGAGTGACGATGTTTGAGGTGGTAGAATCTGATAACCTAAACTACATTTAGTGGTGGTTTATGGAATGTGTCATGAGATTGTGTAGGAATGTGTAGGATATGTATATATATAAATACCTTTATGCTGTAAGTTGAAATGAAGAGGCAATAAGTATCAATTAAGCACAGTATAATTCAATCAATATTAATCATATGTCTAAAAGAGATACAGTATTTTATATTCAATTCACGGGTGAGAGATTGATTTGGGACAAGTGGGTTTGGTAGTCAAATATCATTAAAGTGATCAAAGGATTTGTTTAGTGTTACTCCCAAGAAAAATTGAAAATATTAGTAGTTAATTCAATAAGGACAAAATTTTCAATCTGCGACAATTATGAAGTAGTCCGTGAGTAAACAGGAGAGTCTCCCCACTTGTTATTGACCCGTTATGGATTGTTATTTCGTGCTTCTTTGATAACCAGTGGCTAATAAAAATTCTTAGAAAAATCTCAAAATTTTATTTTAATTATCTTTATTTATTTCAGTCATTATGGTATAAAATTCGGTCATTAACTATTTAATAAAAATTACATCACTGTCCGAGCTCGATTCTAGGTAAAATGTGAAAAGTGTTCAAATTTAATAATTAGCTCCTAAATACATTTTTAATAAGTCTATAATCTATATAACTCATTTTCAGATCACCGTTTATTTTAAAATAATATAAGTTTAAATTTAACTTGCTTAGTATCAATCGAAACATCAAATGAGTATTACAATCATTTAATATTTATTTTTAATATACTTTATTTATATATAGAAATATATTTTAAACAATAATTATTATAATATCCCATTTTTATTTTATTAATTTTTAATAACAACAACATATAATACATCAAATTATATTTCGAATGATTATTTATATATACCTACACACATATCTATTTACAATTAATTGTTCGTGAATCGTCGAGCACAGTCAAAGGGTAATTGAATATATGAACATCGTTTCAAAATTTTCTAGACTCAACATTACATACTTTGCTTATCGTATCAAAATCATATAAAGATTAAGTTTAAATTTAGTCAGACGTTTTCGGGTCGTCACAGTACCTACCCGTTAAAGAAATTTCGTCCCGAAATTTGAGTGAGTTGGTCATGGCTAATAATAAAAATGTTTTTATGACGAATATGAGTTGATAAGTAGAGTTTTATCATCAGTGAGTAATACATATAAAACAATTTGATCATGTGTAGAGTTCGAGTGAAGCTATCGCAAAAGAGTGAAATGAGTAAAATAAGATTCGTCTTGACTTTTGACGTAGTCAGGGCTAACTTCCGGAATTTAAGGGATTTAGAGAAAATCTTCGTATTAAGATTCGGTTCTCCGGTAATTAAGGAATTTAGAATCTTCTTTGATTAAATGCAATAATCTGTTTCGATTGCTCTGTCGGATATTTCATTATAAATGAACTTCTTCTGGCCATTATTTCCACAACTCTCATCTTTTATACTTCAATTCACATCTCCGAAACATTTGCCAAATTATCAGAAGTCACTGGAAAAGATAGAATTATCAAGAAGATATATTCTTGATTTTGTTTAGAGATTTAGTAGAATGTAAGAGTCGTGTAACATGGCACATGATGACGTTATGATCTGTGAATCATCACGTTCCATTAGAAACTCGGCATGACTTACTGTAATATAATTAGGTTGATCAAGTGTCATTATATTATACTAACTCATGCATCAGTTTCCAACAGTACTTCAAAATCATTCATAATTCAAACTCGAATCCTAAAGAAATTTAGAAACTAAAGCAGTTTCCTTTATGATGTAATATAGATAGCACGAAGAGATAAATAATTTCGGACGAGAATATTTATGAAAATATCTTCAGAAATATCAAAGATATTTATGATGATATTTTGGAATCTCTAAGTTCGATAGTTGATGAAGAAAGATTTTCCGCAAGATTTTAACATGAGTACGAAGCAAGATATTCGTTTAAGGTTTCATCGGATCCAGAATTACTTGGGTTCTTTGAATATAGGGTATGGTCCTTGTATTTGTCCTTGGTCTCCTTCGTGGTTCGCTCAATCCGTTTTCCAGTTTCAACTTTTCTGAGCTTTTCCAACATACTATTTTTTATCATCAAACTTCCGACGATTAAGGTCATTTACGATTGCCTACAGTTTCTGCTGCTTCATTCAGCTTTTTCAAAGTTAAATGTATTGATTCGTAGGCTGGGTGCTTTTCAAAATTTCATAATGAAAGATCATAATTCTAAGAGATAAATGTTATATGTATACATATAACTGTTGATGTAGAAACGTTGCGAGATTAAAGATGCTGATTGATACTTCCCGGTATTTGATAGGGCAATCACCGTCACAATACAGATGAGTACATGATAGGGTTTTAAATGAACAGATATACTGGTTCTTCGGAGAGACTTAAGCTAATGAGTAATGAAGTTGCTGGCAAGTTTACTGATAATGTGGTGGGATATAAACGGTTCCCCGGTAACGACGACGAAAGGCGAACTTATATAACAAAGTTATAATAGAGTTTATTCGAATGAAAAGTCGTATTTGATTTGCTGAAGCTGTGACAAATTTGACTACTTTGGAAAGGTATTGTAAAGGATTTTCGGGAATAACAACGCCAAAGGAGCTAGCACAAATACGTGTTAAACGTTTACTCAGGTTCCGAGTGTTTTCAGGTGCATAACTATACGCATAAATATTTCCTTCCGTAGATGAAATGCGGTTGGTTCATCCTCTCGATTGAGGTGTTTTTAAGAATCATGAAAAGTTTGAACGCAGATTGTAATCGTCAAGATACGAACAAGGTTTAAGATGAAATCAAGTGGCAAACTTGAAGAATTGTTTAGTTTCATATGTTATAATCAATATTTTAATTCATTTTAATTGTTCAATGTTGGTAGTCCGCAGTTAATAGTCCACATTTAACAGTCCAATAATTCATATATAGCTTAATATATAATATTCGAATTAATTAATACGTATCGTGACCCGTGTACATGTCTCAGACTCGATCACAACTCAAAGTATATATATTATTTGAGAATCAACCTCAACCCTGTATAGAGAACTCGATCATTACTGCATATAGAGTGTCTATGGTGATTCCAAATAATATATATAGATGTGTCGATATGATATGTCAAAACCTTATATACGTTTCCCGATATTTAAAGTGCGTAAAAATAAATAACAGAAATTAAATGACGATAAATAAAATTGCGAGAATGTAAATTGCGATAATTAAATTGAGATAAATAAAATGTAATCAGTTAGCTAGGAACAATTAGCTAGGAACGGTTGGCGTGGATTCTTAACAAAATTTCTCATAGTTAATTTGTTTGTTTCTAACAAATTTTATTTTGCCAAATGTTTTCTTCATTATGCCACTTGTTGGATTCTGATAAGTCAAAATTCCAAATATGAAATCGAATAAAATGGTTATTCTGTGGTGAATGGATTCGTATATCTGTGGATGTAAGTAGGATAGTAAATGACTGTTGAATCAGATTCGAAGAATGTACAGTGTAACTTTTCATTGTGAAATCTAAATATTCCTTGGGTATTACCTACCCGTTAAAATATTTTCACATTTAACACTTTGTACGAAAGAATTTTTAATTACAATCTTTATGAAAACATATATACATATATATATATATATATATATATATATATTTTTTTTTTCTTCAGATGTAATCATGGATTCATTGAGTTAATATGATATTAAACTCATTTGATTTATCGTTAGAACTAGAATACATAATCTCTAAAACATTTAGAGATTACTTAATCGCCATGAAGAACAAAGATAATTGATGTAAAACGATACGTAAAACGATGATTATACTCGAGGTACAGAATGAGATGTTGAGTCATGTATTGTTGATGGTACTGGTGCTGTTACTGATGGAACTGTTGGTGCCAGTGATGTTGCTGAAGCTGGTACATTTTGCACCATATCCTCCAAATTTATTTTTCGAGCGCGAAGTTTGTTGACTTCTTCTATTATTCCGTGGTGATTGTCGGTTGGAACGAGCGAATGAATAAGGTTTAGAATTTTAGATAGAATATAATCTTGGCGAGATATTAGGGAAATGAAAGAGAAAATGGTGTCTCGAACAGGTTCGCCGGTAAACGTTTCAGGTTCATTGTCAAGAGGTGAATTCGGTTTGTGGAAGGGATCGCCTTCTTCGCGTCTCCATTGATTAAGTCGGCTACGAACCCATCTCCAATTCATCCAGAATTGGTGATGATTGATTTGTTGATCCATTCCGATTATACTAATTTCGGAGCTCAAGTGTGCTTCCATATCGGAATAGCTGTCGGAATCCGAGGAACTTGAACTAGTGACGAGTTCTATTTCGTACGATTGAATAAAGGATTTTTGATATGAAATGAGTTCCGGCTATCGGATGGTATTCTAATTACATAGAATATCTATATATATATATATATAGAACAAAGGATTTTGTAGATTACGGAGGGATTTACAGAATATGTCAGGCAAAGTTTTACAGTAACAGATACGCTAAGATATGAATTAGCAGATACGCTACGATCTGAGTTTTGTCTATACACTAATCATGCAGTCAATGCAGTAAGATGTGTCTAGACTAAGAATAATGAGCATGTAATTTCCTAAGGATGATAAGCAGGTAATTTTCGACACGAAACGATAAGCAAAACTTTTGACATGCAGACACGGTCGAAGTCCAGACTCACTAATGCATCTAATCAACTATCAGTTAGACACACTAATGCAAGACCTGGTTCGCTAAGACCACCGCTCTGATACCACATGTCATACCCCGTCCAAAATCTTCCTGAACGAATACAATAACATCTGGTACCATCACGATGAACTGACCTCTATATGCCATGAATGACTCCATGTAATATGAGAAATGCACAGCGGAAGATTTCTTTCATACCTGAGAATAAACATGCTTTAAAGTGTCAACCAAAAGGTTGGTGAGTTCATAAGTTTATCATAAAACAATAAAATTCATCATTTTGATAGACCACAAGATTTAAATCATGCATGGTACAAATGGGCCCGAATCCTATACCCACCTGTAATGTACATGCGATATATTTTAAATACAGTACACCTTTCTCGTGTACGAAATCATCTTTCTTAAATTTTAGTAACCGTACACATATCTTGTGCACAAAAATAACATACACATAACCTGTGTATAAAATCATTCTCTCGATACATAACATTTACTTCAATTGGTGGCAATTATCATGTTCACATAATTCAACGGTGGCAATTATCATGTCCACATAATTCAACGGTGGCAATTATCATGTCCATAATTCAACGGTGGCAATTATCATGTCCACATAATTCAATAATAATCCGCAAAACTTCTGTCTGCATAATAATTCATTCGAGGAATGTTTTGCTTGTGTCTATCTCGTCAAACATTTATAAAAGCATTTCATGTATTCGCAGTTCAAAATATATTTCAAAAGCATTTAATAAAGCAGTTATAAAAACAGCGCATGTATTCTCAGTCCCAAAAATGTAAAGAGTAAAAGGGAATCAAATGAACTCACCTAATGTATTTTGTAGTAAAAATACATATGACTATATTGAACAACTGAACAATGCAGGGTTGGCCTCGGATTCACGAACCTCAGAACAAGCTTTAAAAATTAAAATGTCACCAGCAGGGGTTGAACCCGTGACCACTCGCTCATCTAGCAACACCCCACCCCACACCACTCCTCCATCTTTATTTTTCTAATCTATGCTACAAATTTAATTTACTTAACTCGTAAACTATTCAGCCCAATAAGGATCCCCACGGCCCAAAGCAAAATTAGTAATATGGTGGCCCAATCGAAATTAATTTGGATCAGGCCCGTAAGCAACAATTTAAACACAGCTCAACAGCTTCTCTTGATAATAAAAAAAATAATGTTGTGGCCTGGGTTCGAACACAGGACCTCTCGTTTAACCCCAACATCCTCAACCATTTCTCTGTTTTCCCTTTTTCTGTTTAAATACCCCGGATTAAATTTATAACTTATATCTTATCTGCTTCATTTTTCCTCATCACTTCATTGTGACATCCACCATCATTAACTTAAACTATTATCATCATCACCTATCATCTTCTCGAATCATAATCATCTTCATCGTGACAACAAATAAAATATACATAAATCCCACAAGGTGTGGGTCTCGTAGAAGAAATAAAAAAAATAAATAATACGTACTCCCTCTTTTCTTCTGATGGATGAGTACAACAAGAGCCAATTAACTCCCTTAAATCGGTCCATCACAATTTCTTAACCCCACTCTACATAAGCCCACCTCATGTTTTAATCTAGATGGATAGTTGGAGTTTCCTGTCTATTGAAACAGACCCGAAGAAGAGACAAAAAAAAAAGAACTTAATTTGTTATCTCCTACTTTACAGCTCATCACCTTTATTTATTGCATATTATCATCTTGATCTCTTAATCACCATTATAATTATATATCAACGTAACCACAATCAATGTAACCACTTTAGTAAAGTTCCATCATCATCTTTTTCTTTACTTGTGGCATTATCCATAATATAATTATCCTTGTGATAATTCAAATAGATAACCAAAGTAGCGACTGGGTTTGGTTTCGTTTCAAAACATAACTAATAGTATGAACATAAAGAGGGTGCTTGGTGTGGTTTGGGTGGTTCTCGTTGGTGATTGTTCATCGTAACATGAATAGAAAAAGAAAGGTGGCAATTTGCAGTCTTGCTCGGACAGAAAAAAAAAACAGACTGAAAAATGGTGGTGTTCTTCGACTTATAGAAACAGAAACATAGCGGTTGCAATCGTTGGTGAAGTTGGCGATGGGTTGAAGTTAGGGTGGCGATCCTGGTGGCTTACGATGAAAAAAAAAATGAAGTACGCAAGTGGCTCGAGTGATGGAAGATGGTGACGTTTGTTGGTGGTTATGGTGATCACAAAGCAAAGAGAGTGGTGAAGTGGGTGACGGTTTGTTGAGTGATTCATGGTGGGAAGGTGGGTCGATAATGAAGTGGCAGTTCAAAATTAAAGGTGGTGAGGTGGCGGGTATAAGTGGTGGTTCAATGGTTATTTGCAGAAAGAGAAAGAGAGAGATGAGAGTGATGGTTGTTTCTATGGCGGTTGTGGTTCACGATGGGTGAGGGTGACTCATGGTTTCATTTAGTATGACGGGTTAATAAATAACAGGGAATCGAAGAGAAAGAAAAATTATGCGTTGAAGGAGCACTTTAACCCGATGGTTCAACAGAAATATGAAAACAATTGCTAGTGGTCTTTGTGGGTGTTGTCGCGTAAAATATATATATATATATATGGTGGAAGGTGACGGCTAGTGAACAAGGTGGTCGTGGGTTTACGAAAAAGAAAAAGAAGAAAGGTTGGGTTGTTCTTGATGATGACCGAATAGATAACAGAAAACAAGATGGTTGGTGATATGTGGGGTGATTTTGAGTGACGATGTTTGAGGTGGTAGAATCTCATAACCTAAACTACATTTAGTGGTGGTTTATGGAATGTGTCATGAGATTGTGTAGGAATGTGTAGGATATGTATATATATATATATATAAATACCTTTATGCTGTAAGTTGAAATGAAGAGGCAATAAGTATCAATTAAGCACAGTATAATTCAATCAATATTAATCATATGTCTAAAAGAGATACAGTATTTTATATTCAATTCACGGGTGAGAGATTGATTTGGGACAAGTGGGTTTGGTAGTCAAATATCATTAAAGTGATCAAAGGATTTGTTTAGTGTTACTCCCAAGAAAAATTGAAAATATTAGTAGTTAATTCAATAAGGACAAAATTTTCAATCTGCGACAATTATGAAGTAGTCCGTGAGTAAACAGGAGAGTCTCCCCACTTGTTATTGACCCGTTATGGATTGTTATTTCGTGCTTCTTTGATAACCAGTGGCTAATAAAAATTCTTAGAAAAATCTCAAAATTTTATTTTAATTATCTTTATTTATTTCAGTCATTATGGTATAAAATTCGGTCATTAACTATTTAATAAAAATTACATCACTGTCCGAGCTCGATTCTAGGTAAAATGTTAAAAGTGTTCAAATTTAATAATTAGCTCCTAAATACATTTTTAATAAGTCTATAATCTATATAACTCATTTTCAGATCACCGTTTATTTTAAAATAATATAAGTTTAAATTTAACTTGCTTAGTATCAATCGAAACATCAAATGAGTATTACAATCATTTAATATTTATTTTTAATATACTTTATTTATATATAGAAATATATTTTAAACAATAATTATTATAATATCCCATTTTTATTTTATTAATTTTTAATAACAACAACATATAATACATCAAATTATATTTCGAATTATTATTTATATATACCTACACACATATCTATTTACAATTAATTGTTCGTGAATCGTCGAGCACAGTCAAAGGGTAATTGAATATATGAACATCGTTTCAAAATTTTCTAGACTCAACATTACATACTTTGCTTATCGTATCGAAATCATATAAAGATTAAGTTTAAATTTAGTCAGACGTTTTCGGGTCGTCACAACTAGCAAGCAGTAGGATTTTTTTGTTTTTTTTTCTCATTTTTTTATATCATGAACACATTTTTATTTTTTGTTTCATGTTTGTTTAGAAGTCCTAAAACCATTTTGATGATTGACTATTAAGAATGAAGTTGTTTGATTGTTTAGATTTTGGTGAAGAAGATGAAGTGGGTTGAAACATGTAATAGATAAGTATTTGGGTTTGTATTATAAATCAGATAAACTGAAATGGAGGAATGGTTAAGGGTGTTGATGAGTGAGCGAGAGGTCTCGGGTTCGAGCCCGGCTTGGTGCAATCTTTTTAAAACTGGCTCCTAAGGTAGTTTTATACTTTTAAAAGTTATTATTATTATTATTAATATTATTATTATTATCCTTAGGTATTTCTACAATTATTAATTTTACAAAACAAAATATATATATGTAAATATATTATTACATAAAATATACTAATATTACATAAAATTATGTTTCAACTAATATTATTGATATAACATTAATTAAATATCAAATAAGTATAATAATATATTATAAGAATAATTAATACATAACAAATATATAAACTTAATTGATTTATACTATAATGTGTTAATACTTGATATAGGTTCGTGAATCCGAGGCCAACCCTGCATTGTTCAATGTCGTCATATGTATTTTTACTACCAAATACAGTATTGTGAGTTTCATTTACCTTTTTACCCTTTATATTTTTGGGCTGAGAATACATGCGCAACTTTTATAACTGTTTTACGAAATAGACACAAGTAATCGAAATTACGTTCTATGGTTGAATGATCGAAACTGAATATGCCCCTTTTTATTAAGTCTGGTAATCTAAGAATTAGGGAACTGACACCCTAATTGACGCGAACTCTAAAGATAGATCTATCGGGCCCAACAAGCCCCATCCAAAGTACCGGATGCTTTAGTACTTCGAAATTTATATCATGTCCGAAGGAGGATCCCGGAATGATGGGGATATTCTTATATGCATATTGTGAATGTCGGTTACCAGGTGTTCAATCCATATGAATGATATTTTTGTCTCTATGCATGGGACGTATGATTATGAGAAATGGAAGTATGAAATCTTGTGGTCTATTAAAATTATGAAATGATTCTTTATGATAAACTAATGAACTCACCAACCTTTTGGTTGACACTTTAAAGCATGTTTATTCTCAGGTACGAAAGAAATCTTCTGCTGTGCATTTGCTCATATTAGAGATATTACTTGGAGTCATTCATGACATATTTCAAAAGATGTTGCATTCGAGTCGTTGAGTTCATCAAGATTATTATTAAGTCAATTATATTTGAATATATTATGAAATGCTTTACATGCCTGTCAACTGTCGATGTAACGAAAGTTTGTCTTTTAAAAACGAATGCAATGTTTGTAAAATTTATCATATAGAGGTCAATTACCTCGCGATGTAATCAACTGTTGTGAATCGTTTGTAATCGATATGGACTTCGTCCGGATGGATTAGGACGGGTCTCTACATATAAAGCGCGTGCCAATAATCCTACGTGTCAATTTCTCAATTAATCTGAATAAAATAATCCTACGTGTCATCTTCTCATTAACAATGACATATGTAAATATATTTTCCCTTTAATTTAAATATTTTATTTATATTTATGTATCTATATCTATCTATATTAATATTAGTTTCCTTAATAATTGATGTCAATAAAATATACTCCGTATATATATCATAATTGAAGGATTTAATTAATAAAACGAAGTCAAACGAATTCAAATGTTTAATTAATAAAACGAATGAATCACAACACATTTAACTATAACAAAACGAATTGAGACGCTTTTTTGTCAATTGTTTGAGGGTAACAATTTTAAAAATGAGAGTCAAACATTTATCATCTAAATTCAAATTAGTTTATTATTAATACTCTTATTATAGTAACAAATTTATAGATTTATACATTATTATAAAGCATATGTAATTTTTTTAACAGCAGTTCGGGATCGTCCAGGGGACTAAACCACCTACACGTTCATCTCCTGCAGTTGCATAAGTCGCCCCCAACTGCTACCCAGGAGAAAACCTGACCTCTCCCCCACTGCCCCCACAACGCGATGTGCGAAAAGTACTCTTGAATGGAATTCAAGGGTTATGGTTTATATATATATATAGTATGTTGACATGTCATCTACTTATTAAATTCTAAAAAATTAATTTCATATTCTCTCTTTACAAAATTTTAAAAATTACGTTATTATAATATTTGTAAAATATTATATAAACGCACGGGCTCATATTTGTCATATGAAGTTAAAATAGTTATTTGATAATACTTATAAATATTTAGATGTATGTCTGCTCTGTTTCGTTTGAGATTTTAACATAATGGAATTAGTTTGTACTAAAAACATAAACAATTAGAGTTCATAAAATATTATTCATAACGCTTGGTTTTAAAACAACTTTTTAGCGGCTCATGTTTGGTGTTTTAAGAAAAATATGTTTACAAATATTCTTAGCGCAACGGAGCCTTCCCCACTCGTTTTAAGTAAATAGTATAATTAACTAATAAAATTGAATTGCGATAATTTAATTATGAC
Source organism: Rutidosis leptorrhynchoides (assembly GCF_046630445.1). Classification (NCBI taxonomy): domain Eukaryota; kingdom Viridiplantae; phylum Streptophyta; class Magnoliopsida; order Asterales; family Asteraceae; genus Rutidosis; species Rutidosis leptorrhynchoides. The sequence goes on along the minus strand of NC_092341.1, from coordinate 358,408,944 downwards.
GTTAATGTGGATATGTGGGAAAAGTGTTTGGTAATTGATCTAAAGCTATGTGGTTCTTTTTCACTAATCGTCCAGACTTCAGTTCTTAAGGCTAGTTATCCAATAAATAAATAAATTTATTTAATTATAGGAAACTTTTAATGATTTCTTTTCGATTTTTTGAGGTTTGAGAATTAACATAAGTGTGAAGTTATGTAATGGTTGCGAAAAATTTACTTGAACTTGATTACTTGTGTAATGTGTAAATATTTGGTGATTTAAACAGGGAAGATATATTATGTAATTCAGTTGAACCTATTGATTTGATTCCAAACAGAGATATGTGTAACGGTAAAAAACGTTTTTGAAAGTAGTTACACGAGAGAGAATGAAAGGTGAGAGAAAAGTAAGAGAGAATGCGAGGAACATCGGTGAGGGCACGAATAGGGTTAAGGAAGACTACAACGCGAGACTCAAAGACCGATTAACAAGACTATTCGGAATCCATTTGATATCCTTCATGTTCTTTAACTTCCCGGATGATTGGAATGTTGAGAAACTTTGGAGGACCTTCAAAAACTAAGGTGATGTTCGTGATGTCTATATGGCCGGTAAACGTCTTAGAAACGGCCAGCGATTTGCCTTTGTTAGATTCGCTAATGTCACTGATGAAGATCGATTACTATCATCCTGTAATAACATTATCTTCGACGACAACCCAATACGAATTTTCAAAGCCTTCGACAGGGGTAATGAATCTAGAAGGTCAAACCAATCATGTAACTATCCAGAAGGCAATCGGTTCAATAGCAAGGTGAATCTAAATGGGGCCTCCAATGCCTCCAATGGTGCCTTTCGAGATAGACGTAATTATTGAGATGTGGCAGGGCAATCTGGAGAAGATCTAAGAAATAAAATACTTCAAAACCGTGATTTAAAAAACAATCAAGGCAGACACTCAATTGAAGAAAAGGGAGGCAACAACAATAAAGTGGTCGAAATCAAGGTGAAAGATAGTGTCAGGTTTATCAACAAACGCTCAATAGTGGGAACTGTTAGGGACTGGAACAACATTCCTCAAATAGGTTCGCTATGTAGAGCAGATGAGATATCCAATTGTGATGTTAAATACTTAGGTGGATTGAAATTTCTACTTATTTTTCAATCTACTGTTGAGGCAATGCAAATACTTAACAATAAAAATATGGCTATTCACAAGTGGAGTAAGTGTGAGTTCTTAGATAATAAACCTATTTCAAATACTAGGAGGTTAGTATGGCTTGATATCCAAGGTGTTCCGGTTGGAGGTTGGAATGAACATTCTTTTAAAAGGATTGCAAATATGTGGGGTGATGTATTGGATTTTCATAATTGTGAAATCAATCACGAGCACCAAAATCTAGTAGTAGGTAATGTTCTTGTCCACACTAAGGATTCGCAAAGGATAGATGATGAGGTGTTGTTTAAGTTAGATAATATTATCTCACTTGTCCATGTGAGTGAAAATAACAACATTCCTGCACAGCTAGAGGTGGAGGTTAGTTGTGAAGCAGAATGCTCTGTCGAACAGGAGAATGACGAAGATGACTTTATTGAAGATACCTATATGGATGGCGATGAAGACTGGTCAGACTGTTATGAATCAGATGAGGAAGTGTTTGATTTCAATCGTACCAATGTGCAGAACGTGGATAGAGAGCCTCCGGTGACGGACGGAGAAAAAATAGATCATCGCAAAAAAACAATGGTGGAGGAAGACGAATCAGATTGCCTGGGAATTAGGAATCTCTTTGGGCCTATCAATAATGATGCATGCAATAATATCCAATCTCCTGTTACCGAAAAATCAGGCGCATGCATTAATTCCCACTCGCCTAATTCCGAAAAATCCGACGCATGCAATAAAATAAATTATCCTGTTACCGAAAAATTCCCCACTATGTCACAAAAATCAACAACGGCTAAGGAACCATCTAATCCAAGCCCAATCGCAATCGGAGAATTTTCAGGTACCAATTTCAATCGAAAAATTCCCACGGTTGAAGACGAATGGTGTCTTGAACAAAAAGTCTTTTTGGAAAAAGTAATGATAATGTTTGCCTTAATGGAAAAAGTAATGATGGAGAAAGCAATGGTGGAGAAAGTAATGATGATGCTTGTAACGTGCATGAAGCATTTAATCCCAATATCTCTAATTCAAATCAAAAAGATTCTTTTCCAAACGGAGAAAATCAATTGGATTCTGTTAATATGTTGGGTAAAAACGAAGACCATGTGCCAACGATAAAACCTGATGATATTTCGGCCCAATCGGTTGGGCCAGTCTCAATTAATAAAAGCTCAACTAAAGAAGGGATAAATGATTGTGGGATTGGAATGGACAAGAAAAATATGGCTGCCACAACTACTACGAGCAAAAAAATAGCTAGCCTAGATCCTATTAACAACAGAGAAAAGAGAAAATCCGCTGGTCCAACTGATAGAAATAAAACACGCAATGTATCGAAGGGTCCAATTGATAGCAATAAAACAAACAAAGATCCAATTGGAAAAATGATTGGTACAGAGATGAAGAAAAAGAACTGATGTTGGTCCAACATAAGGAGATGGAAGTCATCCTCAAGAATGATGAACATCAAAGGTTGTGCTAGGGTGCAGAAGACAAGTAACCAACCATTGCGTTCGAATTGTACAGAGTGCAAGCAAAACAATTTTGTTCCGGCTCCAATCCCTAACCAATCAGGCAGTAAGCAACACTCAGGCCCAATTCAATCACAGGAAGTAAATGATTATGGCCAGAAATTGGGGCTCAAATGGAAGCGAAAGACTGCTGCTCAATGTAGCATGGGTAATATGTGGAGATTTCAACGAGGTAAGGAACAAGGCTGAAAGATTTAATTGCGACTTTATCGAATATAGGGCAAAGCATTTCAATGAATTCATTACGGATAATTGCCTAATTGAAATACCAATGTCGGGTCGTATCTTCACTCGGGTTAGTGGTGATGGGTTAAAATATAGTAAACTTGATCGTTTCCTTGTGACGGAAAAATTTCTTCATCCTTGGCGTGACTTGACAGCGAGTGTTATGGACCGACACCTTTCGGATCATTGTGCCATTATTTTGAAAGATGAAGAAAGGAACTTTGGTCCAAAACCATTTAAAGTTTTTGATGCCTGGTTGGACCAAATTGATATTGAGGAGGTTATTCAAAGTGCATGGGACACTGAGGTGCTTGTAATCAACAGGAAAGATTGTATATTTAGAAATAGGCTTAAAAATGTTATAAACGCGATTAAGGAATGGAGTATAAATAAATTTGATACTCTTGAAGGTGAAATTGAAGTGCATAGATTGGTTGCCCAGAACCTAGAGTTGAAGGCTGAACATTCGGTGTTAGATGAATCTGAGTTGAAGAGTTGGAGAAACTCAAGGAAACTTTGGTTCGAAAAGGAGAAGATTAAGTCGAGCATTCTAAAACAAAAGGCGCGCATTAAGTGGGTATTGGAAGGGGATGAAAATAGTAAATTCTTCCATTCGATGGTACGTATGCGAAACAATAAAAATACAATTCGTGGCCTATTAGTTGATGGTAGTTGGAAAGATAATCCGGAAGACATAAAATATGAAGCTGTTTCGCATTTTTCTAATCGATTCAAAGAACCTGACATTGAAAGGCCGAGCCTGGAAGACCTTGAGTACCCGATTCTTACATCTTCAGAGGCTAGTAAATTAGAGGAAACATTGGAGGAAAAAGAAATTCGCGATACTAACTTCGACTGTGATAGTACTAAAGCACCAGGTCCAGACGGTTTTAATTTAAATTTTTTTTAAAAATACTGGGAAATTATCAAGGTTGATCTCATTGACGCAATTACCTGGTTCTGGGACAAGGGTGAAATATCAAAGGGGTGCAATGCATCATTTGTTACACTAATTCCGAAAGTAAATGACCCGCAGGTTCTAAACGATTTCCGTCCCATCAGTCTAATTAGTAGTTATTATAAAATAATTGCTAAAATACTCTCCAATCGTCTTCGAAAAGTCATTCCCTCTCTTGTGGGCCCGGAACAAAGTGCATTTCTGAAAGGAAGGTTCATTTTAGATGGTGCACTAATTGTTAATGAATGTATTGACTTTCTTAGATCGAGTAGGAAAAAAGGCATTATCTTCAAAGTTGATTTTGAGAAGGCCTTTGATTGCATTAATTGGGAATTTTTATTGGAAGTTATGAGATGTATGGGATTTGGGTATAAATGGTGTAAGTGGATTCGATCTTGTTTAACCACGGCCTTAATTTCCATTCTTGTAAACGGCTCTCCGACAAAAGAATTTTCGATTGAACGGGGTGTTAGGCAAGGTGACCCACTCTCGCATTTTTTATTTATTTTCGCGGCGAAAGGGCTTAATATTCTTGCTAAAAGTGCTTTAGATAAGGGACTTTTTAAGGGTATTGAAGTCGGGGTTGATAAAGTCCTTGTATCTCATTTACAATATGCGGATGATACCATTTTTATGGGTGAGTGTAGTAGGGCGAATGCGCGTAGTCTCCAAAATTTGCTCAAGTGTTTTGAACTGGCATCCGGTTTAAAGGTGAACTTTCATAAAAGTTGTGTGTACGGTATTGGGGTTAGTAATGACGAATTGCTTGTGATTTCCAACCAATTTGGATGTCAAGTGGATTCATTTCCGTTCACTTATCTTGGTCTCCCGATTGGTTGTAAGATGACAAAATTGAAAGATTGGTATCGGGTAATTGATAAAGTAAAAAATCGCCTCTCGAATTGGAAAATGAGAACGATGTCATATGGAGGAAGATTAGTTCTTATCAAATCGGTTCTTTCGAGTCTTCCGTTGCACTTCTTCTTGCTCTATCGTGCCCCGAATTGTGTGATAAAATTACTTGAGAGTGTGAGACGCAAGTTTTTTTGGGGCGGGTCGGACTCGGGTACAAAAATTTCAGGGGTCAAATGGGATACAATTTTAAATTCGTACGGGAAGGAGGGGTTAAACATCGGGTCTCTTAAGGGTAAAACTTTGGCTTTACTTGCAAAGTGGTGGTGGAGGTTTAAAACTGAAGCCAACTCACTTTGGGTTAGAGTCATTCGTAGCATCTATGGTTCGTGTGGTGGCGTAGGGTCGGGTGGTGACATTGGTTATCACCCTGCCTTGGGTACGTGGCATAATATCATTGTTGCAGGTAACACTCTGGAAGACATAGGGATCGGGTTCAAGAACTCTTTCATTAAATCAATTGGAAATGGATCGGATACATCCTTTTGGAACTGTGTGGGTTGGCAACAGCAAACTAAGTGACTTATTCCCTCGGCTATACCGATTAGAAACAGAGAAAAATGTTGCTGTTAACATGCGACTTCAGCAAGGATGCAGGTTCAATTGGGCCTGGGCCCGTCAACCTTAGGGCCGAGGTCTAGGGGAGCTTGATGCTATGCTACTTGTGATGCCCCGTACAAAACCATCGTGTACGAATCATCAACAACAGGATCATTACAAGGTCAAACACTATATGCGTTTTCAAAATACGTTTGCATTCATGATAAAAGGTGACGTCATAACTAACGTCAAATGTTGTACATCAAAAGTATGCCTCAATGAACAGAAGCAATTAGAAATGGTACGTGACCCTCAGGTCGTTACAAATCATAGTTCAAAAGTATAATGTTTATGAATGCAAAATAAATGTTCATGCAGTGACATCTCTAAAGCAGCGGGTGTCTACAGCAAGACTAGTACACAGCGGAAGCAACCTTAAGCACCTGAGAAAAACATGCTTAAAAATTTCAACACAAAGGTTGGTGAGCTATAGTTTAAGTATAACAGTATGTAAGGTAGGCCACGAGATTTCAGTGCTACAAAGTGCGTTTCAAAACAATATGATAAAGTATATGTTTAATCGTGGGCACTTGGGAACTAACTTAACGTTTATAATACCCCCTAAAAGTACACTTGGCGAGTGCGTATGTTTACGAAGTATTAAACACTCGTTAAATGCTAGCGCTACTAGCCCGAGTGGGGATGTCAAACCCTATGAATCCATATCTAAGATTAACGTTCACCGGTTCAAAAACCAATGGCTAAACGTTACCGAGCTAAAGGTAATGTTTATGCCGTTGTATAATCCACACATATATAAAGTTTAAGTACTCGTGCCTAGTATGTAAAATGTAAAATGCGCATGTATTCTCAGTTCCCAAAATAGTTAAAGTAAAAAGGGATGCTATAACTCACAGTGGTAAAGTAGTGGTAAAGTCGAGTCGGGAAATAAGCAAGTACGTAGGTCCGAAAAGTCCTCAACCTAAGTCAAATAGTACTAAGTCAGTAAATCGTCCCAATAGGTTTAAAAATATGTAAATTAGGTCTTAAGGGTCATCATCATTCATCATCAAACAATAGGTGAAAAGTAAGTTTCGTTCATGAAAAGAGTTTAAAACAAAGGCTGAGTTCGGTCAGTCACCACGGCCTCTATACCTACTGAAATAAGGTGAGAACAGTGGACATGGCTCCGTATATGAGTCCTATAGCTGTGGTAAAAATTCCAGAAGCAAACTCGTCTTTGTTTGACCGTGGCGACGGTCTAAGTGCGAGTAGGTCAGAATTTTCAGCACAACGTTAAAAGGACATAGTGACGATCGGAGGGCCATAAATCCTAAACCGTAACTCGGATTAGGACGAGTCCTAAATGAAAAGTTATATACTCGAACAGATATATCTGAAAATCATCTTTACAGTAGGCCAGGTTATACAGGTCAGACACATAAATAGTAAAACAGTAGGTTCCGGTGGTTCTTGGTACTCGATGCTTATCACGGTTCTCATCCTTGATGCATATAGCTTCAAGTGTACAACTCGTTGATGTGTTTGCATCATCTTACCAAGGTTTAACCATCATAACACTTGTGTAAGTCTAAGACATGTAGCACAACTCAATTAAGTGTTGTATGTAGTTTGATGAACCAAAGTTACATCAAAGTCTTAGATTTAACACATACATGAACTATAAAAGTAATATTGAACTATAAACTAGAAAGTAAACTAACTAATCAGGATCTTAAGATATAGAACATAGTTCTTAGTTAGATCTTGAAGATCCAAGACCCAAAAGTCTAGATCTAAAGTTATTAAGTTAAATCTAACACAAGTGTATGAATTTATAACTAAAGAGTTATACTTCCATGTTCTTGAACTTTTAAAGTTAACTTTTAGTTCAAGAAAAATGAGATCAAAGTTAACTAGTAACACTTGACCAAGAACAACATAAATCACAAATTTAAAGATGCAAGGAATGAAGTAATAAACTAGTTTAGACAAGTAACAAGTCATGGTTGTTCATACTTTAAAGATTCAAGCCAAGGCTTGATCTTTAAGAATGTAAACTTTATGTTTACAAACATGAATCACAAGTATGAGTTTAACAACACATGAACTTTCAATCTTTTAACAATAAAGGTAGAATCATAAACTAGTAAGTTTATGTTCTTGTATGTCTTGTAAGAACAAGTTGATATGAAGAATCAAACTAACAAGTTTGATTCTTAATAATTAGTAAGTAACAACAACTACTAACAACTATAAAGAATTAAACAACAACAAAGAACAAAAGATGATGATGTATATGTATGTATATGATTCGGTTTTCCAAAGAAAAGAAGAGAAGAAAAAGCTTCAAGTTACTTACAAGAATTAGAGAGAAAAGGGAGAAAAGGATGCAAGTATTTTTGTGTGTGTGTGTAAAAGTGAGAGAGTGAGATGAGGATACTAGTAGATAAGTCACACAAAAAAAAATTGAATCCTCCCTTGCTATTCCCAAAGCCGACGGTTTCAACATGTGGGGAGGGGGAAGGAGTTTGTTCACTAGGTCTTGCATGTTAAAGTCTTAAAAGTTGGATATAAGGTGTGTTGTTATGGGAAAGATGTGTAACTAGATTCTCCATGCAACTTAATCCATCTAGTTATGTTTGAAAGTATTACTTGCATGTGTGTTGGGCTAATTAATCCATTTAGTTAAGTAGAGTGGGCTAACAAGTCCATTAAAGAAGTAGGGTGGGCTTTCAAGTCTACTAATACTAATAAAAGCCCAAGTTTCAAGTAATTCTCAAGTTAATCCAATAAAAGCCCAAGTAATTAACTAACAACCTTAGTTAATTAAAATGATTAATAAAATCAATCATGAATGTAAATAATACTTGAAAATATTATTCGTGTAATGTACGCGTGTCACAAAGACGTTCGGGCATTTAAAGTTAATCGCTGTAACAAGTAAATGTATATAAACAATACATTCATTAAACATAAGTATTAATAATAATTATTAATAAATAAACGTTGGAAAATCTAGGGTCGTTACATTACCCACCTGTTAAAGAAAATTTCATCCCGAAATTTTAAGCTGAGGTAGATGGAGGAGTCGGGAAAAGGTGAGGATACTTCTGCATCATTTGATCCTCTCGCTCCCAAGTAAACTCAGGTCCTCGTTTGGCATTCCATCATACTCGGACGATCAGAATCTTGTTGCGTTTCAAAGTTTTGACCTCACGGTCCATAATTTCGACAGGTTCTTCCACGAAGTGGAGTTTGTCATCAGTTGTAAGTTCTTCCAGTGGTATAATGAGTTCGGGTGCAGCAAGACGCTTCTTCAAGTTTGACACGTGGAAGGTAGGATGAACTGAGCTCAATTGTGCTGGTAGATCTAAACGGTAAGCAACGGGTCCAACACGTTCCAATATTTCAAAAGGACCAATGTATCGTGGGTTTAACTTTCCACATTTTCCAAAATGGATCACACCTTTCCAAGGTGCAACCTTCAACATTACACGGTCGCCCACGTTGAATTCAAAGTCTTTACATTTAAGATCGGCATAACTCTTTTGACGATCGCGGGCAGTCTTAAGTCTCACTTGAATCTGAGCAATCTTCTCCGTTGTTTCATGGACTACCTCGGGTCCGGTGATTTGCTTTTCGCCTACTTCGGCCCAAAAAATAGGAGATCGGCACTTGCAGCCATACGACGCTTCAAAAGGTGCGGCATTAATGCTCGAGTGATAACTGTTGTTGTAAGAAAATTCGGCGAGTGGCAAATGCCTTTCCCAGGCCTTTCCGAAATCAATGACACATGCACGCAACATGTCTTCCAATGTCTTAATCGTTCGTTCACTTTGCCCGTCGGTCTGTGGGTGATATGCTGTACTCATGTCGAGACGGGTTCCTATGGCTTCTTGCAAAGAACGCCAAAATCTAGAAGCAAAACGGGGATCGCGATCTGAGATGATCGATAAAGGTACACCATGACGAGATACAACCTCTTTGATGTATAATTGAGCAAGTCTCTCCATCGTATCCGTTTCCTTCATAGCCAAGAAGTGTGCAGATTTGGTAAGACGGTCAACGATAACCCATATGGTATCGTATCCGCCCACCGTCTTTGGTAGCTTGGTGATGAAATCCATTGTTATCCTTTCCCACTTCTATTGCGGGATTTTCGGTTGCTGAAGTAACCCAGAAGGTCTTTGATGTTCGGCCTTAACTTTTGAACAAGTCAAACACTTATCAACATAAGTTGCAACGTCTTTCTTAAGATTCGGCCACCAATACTATTCCTTAAGATCGTGGTACATTTTTCCCGCTCCGGGATGAATCAAATATCTCGATTTGTGTGCTTCATCAAGTATAAGGTTCCGTAGATCTCCATAAAGAGGTACCTAAATTCTTCCGGCATAACATCGGAGTCCAGACTCCCTAACCTCGAATCGAGAGACAAGAATGTTCAAATGTTCGTGAGATATATTCTCCTCCTTGAGAGCCTCATCTTGGGCTACTCTGATCTGGCTGTTGAGGTTTGAATGGATGGTGATGTTCAGAGCCCTAACACGAAGAGGTGCCGTCCTCTCCTTTCGGCTTAAAGCGTCAGCTACAACATTGGCCTTGCCAGGATGATAACGAAGTTCACAATCATAGTCGTTTAGCATCTCAATCCATCAACGCTGTCTCATATTCAGTTGCTTTTGATCGAAGATGTGCTGGAGACTCTTGTGATCGGTGAAAATAGTGCTCTTAGTTCCATACAAATAGTGTCTCCACAATTTGAGCGCAAAGACAACGGCTCCAAGTTCGAGATCGTGAGTAGTGTAGTTCCGTTCATGAATCTTCAGTTGACAAGAAGCATAGGCAATAACCTTTGATCGTTGCATCAGTACACAACCAAAACCACTTTTCGATGCATCGCAATAAACAACAAAGTCGTCACTGCCCTCAGGGAGTGATAAGATAGGTGCGGTGGTTAACTTCTTCTTCAAAGTTTGAAATGCTGATTCGTGTGCGGGTTCCCAAATGAACTTCTTCCCCTTGTGAGTCAGCGCGGTCAAAGGACGCGCAATCAGAGAGAAACCTTCAATAAATCTTCGGTAATAACCGGCGAGATCTAGGAATTGGCGAATATGAGTTGTAGTGGTGGGAGTCTCCCACTTGCTGATAGCTTCAATCTTGGCGGGATCAACTTTGATACCCTGGTCGCTCACAACATGACCCAGAAACTGGACTTCCTTTTACCAAAATTCACACTTGGAGAATTTGGCATAAAGCTGCTCTTGTCTCAAGAGTTCAAGCACTAATCGAAGATGTTGCTCATGCTCTTCTTAGCTCTTAGAGTAGATGAGGATATCATCTATGAAGACGATAACGAACTTATCCAGGTATGGCTTGCAGACACGATTCATGAGGTCCATGAACACGGCAGGTGCATTGGTTAATCCGAATGGCATCACGAGAAACTCATAATGACCATAACAAGTTCTGAATGCAGTTTTCATCACATCACTTTCCTTCACCCTCAACTGGTGATAACCGGACCGCAAATCGATCTTAGAGTAAACACTCGATCCTTGAAGTTGATCAAAAAGATCGTCAATACGGGGAAGGGGATACCGATTCTTGATTGTCAATTTGTTGAGTTCACGGTAGTCGATATACATACGGAAGGATCCATCCTTCTTCTTCACAAACAACACAGGTGCGCCCCAAGGCGAGAAACTTGGTTGGATAAATCCACGGTCTAACAGCTCTTGTAGTTGACTCTGTAATTCTTGCATTTCGGAAGGTGCGAGTCTATAAGGTGCGCGAGCTACAGGTGCTGCTCCTGGCACTAAATCGATCTGAAACTCTACTGCTCTTGGCGGTGGTAATCCAGGTAATTCTTCAGGAAAGACATCAGAGAATTCGTTCACTATTCGAACGTTGTTCACACTCTTCACCTCGGTTTCTACCGTTTTCACATGTGCTAGGACAGCAAGACGTCCCTTCTTCATGATCTTTTGCACTTTCACGCAACTAATGAGGTTCAGCTACGAGGTACATCTTTCTCCGTAAATGATCAGCAGCTCACCATCTCCTTAAGGTATACGAAGAGCTTTATCTCCACAGATAATATCGGCCCTTATCTTGGTCAACCAATCCATACCGACGATCACGTCAAAACTTCCCAATTTAATGGGTATTAGGTCAATCTCAAAATCTACACCAGCTATGTTGATAATAGCTCCTCGACTAATATGGTCAACTTTCTCAAGTTTTCCATTGGCTACCTCTACAAGCATACTTTCCTTTAACGGGACTAACGACCAATTAATCTTATCGCAAAAATGTCTACATACATAACTTCTATCCGCACCAGTATCAAACAAGACCGAAGCTAAAAGATTGTTGATAGTGAATATACCTGTCACCAAGTCGGGATTCTCGCGTGCATCTCTTGCATTAACGTTGAAAGCTCTACCACGGGGTGGTCTGCCGTCTTTTCTTTTGTTGGGACACGCATTTCTGAAATGGCCCGTCTGTCTGCATTCTAGCACTTTTTCGGTCCATTGGTGTTCGACTTCCCATTCAAAGTGGTGACCTTGCAGTCCTTCCCGATATGCCCAGTTCGTTGGTACTTTTCACAAACAACATTACAATACCCAGTATGGTGCTTGTAGTACCGCTTGCATTGTGGTAAGGTTCCCTTGTAGTTCGGGTTGGAGTTCCTACCGTTGTTGTTTCCTTTGAAACCCTCATGTCGTTTCGCCGGGTTTTGATCATAGGTCCTTCCCCTGTTGTTATCCCATTTGCGCTTCTCACTACTGCCCGATTCAGACTTAGCCTTCTCCGGTTCATCGATGATAATTTGATTCATTAAAGTATGCACCATGCACATCGCTTCCGGGACATTTGGTGGCTTGGACGAGGTGACGTTTCCCTTAATGCTCTTAGGAAGTCCCCAGAAGTACATTTCCATACGCTTGAATTCCGGGGTGACCATTGTCGGACAAATCAGGGCTAATTCCAAAAACCTCCGATTGTAACTATCAAGGTCGTTCCCAACAACCCTTAACTGCATAAATTCAATCTTCATCTTCTGGATCTCGGTCCTAGGGCAGTATTCCTCAATCAGGGCCCCTTTGAACTCCTCCCAGGGGGTAGCAAACGCCTCATCAATACCTTTTGCTTGAGCCAACATGTTCCACCACGTTAGTGTGCCGTCAGACAGAGTGCATGAAGCAAACTTGGTTTTATTTGCCTCGAAACAGTTACTAACTCGAAACACAGATTCTAATTTCTCGAACCATCTAGTGAGACCAACCGACCCCTCTGTTCCACTGAAGCTGTGGGGTTTGCAGCTTTGGAACTCTTTGTACGTAAACCCATTACGAATGGGTTGAATAACCGGTGGCGGTGGCGGTGGAGCTTGGGGTTGCATTTTCGCAATGGCTGCGGCTACCCTTTCGGCAATCATCTCCTCGATTTGGGCTGCGGTAGGTGTTGATGTTGATCGTCCATTGGCCATGGTGTTCTAAACAAAAATTTTGACTCAAGTCAAAATCCAGTATGCAAATAGTAATAATACAGTATATGTAACCAACACGGGATCAACACATCACATGTTTATTAAGTAACGTATCTAGGTACAAATACCACAGAATCATATAGTAACGTAAATAGAACATCGTGCAAGAATTAAATAACACAAAGTTCCATTCATTAATAATAATAAGTTGCAGACATCTGTATAAGTTCGTACAATACATAAGTGAAACATAAAACTACAGCTAGATTACATAATGAAATCTACTACAAAGGTCCTATGGTGAAGGTGGGTGTAGGATGTCCAATACGTGGGACATCTGGTCCTCGAGCTCAGTTACCCGAGCACGGAGGATCTCCACCTCCCTCATCAGTGCCTCGACAGAGGGAGTGGGTGGGGCAGGCGGTGCAGTCGGTACGGGTGGTGCTGATGGAGCTGGTGGTGCTGACGGTCCGGCTCCAGAAGTAGAGGCTGCAAGGCGGTAAGGCTTACGGATGAAGGGATCTGCAGGATACGGCACAAGCCGCTTACGGGCCGTAACCCTACGACGCCGACCAAATGCGTCAGTGAATGCTCGACCTCCGTTGATCCCTGGAATAATGGTGCCGTCGAAACGGTACCGCTAAAATGATACCGCTTCTTCGGCGGGGTGGAGGGTGGCTGAACAGGTGCATCATCGGGGTCCTCCTCGTCGGAGTCATCGTTACTCGAGTCGTCTGTAGATGAATCATCGGATGAGGAGTCATCTGAATCATGTGGGGGTGGCTGCACGGGTGGCTGTACTGGCTCTCCTCGGGCGGCCATCATCTGTCGGTATCTAAAAGGCGGGATTGGCACGATTCGTCCATCAGGAGCGCGTCGGCACCAATGACGATACTGATTATGGAATGGACCTTCCCCAAATTCCGCGGGAATCACAACACCACCGGGATGGTGCCGTGGCTCCTGAGGTACCGGGGCAGGTGGAGCTGGAATCTCCGGGAGGTCCTGGGCTCCGTCTGCAGTACCCACTGGGGCAGGCGCATGGCTGCTAGCTCCGGAAGACGAAGCGCCTAAGTCACTAGAGGGTGTCGCCGACAGGATCGGTGGATCGGCAACAGTGGCAGGTGAAGTGGCTGGAGTGTCTGAACTGCCCAAAATGATAGTAGGTGGAGTATCCGACATCTGAACAAGGAAAAATAAATTTTCCATGTCAGTAATTCATAAAGCAAGCACGTATTAGGCCAACTAACTACAACAGTCTAGATCATGTATAACAGTAAGTAGCATGAAAATAACGACAAGTATCATGCAATTGAAAGCAGATAATAGCATGCAGTAGTGAAATCATGTAATAGCATACGACATATAGCAGTAAAAGTAAGCAGCAGCATGCAGTAAGTTCAGCGGAAACAAGTAAACTAGCAAGTTGTAGATTAGTCCTATTAGTGAATCCTACTCGGGTCGGTCTTAGACTCACTAATGCAACCTAATTCCCTAAAACCAATGCTCTGATACCAAATGTGATGCCCCGTACAAAACCATCGTGTACGAATCATCAACAACAGGATCATTACAAGGTCAAACACTATATGCGTTTTCAAAATACGTTTGCATTCATGATAAAAGGTGACGTCATAACTAACGTCAAATGTTGTACATAAAAAGCATGCCTTAATGAACAGAAGCAATTAGAAATGGTACGTGACCCTCAGGTCGTTACAAATCATAGTTCAAAAGTATAATGTTTATGAATGCAAGATAAACGTTCATGCAGTGACATCTCTAAAGCAACGGGTGTCTACAACAAGACTAGTACACAGCGGAAGCAACCTTAAGCACCTGAGAAAAACATGCTTAAAAACGTCAACACAAAGGTTGGTGAGCTATAGTTTAAGTATAACAGTTTGTAAGGTAGGCCACGAGATTTCAGTGCTACAAAGAGCGTTTCAAAACAGTATGATAAAGTATATGTTTAACCGTGGGCACTTGGTAACTAACTTAACGTTTATAATACCCCATGAAAGTGCACTTAGAGAGTGCGTATGTTTACGAAGTATTAAACACTCGTTAAATGCTAGCGCTACTAGCCCGAGTGGGGATGTCAAACCCTATGGATCCATATCTAAGATTCGCGTTCACCGGTTCAAAAACCAATGACTAAATGTTACCGAGCTAAAGGGAATGTTTATGCCGTTGTATAACCCACACATATATAAAGTTTAAGTACTCGTTCCTAGTATGTAAAACGTAAAATGAAAATGTATTCTCAGTTCCCAAAATAGTTAAAGTAAAAAGGGATGCTATAACTCACAGTGGTAAAGTAGTGGTAAAGTCGAGTCGGGAAATAAGCAAGTACGTAGGTCCGGAAAGTCCTCAAACTAAGACAAATATTACTAAGTCAGTAAATCGTCCCAATAGGTTTAAAAGTATGTAAATTAGGTCTTAAGGGTCATCATCAAACAATAGGTGAAAAGTAAGTTTCGTTCACGAAAAGAGTTTAAAACAAAGGCTGAGTTTGGTCAGTCACCACGGCCTCTATACCTACTAAAATAAGGTGAGACCAGTGGCCATGGCTCCGTATATGAGTCCTCTAGCTGTGGTAAAAATTCCAGAAGCAAACTCATCTTTGTTTGACC
The DNA here is from genome assembly GCF_046630445.1 of Rutidosis leptorrhynchoides. Lineage (NCBI taxonomy): Eukaryota > Viridiplantae > Streptophyta > Magnoliopsida > Asterales > Asteraceae > Rutidosis > Rutidosis leptorrhynchoides. Next base: position 358,393,496 of record NC_092341.1, on the reverse strand, counting down.
GTGGCGATGGTCTAAGTGCGAGTAGGTCAGAATTTTCAGCACAACGTTAAAAGGACATAGTGACGATCGGAGGGCCATAAATCCTAAACCGTAACTCGGATGAAGACGAGTCCTAAATGAAAAGTTATCTACTCGAACAGAGATATCTGAAAATCATCTTTACAGTAACCCAAGTTGTACGGGTCAGACACATAAATAGTAAAACTGTAGGTTCCGGTGGTTCTTGGTACTCGATGCTTATCACGGTTCTCATCCTTGATGCATATAGCTTCAAGTGTACAACTCGTTGATGTGTTTCCATCATCTTAACCAAGGTTTCACCATCATAACACTTGTGTAAGTCTAAGACATTTAGCACAACTCAATTAAGTGTTGTATGTAGTTTGATGAACCAAAGTTACATCAAAGTCTTAGATTTAACACATACATGAACTATAAAAGTAATATTGAACTATAAACTAGAAAGTAAACTAACTAATCAAGATCTTAAGATATAGAACATAGTTCTTAGTTAGATCTTGAAGATCCAAGACCCAAAAGTCTAGATCTAAAGTTATTAAGTTAAATCTAACACAAGTGTATGAATTTATAACTAAAGAGTTATACTTCCATGTTCTTGAACTTTTAAAGTTAACTTTTAATTCAAGAAAAATGAGATCAAAGTTAACTAGTAACACTTGAACAAGAACAACATAAATCACAAATTTAAAGGTGCAAGGAATGTAACACCCTAGGCAAATCCCACATCGCCCACGAACATGAGTGATCATGGGATTATAAGGTAATACTCACGCTTAAATGACACAACGCGTTTTGGGATCACAGGCTGAGTAGAAGTGCGAGTACGTTGTGGTTAAGCGTGCTCGGGCGAGAGCACTACCAGGATGGGTGACCTCCTGGGAAAGTGCTTCTCGTGTGTGGTCGCCAAGAAAAAGCCGTGCGCCTGCGGGCAAAGCGGACAATATTGTGGTCATGTTAAGCTGGGGTGTTACAGAATGGTATCAGAGTCAATCATGTGCCGTTGGGGGTGGTGGGGCAAACCTCATCGAGGATGACGAGTCCCTAAGGGGGGGGGGTGAATGTAACACCCTAGGCAAATCCCACATCGCCCACGAACATGAGTGATCATGGGATTATAAGGTAATACTCACGCTTAAATGACACAACGCATTTTGGGATCACGGGCTGAGTAGAAGTGCGAGTACGTTGTGGTTAAGCGTGCTCGGCCGAGAGCACTACCAGGATGGGTGACCTCCTGGGAAAGTGCTTCTCGTGTGTGGTCGCCAAGAAAAAGCCGTGCGCCTGCGGGCAAAGCGGACAATATTGTGGTCATGTTTGTGACGACCCGGGAATTTTCGACTAAATTTAAACTTAATCTTTATATGATTTCGATACGATAAGCAAAGTCTGTAATATTGAAATCTCATAAACTTTGAACTGTGTTCATGTAAACATTTAACCTTTGACTATTACCCGACGATTCACGAACTTATAATTGAAAATAAATATGTATTTATATGTAAAGGTTAGTAGACATAGTAATATTATTATTATTTCAATATTAACATCTATATTAGTAACTATTAATATGAAGATGAAAATATATATATATCATTATGTTATTATTATTATTACTAATATTATTATGATTAGTATTATTATTAGTAATAATATCATTATTAGTATTTTATTTTTATTAGTAACATTTTGATAAAATTACTAATATTATCAATATTATGTTCCTATTATTATTAGTATTCGTATTAAAATTATTAATGGATTTATATCATTAATTAATATTACAAACTTAATAAAACAGATATATATATATAAGTACAACTATATAAATAGATTTATATATAATCAAATATGAAGAAAATCCAGTAATTGAAATATAAACAGATATAGATACGAATTAATATATATATACTTGCAAATACAAGTATAGATATATATGAATACATACAAAGATATATCTAAATAAATACGTAATCTGTTGACATCACAATTGAATCTTTTCGTGCCTGTGATATCATACTTGATGAAATCAGATAATTATAAAACACCAAAATCTGTTTAAAGTGGGTATCTAGCTTTTACTTTCTTAATTGTTTTATTTGATACTTCATGTACGATTGTAAAATCCTGTCGACCAAATTACCAATACAAACAAGAATTGATCAAATCAATTGTACCAACTCAATTACACGGGTTCCAATCTATATATGATACTATCCTTCACCGTTGTTTGAACCACCACAAACCCAAATCCCACTTCAAATTAGTTGTTGTTTCTTCCACGATAAATAACACCAAAACATCATTCTTCCATTCTTCTTGAAGCATAAACGAACCATCACCATAAACCATCTTTAAAGCCGCCACTCTCTTCAAACTTTTATCCCCATCGACAACCACCATCACGTTATATCATACGCAATCACCACCCTATCTTGTTCGTGAAACACAACCCACTCCCTCACCTTTGTAAACACCATCGATCACCACCCAAGAGCCACCTACAAACTAACTTTTCTGTTTTGATTCAAGACGACACCGAACACAAAACATCACCATGGAAACCCAAAACACTACCCCATCGTTCCCTATTTTTTTCAGCCTTTTCCTGCAACTGCAGCTATCCTTTGTTCTATTTATAATCGAATTAACCTATTTGATTTTCCTTTATATTTATAATTGAATCTCCACTTACATTACACCGAAAATTTGTAAAGCCACAACTAGTGCTATCTTTTCTCTTTGAGGCCAACATATTTACCCCACTTACTATCACTCTTCGATAATGAGTTACAAAAGAGAGTAATATGCAAGTGTATGTATACATCCACATATTTTTGTTGTGGAGCCATAAAAAGGATTAAACAAATGAAAGCTCCTTTGTTTTTCTTTTTCGGATGCTGTTAGAATCCCACGATATCACAAGTGGGTCGATGAAGTGTCTTCATTAGTGGACCATTATCTTGTCAATACTATTATCTTGGGGCCATCTAGCTATTATGATACATATAATGGTAAATGACGTGGAGGATAACATAAAGATTCTGTTCGATTAATTTTTGTTGTTGAGAAGGAACCAGGAAACCCTATTGTTGCTGCTCACTTCTATTTCTTGTCCCCCACAAACCGCTGCCAATATTTTTTTTTTTATTATTTCCTTCGTTGTTTTGCTCAGCAGCTTTACGAAACTGGATAATAGTGATGGTGAGGATCATGAATAATGATAATGATCCGTGATGATAATGATAACGTGATTAGGAGATGATACACGATGATAAGTAATATGATGATGATGATAAAAGCAAGCATAATAGGTGTCTGTAGGGTTACCATGAACAACCGAGACCCATTTTTTTTTTATGTTAAACACCTACGCAGATTGATATGTTAATTGGGCTTACTAAACTATTCTTATGTTGGGCCGTGGAACATGGATATCTTTGTGCCTGTATAAGTCCATGAAGAAGAAGATAGGTTAAATAAATTTTAGGGGTAATGATTTCTGAAAAGTAAGCGGCAGAAGGATGGTTGAGTCCTGTTGGGTTAAACGAGAGGTCTTGGGTTCGAGCCCGGGCTGTGACAAGTGTTTTCTTTTTAGGATGCCTTTGAGGTAGTTACTTTATTATTATTATTATTATTATTATTATTTTCATTATTAGTATTATTATTAGTATAAGTATTATTAATATTGTTAATATCATTAAACTTATTATTATCACAAGTACTATTAAAATCATTATTTTTATTATTATTATTATTATTATTATTATTATTATTATTATTATTATTATTATTATTATTATTATTAACATTATAATTATTATTATTATTTTGGTAGTATTATTATCATTGTATCATTTTTATTATTAAAACTATCATATACTATTAATATTAAAGTTATTATCCTTATTAAAACTATCATTTTTAGTATTAACAGTTTTATTATTACTATTATTACTATCACTATTATCATTATCCTTAAGCTAGTATTACTACAAATTATTAATTTTGCAAACGAAAGATATTTATATAAAAATATATGAAGTATACTAATATTACATAAAATCTTGTTTTAACTAATATTATTGATTATTGATGTAACATTAACTAAATACTAAATAAGTATCATAACACATTATAAGTATTAATGAAATTATTTATAAGAATATTAATCTTAATACATAACAAAATATATATAAACTTACTTGATTTATAATGTGTTAATATATATACATGATATAGGTTCGTGAATCCGAGGTCAACCCTGCATTGCTCATTGTCGTCATATGTATTTTTACTACAAAATACAGTATAGTGAGTTTCATTAATCCCTTTTTAAATGCTTTTGCAATATATATTTTTGGGACTGAGAATATATGCGCTGTTTTTATAACTGTTTTACGAAATAGACACAAGTAATTGAAACTACATTATATGGTTGAATGATCGAAATCGAATATGCCCCTTGTTATTAAGTCTGGTAATCTAAGAATTAGGGAACAGACACCCTAATTGACGCGAACTCTAAAGATAGATCTATCGGGCCCAACAAGCCCCATCCAAAGTACCGGATGCTTTAGTACTTCGAAATTTATATCATGTCCGAAGGAGGATCCCGGAATGATGGGGATATTCTTATATGCATATCGTGAATGTCGGTTACCAGGTGTTCAATCCATAGGAATGATATTTTTATCTCTATGCATGGGACGTATATTTATGAGAAATAAAAATCTTGTGGTCTATTAAATGATGGAAATGATTATTTATGTTAAACTAATGAACTCACCAACCTTTTGGTTGACACTTTAAAGCATGTTTATTCTCAGGTACGAAAGAAATCTTCCGCTGTGCATTTGCTCATATTAGAGATATTACTTGGAGTCATTCATGACATATTTCAAAAGACGTTGCATTCGGGTCGTTGAGTTCATCAAGATTATTTAAAGTCAATTATATTTACATATATTATGAAATAGTATGCCTGCCGTCAACTTTCGATGTAATGAAAGTTTGTCTTTTCAAAAACGAATGCAATGTTTGTAAAATGTATCATATAGAGGTCAAGTACCTCGCGATGTAATCAACTGTTGTGAATCATTTATAATCGATATGGACTTCGTCCTGATGGATTAGGACGGGTCTTTACAATGTTAAGCTGGGGTGTTACAAGGAATGAAGTAATAAACTAGTTTAGACAAGTAACAAGTCATGGTTGTTCATACTTTAAAGATTCAAGCCAAGGCTTGATCTTTAAGAATGTAAACTTTAAGTTTATAAACATGAATCACAAGTATGAGTTTAACAACACATGAACTTTCAATCTTTTAACAATAAAGGTAGAATCATAAACTAGTAAGTTTATGTTCTTGTATGTCTTTTAAGAATAAGTTGATATGAAGAATCAAACTAACAAGTTTGATTCTTAATAATTAGTAAGTAACAACAACAACTAACAACTACAAAGAATTAAACAACAACAAAGAACAAAAGATGATGATGTATATGTATGTATATGATTATGTTTTCCAAAGAAAAGAAGAGAATAAAAAGCTTCAAGTTACTTACAAGAATTAGAGAGAAAATGGAGAAAAGGATGCAAGTATTTTTGTGTGTGTGTAAAAGTGAGAGAGTGAGATGAGGATACTAGTAGATAAGTCACAAAAAAAAAATTGAATCCTCCTTTGCTACTCCCAAAGCTGACAGTTTCAACATGTGGGGAGGGGGAAGGAGTTTGTTCACTAGGTCTTGCATGTTAAAGTCTTAAAAGTTGGATATAAGGTGTGTTGTTATGGGAAAGATGTGTAACTAGATTCTCCATGCAACTTAATCCATCTAGTTATGTTTGAAAGTATTACTTGCATGTGTGTTGTGCTAATTAATCCATTTAGTTAAGTAGAGTGGGCTAACAAGTCCATTAAAGAAGTAGGGTGGGCTTTCAAGTCTATTAATACTAATAAAAGCCCAAGTTTCAAGTAATTCTCAAGTTAATCCAATAAAAGCCCAAGTAATTAACTAACAACCTTAGTTAATTAAAATGATTAATAAAATCAATCATGAATGTAAATAATACTTGAAAATATTATTCGTGTAATGTACGCGTGTCACAAAGACGTTTCGGGCATTTAAAGTTAATCGCGGTAACAAGTAAATGTATATAAACAATACATTCATTAAACACAAGTATTAATAATAATTATTAATAAATAAACGTTGGAAAATCCAGGGTCGTTACACTACTGATGCTGTCGGATGTTCAAATAGGTGACAAGAAGGATACATGGGAATGGGCATTGGATGGTGGAAAACCCTTGACAATCAAAAAACTATCGGGATTATGCGACGAGAATATCCTTGCTTCGGCTAGTAATGCAACAAGTACCTTGCGTAACAACTTAGTACCAAAAAAGATTGAAATTTTTGTGTGGCGTTTAATGAAGAAAAGATTACCGGTAAGGATTGAATTGGACAAAAAGGGTATTGATCTTCATAGTGTTAGATGCCCTCTTTGTGACAATGACTTGGAAACAACGGATCATACCTTGGTTTTTTGCTCGTACGCACAAGACATTTGGAATCGGGATTTTCAATGGTGGGGGCTGGGTGCATTTGTGAATCTTAGCTTTAGCGAGATACTTAGAGGCAATTCCGGCGTCTCGATGTCTACGTTCGGGAATAAAATTTGGTAAGCTATTGAATGGATAAGTGCATACTACATTTGGAAGAACCGTAACAACAAAAATTTTCGTGGAACTTCATGGAGTGCCTCGGTTTCTCTAAACGAAATCCAAGTCAAATCTTTTGAATGGATTTCTCTCCGATCAAAGGGAAAAAAAATTCGATTGGATTGCTTGGATGAGCAAACCGCACTCCTTCCTCTCGAGCTAGTTTAATATTTTTTTTATTGGTTGCTTACTTCGCAACCTTAATTTTCGCGTTGTAAATTCGTTTCGTGTTGTATTTTTGAGCACTGTACTTTTCTGGTGTGTTTAATAAATTTCCTTGCTTTTCAAAAAAAAAAAAAACAGAGATATGTGTAAAGACGAAAATATTTTATGGAGTAAAAAAATGTGGTAAAATATTATATAATTATATAATATATAATGTACTGAAATTTGAATGGTAACAAGCAAGGTTGTAAAAAACGCTATTCGAGGATTAATCGGTCGGGACTTTAGAAAGATTAATCGGTAATTCGGGAATTAATCGGATGTTGACCAATGTTGACTTTTAAGTACAAATGTATTAAAATTTTATATATTTAACATTAATCTCTAAAAACTAAATATTTCAATCGCAAAATATCTTAAAATATAAAGATAATGAATAAATATAAACGTATTTGTTTTTTAATTGAAAATTATAAGTGATTTTATTGAATACAAGAGAATATGGAAAGTAATACGAGTAATAGAATAATGGAAGAAAAAAATTTGACGGTGGATATAAAGAACGCGCTTCGATTCTTTTAACCTTTTCTTTATTTTCACTTATTGTACTTATTACCAATACATACGGAGTACTCAGATCGATTTTATTCAATAAAATCAAACGAACATGAACAAGCGGAATCGATTTTGAAGGTACGTTATCATACGATCCGAATACAACAATCGTCTTTAACCCGATTGATCGGAGTTTGACCAGATTAGTCGGTGTTAGACCCGATTAAATAGCCGTTGACCCGATTAATTGTTTTTGACTGTCTTTTAAGCGAATTTCGTTAATCGAAACGGAAAAGCAACAATTCTGATTAATCGCCGTTTAAACTCCATGTAATCCCGTTTTTTGCAACACTGCTAACAAGTGTTACAAGTGTAGCTTTGAATTGACTAAGAGGGTGTTTGGCTTTGCATTTTAAAAATTGATTATACGTTTTAGATAATCATAAATAATCAGCTGCAGTAAAACGTGATTTTGATAAATGGTGTTTGGATTTGATTATGTTGTTTGATATCGTAATAATCAAATAATTAGTTTCTGAGTGTTTGGGAGATTTAGATTATTTGATATTTTAACATGTAAAATTACTAGAGAGGACATTCCTTTAAAGTAATCAAATATGCAAAATTAATATCCAACTATACATTTGTATGAATTGTATATTAAATTAAAATATAATATAAAATATCTAAACATTAAAAGGTAGAATACGTTGGAGTTAGAGTCAATCGATCGATCTTTGCAAATTAAAATGTAAAAAAGTGATCGATCTTTGCAAATTAAAATGTAAAAAAGTATATTCAATTCACCACAAATGCTTTAAAAGTTGGTCAATACAAACATTGATATTATATGGGGTACTCCGTAATACATAACATAACATTTGAAGTAAAAAAATAAAGCATGATAAAATTGAAGTATGACATAGATCACGTGGCAAAGTCTGACAATAAATTTCTTTTTCAATATTATAAATAGTTGAAATATGAATTATAGTCTAGGATGAGTAAGTGGTCGAAGTTGCACATAGCCTTTTTGGTATAGTTATATGAGGGTGGAATAGTAAATTAAAGTGACATGAATTGGTTCTAGGAATTGCGTTTTCCGCACAGCAAGCCCCCCCTTACTTTTTAATTTCTGCGTTATGATAATTCTCTATCAAAGAGTTTCAGACGTAAATAATCAATTATATTTATTTATTTGCCAAACATTCAAATACCATTATTTGCGATTTCTAAACGTAATAATCAAAAAATCTATCTCAAAACGCAATAACAAACACCCCTAAAACACCAAACTTCATTATGGTTAAGAGTACTATACTTAATAAGGCTCATAGGCTTAAAATTTAAACGGTCTAGATATATATAGACATAACCGCTGCTAAAACAAGAGTGGAAACGTGTATTGTTTATGTTTCTTTTACCAGGACCTAAACTCTCCCGTTTCCAAAAGTTATACACCGGAACCCTAATAACTGTGGTGGCGCCGCCATGCCTCCAGCTTCTCTCCGGAGGTAAGGCTGGCCTTTTCTAGCTTTTTTTCTTTCTTCTTCAACGGATCTACCTCCCCTATCTTTTTTCAGGTTCTTCGAAGCTTTGTTCGACTGGCCAGCGTTAACTCCGGCGGCAGGCGGCAGGAGGCGAATGCCGTGATTTCTTCACGTGCATTCTGCTTGCCTGAGTTTGGTTCGGGTAGTTTGGGCTAGGTTTCGGTCTTCCTTTCTTATTTGGGGTTTGGTCGTCGATTTTATTGTCACCGGCGTCTTTTCCGGTCGGTCTCCCCATCTGGTTCGCAGGTGACGAACTCTGATCGGAGTTCTGTCGCTGGATCTGAGTTTTCGTCGATTTTTTAGTTTTGGGCGCTGCGTTTTCTTCTCCGGTCGTTGGTGACCGGAATAGTTTTTCCGGCGGCATATATATCACCATTTTCAAAATGGTGACGTTTTCTGCTAATCTCTTCTCCAGTTCCGGATCTGTTTCAGTTTTGTTCTCAGGTGAGGGTTTGTCTGTCACTTCAGCTAACTCCATATTTCAAATCGCGCTCTCATATCGTACCACTGTCTTCGATTAATCGTCCAGTTATATCTACTATCCGGATTGTAGATTAAAAGCATCGATATCGGGTGAGTGATTTCTCATTTTGATCTTCAATGTCTCTGCTTTCGTTACAGTTTGTTCTTTAGGGTTGCATTTATCATACATAAACACATGTTTAATGTTGTAATTGACATTCTAGGGTTACATATGCACATCATTTTTTGCAATATCAAATTTGTTGCTCTAGGGTTACGAATATGTAAATAAATATTCTATTTTAATAATCTAATAAGGTTTCATGTGTTGGTATCATTTTATAATTTTGCTCCACAAGCTTTGATTTGAAGTTTTGAATATACTTTTATTTTGTGTTATTAGAAATTAGGAATCATATTAGGAAGGGAGCTAGGTTGGAAGAGGAAATTGATCTGAAAATTACTCAACCGTTTCGTGTACCTAGGAGAAAGCTAGTGGCAATGTCTACTGTTGAAGTGGATATTATGAGTTGGAGAAATAAAAAGTTGAGAATTGAAAGTTATGTGCCTAAAAGGGATACTTTACCACTATAACTCAATCATTTGCATTAATGTCTATAACATTTTAACACGAGTCACGTTAGGGTGCATTAACATGTCTTAACTGTAATTCAGTCGTCTTTTTCATTACTGCGTGCTTTTGCATTCCATTCTTCTAATTCGAACGATCTGATCTTTAGACTGTACAATGTTAGCAATGAAACCCTCGGTGGACAATCTTGTTTAAGAGGCATTACATAAACTTTAATTTGAGAGCTTGATTTTCTTTTGCAGGTGGATCTTTAGGTATCCGATGGTGTCAATTGGTTGCCACTTTTAAGGTGAACATACCCATACTTACATCAATTAAATGGTGTTCCTTTTTGTTTATCTATTGTTCTTATTGTTGCAGTGCTTATAGGTTTAGAAATAGAGCCGAATCCTCTTCATACTGGTTGGGTGGATTGGATTCAACCGCATTTTTTCCATCATCTGCAATTTTCATCAAGATTACCCGGAGTTAATGCACGAGTCACATAAGTGCTTCCATATTAGTCTCTTTCTGCCAAGTGTGTGTGGTATTAATCTTGCGTTATCTTTCTTTCAGACCCAAAATGTTTCTAGTTTACAAGTCGCATACATAAGTTTTGCGGGCCTTTGCTTCGGAATGTCGAATGAAAAAGATGGTCGTGTTTTTTTTTTTTTTAAATCAACAAATGTAAATAAATTGTGAATACATATCTTAAATATATAGAAACTAGATGGCTAAGAAATAACATACCCAAGTCACGGTAGTTTACAAAATAACGTATAAATAAAGTTTAAATCGACTACTTTGAATGGATTTAAAAAGAAAAGTATGTGTTTGAAGGTGTATTTCATATAAATTTAATTGGTTTAGTGGTATGTATTGCATGACTGTTTAAACATAAGTTGTAGAAACTTAGATGCGAATTTATCAAACAATTAGTGTCATTAACTATCAATTTTCTTTACGAAAAGTCTGTTTGATGTACATTCGTAAAAATTAAAAGTATGTGCAAAGGTTATTTTTTTGTAATGAAAAAACCTATAAGTGATTATTAAGCAGTTAGATACTTAAATATACCTTTAAGGTATGTGATGTGTACACATACTTGATGTGGTTTGATTCTTGTTTTAATTTTGCTACAAAATCCTACAATATGTAAAGATGAGTTAATAATTACAACTTTCATCGCTAGTCTTACCACATCAAACATAAAGGACCATTAATGAAATCATTTCAGTTCGTTGCAACTTCTACGCATGATGGTGAAAAGTGATTTTTGTGCTACAATTTACATAGAACTATAACAAAAAAGAAAGATGATTGATACTTCTATTTAGAGTTACCTTTTTTTTTGTATTTTTGTAAATTGTATCTATTGTGTTTGTCTGATTATTTTATAAATTTCTTGTATTTTAAATCTTTATTATTTATGAATCGGATGCACATGTTACATTTCATGACACAAACAGGGAGCCACAAACCTATGTAATTACTTACAAATTAGGTTTCACTACGGACATTATGAATGGTAATAGAGCCGTCTCAGCTAATTTTCCCATGGGAAAACAAAAGTACCCTCATGTATCACCTATTTCAAAACCGGATAATAATGACGAGCTTTCATTAATGTTATTAAATACTACAAATGTGATGCATTACTCATGTGATACGTCATGTTTTTTAGTGATCCTTGTGCTTTTAAGAAGTTGAATCTTTAGCGCTTACCAGTTCTTGCGTTATTGTGATTACAGATAAATATCTTTGCTTTTACCTGGATGGTGACCGACATGTATTAACTTATTATAAATAATTAAAATAATTAAGGGGTTGCTATCATCCGTGTGAAAGCGAATATATTTATATATAACTACAATAACTCAAGGATTGCCAAGCACTTAAGATTTGACTATTTTTTTTCAAAGCACAAGAACCACCAAAAATATGAACATAACTCATCATGAGTAATATATCATATCACATTTGAAGTAATTAATAATATTGATGAAAGATAACACACCTCATTTTATCCTAGTTCTGAAATGGGCAATACATGAAGGTGCTTTTGTTTTTCTAGCCTTTGGGAAGATTAGCAAACACAACTCCATTATCATTCATAATGCCCATAATAAAACCTAAGTCGTCAGTAATTACATTGGTTCGTGGCTCCCTGTTGGTGACATGAAATCTTACCTACATCCAATTTATAAGTATAAACATTTAAGATACAACAAATTTATATAATAATCACGTAAACACAATAATGCAATTTATAAAAATACAAAAAGGGACCTCTAGATGGAAATATTTATCATTTTTCTTGTTATAGTTCCATGTGAATTGTAGCACAAAAATCGCTTTTAATCATTTTGCGCAGGAGTTGCAACGGATTGAAATGATTCCATTAATGGTCCTTTGTGATTGATGTGGTGAAACTAACAATGCGAGTTGTAATTATGAACTCAATTTTTGATATTGTACGATTTTTGTATTAAAATTAAAATCAAACTGCTTCAGGTATGTATATGCATCACATACATTGAGGGTTTATTTAAGTTTTTAATTGTTTAGCAAACTCTTATGGGTCTTTTCATACTAAAAAGGCTACCTTCGCACATCTTTAATTTTTTACATCAAACATGTTTTTTTATAAGGAAAATTGATAATTCATGACACTAATTGTTCGGTGAATTCACATCTAATTTTCATTAAATCATGTTTCAACAGCCGTGTAATACTTACTACTGAACCAATTAAATTTATGTAATATTCTTCTGCAGACACATATTTTTTTTTGTTAAATCTATTCAAAGTAATCGCTTTATACTTTATTCATACCTTATTTTTTAAAGTACCGTGGCTTGGGTATCTTGGTTCTTAGGCATCTGATTTTTATATATTTTAAGATAGGGATTCACAATTTTTTTTACTTATGTGAGTTAAAAAGAACCTGACTATCTATTTCAATCGATGTATAGGGGCAGGACCCTACAAAATTTATGTAGGAGACATGTAAACCAGAAATATTTTGACTCTAAAATAAAGACGATGCAATATTAATGCACACACACTTGGTAGGAAGAGACCAATATGTAAGCACTTATATGACTTTGTGTATCTACAGTATGATTGCAGGTTGTACGTCAAAAAGCAACATCCATGAAGTAGGACTACACACAATGACAACGACCGTAAGTCAATAATTCTCTCATGTAATTTAACATGTGTTATCGTTCGTCTTTTATCTTGACAAATAAAGCGTGCGTGGGTACAGAATTAAACATTTTCTGAATTAAAAGACTCTGTCAAAAAGCTCAATTCTTTACCAGAATTGACCGTATGTGCCTTTTTCAACAACTCTTCTAGCTCAATTTAGTTCTAAGTTTGAATTGCTATTTGTTGTTTTTTTAGAGGTATATAAATCTTGCTCAGCATTTATCCAAACTTAATCAAATTATTCATTTCTGCGCAACTTGACAAGGAACACACTATCGTGGAGGCTGAAAGCTATGATATGTGAGCTCAAATAACATCTTCTCGATGTAGATAAATATTTAATATAATACTGTGCTTTTATCATTATGGTTAGGTTATGGTTACAGATGATTCGAGTACATTGAACAGATGATTAATAAACAGGAGCCTCTTATTAGTGTCCTCTGTCTTCATATCTTACTCAGTTACAAATGCAGGGTAAGAATAATATATTGTATTACTTCTCACTATACATACGCAAAAAAACAATTCACTCATTTTATGTTTTTTTTTTATGTGTGTAGTGTATGTATATGTATTACATTTCAACATATTAGACAAGTTCAGTTTACTTGTGTTCTTGTACGTAGGAAGGAAAAAAACAACTGGTTGATGATCAAACGTGCTCATCAATTAGTGGTTGAGGATACCGACACGAGCAAGTAATGTATTTATATAACTACCTTTAAAGCTTAGTTATATTCTCACTGTAAGTCGGAAATGGTGATATATTTTGAGGATGATCAACATTATTATTATTATTTTATATTTTAAATAATTCAGTTCTTTGTATTCTAGTATATTTGCATTTGATATCTAGCATTGTCTTTTGTTAAGTGGCAGTCCTAAAGATATTTTGTATGTTTTCTCCTCTAAGCGTTCTACTGATTCAGCATGCTATTCGATCTAGATGATGAGCTTTATTTTATTCTTTATGTTGGCTTTAATGTAAAGGTAGTAAGATGAGTATGCTGGTTGGGTTGATAACAGGTCAAAAAGGGTCTAGGTTGAAACTTGAAATATGTTAATTTCTTAGCATATATTGAAATGAACCCAACATATTTCTGATCATCAGATGTTTTAGAACTTTTATATAAATAACTAATTGATCACTTAAACAATACACGTTTAGTCAAATATCCGTATATGGTCCATCATGCGCCCCCTCGAAGAAAAACTGAAGCTGTTGCCCGACACATAGAGTCGAAGAGAGTTGGTACTAATCAACCATGTCCGTCTTTTTCTGTTATGTGAAAACTCATTGAATATACCCTTACTGAAACCTTCAAGGAGAACAAAGGGTTGACCCACTTAGTTTTTTTTTTTTTTTTTTTTTTTTTTTTGGCTTTTGACATGTACTATGAGGATCGGGGAATGTACCGTATGATCAACCTGCAGAAGGTTCATTCGGCTTCATAGTGTTTTTGCTCTTTTTTTGTTCATATACTTTTTAGAGAGTCCAATTTTAATGTGCAAACTTTTTTTTTCTTTTTTTTGTGCTATACAACTTTGTAACTTCATGGTCGCACCATTTTTTTTTATGAGTTTGCAGTTTTCAACATCATTTGATCGACTTTGTAACTGTATATGGTAATTGATCTTTGTGCGTGATAACAGTTACTGTGATTCTGCGCTTATATTGCATGATCTGATCTCTTGTGTTGATTTAGACAATGGAAAATATTATGGACGTTATTGGTCATTTTACGTGATAATATATTGTTGGTTGTTGCTTCCATTGATTATTATTGACGATAATTCAAGTTTTGTTACACTGGAGATTATGGAACACGAACAAAACATTTTCCTATTATTATGTCTAAAAATTTCATCCTTTTGATGATTAAAGCAATTTATTTACCTTGATTACTTTACAAATATTGGTAGCCATTAGTTTTGGACCTAAAACATCTATCAAATTATATTAGATGTAGAATTAGAATGCTTGTACTCCAAATGTCGTTATCATTTTACATGTTTACATCAAATATTTACACCGTAGATTTCACAGTTTATATATATTATTGTAAAGCATTAGCTGAAATTTTAAATATAAATTTCATATTTTCATGAGTAAAATCAACTGAATTTACGTATTAAAAGTACGTTATAATATTGAAAATTAACACTTTGTAATAAATTTTTAAACGTAGGTTAAGCGCTACATTTAGCATTTTCCTATTATTATTAGGAAAAATTAGGTGTGACGAGTTAAGAGTGATTATTAATTAGCATTAATTCGAGTATAATATTTATGATTATTTTTAAATATAATTTATATGTAACTAAATTAAAATAAAAGGGTTTATTAAATGAATCATTTATTTATTAATTTTACTATTATAATTGGAATTACTAACGAGGGAATAACTCACCCACCTGATCATTTTTAATGTATCATAGTCATTACATAAATCGGTTAAATATTCTCTTGAATGTTTAAGACTAGCATGATTGGCCCGCACGATGCTACAGGTCTTTCGGGTTACATATTTATACTTAACGTAACGTTATGTGTTTACATAATTAAAAATGGGTTGATGCGGGTGTGTTTGTATACATGTAGTTAATAAATAATATACCTAATGGCCTGCGCCTTTTTAACGCCGGGAAAATCGCGTAAAAAAGGGGACGGGATATCCGATATGATATAGTTAGTTTGAGTTGTTTATTATACGTGAATATATATATGTATGAACGATAGTCCGAAATATATAGTGTTTTTTAAAAAGCGTATGTTTCGCGTATAGTTAGTTGCGTTGTGTTCGTAAAATTATTTCGAGTTGAATGGTAACGTCGGAGAAATTTAACTCACGGTGAGTGGGAATATACGGTCCGTTAAAAAATTTAGCCCGAAATATTTAGCATTTTTTAGAAATCGTCTATTTTGCGTATAGTTAGTTGCGTTATGTAACGACCCGTCAAAATCGCTATTGACGCGGCACGTTAATCATTGATTCCACAGTGAGGTTTTGACCTCTATATGATACGTTTTGATAAAATATTGCATTCATTAAAATAAGTGACTTTCTAAACATAGAAAGTTATAAACATGTGGGCGAGTGCTTAGGTATAAGCAAAACCCCGAAATACATAAGTCTTTAATTTACAGGTTGACATCACAGTCCAATTATTTATTACACAACGCAGTTTTATTTTGAATGCAATAAACTTTGTACAAAGCATGAGAGACTCCATGCAGGCAACAAGCACATCACAGCGGAAGCATTCTAAGGACCTGAGAATAAAACATGCTAAAAAGTCAACACGAATGTTGGTGAGTTATAGGTTTAATTGCTCGAGTCATAAACATATATAAAGATAGACCACAAAATTTCATCAAAAGTTTATCAATAGATTCTACGTAACAGAGCACCCTGGTAACTAAACTTAACGCTATAGTGATAATTACCCCATTCGTTTTAATACACGCAAACCAACGTGTCTTAAACTCAAATAACATACGTCCGTTAAAAGGCTAGTGCTCTAGCTCGGACGGGGATGTCAAGCCCTATGGATCCATATACAATTATTCGCGCCCACCAGTCCATATCCTATGTACTGGCAGCTACTAGTTACCAAAGCTAAGGGATTTTCGGTTTAACTCAGTGTAGAATTTAGTATGTACTTGTGTCTTATCGCGTTTAAAATAAATTGCATATATTCTCAGCCCAAAAATATTCAAAGTATTTAAAAAGGGAGACTATAAACTCACAGTTCAATATTGAGACTCAATATTGTAGGCAAATTGCGTAGACGTAATGATGGTAGACGACTGTATGGTTGGATTTGGATTCAAGAACAATACCCCGAACAATACCCAATATTTCCTTAGCTTAAAGTGGTTTAAAACCCGAATTAAAACACCCTCGAATATACTTTATTATTATTAAACTTAAATTTAAAATTATAATTATAATTATAATTTAAATATAAATTTTTATTACTGAAGAAAAAATATGTGATAATTCGTCGAGCAAAACAGGCGTATTTATATTACTTTTCCGTTTACTGTAGCTCATGCGATCGCATGAGTTTTCAGTGTTTTTGCCATGCGATCGCATGGCCGCCTTTTCTGTTTTTGTTTGCTAGTTCGTCGACATCAAATAGTGTGTACTGTAGCAAATAGTGTTTCACTGTAGCAAATAATCTGCTCAATCGGATGCTCCCTTGTCCATTTGGTGTTATGAACAGGTGAGCTGGTTGTAGAACACACAGCATCTTGATCATCAGCTGGTTCAGATGAGTGAGCAGCAACAGAAGGTTGCTGATCAATATCAGTAGAATCAGTACCAGCTTGTGATCTCTCAGAACCAGCAGACCTAGGCTCATAGTGTTTTACAGCAACAAATAGTGTTTACTGTAGCAAATCACTGTAGCAAAGTCGTTTTCACTGTAGCACTGAAGCAAAATACGGTAGCACTGTAGCAAAATACGGTTTACTGTAGCAAAATACGGTTTTACTGTAGCAAATAGTGTTTTACTGTAGCAAATAGTGTTTTACTGTAGCAAATAGGGTTTTACTGTAGCAAAGTCGTTTTTACTTGTACATATATATATACATACATATAATTGTTCATGAATCGTCGAGAGTAATCAAAGGTAATTGTATATATGAAACAGTTCTAAAATTTTGAGACTCAATCTAACAGACTTTGTTTAGCATGTTAAAATAATAAATCGTATAGAGAATTGGTTTAAATAAGTCAAAAATTTGCGGGTCATCACACGTTATGTTCGTATAATTCTTTCTAGTTGAACGGTGACGTCGGAGAAATTTAACTCCCGGCAAACGGGAAAATACGACAAGTTAAAAATTTGGGTGGAGTTTGTTTAAATTTTATTAAAAAAAATAGTGATTTTACACTTTGCCTATTGTATGTTTGTTAAGTATTGAGAGTTTTATTTTGTTGTCGTTTTGAATGAATTTGGGCAGCCAACGGTCAATTTTGGGTTGTCTATTAGTATTATAAGGTAATGAGGGGATTTGAATATGCGACCTCTTACTCTCATCCAATATATAAGGTGTTGAGTTATGATAAATAAATGAATCACTTGAGTTAATTTTAAAGTTAACGAAAGACCAATTATTATTGAGAGGTGATCCTCACACACCACTTTTTAATCTATATACATTTTTGTCTCATAAACTTACAATTATGTTCTTAGATTAATGTAGGGAGTTCAACTTTTAGGGCATGCTTGGTTCAAACTAGGTAATGAAAATGGGAAAGACAATAGGAATACTAAAGGAATGGAATAAGCATTACTATTATCATTGATGGTGCTTGGTTGACAAAAATATTGTGAAATGGTGAAATGAAAAAAGAAGAAAAAAAGAAGAAAAAAAACTTTGATTAATAGTGTAGATAATATTTAAGCCATAAATCACTATAACTTTTATATCTTGAAGTCTTAACAAATTGTTTATGGATATTGCAAAAAGATCATTCTCCGTAATAGACAAAAAGAATTTCATTAGGAATGATATTAAAATAAGAATGTTGCTCTCGTAAAATTATACTACCTCCGTCCTATTACAAGTGTCCACTTACTTTTTGCACACAGTTTTAGAAAATTTCACTAACTTCATTCTCCACCAATCAGAAATTTTCTCTCTCCAAAATAACCTCTTATGATTGGTTGAAATCCAAATTGAACATTTGATATGGGACAACTCAAAATGGAAAGGTGGACATTTGAAGTGGGACGGAGGGAGTATAATCTGAAAAAGGTTGTGAGTTATATTTTTATTGAGCAAATGATCAAGGAATTAATTTTATATGTATTTAAATCTTATAGTAAAACAAAAATTTTAGAAATCAAAAGGATTGATTTTTTTGTTACAGTGTCAATGAACTACTCCGTATTAATTTATTAGTTTATATGAATTAATTGGGAAAAGAAGCATTTGTGAATTTATATGAACGCACGAGAAATAAAATAAAAATAAAAGGATGATGGTGGTGACAGTTACTTACAGGGGGATGATTCTCACACACACTTTTTTGATCCTCACACACTAATTGAGTATTATTAGAAGAGTAAAAGGTTAAAATAGGTGTGTGAGGATTAAAAAAATGTGTGTGAGAATCATCCCCCTTACATAAAGTGGAGTAGTAGTTATTTCATTAACCTATTATCAATACCCCCGATTTAGAGGGTAATGCTTCGTTACCTGCTAGTTAGTATTGATTCCATTTCTTAGAAGGTAACAAGCCTAATTAATGATAATCATTATCATTCCCTACCCTTTAATACTCACAATCAAGCATACCCTTATTATTATTGTAAGTATAATAATTAAGGATAAAATAGATAATTAGGTATACATGGATAAAAAAAAAATAATGTATAAGAATCCTTTCCATTATTATTATGTATTAATTAAATTAATATTTATTAATATTAATATTAATATTCAATATTACTAAGTACTTACTATACTTTCTTCTTGGTATTTTCGGAGTATTATTCTTTTTGTTCTTGATTGTTTGACAATTTACGTCTTTGCAATTTCTGGGCTGTTCCCTAAATCGACCAATTCTCCATCGTCTCCATTATTGAATATTTTTTACACTTCAACCTTTAATTCATAAAAACCCCTTTAGACTTTTTCTTTCAAACAAAACAAAAAATCATAACTTCAAGATTCATTCTAAAAAAAACATAACCCAATTAAAGAATACACACAATACTCTCAAAATTGCAAACTTTCTTCTATTATACAAAACAAGGGTCGTCTATGAGCTCTTAATCTGATTTCCTTTTTGGTGGTATAATAAAAAATGGCCAATCATAAAAGAGATGATTTAGTGAGTCAACTAGTTGACTCAGTCAGACAGTTTTCAGGGTTACCTGAATGCAGAAATGCTGTTAGAGATATGCATGGGAATTTGGTTAGAAGAGTAAAGCTTTTGAGCCCATTGTTTGAAGAATTAAATGATAGTGAAGAACAACTTGATGATGATGATGTTGAAGGGTTACAGTCTTTGAAGATTGCTTTGAATTTGGCTTTTGAGCTTTTAAATTCAGTCAATGAAGGAAGTAAAACACTTCAGGTACTTTTTTTTTTTTCATATTTATTTAATTGAATTGATTTATTTAATACTCGTATATTATTGTTAGAGTTTGAAGCATGATCAGATTATGGGTGGTGTTAAATTAGTTTGTTTGGTTGAGAGCTCAATAGATTTAGGGTTTATTCTTTTTGTGTGTTACAGGCGTTGCAAATTGATAGAACAACAAACAAGTTTCATATAGTAACAACACAGATTGAAGCTGCATTGACAAAAATTCATTATGATAGGTTTGATATACCCGAAGAAGTTAAAGAACAGGTGATCATACAATCTTTAACATTTAAACCCATATCAAAATTATTCATTAAGTTTTACATGTAATTTTTTCAGATACAACTTGTGCATTCACAATTTAAAAGAGCTAAAGGACAAAAAGAGTCTTCTGATTTGCAACTTCAAACAGATTTAGCCATGTTGAAACGAGGAATCGAACCCGACCCCGAAACGATTAAAAGACTTTCAGAAAAACTGCATCTTACAACCATTAATGATTTAAGGAAGGAATCAATTGCAATGAATGATATGGTGATATCAAGAGGTGAAGATCTTGAAAACTACCTTGGGACAATGTCTTTTGTTCTTAAGAAAATAAACGACTTTGTAATGGTGGGACCCCCAGAAATTGGTAGCTCTGAATCCGATCGACAAAAGGGGTTCTTAAGGCATAGGTCTCCGATTATTCCCGATGATTTTCGGTGCCCAATATCACTTGAACTGATGAAAGATCCTGTGATTATCTCAACTGGGCAGGTATGCACACTAGTTATGGATAATGGATTATTCCGCCTTGTAAACTTTAGTGTTTTTGATGAAGTAATTATGATATCTGTTTTACAGTGCTTATCCGCCTATATATAGTAAGTACGAGCCTGCTTATATATGTGTGTTTACGGGGTGTTTGGGATTTCTTATTTATAAGTGCTATCTGCTAGAAATTATCAGGTGTCAACTTGCTTAATTTTAATTGCTTATTCCTTAATAGATAAGCAGAAAGGTATTGTCTAATGGTGTATTTTCCTTATTTTTCTTCTAATTAAGCATATAAGTAGATAAAACCTTCTATAATGAATCCAAAACAATCGTCTATTTCTAAAATAAGCAGATAAGTAGTTTTTATAATATGTTTGGTAATGCTTTATTTGCTGCCAATTGAATGGTTCAACACAGAATGGTAAACTGTACAACATTCAGTGGCTAAATGACATATGATGCTGAACTGTTCAACAATTTGTATTGAACCATTCAGAGTAGATTATTAACCACTGAACCCTTACTTCATTTTGTATGCTCTTTAAATTATATCCAGAACACTAATCAAACGATTATCTTCTTTTATTTATTCATTTAAAGGGTTGATATAATAATTATACAACAATAACAACAACAATAAAACCCAATACCACATGTGTGGTGTATGGAGAGGTGAGATGTTGACATTCCTTCCTCTATCAGAGAATAAAACAAGTCATTTCTCCACCTAGAGTGAAAACACTCTCAAAAGTAGAGAAAGTCCTCCCTCTCTCTCTTCGACGTATAAAGAGATTGCTTCCGAATGGACCTCCGGCCAATAAGTAGGGAAAATTTGTTTATAAAAAAATTAAAATAAAATATAAAAATAAAACATGAGACGCCATGAAAATGGTAAGATCAAATTTCCATGGGTTTTAAATCCTGCACGTTCAATTTAGGCTCTAAGGGACAGTCAAGTCGGCAATTAATACATCGACTCTATGAATGATGTATAATACAATAATTATACATCATTCATAAAGTTCATTCAGAATGATTATCAAAAAGGTTGTTGTCGTTTAGAACAAAGT
This sequence comes from Rutidosis leptorrhynchoides, assembly GCF_046630445.1. Taxonomy (NCBI): domain Eukaryota; kingdom Viridiplantae; phylum Streptophyta; class Magnoliopsida; order Asterales; family Asteraceae; genus Rutidosis; species Rutidosis leptorrhynchoides. The sequence continues at coordinate 358,371,296 of NC_092341.1, read as the reverse complement.
GCATTTAGAACCTTTCAAGCATTCAGATTTTGAACCATTTAGCGCTTAATCATTCTGTTTTATCAAATGAACCCTTATTTTCCTTCGTCTTGGCCACATTGTCATTGTTACTCTTATTATTTATAAGAATAATTACTAGAACTAAATATGATTTTTCCCATTTTTTAAAAGAAAAACTTGTTGAGGTGTTGATGAATACTTTGTATAATATATATATATATATATATATATATATATATATATATATATATATATATATATAGGGGCACGATACATGGATAAGTTTAAAAGGAGTACAAACCGGATAAACAAAATAAATTTTTTTTTTTTTGAATTTTTTTTTACATTCATAAATCTGCATTAAAATGCACCTCTAATCAATTTTTTTCATAAAAAAAAAAGTTCAAAATCTTTCAAAAATCGATGATGAATGGTAAAATTAACCATTCATCGGGTTAATTTATCATTCATCTTGTTTACGATTAATGATAAAATTAATCAATGCTAAAAAAAACCAGATGAATGGTTAAATTAACCATTCATCTGTTTTTTTACCATTCATCATAAACAGATGAATGGTTAAATTAACCATTCATCTGCTTTTTTTTAGCATTGATTAATTTTATCATTCATCGCGAACAAAAATGAATGATAAATTAACCAGATGAATGGTTAATTTTACCATTCATCATCAATTTTTACCATTCATCATCGATGTTTACCGTTCATCATCGATTTTCGAACGATTTTGTTCAAAAACTTTTTAAAATTTTTTCGTTTTCTTCTATTTGCATATTAAAGGATCGTTTTTTTTAAAAAAAAAAAATTTGAAATTTTACTTATCCAGTTTGTGCCCCATTTAGTGCTTATCCATGGATTGGTCCACTATATATATATATATATATATATATATATATATATATATATATATATATATATATATATATATATATATATATATATATATATATATATATATATATATTGCTGATTGTGATCAATCTGATAGCAATTTAGTTTCCAAATGATACCCCTAAGCGTTAAACTCAAGCTCAACCTCGCCTGGTTAAAATGGGCCTTTAATTGTGATTCTGTTTTTTTATGTTGCAGACGTATGAAAGGTCGTGTATTCAAAAATGGCTAGACGCAGGACACAAAACCTGCCCCAAAACTCATCAGACTTTGCAGCACACATCGTTAACCCCTAACTACGTCTTAAAAAGCTTAATCGCTCTATGGTGTGAAAGTAACCGGATAGACCTACCAAAATTACAAGGCAACTCAAAAACCGTACGATCAGCGAAAACCGGTTCAGAATGTGACCAATCAGCAATCAACGCGTTACTTGAAAAACTCACAAATGGTAACTTAGACGATCAACGAGCAGCAGCCGGTGAACTTCGATTATTAGCAAAACGAAACGCCGATAACCGAATATGCATCGCTGAAAGTGGTGCGATTCCCATTTTAGTCGAGTTATTATCGTCTCGAGATGGTAGAATTCAAGAACATGCTGTCACTGCTCTTTTGAATTTATCGATAAACGAAGCTAATAAAGGAATTATCGTTAGTGTTGGAGCGATACCCGAAATAGTTGACGTGTTGAAAAACGGAAGTACAGAAGCTCGAGAAAACGCGGCTGCAACTCTTTTCAGTTTGTCGGTTTTCGATGAAAATAAAATCGTGATCGGAGCTGCAGGTGCAATTCCACCGTTAATCGATTTGCTTCAAAACGGGACCCCACGTGGAAAAAAAGATGCAGCAACTGCGCTTTTTAATTTATGTATTTATCAAGGAAACAAGGTGCGGGCCGTACGTGCGGGAATTGTAGGCCCGTTAATGAGATTGGTTAAGGATGCTAGTTGTGGAATGATGGATGAAGGTTTAGCTATTTTGGCGATAATCGCGGGCCACTTTGAAGGGAAGGTTGCGATTGGTGAAGCGGGCCCGGTTCCTGTTTTGGTGGAGGTTGTTAGAACTGCGTCCCCACGTAACCGTGAGAATGGGGTTGCGATTTTGTGGTGTGTTTGTGCAGGTGATACTAAGTTTTTGAAGGAGTTGAAAGAGGTTGAAGGAGAACAAGTGTTGAAGGAATTATGTGAAAATGGAACGGATCGAGCCAAGCGGAAAGCTGGAAGTTTGTTAGAAGTTCTCGAACGAGTCGAGTTAGTTGAACCGGCGGTTAACCTATGATATATATAAGTTATTAGGGTATGTTCATGTCTCTACAAAAGTGGTTTCCTGTAATTATTAAGGTATATCATTATCTGGTTATAGTTATTTTATTTTATTGTGGATTAGTTAGTTATTAGTTTTTTGATACAACTTGTGCTGTACAATTTAAAAGACGATTGTGACAAATGGATTCTTCTGGCTGCAACTTCAAACAGATTTGTATGGTACCCCTGTCCGTAACCGCATAAAAGTGACGGTACCAAAATCGGTAACGGGACGATTAATTTCTGTTTTTCAGGCAGGGAACATGATCCTGGTGCTTCTCCTGTTACTTTTGCGTCTAAGGTTGATAAGCTTGGTTGTGTTGGTGAAGGTTTTGGTGGGGATGACATTGGGTCGGGTTTGGGCCAGGTTTAGGTAATTCCAAACCCGAACCAAACCCGGACCTGATTAAAAAAACCCGTCCTAAATCCGGATCCGAACCCGCCGAGTCCCCATTTAGTTACTAACTAGCGGGTAAACGGGTTTACCCACGGGTATTCGGGTCTCCACTTACAAACTACAAGGTAAATTGGTTATCCCAGGTGTATTCGAAGTCTTTTTGCGGGTATACGGGTCGGATAATCGGGTATACGGGCCGAGTAATCGGGTATACGGGCAGAGTAATCGGGTATACGGGCCGGGAATATGAACTCGTGTCTTTTTGGGGTATACGGTCTCGGAAATCGGGTTTGTGTCTAAAACCATCGCCGGACCCGAACCCGCGAAAAAATTAAACACTATCCCCATACCCAACCCTAGACCCATTTACCCGGTCAAAACCCGGCCTAAAAATATCGGGTTTCGGGTTTCCCAATCGGGTACAGTTGTTTATGCCATCCCAAGGTGCGGATGCTTTTTGCACCGAGAGCAGTAATGGGAATGATTGTAATTTGTGCTACATTGGATGATTCAGTGTTGGGTAGTAAAAGTGTGGGATCTAGTAAGTTTATGTCCAAAAAGTTGCTTAAGAATAAGGCAAGTGGCTAGGGTGTTAATGATCTGTTTGGTTACGCGCCGATGACGTTATTGAGAGTGAGACTGAAGGTTCTTCGAGTGCCCCCTCGGGTTCCTTCCTCGAGTTGGTTCTTGGACCTCCTCTGGTTGTTGGTAAGATTGTGGGATCCTTGTCTTCCGAATCGCCGGGAGTCTCGCGCAGGTAAACCTGTTAACAGGGATAAGGTCGATGGTAAAGTCCTCAAACCGGATTTGAGGGGGATGAAAGCGTCTTGCGCCGATACAATCCGAGGTCGTCCTTAAGGTTTTTCAGAAGGGTGTGGTTTTGTGGTTGTTTTGTTCTTCTTTGTAGGTTTCTTTGTGGTAGATTGTTTATGGTTGGTCCTTTCCTTTTGTTGTATTTTGTTGTGTCTACATCACTTTCTCTTGGTTGCGTTTTGTAAGTTAGCTTGATTCATGCTCCTATTGTACCTACGACCCGCCGGTCAAGACTTTATTTTACCCGTTGAGCCCCCCTTTACCCGTCAATGGCTTAATTTTTTCGCCCATGCCCACGTTAGTTTAATCGGCCCAGCCGAGGACTTGGATGTTGACCTATTTTGACAACATAAATCTAGCTTTGGCCGATTAAATTAAAACTTTGACAAATTCTTCGGAATAAATCTGTCAGGTTGGGGACTAGTCGGACTACTTAAAAATCCCCGACTACCTGACTAGTCGGGGGACTGTTACATACATGCACCAAGCACCATATACGCTTGAAGCTATCTCACACCGTATATATATTTTCGAGGATTATATCTTAGCTACTCTGGATTAAGTTAATCTCGATCCAAGTTTTGTACGTGTAAGAGTGTTAAAGATTCATCACCCATAAACCCTTCTCATTTTACGCCCAAGATGAAATACTTTTGTTCACACTCCATTCATTCCAATCAATAGATAAAACAATAATTTGTATTAGAAACGCAAAATTGTAGTCAAACCTTGAAGAAGAGCAGAACAAAAGCTTACATTCTTATTTTTACGGCTACCTACTTTTTTAGTAATGGAGTTGATGAATGAAAATCTGTATTATAGATTACAAGGGTACAATCAAAAAGCACACACACACAGGGGTCGCAACCTAACATTACCTTGAAGTTTAATTTTTGCTTAATATAACTAAAACTTTAGAAAGAAAAAAACTCATAAACAGGATGAAGTTGATGTCGAAAGTCCAACACCCCTAATAAGTCATGCACCTATTTTTTATTTTATTTTTTTTTATTTTGACAAAAATAACGATAATATTATAAAAAAGTCTTTTCATCAAGGGTGATGATATATCCAACAAGGATTTTGATAAATCCACTCAAATTATGAATTGCTTATTTGTAAAGTACAACCTATCAATGCACAGATCGAGTGAATTTATTAAAATCCTTGTTGGTTCAATTACTTATACACATATCCAATCATCCCGATAATGATTTCGGTGCAATTGAAAATGACAACTTAGTTATAAATAAATGGATGGTGAATCTAACGATGAAGTCGTTACGATTATTTATAGTTAGTTGGTTCATCACCATACAAGATATATATGCAATTAAAGTTGTGGTAGTCAACTTCTGTCACGAGATTGATATGACAAATAGTGAAAGTGTTGAATTATGGGGTATTTAGGCTTGGATTGTGACAATTTGCCTATATTCTTGGATCTATATGGAGTCGTTGTTTAAACGTCTTATTGAAATGAAATTATTACGGACCCATAATAATACTAACTGATTAAATAAATCGTAATAATGAATATTCTTTTGTGTGACATGACATTCATCTAGCATTACATATCTAACAACTATTACTTAAATAAAGATTCGGTTACCATTGCTAGATTTATTTATAAAAAAAAAAAAAAAAATTGGCAATCAACTTTGATGTAAACCTTTATACAAGTTTATCTGCACTATTTTTAGTGGGTAATTATCTCTATTTTAAATGTTATCAAAATCATGGTGGGGCGACAATATGTATCAACAATTCATTGTGTTTACATACCTAAGAATGACGTATCATCATGTATAATTGGTTAATAATGAGAATGTTAGATATCCATTTTCGAGTTTTTTTTTTTAGAACGACGAAATATTATTAAGCTACCACATCTCTAGTGAGACACTAGGGAGGGGCACAAACAAAACAATTACAATGGCTTAGAAAGCCAATCGGACCAACTAATGTTATTTTTGCCTCTATCCATAATCCAATTAAAAAAGTACAAACGAATTAAGTCAAATATCTCTCCTTTCTGCATCCTTGTCGAATCAAAAAGCGAGGCATTGCGAAACCTCCATAATAACCAAAGTGTAGCCGAGACAATCGTGAGAATCTTGTCCTTCTTAAAAACCGTGACTTTCCAATCACGATACCATTCATGCCACTCGGCCCATTCGGCCCAATTCAGCAAGTTACAATCGACCCAAATCCGGATTTTCTCCGTACTTTCAAAGCAACATCACACGAGAATAAAATGTGTGACAGAGATTCCACTCGATAAGAGCATAAAGGACAACCAATATCATTAATATCCAAACACCGTGACGATAAGTTAAACCTAGTAGGCAACCTATCCAACTCAACTCTCCAAATGAAAATATTTACCTTACGGGACAACACTTTAGACCATGAAGTACGAAAGGAACCATCAACAAGAGCTCGAGAATCAATGTAAGAACGCGTATCCCCAACTCGAAAATGTCCATCCCTTGAAATGGACCAACTCCAAGAGTCTTTATCGTTCGAAAGCACTCGTGATCCAATATCTTCTAACAAATTATTAAACATAGAAGCGGTCCGCGTACCTTGTAAATCACGAGACCAACTCCACACCCAAGCACCATTAATCAACCGGTCGACTAGCTTACAATCTTTGTTCACTTCAAGATGAAAAAGTCTAAAATATTTCTCTTGTAAAACCACTTCTTCTTTCCATCTATCCTTCCAAAAGCTAACAAGTTTCCCATCCCCAATCTTTAAATGAAACACGTTGCCTGGTAACCAGCCTTTACCGATAGCCTGATTAAAAGAACGAATAATGTTAGGCCAAATACTTGGGCTGCCAACAGCGCTGAACAATCCAGCAGAAGACCCATATATCGCTAAAATTACATTCGACCACAAAGAAGGAGGAGAAGTACGCAATCGCCAAAGCCATTTACAAAGAAGAGCCTGATTTCGAGTAACGGCTCAAAATGGACCATTTCGTAGTGTTAGATATCCATTTTCGAGTTAACGGCTCAAAATGGACCATTTCGTAGTGTTAGGCATCTACTTATACATTTGTGTTTAATTGTTTTTTAGGAATCAAACTGTAACGACCCAAACCAAAACACAAACGAACCCGCGGAAAATATCAAAAAAAAAAAAAAAAAAAATTGTTTGATCAGCAAATGGCGCGGCGCGCCAGATGAAATGTCCCGTTCTTATTGATTAAAAACGTTCCATATTAATTGATTTCGTTGCGAGGTTTTGACCTCTATATGAGACGTTTTTCAAAGACTGCATTCATTTTTAAAACAAACCATAACATTTATTTCATAAATAAAGGTTTAAAAAGCTTTACGTAGATTATCAAATAATGATAATCTAAAATATCCTGTTTACACACGACCATTACATAATGGTTTACAATACAAATATGTTACATCGAAATCAGTTTCTTGAATGCAGTTTTTACACAATATCATACAAACATGGACTCCAAATCTTGTCCTTATTTTAGTATGCAACAGCGGAAGCTCTTAGTATTTACCTGAGAATAAACATGCTTTAAACGTCAACAAAAATGTTGGTGAGTTATAGGTTTAACCTATATATATCAAATCGTAACAATAGACCACAAGATTTCATATTTCCATACACATCTCATACATAGAGATAAAAATCATTCATATGGTGAACACCTGGTAACCGACATTAACAAGATGCATATATAAGAATATCCCCATCATTCCGGGACACCCTTCGGATATGATATAAATTTCGAAGTACTAAAGCATCCGGTACTTTGGATGGGGTTTGTTAGGCCCAATAGATCTATCTTTAGGATTCGCGTCAATTAGGGTGTCTGTTCCCTAATTCTTAGATTACCAGACTTAATAAAAAGGGGCATATTCGATTTCGATAATTCAACCATAGAATGTAGTTTCACGTACTTGTGTCTATTTTGTAAATCATTTATAAAACCTGCATGTATTCTCATCCCAAAAATATTAGATTTTAAAAGTGGGACTATAACTCACTTTCACAGATTTTTACTTCGTCAGGAAGTAAGACTTGGCCACTGGTTGATTCACGAACCTATAACAATATATACATATATATATCAAACTATGTTCAAAATATATTTACAACACTTTTAATATATTTTGATGTTTTAAGTTTATTAAGTCAACTGTCCTCGTTAGTAACCTACAACTAGTTGTCCACAGTTAGATGTACAGAAATAAATCGATAAATATTATCTTGAATCAATCTACGACCCAGTGTATACGTATCTCAGTATTGATCACAACTCAAACTATATATATTTTGGAATCAACCTCAACCCTGTATAGCTAACTCCAACATTCACATATAGAGTGTCTATGGTTGTTCCGAAATATATATAGATGTGTCGACATGATAGGTCGAAACATTGTATACGTGTCTATGGTATCTCAAGATTACATAATATACAATACAAGTTGATTAAGTTATGGTTGGAATAGATTTGTTACCAATTTTCACGTAGCTAAAATGAGAAAAATTATCCAATCTTGTTTTACCCATAACTTCTTCATTTTAAATCCGTTTTGAGTGAATCAAATTGCTATGGTTTCATATTGAACTCTATTTTATGAATCTAAACAGAAAAAGTATAGGTTTATAGTCGGAAAAATAAGTTACAAGTCATTTTTGTAAAGGTAGTCATTTCAGTCGAAAGAACGACGTCTAGATGACCATTTTAGAAAACATACTTCCACTTTGAGTTTAACCATAATTTTTGGATATAGTTTCATGTTCATAATAAAAATTATTTTCCCAGAATAACAACTTTTAAATCAAAGTTTATCATAGTTTTTAATTAACTAACCCAAAACAGCCCGCGGTGTTACTACGACGGCGTAAATCCGGTTTTAGGGTGTTTTTCGTGTTTCCAGGTTTTAAATCATTAAGTTAGCATATCATATAGATATAGAACATGTGTTTAGTTGATTTTAAAATTCAAGTTAGAAGGATTAACTTTTATTTGCGAACAAGTTTAGAATTAACTAAACTATGTTCTAGTGATTACAAGTTTAAACCTTCGAATAAGATAGCTTTATATGTATGAATAGAATGATGTTATGAACATCATTACTACCTCAAGTTCCTTGGATAAACCTACTGGAAATGAGAAAAATAGATCTAGCTTCAAAGGATCCTTGGATGGCTTGAAAGTTCTTGAAGCAGAATCATGACACGAAAACAATTTCAAGTAAGATTTCCACTCGAAATAAGATTGTTATAGTTATAGAAATTGAATTAAAGTTTGAATATGATTATTACCTTGTATTAGAAAGATAACCTACTGTAAGTAACAAAGGTTTCTTGATCTTGGATGATTACTTGGAATGGATTTAGAAAACTTGGAAGTAAACTTGCAATCTTGGAAGTATTCTTGATTTTATAAAACTAGAACTTTTGGAATTTATGAAGAACACTTAGAACTTGAAGATAGAACTTGAGAGAGATCAATTAGATGAAGAAAATTGAAGAATGAAAGTGTTTGTAGGTGTTTTTGGTCGTTGGTGTATGGATTATATATAAAGGATATGTAATTTTCTTTTCATGTAAATAAGTCATGAATGATTACTCATATTTTTATAATTTTATGAGATATTTTATGCTAGTTGCCAAATGATGGTTCCCACATGTGTTAGGTGACTCACATGGGCTGCTAAGAGCTGATCATTGTAGTGTATATACCAATAGTACATACATCTAAAAGCTGTGTATTGTACGAGTACGAATACGGGTGCATACGAGTAGAATTGTTAATGAAACTGAACGAGCATGTAATTGTAAGCATTTTTGTTAAGTAGAAGTATTTTGATAAGTGTCTTGAAGTCTTTCAAAAGTGTATGAATACATATTAAAACACTACATGTATATACATTTTAACTGAGTCGTTAAGTCATCGTTAGTCGTTACATGTAAATGTTGTTTTGAAACCTTTAGTTTAACGATCTTGTTGAATGTTGTTAACCCATTATTTATTATAACAAATGAGATGTTAAATTATTATATTATCATGATATTATGATATATAATATATCTTAGTATGATATATACAGTTAAATGTCGTTACAACGATAATCGTTACATATATGTCTCGTTTCGAAATCATTAAGTTAGTAGTCTTATTTTTACATATGTATTTCATTGTTAATACACTTAATAATATATTTACTTATCATTTAACATAATTAACCAAGTGTATCAATATCTTAATATGATTCATATGTACCTAGTAAGACGTTGTTATAACGATAATCGTTATATATATCGTTTTCGAGTTTCTTAAATTAATAGTCTCATTTTTATGTATATAACTCATTGTTAAAATACCTAATGAGATACATACTTATAATAAAATCATGTTAACTATATATATAACCATATATATGTCATCGTATAGTTTTTACAAGTTTTAACGTTCGTGAATCACCGGTCAACTTGGGTGGTCAATTGTCTATATGAAACCTATTTCAATTAATCAAGTCTTAACAAGTTTGATTGCTTAACATGTTAGAAACACTTAATCATGTAAATAACAATTTCATTTAATATATATATAAAAATGGAAAAGTTCGGGTCACTACAGTACCTACCCGTTAAATAAATTTCGTCCCGAAATTTTAAGCAGTTGGAGGTGTTGACGTATCTTCTGGAAATAAATGCGGGTATTTCTTCTTCATCTGATCTTCACGCTCTCAGGTGAACTCGGGTCCTCTACGAGCAATCGGTATTTCTTCTTAACAATCGGTATCTTGTTTTGTTTAAGTCTCTTATGTAGCGACCCGACCAAATCATGTTTGACGGCGCCGTCTACTTAGGTCCCGTTACGTGGTCATAAGTCTTTAAGACAAAGTTTGACCAAAATATGTCGCCTTCATTTCAAAATAAAGATTGTTCCCAAAGTTTACAAGAATTGTTCAACCAATAGTTAAGTTACAACGTTATAATACGAATGAAATCTAGGCGACACGGTTTAAAGTAAAGTCAAAAGACGCTCCATGAAATGCACATATACTCGACATCCAATGCAAGTATCAAATAGTGAGCGGAAGCATGTATCATGTATCGTTCAAGGACCTGAGAAAAACATAGAAATCTGTCAACGAAAACGTTGGTGAAATCATAGGTTTAAGTTAGTAAGTACAAGTGAACCACAAGATTTGCATCAATGAAATAATAGTAATACATTCCAAAAGTTTGTTTCACGAGCACCCAATTATCAATGCTTAACGTTTCCTTCCATTGAACCCCATCACTTAGTGCTAGAACATACACTGTTTCTCGAAAATATATTTCATTCGTAAACGGTAGCGAACCGTTTGAATGAGGGTTTGTCAAACCCATATGGATCCATACAACATAAGTTCTCGCTTACACCCGGCAAGTGTAACTAATGATAATCGAATTGAGGATTTTGTTCTAAACTCGTATGTAGAATGTTTGTTTTCCTGTACTTGTGTTCACTTAGTAAAAGAAATGTTTATGTTTTCTCATCCCAAATGTAAGTTCAAAAAGAGTAAAAGTGGGACTATGATCTCACCTTGAGTGCACGAGTAGTAAAGTACTTCGACAAGTAAACGTGTACAAAGAACAATGCTAGTCTTGACCTAAACAAATAGGTCGTATCAATAACGGTAAACACGATAGGTCAAAGATGTTCAATTAGTCCTATGGCTCGTTACGACTCGATTATTTAGCATGTGAAATCAAATTGTCAATTTTCATGCAAGATACAAGTATATAAACAAGTTAGGAAGGTTGCAAAAGCATTTGGTTAAGTTTGACAAAAAGTCAAACTTTGGTCGGTCAAAGTCAACGAAAAAGTCAACACGTTCGGGTCGTGTCCCGAACTATTTTTCTGAGGTTTTTAATCATGTATGAACATGCTAGGACAGGTTACATGTGAATCGGAGGTGCGTAGCATAGCAAACATTATTCGAAAATTGACCAAGTTGGACAGACCCAAACGGCGCGCCGCGCGGGTATATGGCGCGCCGCGCGGGTACCTGTGCAGAGAATTCTGGCAGTTTTTAAGTTTTATGCACGAACCTAACTTCAAACAATCACCATTTATGATCCGCAAACAATCAAGACAAGTATCTTATACCGTTGGGAAGGTAATTTGACGAGGAAAACAACTAAACACATTTCATCAATCAATCTACCTATTACAACAACCAAAACCGCATCTAATGCTTAACATTAACCGCATACAAGTTCATAAATGCAATTCAATGATTCGGGCAACCAATTTACATGAATGATATGCCGTTTCGAAGGTAATCAAGCATACAATCCAACTAAACACTTACCAATAATAATCCATGGCATTCAATGCATCAAAAGTCCATTTCAAGTTCATCAAACCCTAACCCAAATTCACCAAAATCACTAATCAAGTTCATGAAGTTTTCTAAGGCAACCTACACATCAAATTGAAGCTAGTGATGCTAGTAACACAATTAAAACATCAACTTTTAACATCTAACAACATATGATCATCCAAAATTCAAGAACAACACACCAAAATTCAAGTTCATGCTAGTTACACTAAAACAACGAGATCGAGCATATAAATCATATATTCGTGTTAGACCTGAGCCATAGACACTAATTAACACTTTTATAAGTTAAAAACATCAAGAACACAAAATCTAGTGATTTTAGAAAGTTACCCAAATGAGATGAAGTTGGTACCAAAATGAAGAGGATGAAGAGAGGATCACAAATATGTAGTTTATTTTGTTGTAAGCCTCCTAGATCGAATTTAGATGATGATTGAATGAATTTGGTTTTGGGTGTGTGTTCTTGCTAGAGAGAAAGAGAGAGAGATGGAGGTGGAAATGAATGGGTGAAAGGGGTTTGACCCTTTGACCTAGTCAAGGGTTTGATCCCTTGTCAAGTTTAGTCCCTCAACTTTCGTTCGGGTGCGGGAATTACCTAAACGAGATAATTTAAAACGCGTATCAACGGGAGATGTTATAAACATATAACGGACTTTATATTAGTATAACGGAAAAGTAAATGGAAAAAGGCGGGATGTTACATTACCTACTCCTTAAAAGAAATTTCGTCCCGAAATTTAAGTAGGCGTAGTAGTCGTTGTTTCTTCCTCGAGATCTTGCGTTTTCGAATTCACGAATAGATGAGGATACTTCCTTTGCATTTGATCTTGTCTTTCCCAAGTAAACTCGGGTCCTCTTTTGGCATTCCAACGAACCTTGACAATCGGAATTCGGCTTTGTTTCAATGTCTTGACGGAGGTGTCCACAATTTCAACCGGTTCCTCCACAAAATGAAGTTTGTCATCAATAGTAAGTTCTTCGAGAGGGATGACGATATCGGGTTCGGCAAGACACTCTTTCAAGTTAGATACATGGAAGGTAGGATGAACGGAGTTCAATTGAGGCGGAAGATCTAAACGATAAGCAACGGTTCCAATACGCTCCAAGATTTCGAAAGGACCAATATACCGCGGATTTAGCTTCCCGCGTTTCCCAAAACGGATTACACCCTTCCAAGGTGCGACTTTTAACATTACTCGGTCACCGACTTGAAATTCAAGATCGTTGCGTCGTTTGTCGGTATAGCTCTTTTGACGACTTCGGGCCGTCCTAAGCCTATCTCGGATTTGAACGATTTTCTCGGTGGTTTCGTGAATGAGTTCGGGTCCGGTGATTTGCACGTCGCCTACCTCGGCCCAACAAAGAGGTGAACGACATTTGCGGCCATATAGCGCTTCAAAAGGTGCGGCTTTAATACTCGCGTGATAACTATTGTTGTAAGAGAACTCGGCGAGAGGTAAGTGCTTGTCCTAAGCTTTTCCGAAATCAACCACGCAAGCTCGTAACATGTCCTCTAAGGTTTGAATTGTACGTTCGCTTTGTCCATCGGTTTGAGGATGATATGCGGTGCTCATGTCTAAACGCGTTCCCAACGCTTCTTGCAATGTACGCCAAAATCTAGAAACGAAACGGCCATCTCGGTCGGAGATAATCGATAAAGGTACACCGTGTCGGGCTACGATCTCCTTAATGTAAAGTTGTGCAAGTTTCTCCATTTTGTCCGTTTCTTTCATGGCAAGGAAGTGTGCGGATTTGGTGAGACGGTCAACAATAACCCAAATGGTATCATAACCGCCCGTCGTTTTTGGTAGCTTGGTGATAAAATCCATCGTTATCCTTTCCCACTTCCATTGCGGGATCTCGGGTTGTTGAAGTAGTCCGGACGGTCTTTGGTGTTCGGCTTTGACTTTGGAACATGTCAAACACTTGGAAACATAAGTAGCTACGTCCCTTTTGATGTTCGGCCACCAATATAGTTGTTTAAGGTCGTGGTACATCTTATTGGCACCGGGGTGAATCGAGTATCGTGACTTATGGGCTTCATCTAAAATAAGGCTTCGTAGATCCCCATAACTAGGCACCCAAATTCTTCCGGCGAAATATCGGAGTCCGGTTTCTTTAACTTCGAATCGAGAGGTGAGGACGTTCAAGTGTTCGAGAGAGATGTTTTCATCCTTGAGAGCCTCATCTTGGGCTACCCAAATTTGGCTATTAAGGTTGGTGTGAATGGTGATGTTTAAAGCTCGGACACGGAGAGGCACCGCTCTTTCTTTTCGACTTAAGGCATCGGCTACTACATTTGCCTTCCCGGGATGGTAACGAAGCTCGCAATCGTAATCGTTTAAGGTTTCAATCCACCTTCGTTGTCTCATGTTTAGTTGCTTTTGATCGAAAATGTGTTGAAGGCTTTTGTGATCGGTGAAGATAGTACTCTTGGTTCCATAAAGATAGTGTCTCCACATTTTAAGTGCAAAGACAACGGCTCCGAGTTCGAGATCATGTGTTGTATAGTTTCGTTCATGAATTTTGAGTTGTCGAGAAGCATAAGCAATGACTTTCGTTCGTTGCATCAATACACACCCAAAACCATGTTTTGAGGCATCGCAATATACAACAAAGTCATCATTGCCTTCGGGAAGTGACAAGATAGGAGCGGTGGTTAGCTTCGTTTTCAAGATTTGGAATGCGGATTCATGTTCGGTCGCCCAAATGAATTTCTTTCCCTTGTGAGTCAATGCGGTCAGAGGACGTGCAACCAAAGAGAAATTTTCGATGAATCTACGATAGTACCCGGCGAGACCCAAAAATTGACGAATGTGAGTAGGAGTAGTAGGAGTCTCCCATTTACTAATGGCTTCGATCTTTGTGGGATCGACTTTAATGCCTTGATCACTTACAACATGACCAAGAAATTGAACTTCCTTCAACCAAAATTCACACTTGGAGAATTTGGCATAAAGTCGTTCTTGTCTCAAGAGTTCAAGCACAAGTCGGAGATGTTGTTCGTGCTCTTCTTCATTTTTAGAATAGATCAATATATCATCGATGAACACAATAACGAATTTATCGAGATACGGTTTGCACACGCGGTTCATAAGATCCATGAACACCGCCGGTGCGTTAGTGAGACCAAATGGCATGACGAGGAATTCATAACTACCATAGCGAGTCCGGAAAGCGGTTTTGGAGACATCTTCCCCCTTAACCCTTAATTGATGATAACCCGAGCGGAGATCGATTTTCGAATATACACAAGACCCTTGTAGTTGATCAAAGAGGTCATCGATGCGAGGAAGAGGATATCGGTTCTTAACCGTCAATTTATTTAGTTCACGATAATCAATGCACATTCGTAGGGATCCGTCTTTCTTTTTAACAAACAAAATCGGAGCGCCCCAAGGTGAATGGCTAGATTGGATAAAACCACGATCAAGTAGTTCTTGGATTTGACTTTGCAATTCTTGCATTTCGGATGGGGCGAGTCTATATGGTGCACGTGCTACGGGTGCGGCCCCCGGAATAAGATCGATTTGGAATTCAACCGGTCGATGAGGTGGAAGACCCGGCAATTCGTCGGGAAATACATCGGAAAAGTCACTAACAATTGGCACATCATCGATATGCTTCTCATCGGACTCGACTTTCTTAACGTGGGCAAGGATCGCAAAACAACCCTTACGGAGTAGTTTTCTAACTTTAAGGCACGAAACGAGATTGAGTCTGGTGCAACTCTTATCGCCATAAACAATCAAAGGTTCACCATTCTCGATAGGAATTCGGATTGCGTTAAGATCACAAAGGATGTGAGATTTCGTTTTGACTAACCAATTCATACCGATTATTACATCAAAGCTTCCTAGTTCCATGGGTATCAAGTCAATTTCAAATTCCTTACCCAAAATGTTTAACGCACACCCCCGGTAATATGTGTCGGCACTTAATAGTTTCCCGTTAGCCACTTCAATGGTATAAGGGGTATCTAATGGAAGAGGTGGAGTGCTAAAAGAATGAGTCAAAGTCTTGGATACAAAGCATTTATCGGCACCTGAATCGAATAAGCAAGAGACATAAGAATTGTTGAGGAGAAACGTACCCGTGACTAGTTCAGTGTCATCCCGGGCTTCCTCGGTGTTGATGTTAAAAGCTCGGCCGCGCGTGTTGGGGTTATCTTTCTTCTTTGGGCAGGCATTTCTATAATGACCCGTTTGGCCACATTCGTAACAAGTGCCCGTCTTTGGTGCATTGGGCCACTTTCGAGCGACGGGAGTGGCACTTTTACAATCGTTGGCCTTATGACCAATTCCTTGGCACCGATGGCAAATTAGCTTACTACATTCGCCAAAGTGATGTTTGTTGCATTTGTTGCAAAAAGGTAGATTCCCGGCATAACCCTTCTTGCCGTCGAAAGTGAAAGATTTCTTGGCAAAGTTGTTGTTGCTTGATTGGGAGGGTTCCCACTTTCTTTTGTTGCCGCCCGATTTATCCTCGGCCTTAGGTGCCGGAACTACAATTTCGTCAACCGTTTCAATTAGTTGGCGAGCCATGTTCATAGCGGCTTGATGAGTAGTGGGTTTGGATGACATCACCCCTTGTTTGATGCTTTTTGGAAGACCGAGCATGTAGAGCTCAATCCTTTGAGATTCGGGGTTAACAAGATTAGGACACATCAAGGATAGTTCGGCGAAGCGTTGATTATAAGCTTTAAGATCGTTTCCGACCGCTTTCAAAGCTCTTAGTTCTTCCTCAAGCTTTCGGGTTTCTTCGCGCGGAAAATACTCAACAATCATCTTTTCCTTTAGATCGGCCCAAGAGAGGGCATGAGCTTCATCGGTACCCACCGATTGAACATAGGTGTTCCACCATGTTAGAGCAATTCCGGAGAAAGTGTGAGTGGAGTATTTGACCTTGTCTTGGTCCCGACAACCGCTTATGCTAAAGACGGCTTCCGTATGCTCAAACCATCGGGTGAGCACGACCGGTCCCCCGGTTCCATCAAAAGTGTGAGGTTTGCACCCCATGAAAGCTTTATAGGAGCATCCCTCGTTTGAGTTTCCGGCTCCATTGTTGTTGTTGTGGTTGTTATTATTATTGTTGTTGGATGAGTGACCGGCCATGGCCGCATCTACGGCGGTAGCTATCATCCGTTCGAGAGCTTGTTCGGGAGTTTCATTGCGGCGTACACGACGAGGAGCCATTGTTCCTTCAAGACACAAGAATATCATTGATTAGTATTCTCAATAATACTAACCGTGATATAGAATAAAGATAAAGAGAAGTTTTTCCTCGACTCGCCTTAAATTCTTTATGTCATAATGTCGGAACGTTCATATGAGTCACCGTAATATAATCCTGGAAATTATATTACCCTGATTCATATGTGCATTCGACATCATTTCATATAGTCAAGGTGGCGTGTCAATCAAATTAAACAACGTGAGATTAAGATGAACTAAGAGTAGATATGAGTAGAAGCGTTCGAGTATAAATGCACAAGTAGTCAAGTAATTCCTACTTCAAGTCTATATGCCGGTTGTAGTCTAGACTCACCAATGTACCCTATGACTCGGGGTTGACACTAATGAACTCTAAATCCCTACAACCAACGCTCTGATACCATCTGTAGCGACCCGACCAAATCATGTTTGACGGTGCCGTCTACTTAGGTCCCGTTACGTGGTCATAAGTCTTTAAGACAAAGTTTGACCAAAATATGTCGCCTTCATTTCAAAATAAAGATTGTTCCCAAAGTTTACAAGAATTGTTCAACCAATAGTTAAGTTACAACGTTATAATATGAATGAAATCTAGGCGACACGGTTTAAAGTAAAGTCAAAAGACGCTCCATGAAATGCACATATACTCGACATCCAATGCAAGTATCAAATAGTGAGCGGAAGCATGTATCATGTATCGTTCAAGGACCTGAGAAAAACATAGAAATCTGTCAACGAAAACGTTGGTGAAATCATAGGTTTAAGTAAGTAAGTACAAGTGAACCACAAGATTTGCATCAATGAAATAATAGTAATACATTCCAAAAGTTTGTTTCACGAGCACCCAATTATCAATGCTTAACGTTTCCTTCCATTGAACCCCATCACTTAGTGCTAGAACATACACTGTTTCTCGAAAATATATTTCATTCGTAAACGGTAGCGAACCGTTTGAATGAGGGTTTGTCAAACCCATATGGATCCATACAACATAAGTTCTCGCTTACACCCGGCAAGTGTAACTAATGATAATCGAATTGAGGATTTTGTTCTAAACTCGTATGTAGAATGTTTGTTTTCCTGTACTTGTGTTCACTTAGTAAAAGAAATGTTTATGTTTTCTCATCCCAAATGTAAGTTCAAAAAGAGTAAAAGTGGGACTATGATCTCACCTTGAGTGCACGAGTAGTAAAGTACTTCGACAAGTAAACGTGTGCAAAGAACAATGCTAGTCTTGACCTAAACAAATAGGTCGTATCAATAACGGTAAACACGATAGGTCAAAGATGTTCAATTAGTCCTATGGCTCGTTACGACTCGATTATTTAGCATGTGAAATCAAATTGTCAATTTTCATGCAAGATACAAGTATATAAACAAGTTAGGAAGGTTGCAAAATCATTTGGTTAAGTTTGACAAAAAGTCAAACTTTGGTCGGTCAAAGTCAACGAAAAAGTCAACACGTTCGGGTCGTGTCCCGAACTATTTTTCTGAGGTTTTTAATCATGTATGAACATGCTAGGACAGGTTACATGTGAATCGGAGGTGCGTAGCATAGCAAACATTATTCGAAAATTGACCAAGTTGGACAGACCCAAACGGCGCGCCGCGCGGGTATATGGCGCGCCGCGCGGGTACCTGTGCAGAGAATTCTGGCAGTTTTTAAGTTTTATGCACGAACCTAACTTCAAACAATCACCATTTATGATCCGCAAACAATCAAGACAAGTATCTTATACCGTTGGGAAGGTAATTTGACGAGGAAAACAACTAAACACATTTCATCAATCAATCTACCTATTACAACAACCAAAACCGCATCTAATGCTTAACATTAACCGCATACAAGTTCATAAATGCAATTCAATGATTCGGGCAACCAATTTACATGAATGATATGCCGTTTCGAAGGTAATCAAGCATACAATCCAACTAAACACTTACCAATAATAATCCATGGCATTCAATGCATCAAAAGTCCATTTCAAGTTCATCAAACCCTAACCCAAATTCACCAAAATCACTAATCAAGTTCATGAAGTTTTCTAAGGCAACCTACACATCAAATTGAAGCTAGTGATGCTAGTAACACAATTAAAACATCAACTTTTAACATCTAACAACATATGATCATCCAAAATTCAAGAACAACACACCAAAATTCAAGTTCATGCTAGTTACACTAAAACAACGAGATCGAGCATATAAATCATATATTCGTGTTAGACCTGAGCCATAGACACTAATTAACACTTTTATAAGTTAAAAACATCAAGAACACAAAATCTAGTGATTTTAGAAAGTTACCCAAATGAGATGAAGTTGGTACCAAAATGAAGAGGATGAAGAGAGGATCACAAATATGTAGTTTATTTTGTTGTAAGCCTCCTAGATCGAATTTAGATGATGATTGAATGAATTTGGTTTTGGGTGTGTGTTCTTGCTAGAGAGAAAGAGAGAGAGATGGAGGTGGAAATGAATGGGTGAAAGGGGTTTGACCCTTTGACCTAGTCAAGGGTTTGA
Organism: Rutidosis leptorrhynchoides; assembly: GCF_046630445.1. Lineage (NCBI taxonomy): Eukaryota > Viridiplantae > Streptophyta > Magnoliopsida > Asterales > Asteraceae > Rutidosis > Rutidosis leptorrhynchoides. The sequence continues at coordinate 358,351,738 of NC_092341.1, read as the reverse complement.
TCCCTTGTCAAGTTTAGTCCCTCAACTTTCGTTCCGGTGCGGGAATTACCTAAACGAGATAATTTAAAACGCGTATCAACGGGAGATGTTATAAACATATAACGGACTTTATATTAGTATAACGGAAAAGTAAATGGAAAAAGGCGGGATGTTACATCTTAACCTCACGATCCATTATTTCGACGGGTTCTTCAATGAATTGAAGTTTTTCATTGATTTGGATTTCGTCCAACGGATTAGTGAGATCTTCTTTAGCAAAACATTTCTTCAAATTTGAGACGTGGAAAGTGTTATGTACAGTCGCGAGTTGTTGAGGTAGCTCCAGTTGGTAAGCTACTGGTCCGACACGATCTATAATCTTGAATGGTCCAATGTACCTTGGATTTAGTTTCCCCCGTTGATAATGCTAAAAACGAACATATATTTCATAGCATTATTCCTCAAGAAAGACAAGCTTTTAGTTGCAATTGTTCTATTTACAAGTGATATTCGTTTAAATAATAAAAGGTGAAGACAAAAGACAGATTCGATGAATTGAAGACGCAAACGACCAAAAAGCTCAAAAGTACAAAAGACAATAAAAAAGGTTCCAATTATTGACAAGAAACGTCTCGAAATTACAAGAGTACAAGATTCAAAACGCAAAGTACAAGATATTAAATTGTACGCAAGGACGTTCGAAAATCCGGAACCGGGACATGAGTCAACTCTCAACGCTCGACGCAACGGACTAAAAATTACAAGTTAACTATGTATATAAATATAATATAATATATAATTAATTATATTAATTATATATATATTATATTTATAAATAAATCGTCGGCAAGAAAGACTCCAAAAGCTGGTGAGCTGTATTTTCAATCTCCGCAACTCGCGGAGTTTGAAGGCCAAAAATGCCGCGAGTCGCGGAGCCCCAAGTTTTGAAAGTCCCTATAAAAGCAACCGAATTCTGAGCATTTTTAATCCATCATATATCATTCTCTCTATCTATATACGTAAAATATATATATATAATTTATATTTTAATTTTAAATTTTAATTTTAATCCTAATAATAAGGGTATGTTAGCGAATGTTGTAAGGGTGTAAGTCGAAATTCTGTCCGTGTAACGCTACGCTATTTTTAATCATTGTAAGTTATGTTCAACCTTTTTAATTTAATGTCTCATAGCTAAGTTATTATTATGCTTATTTAATCCGAAGTAATCATGATGTTGGGCTAATTACTAAAATTGGGTAATTGGGCTTTGTACCATAATTGGGGTTTGGACAAAAGAACGACACTTGTGGAAATTAGACTATGGGCTATTAATGGGTTTTATATTAACTAAACAATACCTTGTTAATTTAATATATAAACTTATAATTCGACGTATTTATATATAACCACATACGCTTGACTGGGTACGGTGGGCGGATATCTATAAATACCAATAATTATTCATTTTACCGGATACGGAACTGGATTAATAGTTAATAGACTTGTTGAAACAGGGGTGAATTACATTCAAGGGTAATTGGTGTAATTGTTAACAAAGTAGTAAAACCTTGGTTTACACGCAGTCGATAACCTGGTGTATTCATTAAACAAAGTATTAAAACCTTGTTACAATTCGAATCCCCAATTAGTTGGAATATTTGACTTCGGGAATAAGAATAATTTGACGAAGGCTTTCGCTCTTTATATTTATGACTGATGGACTATTATGGACAAAATCCGTATGGACATATTAAATAATCCAGGACAAAGGACAATTAACCCATGGGCATAAAACTAAAATCAACACGTCAAACATCATGATTACGGAAGTTTAAATAAGCATAATTATTTTATTTCATATTTAATTTCCTTTATTTTATATTTAATTGCACTTCTAATTATCGCATTTTTATTGTTATTGTATTTAATTGCACTTTTAATTATCGTACTTTTTAATTATCGCAAGTTTATTTTATCGCACTTTTATTATTCGTAATTTCATTATCGTTATTTACTTTATGCTTTAATTTAAGTCTTGTATTTATTTTTAATATTTTACATTTGGTTTTAACTGCGACTAAAGTTTTAAAATCGACAAACCGGTCATTAAACGGTAAAAACCCCCCTTTATAATAATAATATTACTTATATATATATTTGTATTTTTATAAAAGTAAACTAATATAGCGTTAAGCTTTGTTTAAAAAGATTCCCTGTGGAACGAACCGGACTTACTAAAAACTACACTACTGTACGATTAGGTACACTGCCTATAAGTGTTGTAGCAAGGTTTAAGTATATCCATTCTATAAATAAATAAATATCTTGTGTAAAATTGTATCCTATTTAATAGTATTTTTCCTGCTAAAATTTAATAGCTATTTCGTATACACCTCGCGAAACATCAAGTATTTTTGGCGCCGCTGCCGGGGAACTCTTAAAAGCCGAAAGCGCAACGCTAATAGAAAAAAAAAAAAATTTTAGTTTACTTTTATTAAATTTCGTTTTTATAAAAATAAGTTTTAAATATTCGAAAATATAAAAAGAAAAACAAAAATATAAATATTTTTAGGAGTTTGATAAATATTTAAGTTTTATAAAGTTTCTTTAGTTTGTAAAAATATAAGTTTTATTTAATTTATGTTATAAATATATTTTATAAATATAAAAACCGAAAAAAAAAATATATATATATATAAATCTAGTTTTACGATTTTTATTTATAAAATTATAAAGTAATTCTATTTTTATTTTAGTTTTTAAATATAAGTTTTTATTATATATAACTTTTAGATTATAAAACAGAAAATTATAAAACATAAAAATAAAAAAAAAATAAAAAAAAGAAAAACGCGTCGAATTTTAAATATCCTGTCAGTTGAAAACTGGAACCCCGCGACTCGCGGGGTTTAATGCCTCGATTACCGCAACTCGCGGAGTAACTCTGACACGCGACAGAAACCCTAAACTGCAATTAATTACGGGTATTAATTAATTATTATTATTATTTAACCCTAATTATTATTATTATTATAATTAGTTTTATTTTAAGTTTTACTTTTTATTTAATTTGTTTTATTTAGTTAAATTAGTTTAATTAAATTGTAAAATTAATAGTTTTAATAAATAAATAATATAAAAATAATATTTTTATAAAAATTGTACTTTTTACAACTTTTTGTATATTTTTATATTTTGTCCCTTTTTAATCGTTTTAGCGTAATATTTGTATTTTTCGCTCATATTTAGTTTTAAACTTAGTTTTTTTTTACCATAGTTATTTTTATTTCTAGATTTTTAGGCTTTGCCGTAGAATTCTTTAAGTGCTTTTTCTTTAGACTAAGATTTAGGTGCTTTAGAATTTTGCGACGCCTTTTTAAGTTTTAGTTTCTTTTTAAGTTATTTCCATTTGGGATATAGTTTTTCCTGTAAGCTTTAATATTTTTAGACGACTTTTACCTATGTATCAATTATCATCCAATTAGTAATCTCAATTTGCAATTATAATTTTAAGTTAGTTGTAGTAATAAGGTTAGGTTAGTCAAGTATTTTTAAGTTTTATAAGTTTCTTTTATTTTTTCGTCACCTTTTATTTTTCAACCATTTTTCTTTTTCGACCTTTTTCGACGAATTTTCTTTTTCTTTCTTATTTCTCGCTATTCTAGTTTTAGGACATAGATTTTTAATCTACTTCTTATCTAAATTTCTTAAAATTACGAAAATTTATTTTAAGTGGTTAAATTGATAGACATCAAAATTTTCTGGTTCGTAGTAATAGTTGGATTTGTATGTGGACCGGGTTATTGGAGCCAAACAGTCCTCAATTATATTGAGACCAAACGAATCCTGCCCCTCTGCTGCATCTTTTGGCTATTCGAAACGTGGGCAAAATCAGAAAAGTCTATTGATTGGATAACTTATTATAATTTTCCTTTCCTTTTAAAAACTAATAGGATATTCAGTGAATGCACCGAGCAAGACGTTCACCACCTTTTGTACGTTCACCACCTATAACTAGATCAAGACATTTAGCAAATATTACTGCCGTTGATTTTTCTTTAGAATCGTCATCCAGTCGACCAAGTACTTCAGTTCAAATTTCCGATAATCCATTTTTTGAACCCGACCTCACAATTGAGAATCCGGAGAATATTCAGGAACGATTCGTAGATCCTGAACCACTAAACTTTCCTCCGGAACCACCAATCATTCAAACAGAGATTGTTGAGGAACGAACCATTAAATCAGAATCCTCTAGTGATTCAGATTCAACAAATTCAATTATGGAGAATCTGGAACCTTTAAGTATGGAAGACCGAATGAGAGCTAAACGCACTGGCCAAGGTCACGCAATTACTCATCCAGACATTAATGCGCCAGATTATGAAATCAAAGGACAAATTCTACACATGGTGACTAATCAATGCCAATTTAGTGGTGCGCCGAAGGAAGATCCAAATGAACATTTACGTACCTTTAATAGGATCTGCACACTATTTAAAATCCGAGAAGTGGAGGATGAACAGATATATCTCATGTTATTTCTCTGGACTTTAAAGGGAGAAGCCAAAGATTGGTTAGAATCGTTACCTGAAGGGGCGATCGATACATGGGACGTTTTAGTTGAAAAATTTCTTAAACAATTCTTTCCGGCATCTAAAGCCGTAAGACTTCAAGCAGAAATTGTTACGTTCACACAAAAGCCGAATGAAACTCTATATGAGGCGTGGACTAGATATGGAAAGTTATTAAGAGGATGTCCGCAACATGGTTTAGACACCTGTCAAATAGTACAAATATTCTACCAAGGATGCGACATCACTACAAGAAAAGACATAGATATAGCAGCTGGTGGTTCTATTATGAAGAAAACCGAAACTGATGCTTACAAAATTATTGATAACACTGCTTCCCACTAACATGAGTGGCACCAAGAAAAAGATATCGTTAGGTCATCTAAAGCATCTAGAGCCGATTCTAGCCATGACTTAGATTCCATTTCTGCAAAGATAGATGCTGTGGAGAGACGAATGGAAAAGATGACTAAAGATATTCACTCAATACGAATTAGTTGTGAGCAGTGTGGAGGACCACATTTGACAAAAGATTGTCTCAGTATTGAATTAACAATGGAACAAAGAGAGAATATTTCATACATAAACCAAAGGCCTGGAAATAATTATCAACCGCCAAGACCAATTTACAATCAAAACCAGAATTATAACCGAAATATTCCATACAACAACCAACAAGGTCCTAGCAATCAACAAGTATCCAATAATACTTACAATCAGTAAAGACCTAATTTTCAAAACAAACCACCACAACAAACCGATGATAAAAAGCCGAATTTAGAAGATATGATGACGAAGCTAGTTGAAACTCAAACGCAGTTTTTCACATCTCAGAAACAAACTAATGAACAAAATGCTCAAGCATTTAGAAATCAACAAGCTTCTATTCAAAACTTGGAACAAGAAGTAAGTAACCTAGCAAGGTTAATAGGTGAAGGAAAACCGGGAAGTCTACCTAGTGATACAAACGCTAACCCCCGGAATGAAACAGCTAAAGCCATTACCACAAGAAGTGGTACAACACTTAAATCACCTGAAATACCTGTAACTTCTGATGAAGCTATTCCTACTCCACAAGAACCACAACCTGATCAAGATAAGGAAAAAGAACCGGTAGTTGAAAAGGTTAATGAAGATAACACAGTTAAGGCTAAACCTTATGTTAAACCATACCAACCACCACTTCCTTACCCGAGTAAAATGAAGAAAGAGAAACTTGAAGCCGAGCAATCTAAATTCTTGGATATGTTTAAACAGATAAATGTAAATCTTCCTTTCATTGATGTGATTTCAGGAATGCCTAGATATGCTAAATTCTTGAAAGATTTAATCTCAAATAGAAAGAAAATGGAAGAACTCTCGGCTGTTACTATGAATGCTAATTGTTCAGCAGTGCTGTTGAATAAGATACCAGAAAAACTATCTGATCCAGGAAGTTTCACAATTCCATGTTTTCTGGGTAGTCTTAGTTCAATAGAAGCATTGGCAGACTTAGGTGCTAGTATAAATCTAATGTCGTATTCACTATACACTAAACTAGACCTTGGAGAATTGAAACCAACAAGAATAAGCATACAACTAGCCGATAGATCAATAAAATATCCTAGAGGGATAATGGAGAAAATGCTAGTTAAAGTTGGTACTTTAGTATTTCCAGTAGATTTTGTTGTTTTGGACATGGAAGAAGATTCTCAAGTTCCTCTCATATTAGGAAGACCATTCTTAAACACGGCTAAAGCAATGATAGACGTGTTCGGTAAGAAATTGACCCTAAGTATAGAGGATGAGAGTGTTACCTTTTCAGTTGATAGAGCAATGCAACAACCACAATCTGCAGATGATACATGTTATTATATTCAAACTATAGATGCACATGCAGAATTATTAGAAGAATTTCCAGAATTACAAGGAACAGGAGAATGTTCTTTAGGAGAAGGTAATGAACCAATTGATGAAGCTGAAATGTTAGCTACACTTATAGCTAATGGATATGAACCAACAACAGAAGAAATTCAAATGCTAAAAGAAGAAGACAGATATCGATATAAATCATCGATAGAAGAACCTCCGAAATTAGAGTTAAAGCCACTTCCAAACCATTTGGAATACGCTTATTTACATGGTGAATCTGAATTACCTGTAATAATATCGTCTTCTCTTACTTAAAATGAGAAATCACAACTCATTTCTGTGTTGAAAGCTCATAAACCAGCCATTGCATGGAAGATTCATGATATTAAAGGAATAAGTCCTTCGTATTGCACACATAAAATCCTTATGGAAGAAGGTCATAAAACGTATGTGCAACGCCAACGAAGACTAAATCCTAATATGCAAGATGTAGTTAAGAAAGAGATTATTAAACTGCTAGATGCAGGTTTAATTTATCCAATTTCTGATAGTCCATGGGTAAGCCCAGTTCAATGCGTGCCTAAGAAGGGTGGCATGACTGTCATTACAAATGAGTAAAATGAGCTTATTCCTACTAGGACTGTAACAGGATGGCGTGTATGTATTGATTATAGAAAATTAAATGACGCCACCAGAAAAGATCACTTTCCCTTACCTTTCATAGATCAAATGTTGGAAAGATTAGCCGGAAATAGTTACTATTGTTTTCTAGATGGATTTTCCAGATATTTTCAAATTCCATTAGCACCCGAAGATCAAGAGAAAACCACATTCACGTGCCCTTATGGTACTTTTGCTTACAAACGCATGCCATTTGGACTTTGCAACGCCCCTGCAACCTTTCAAAGGTGTATGATGGCGATTTTTCATGACATGATAGAAGAATACATGGAAGTTTTCATGGATGACTTTTCAGTCTTCGGTGATACATTTGAATCATGTCTAGTTAATCTGGAACGAATGCTTATTAGATGCGAACAATCAAATCTAGTACTTAATTGGGAGAAATGCCATTTCATGGTTAAAGAAGGCATCGTTCTTGGTCATAAAATTTCAAAAGAAGGAATTGAAGTGGATAGAGCTAAAGTAGATGTAATTGCTAAACTTCCACATCCCACCAATGTTAGAGGATTTAGGAGTTTTCTAGGGCATGCCGGTTTTTACCGACGTTTCATAAAAGATTTTTCCAAAATTGCCACTCCTATGAATAAACTCCTAGAAAAGGATGCTCCATTCATCTTTTCAGATGAGTGTATCAAATCTTTTAATATTCTTAAAGAGAAACTCACTAATGCGCCGATCATGATAACACCAAATTGGAATCTACCATTTGAACTAATGTGCGATGCAAGTGATTTTGCAATGGGAGCCGTTTTAGGACAAAGGATTGAAAAACGATTTCAACCTATATATTATGCTAGTAAGACGTTACAAGGAGCACAAACGAACTATACAACTACTGAAAAAGAACTCCTTGCTATTGTCTTTGCTTTTGACAAATTTCGATCATATCTCGTTCTAGCAAAAACGGTGGTCTATACCGACCATTCTGCTCTTAGATACCTATTTTCAAAACAAGATGCTAAACCAAGATTAATCCGTTGGATCTTACTCTTACAAGAGTTTGATATTGAAATCCGAGATAAAAGAGGAGCAGAAAATCTCGCCGCTGATCATCTTTCTCGTCTTGAAAATCCCGAATTAGAAGTTCTAAATGAATCGGCCATACAAGACAACTTTCCTGATGAATATCTATTTAAGATAGATTATAAAGAAATTCCATAGTTTGCAGACTATGCAAACTATTTAGTATGTGGATTCCTTGAAAAAGGATTATCGTACCAAAGACGAAAGAAATTCTTCAGTGATATAAAACACTATTTTTGGGAAGATCCACATCTGTTTAAAAGTTGTCCCGATGGAATAATACGCCGATGTGTATTTGGAGATGAAGCTAGTAAAATATTAAACCATTGTCACACAGGACCAACAGGAGGGCATTATGGGCCTCAACTAACAGCAAGAAAAGTTTATGATGCTGGATTCTATTGGCCTACAATTTACAAAGACGCACACCTTCTTTGAAAATCCTGTGATGCATGTCAAAGGGCCGGAAAAATAAGTCAACGTGATGAAATGCCACAAAATGTCATCCAAGTATGTGAAGTATTTGACATTTGGGGTATTGACTTTATGGGTCCATTTCCAAAATCTCATAATAATCTATATATACTCGTAGCCATTGATTATGTATCTAAATGGGCGGAAGCACAAGCTCTCCCAACTAACGATGCACGAGTTGTAGTCAATTTTTTAAAACGTCTTTTTGCAAGGTTTGGAACACCGAAAGCTTTAATAAGTGATCGGGGTACTCATTTCTGTAATAATCAACTTGAGAAAGTTCTTAAAAGATATGGAGTAACTCATAAAATCTCCACCGCATATCATCCACAAATAAGTGGACAAGTTGAAAATACAAACCGAGCTTTAAAACGTATTCTAGAGAAAACCGTAGGATCAAATCCGAAGGAATGGTCCATTAAATTGGAGGATGCACTCTGGGCTTTTAGAACAGCCTACAAAACTCCAATTGGAACCACACCTTTTAGACTTGTTTATGGAAAAGCATGTCATCTTCCAGTAGAAATTGAACACAAAGCATTTTGGGCTTTGAAGACATGTAATCTTGATTTACATGAAGCCGGACGTTTACGATTAAGTCAACTAAATGAATTAGAAGAATTAAGACATGAAGCATACGAAAATTCGTTAATCTATAAAGAAAGAACGAAAAAATGGCATGATAAAAGAATCAGAAGTTCAAAAGAATTTAAGGAAGGAGACAGAGTTCTTCTTTTCAATTCACGATTCAAGCTATTTCCTGGAAAATTGAAATCAAGATGGTCTGGACCATTCATAGTCAAAAGAGTTTTCCCATACGGAACAGTAGAATTGATAAATTCAAATGGGATTGAATTTAAAGTTAATGGTCACAGAGTTAAACATTACATACATGGTCCGATGGAAGTCGACAACGAAGTTAATCACAATTTCGACACCACAACTAACTAAGTGTGGGGAGAATCAAGGGGTTTATGTATTTCTGTTAGAGTTAGATTGTCTGTTTTCGTGTAGTTCTCGAAAATGGAACCCGAATGGTCTTTCCCTAGCAGACCCTAAAGAACTAGTCTTCTCCCCCCATTCTGAATTTTTATTTTTTTTAGGAAATGAAGACTGCCTGTGAACTAAACCATGGTCTAATGCTACACGCGTTGATCACTAAACGTAATAATGACACACTTCCGAGCGAAATAGTATCAGTAATCAGAGAAAGAATGGACGGAGTTAGAAAAGAATCCAGATGCGAAGATAATAAGTTACAATTTGGTAAAGGAAAATCAAAATCCGCAGCGAAAAGAAGAGCACGACACCTAGAAAGATGTCACAAATGCGGAAAATGGTCACATGGAGGTAAATGTTCAAATAATCAAACCTATTCAAATACCGAATTTGTTACTTTATGCAGAGACGGACCGTTCATATGTTTAGAAGAAAAGACACTGAATGCTCGAGGTTACGCCTATGTAGCCATGGAAAACCAATTAAACAGACTATCTTATGAATGGGATAGATCATATAACTAAAAAATCTATTTCACAGGTATGTCTGTACAGTTTTTATTTTATTTTATTTATTTTTACCCTTTTGATAATAAACGCTAATTTGTTCGCTATAAAGTATTAAATTGGTATTAAATAAAATTAGGTTTGGCGACCGAAATTATTAATATCATTCAAAAAAAATTATTACATCACTGTGCAATTTAACGTTTATTCTTAAGGTATAAATATCTTTAATTAATCAACCAAAAATATTTCAAAAATTCGTCATGAGTTAAATTAGGTCTTGGAACCGAAATTACTTTACCGAAAAGAGGGGCGCATATTTTTGATAATATTTGATTGATTAAAGTGGGATAAAAAGCCAAAAAAATTTTTAATTTTATTTTTACCATGTTTTTAAAATTAATATTTAAATCTTAAATTAATATTGTAAACTTTGTAAAAACAATATATTTAAAATTGTAAATATTTAAAAAATTAATATAAGTTTGGTGTGAATTTTTAATTTTTAAAATATGAATTTTAATTTTATGCATTTCAAATTTTAAGTTTGATGTGAATTTTTATTTTTTTTAAAATTATGAATTTTAATTTTATGTATTTTAAATTGTAAGTTTGGTGTGAATTTTTAATATTAATTTTGAATTTTATATTTAAGATGTGTGAATTTAAAAACAAAAATTTACTTTATCTCATTAAGTTAAAAATATGATTTTTAAAATTCGTCGTAAGTTGAAGACTAGGTCTTTGAACCGAAATTACTTTACCCAAGGGAGGGACGAGAACTTTTATTATCATTATTTTTAATCTTATTGAATTAAAGTATGCCAAAAACATAAAAAAAAAAACTAAAAATCTTAGCTTTTAAAACAATCGCTACAAAAAGACAAATTTTAAAATTTTGTCGAGGCACGGACTAGGACATCAATCCGAAACGACCTCGTCCTAAATAACAAGGGAAACAAAATTTTAAATTAATTAATTAATTGTTTTAATTAGTATAAGATGTTCAAAAAAAAAAAAACAAACAAACTCCGCGACTCGCGGAGTTTGAAGCCTTAAACACCGCGACTCGCGGAGGGATGAAATTACAGAAAAAAATAAAACAGCCGAACTGATCAGTCCCAACACACCACACCAAAAATACTGAAAAAAACACTGCGAAAAACCCGAAAAAATCGTAAAAAATCCCCAAAATCACAATTTTTAACCGTTAATCATCAAATCTTTTACTAAAATCATGTTGAGAAGGATGCTATCTAGGAATTACTCAAGAAAAATGGTAAATTTCTACACCTAAACACCATTTAATCCGAAATTTGGTGTTCTTGAGCAATTTTTTCCCCAATTTGATTTTGATGCTTTTTAGTGTAATTAGGCTTAAATTGTTTATGTATTATGCTTGTATAACCTAGATTGATGCTGTTTAACATGATTAGAAGCCTTAAACTTTGAATTTTGAGTAATCTAGGGTTTATGTTCTTGAGCAAATTTGGGGCTTTTTGATATAAACAGGTTATGGCCGATTTTTGTCATGAATTGTTGCTAAATTAAGTAGTGTAACATGTCTAGGTAGTTAAATGATCCAAACTTTGAGCCTAAACATGATTTTGAGAATTAAAGTGGACTTTTTCAAGTCTAAAATTCATGAACTTGATTTTTGAAAGATAATGCCATTTGAAACCTGTTTAATTGCTAGTAATGATTATTTTGACATGTTATTTGAGTTGAATGCTTATGAACTTGGCGAACATTTTCGTATATGCTTATTTGAAAAAGTGTAGATTTGATAAAAATGTGAAAATGAGCTTAAGTTTGATATAAATTGATCATGTCATTGTAATTATTTTGATTGATGATTTTGCTGACACTAATGCATATTTGGATGCACAAAAATTGTGTTTGATGTGTTTTGCAGACTGAAAGGGGTGAATCTTCATCCCAAGCTCGCAATGCTCCTGCTGAGAATGCGGAACAACAGGAGGTGGATAACTACTACAAGCAGGATATACCTCATCCAGTCATGACCTTTTCTGATATGCACTTGGAAGAGTTGCACCCGAACCTGAGATTTGACAGACTTTGGATAGATTATCCAAAATACCAAAGGGGTTTGCATACTCTTCATTCTAAGGTTGTTGAGGTACCGAGGGTCATAGAATGGGGACCCTTAGAAGCTGTAGAATTGGCCGGGCCAATTAGGGAATTACTTGTACAGAGGTATGGTAATTCTACTTTTAATGACTGGGTACGTTTATTCACCATGCGTAGACCTGTATATAAAGTATGGTGTGAAGAATTGTTGTGTAGTATAGAGTTGAATGATCGGGTAGCTAGTTTAACCGATCGATCTTTTATTAGATTTTTGTTAGGAGGTTCGATGAGCCACATGTCTTTACTAGACATGGCTAAGGCTTTACGTATATATACGCCTGAGGAGTTAGCATCTGTCGATTGTAGAGGGTTGATACTAAATGGTAGAAAGATAGATGAAAATTTTGATACACATGGTGTGTGGAGTCAAATGACAAGCCATCACCGTTTCAAAGGGGGAAATTACTCTTATTTGGATATAGATAGAGCTGAATTAAGAGTAATTCATAGGTTTTTAGCTAATTCGATTACACAAAGAGGTAAGAACAAGGAAAAGGTAAATGAACAGGATTTGTTTTACCATATGTGTATTCGAGACCCACAAAGCGCTGTAAGTATACCTTATTGTGTGGGTTATTATTTATCAGCTATGGTTAGGGGGATGAGACCGCATAGCATAATAGGAGGTGGTATTTTTATTACTTTGATTGCTGAATATCTCGGTGTGGATATAAGTCGGGGGGGATTATTAGTAGAAGAATCAGAACCCCGCGATACAATAGGCTTAAATGTATACCATGGTGCGAAAGTTTTGAAGAGGCGAAATAATGCCGCAGTACCATACCATGGTAGACATCCACAGGTTGAGAGAAACCAACAGCAAGGTAATGTAGGAGGGGGAAATGAGATGCAAGAAATGCAAAGGTTTATAGCTTCACAGGAGTACGAAAATGCTAGACAGAGAGCATTTGAAGATTGGCAAGTTCATCAGAACCAAATCATAGCTCATTGCCAAAATATAGGTAGAAACTATATTTCTACACCGAAACCCATCTTCCCTCCCTGGTCTATAGAGATGCAACCACCGTATCCTACGTATAACCCTGCCGAAGCATTCTATAGCACCTATGGTTATGCTTGGAACCCCTATTGGTACAAGTATCATCCCTAGTCTACTTAGTTTTTATTTTTTTTATTTTGTAATTTGTAATGTTGATACGTTTAATACTTATGTTAATATTGTAATAGTTTTTATAATTTTCTAACTTTTATTCTTAGATTTTAATAATTTTTGAATGTGGGGTAATATTCCAAACTTCAAAAATATGTATATATGTTTGCAGTTTATCTTATGTACAGAAAAGGGTAAAACAACGCATTTTCAAAGACTGGCATTAAGTTCAGCAAAAGCAACTAATTTTAACGACAAGATGCAAAATATATGTGAAATAACAACGAGACGGAATGAACAAATGATGTGCACCATTTATCATTCAGCAAACAAACGCCAATATATTTGGAAACTTTGGTAAAAATTTAATCATTTTCACACAAATCACCCTCAATAATTTAAATTGTTACTGATTTCTTGCAAATTAGGGCATTGCAAGATCTTAAGTGTGGGAAGGGGTTAAATTCTTTCGGATTTTAAAATTTTTATCTTAAACACTTGGTTACCATTAAAAATACTAGTAAAGCAGTAGTTGTATTAGAATCTAGTGCTCTCTGATAATAAAGAACAGCCCTAGTCTTATATACTGACTACCCAATTCTAGTAAAATTTTTAAAAATTTTCAATTAAATGAACTCAAAATCATGTTTATACATATTTATGAACGATAAAACTAGGTTTTAACACCGAAATTATTGTTACCTCAGAAAGGACATAAATTGAGAAACAAACCAAAATGTTAAAATTCATTTAAAATGGAATAGAGGACGATAAAAAGGAAAATAAAAGCCAAGTGTGGGAAAATTTACCAAGTTATCTTAAACATATGTCACATATATCTGTAACAAATAACTGAAAATACTTTTGCTTTGGACTAAACTAAACTATTTTACCCGATGAAAGAAAAGAAAGATGGATCTACACGATGAATCAATTCCATCATTAAAAGGAAGTAAAGTCTTTCGAAAAAGAAACGCGCTTCTTGATTTAGGTCATGAAGTTGTCGTCCAGACCAGCTGTAGGTTGACGAAAAATCTAGAAAAGTCATCACTAAAATCAGCAGGAAATCCACGGACCTCAGCATTAAACAGGGTCGCCAAGTGGTCAGATTTATCCTAACCATGAGAAGGATTTATCTCGTACAATGGGGGGCACCATGCAAATTAGCTGGATAAGACTAATGAATCAGATCCCCAGAAAGGATAATCTCCTTAAAAGATAAAAAATCAGCTTTTAAACCTGATATTACTCAATCCTTGAGATTGACCTTAAAGATTGAGAATTACAAACTCATGGAATTCAATGATATCTAAACTCGAGCTTGAACGAGAAAATATTTTGATCAAAACTATAAACCGATTTGTTTTCTGAAAACCCATTTTCAATGCGTTCATTACCATTGAACGTGAAATCCTAGGAATTCACCTGGAATTCATTAGGTCACCTGAACTAAATCGGGTGTCAACCGTAAGAACGGTGGTTGCATAGCATGGTCAAAGACAGGACCTTGTGCCAGACCGAAAAATAATAAGGGTAAGCTTTACTATTGCTCCTACAAAGGATAGTAATTGCGTCCGACACGTTATAGACCATAATTAAAAGCATGTCAGGGAACATTGCCTTAACAGTTGCTTGTTCAATGCTTTCCTTTACAACCGGACGGTAGTTTACCGAAAGGTAATATACGGGACAAGTAAACTGGACGTGTTGCTTTCCAAATACAAGGTTAGCAAGTGGGTGACACAAAACCGCAAGTTTTGAGCTAAAATTTTCAAATCTGAAACCCACCAAACCCACAAAAATATTTTGCAAACACCGGTAAAGGGTTATTCCGGAAAACTTATCTAGGGTAAAAACTAGATTTAATTTTCAAAAGATCAAATGTTTTCATAAAGATCTAATTTCCTTAATGGATCTAAATTTTTATAGTCATGTGGGACTGTAAACCATATCGTTACTACCATTGTTTATACCACCGTATAGAAATCACTGATGTACAAAGTGTGAAGAATAAAGAAGTGTTCTAGTATTTCAAGACGATATTGCTTGAGGACAAGCAACGCTTAAGTGTGGGAATATTTGATAATGCTAAAAACGAACATATATTTCATAGCATTATTCCTCAAGAAAGACAAGCTTTTAGTTGCAATTGTTCTATTTACAATGATATTCGTTTAAATAATAAAAGGTGAAGACAAAAGACAGATTCGACGAATTGAAGACGCAAACAACCAAAAAGCTCAAAAGTACAAAAGACAATAAAAAAGGTTCCAATTATTGACAAGAAACGTCTCGAAATTACAAGAGTATAAGATTCAAAACGCAAAGTACAAGATATTAAATTGTACGCAAGGACGTTCGAAAATCCGGAACCGGGACATGAGTCAACTCTCAACGCTCGACGCAACGAACTAAAAATTACAAGTTAACTATGTATATAAATATAATATAATATATAATTAATTATATTAATTATATATATATTATATTTATAAATAAATCGTCGGCAAGAAAGACTCCAAAAGCTGGTGAGCTGTATTTTCAATCTTCGCGACTCGCGGAGTTTGAAGGCTAAAAATGCCGTGAGTCGCGGAGCCCCAAGTTTTGAAAGTCCCTATAAAAACAACCGAATTCTGAGCATTTTTAATCCATCATATATCATTCTCTCTATCTATATACGTAAAAAATATATATATATATATATAATTTATATTTTAATTTTAAATTTTAATTTTAATCCTAATAATAAGGGTATGTTAGCGAATGTTGTAAGGGTGTAAGTCGAAATTCTGTCCGTGTAACGCTACGCTATTTTTAATCATTGTAAGTTATGTTCAACCTTTTTAATTTAATGTCTCATAGCTAAGTTATTATTATGCTTATTTAATCCGAAGTAATCATGATGTTGGGCTAATTACTAAAATTGGGTAATTGGGCTTTGTACCATAATTGTGGTTTGGACAAAAGAACGACACTTGTGGAAATTAGACTATGGGCTATTAATGGGTTTTATATTAACTAAACAATACCTTGTTAATTTAATATATAAACTTATAATTCGACGTATTTATATATAACCACATACGCTTGACTGGGTACGGTGGGCGGGATATCTATAAATACCAATAATTATTCATTTTACCGGATACGGAACTGGATTAATAGTTAATAGACTTGTTGAAACAGGGGTGAATTACATTCAAGGGTAATTGGTGTAATTGTTAACAAAGTAGTAAAACCTTGGTTTACACGCAGTCGATAACCTGGTGTATTCATTAAACAAAGTATTAAAACCTTGTTACAATTCGAATCCCCAATTAGTTGGAATATTTGACTTCGGGAATAAGAATAATTTGACGAAGGTGATATTGCTCAATAACATCATATATATCTATCGCAATATCGTGTAAAATACTCTAGAATCGAGGATAATGAAGGCGTTTCTACAAGTGATAATCCAAGATGCGCAAATTTGTATCGGAAGAGTGATTTACAAAGAGTTTTGATGATTTATGACATTGGTTGATCCCGATACAACTTAAGGTCTATTTAGTGCTCTAAAATGGTAAAACAAAGCTTCCAAGGTGTTAGGCTTCGTCCAAATAAAAAAGGATTGAAAAGAAAGCGAAACAGTGAATCTCAGCATATCTGGACGCCGTCCGGGGTTACAGGACGCCGTCCAGACTCTTGAAGCAGGACGCCGTCCTGGATTTACAGGACGCCGTCTAGATCTTAAGGACGGGACGCCGTCCAGCCTTTTTGGACGCCGTCCCGTAGTAGGTTTCAGCCGACTTTTGTGCTTTTTACCTACTTTCTCCACTTTAAAACTACTGTTTTGAGGGACTGTTTCATAACTTACGAACCAGAGAGTACAGAGACGATTTTTAGGAGCAAAATTGGAGAACTCCAAGCTCTTGGAAGAGGCTCAACATCAAGATATCAAAGATCAAAACCTTCATCATCCAAGAACTCCTTGTTCTTGTAGGTTATTCCTTGTTCTAAAACAATGATTTCAGTTGTTAATCTGATTGTTATGTTGTCTGTTACCATGATTGTTGGATAGTTTCTTTTATGTTCATCTAGATAAATAACCGAGATGTTGAATGTTTACTTTTGATTGATAGTTACCATGTACGATAGTTTGATGTTTGAATACAAGAACCATTCTTGTTAAGTTTAATCTTTTCGATTCAACTAGTTAGTATACTTGTTCAACTAAGAAATACCATCTTGCTGATTTAGTATATTGATTTACACCTAGTGACAAGTGTTTGCCCATCTTTTACCAAAAGGGGTAAGTTGCGTTCAAACGGTTAATCTATATAGGAATGTAAGAACGACTCTTGTAGATACTCTCAGATAGCTTAATTGATATGTGTAGTTGTCTAGGTGAACGATCAATTCCCTAGAATCTGTTATACATATTTTCACTACTCAATTCCATATAACTAATAGGTGTTAGTAAATTACCTTATCTGGTGACGTTTATAGGGATCTTATTACCACACTTAATTGTTTACTTGGGTTGGGTGAATTGAACATTTAACCAGATCAAGGGAATGAACTAAGCTAAACCATTAGTTGACATAGGAGTGGATCATGATCAACACACCATTGACTTGATCATTCTTCAAGTCTTTAGACTAGTTGAATTAGTTGATTACAAATAGGAGGTCTTAGATGACAAGAACATCACTTGCGTCGTGTAATCCCGTTTGAGCGTTTATTCAAGACTACTCTTGGTAAACCGATCAATTAGTTCTCGTGCATAACCAATCAATCCGATCTTAATCCTAAATAAACATTCACATCAAGGGTAAAAAGTCTAGATGAGCATATTTCATCTCTTTGATTTCAAAACTATCTTAATTGCTTTCCTTGCACTTATAAATTTAAAAGATCAAAAATATTGTTTTTACTTTTACTCTTCTCTGATTTGGCTAATCGTTAAATAAGCCACAAAACATAAAACTTGTACCTTTAAGCTTCATTTACTTAGTTAATCATAATATAGTTTATAATTCTAGTTTGACTAATACAACTGTCCTTGGAACGATACACGGATTTTACCATTATCTATACTACTACACGATCGGGTACACTGCCCGTTAGTGTGTGTAATCTTTAAAACCGGTATTTTCCATACAACAATTCATATACCACTTTTCGCACATCAAGTTTTTGGCGCAGCTGCCGGGGATGATTGGATGTCAAAATAGAATTATTAACTGATTTGTGATTAAGTAGTTTCTTAATTATTTTAAATTTTTAATAGTCTTTGATTTTTAAACTTATAGAATCGGTATGTTTAATAATTTTTGTTAGTTGTGTGATTGACAGTTTATAGGTCGCATATGCCACATACCCGAAGTTCAGAATCTCCATTACTTACGCCGTTTACAGAACCTGATAGAAAGCTTGATAGGATTTCAAAAGAAGTACTTGAAATTTTTGAATCTTCATCAAAGCAAGAAACCTTTGATTCAGAATCAAGTACGACCAAGCCTCGATATTCAGACTTTGGTAAACCCGTTCAACCCCCAAATTTTGAAATGGAAGGAGAAAGACCGTTGGTACCACGACAATCAATGGCAGCAAAGATGAAAGCAACCCGGACCGGACAAGGTAGTGCTATTACTCCACCTACTGGTGAGGTAACTTTTGAAATAAAAGGACCTATTCTTCAAATGATTAATAACAGGTGTCAATTTGGTGGTGGTCCGAATGAAGATGCAAACGAACATATTCGTCTCTTTCAAGAGTTATGTCTTCTTTTTAAACTTAAACCAGAAACTGACCAGGCCATATTATTAAGACTTTTCCCTTGGACACTCCAAGGGGAAGCACGAAGTTGGTTAGATTCATTGGCCGAGGCTACGATAGAAACGTGGGATGGTATGTTGGAAAAATTTCTTAAGAAATATTTTCCAGCATCCAAGTCCGCGAGACTTCAACACGAAATTACCCAATTCTGTCAAAAGCCGATGGAAACCCTGTACGAAGCATGGAATCGATTTTCCAAAATGCTAAGAGGTTGTCCAAACCATGGTTTGGATACCTTTCAAAAGGTCCAAATCTTTTACAAAGGTTGTGATGTAGCAACCCGAATTTCAATTGACCAAGCGGCCGGTGGTTCTCTTATGGACAAAACCGAGCAAGAGGCTTATGAAATAATCGAGAAGCTAGCCGATTATTCTCATGAGTGGCATCAAGAACGCCCAATTACTCGTAATACTCAAGTCCAAAGCGCCGGCGCCTATGATGACCTTAGTTCCCTAAGTGTTAAAATAGACGGTGTTGCTCGAACCATGGATAAAATCACCAAGGAAATTCATAGTATGAAAGTAGGTTGTGAATACTGTGGTGGTCTTCATTTAGGAAAAGATTGTGATGCCGGTTTAACAATGGCTCAAAAATAAGAAGTGGCTTTCGTAAGCCAAAGAAATAACAATCAATTTCAAGGAAGAGCCCAATTTAACCGGAACTTTAACAACCCCTACAACCCTCAAGGTCAAAATTCCAATTACCAACAAGGGTCAAGTAGTGGGTTCCAACAACAAACTCCGGGTTTTTATCAAAAACCCCAACAGGAAGAAAAAAAGTCAAATTTGGAGAGTATGTTGGAAAAGTTAATTTCATCACAAACTCAGCTTGTCACAAATATAAACCAAACCAACGAGAAAAACGAACACCAATTTCGAAATCAACAAGTTTCAATTCAGAATTTGGAGAAACAAATGAGTGGTTTAGCTAATTTACTTAGTGAGAGAAAACCAGGTAGTTTACCGGGCGATACAAATAAGAACCCTCGAAATGAGCACGCCAATGTTATCACCACACGGAGTGGTTTAGCATACGATGCTCCAAAAATGCCCGAAAATTCTGATTTTAGTGTTCCGTTGAACCGAAATGATGAACCGGTTAAGGAGCCAGAAAAAGTGGTTGAAAAGGAAGAACGGGAAAAACCCGTAGTGAAACCATATCAACCACCGCTCCCATACCCAAGAAAACAACAACAAGAAAGGCTAGAGGCCGAAAGGTCAAAATTCCTAGATATGTTTAAACAAATTAACATAAATATGCCTTTCATTGATGTAATCTCAGGTATGCCCAAGTATGCTAAGTTCTTAAAAGACTTACTTACTAATCGGAAGAAAATGGAGGAACTTTCATCCGTCACCATGAATGCTAATTGCTCAGCAATTTTGATGAACAAAATACCAAAGAAATTAGCAGATCCTAGAAGTTTTACCATACCATGTCTCCTGGGAGATTTGGAATGCATAAAAGCATTAGCGGATTTAGGGGCTAGCATAAATTTAATGCCTTATTCATTATATGTTAAGCTAAACCCCGGGGTACTAAAACCAACCTGAATGGCAATTCAACTAGCGGACCGCTCTGTTAAATTCCCTCGTGGAATTTTAGAGAATATGTTGGTAAAGGTAGGTACCCTAGTATTTCCGGCTGACTTTGTAATTTTGGACATGGAGGAGGACACACGTGTGCCTCTTATATTAGGTCGACCTTTCCTCAATACCGCTAGAGCTATGATAGATGTTCATGGGCAGAAATGACCCTTAGTATTGAGGATATGAAGGTTACCTTTTCCGTTGACCATGCCCTACAATACCCCGAGTCTACTGATGATCAATGTTATTATGTGCAAACCATAGACACATATTCGGAGTTGTTGCAGGAGTTTCTAGAATTGCAAGGTACGGGAGAATGCATTTTTGCGGAAGGTGATGAAGAGAATATGTTGGAAGAAGTAGAGATGTTGACCACCTTGATGGCTAACGGTTATGAGCCAAATGATGAAGAATACAGAAAGTTGGATTTAGGAAATGAGTACTGATGTAAAAAATCGATTGAAGAACCTCCCGTTTTAGAACTCAAGCCACTTCCAAAACACTTGGAATATGCTTACCTACAAGAAGGTTCTACTCTCCCGGTTATCATTTCATCCGAACTCTCTGTAAGTGAGAAGTCTAAACTTGTTTCCATGTTAAAAGCCCATAAAACGGCTCTAGCATGGAAAATTCATGACATCAAGGGTATAAGTCCCTCTTATTGTACGCATAAGATATTAATGGAAGATAACTATAAGCCATGTGTACAAAGACAAAGGCGACTCAACCCTAATATGCAAGAAGTTGTTAAAAAGGAGATTGTCAAACTCCTAGATGCAGGTCTCATTTATCCAATTTCGGATAGCCCTTGGGTGAGTCCGGTCCAATGCGTGCCCAAAAAGGGTGGCATGACCGTTGTCACAAATGAAGACGACCAATTAATTTCTACCAGGACTATCACGGGTTGGAGGGTATGCATTGATTACAGAAAATTAAATGATGCTACCCGAAAAGACCATTTTCCTCTTCCTTACATTGATCAAATGTTGGAAAGGTTGGCAGGAAAGAACTTTTATTGTTTTCTTGACGGTTTCTCGGGATATTTCCAAATCCCTATAGCACCAGAGGACCAAGAGAAAACGACCTTTACATGCCCTTATGGTACTTTCTCCTATCGACGTATGCCCTTTGGCTTATGCAATGCTCCTGCTACCTTTCAAAGGTGTATGGTAGCTATTTTTCATGATATGATTGAAGACTTTATGGAAGTATTCATGGATGACTTTTCAGTCTTCGGTGATTCTTTTGACTCATGTCTTCATAATCTTGAACGTATGTTGATTAGGTGTGAAGAATCAAATCTTGTGCTAAACTGGGAAAAATGCCATTTTATGGTAAAAGAGGGAATTGTATTGGGTCATAAAATTTCTTGTGCGGGTCTGGAGGTGGATAGAGCTAAAGTGGAAGTCATAGCCAAATTACCACCACCGTCAAATGTAAAAGGCGTAAGAAGTTTTCTGGGGCACGCCGGTTTTTACCGGCGGTTCATTAAAGATTTTTCCAAAATTGCAACCCCCATGAACAAACTTCTTGAGAAAGACGCTCCATTTGTCTTTACGGACGAGTGTCTTACTGCTTTTAACCTACTTAAAACAAAGCTCACACAATCACCCATTCTCATATCGCCGAATTGGTCAATACCATTCGAACTTATGTGTGACGCTAGTGACTTTGCTATTGGTGCCGTCTTGGGGCAAAGAATTGAAAGACATTTCAAGCCCATTTATTATGCTAGCAAGACATTGTAAGGAGCCCAACTTAATTACACTACCACCGAGAAGGAACTCCTGGCAATCGTCTTTTCGTTTGATAAATTCCGATCCTATTTGGTACTAGCAAAGACGGTTGTCTATACAGACCACTCGGCATTGAAGTACTTGCTTGCTAAGCAAGATGCTAAACCCCGGTTAATACGTTGGGTCTTGCTTTTACAAGAATTCGACATCGATATTAAAGACAAAAAGGGGGCCGAAAACCTAGCTGCCGATCACCTTTCTCGACTTGAGAACCCGAGTCTTGGGGTTCTCCATGAGACTGTTATCCAAGATAACTTTCCAGACAAAAATCTCATGAAGATTGAGAAAATTGATGATCCATGGTTTGTAGACATAGCCAACTATCTTGCGGGTGGATTCCTAGAAACCGGTATGTCACATCAGAAACGAAAAAAAATTTTCAGTGACATAAAATACTATTTTTGGGAAAACCCGTATCTCTTCAAACGGTGTCTCGATGGGATAATCCGTCGATGTGTCTCCGGGGAAGAATGCAATCAGATTCTTCTCCAATGTCATCTTGGTCCCACTGGTGGACATTTCGGACCCCAAGTCACGGGGAGAAAAGTCTATGAAGCCGGTTTTTATTGGCCTACCATCTTCAAGGATGCCCACCAAGTATGTAAATCATGCGATTCTTGCCAAAGGGCAGGAAAAATTAGTCAGAAAGACAAAATGCCTCAAAACATAATCCAAGTTTGTGAGGTTTTCGACATTTGGGGCATTGATTTCATGGGACCATTCCCAAAATCTAATTCCAACCAATACATACTCGTTGCAGTTGACTACGTGTCAAAATGGGCGGAGGCAAAGGCTCTCCCCACAAACGATGCACGAGTTGTTATAATTTTTCTTAAAGAGCTTTTTGCCCGATTTGGTACCCCGAAATCATTAATTAGTGACCGTGGTACCCATTTTTGCAACACCCAATTGGAAAAGGTGTTGAAACGATATGGGGTAACCCATAAAATTTCTACATCTTATCACCCACAAACACGTGGGCAAGTTGAAAACACGAATCGGCCATTGAAAAGGATCCTTGAGAAAACAGTTGGATCAAATGCTAAGGTGTGGTCAACAAAGCTTGATGATGCTTTGTGGGCATTTAGAACCGCCTACAAAACTCCTATTGGAACCACACCTTACCGCCTAGTCTATGGGAAGGCATGTCATCTCCCTTTGGAGATAAAGCACAAATCACATTGGGCTCTTAAGACATGTAATCTCGATCTTACGGAAGCGGGAAACCTTCGTCTAAACCAACTTAATGAGTTGGATGAGTTGAGACAAAATGCCTATGAAAACTCACTCATTTACAAGGAAAAGACCAAAGTTTGGCACGATAACCGTCTCAAGAATCCAAAAGATTTTAAAGAGGGTGATCGTGTTTTGTTATTTAACTCACGATTTAATCTTTTTCCAGGAAAACTCAAGTCCCGATGGATGGGACCATTTGTGGTTAATAAGGTTTTTCCATATGGAACGGTGGAGTTAAGAAACGCAAAAGGTGACACGTTTAAAGTGAATGGTCACCGGGTCAAACACTATGTTGATGGTCCCCTAGAAATTGAGGATGAGGTTAACCTCAACTTCAAGAACAACGCATAAATCAAAATGGGGACGAGTTTGGTGAACGACTCGTTAAAAAATGGTTCACAATTGTAAATAGATTTGAAATGTGTGCACGATAAATTTTAGTTTAGTACAAAATGATTTACGTTTGGCCTTTAAACACGCGCGACTCAGAAAAACAGGTCAGTGAGTTTTAGTGCAATGGGACGCCGTCCCATTTTCCTGGACGCCGTCCCAATATGAAGAGCTGGACGCCGTCCTCTTTTTCTAGACGCCGTCCTAGTATGAAGACCTGGACGCCGTCCCATTATGTTAGACGCCGTCCCAATTTAATTACCTGGACGCCGTCCTAATTTCTGGACGCCGTCTAGCGTGTCTGACTCAGAAAAAAAAAAATACGTTTTAAATACCTATCCAACCCATTTCTTAACCACAAAAACACATTTTTATCCATTTCTCTCTGCCAAACACGAAACACTCTCCAAAAACCCTAATTTCTACCTCAATTTCGCGTTTTCTTCTTCAAATCCAAACTTCAAATCATGTTTTCTAGGGTATGGATACTCCATTTTTACACTTTTCTTTATCAATTACTTGAATTGTATGTTTATATCTATAAATTGGTGAAGGATAAGTGTGGGGTGTTTGATTTGCATGATTATTGTTAAGATTAACATGCCCTAGTAGTTTAATTGCCCATAATGTGTTTATTTTGAAAAGATTACATGCTTTTAAGGGTTTGTTCATGATTTTAGGGTTTGTGAAATTTGAATCCGAATTTAGGGTGATTAGTTCATGATGTTGAGTTGTGTTTGATGTTATTGAATCTTGTGAAGTATTTAATTGTGTTGGTGATATTGATGTCAAATTGGCTGGGTCATTTTTGAATGTTCTTGATATTTTTTTTTTTTTTTTTTTTTTTTTTGCATATTATTGAATTGTAATGAACTTATGAAGTATGTATGCTTGATTTTCATTTGTATGGGCCTGTTGAAGTAAATTGATGGAATGGAATGCCATAATGTATGATGTTATAATAGGTCATTTAAATTAAAATTACGAAAAATGTGTTATGATTTGTGATGAATATCATTAGAATGCAAATTTAAATGTTATGACCTATAACACAACATGCTTGAATCCTTGACTCATAAGTTGATGCTACATTGTGAAGTTGTGATTTTCATTTTTGAAAAGTTATTAACGGGTTTATGTTGACTATAGTTGACTTTGGTTTAAAATTGTGAACATACGCTTTTGCTTAAATGAGTCATAATACTTATGAACTTGAAACGGAATGATTAAGTTCTCTTGCTACTCGGTTATGTTTTAGTTAACATTAACACAACGGTTTCTATGTTCTTTTGGTCTGGTGTTAATGTTTTGCAGGGACAATCAAGCCGAGGAGGACAGGCAAAGAGAGGAAGGACAGCAGGTTTGGCTCCACCACGACAACCACCACAACAGCAACATCATTCATCATCATCGTCAGGAGAAGAAGAAGAGGAGGATCGAAATGATCCTCGAGTTTGGTTGACACAGGTTCAAAACGACGAAGACTACACAGAAACATTTGAGACGATAAACCGTAGGCCTATTAATGCCACTTGGTATTTTATCTGGGGCCCATTGGAAGAGGCGGGTATGCGCCGCCATGTTTCTAACTTACTCGCCATCCCCTACGGTAGAGTAGTCACCCACGCTTGGGAACATGTTTTCAGCATCAACGAACCAATTTATCCGGTGCTGCTTAAAGAATTCTACTCAACTGTGCAATTTAACAATGTCAGCGATTATTTGTCAAATGACTTTCTTCGATTTCGTTTAGGGGGTGAGTACAGGGGTATAAGTAGTTTTGAGCTATGCCGAGTTTTGGGTATTTTTGAGGAACTCACCGATACTCAGTTAGGTGAATACTTGCGGGCTTCCGATTATGTTGGCCGGCATGAATTTAGTGATGTTTCTTATTGGCGAAGGATTTGTAGGCCGAATGCGGCTGCACAGTTTAGATCAAGCAGGCACAGGTACAACGAAATCGCAGCCCGGGATGATAAACTGCTTCATAGACTTATCGCATGCACTTTTAATGCGAGGGTTGAGGGTCACGAGAAAGTGAAAACGTTGGATTTATGGATTATGGACCAAATAAAGCGGGGTTGCTATACCGACATTCCTGGGTTGATCGGTAATTATTTTCTGGCCATTGCTACCGAGACACGGCAACAGAAGCCACTTCTGGGAGGCCACTACATCACCCGACTTGCTCGACATTTTAACATAGATTTCAGCAGATTACAGGAGTGTACGAACGTCATGAAACCATTAAAAAAGGTTTCTTATATTAATGCTGAAATTCTTATGAAAGATAGAAATGGGCATTTGGTACCTTTTGAGGCAGGTGGTGCAAGTGGCAGTGGCGTGCAGCAAGAACAGCAGCAGGAAGAAGAGGCGGAAATGGAGGCACAGACTAACGTTGGTGATCAGGTTCTGTGGCATCCGTCCCAATCAAGTTGGGACAGTTTGGTTGGTAGTGTTATAACATGAGGTTGAGCCCGAACGAACAAAGGACGCACAACAATCAAATGTGGGATAGTCAGCAACGAATGGAGCAACGCCAGATTGCTCAAGTGCACGATCAGGGATGGATGAGTTATGGTATTGATTGGAATAACCATAACTCAGAGTTGTTTTATTCCAACCCCGAGCAGTACTATGGGACGACACGTCTAACACCCCAATATTACACGGATCCTCAAAACCCACCTCCGCCTCACCCGATTTATGATAATACCGCTGCGTTGCAGGATGCTCGGAACAGATTTGAGCAGGAATATCCACAAGGACGCCCGTACAGAGATGGTTCGGGTAATTATTTTTGGCCGTTTGATAACTAGGCCTGCGTGCCTTTGATCATTTTGTACTTTGTTTTGAGACAATTTAATTTGTGTGGTGTGATTTTAGACAACATTTGGTTTGTAATAACTGGCTAATTGTGTGAATTTATGAACGGTTGTGGTTGTAAAAACACCGTTCTTTTTATTATAAATTGTGTGGTTTGTTAATTTGTGCAGCGTGATTGAACTTCAAAGACTAGCATTAAGTTCAGCGACATTTGATATTATGATGTGTGTATGATGATAATCGCGGAATGGACGATGCTCTTATGCTGGCAGTAAGTTCAGCGGCATCCGTCTACATGTTCCACGATTTGCAGGTTAAAAATTGAAAATTTCTACAATCACCCTATCGCTTTACCCTCTAAATTTAATCCTTTTTCTGATTTCATGCAATGAGGGCCTTGCATGATCTCAAGTGTGGGGTGGGGAATAGAAATTTATCGGGAACTCGTTTCACTAAAATTAAGGCGTTTATTATAAAAATTTTAAAATTTCCAAGTAGCCTTAAAAAAACGATTAAAAGTCCAAAAACCATGTTATGCGCATTATGATCTTAAAATCTAGAAAATAAATGTTGGTTTACATTTTAAATTATTAATAGTCTTTGAAGTTGCACTATCATTCAATTATTTGAATGAAAATCCTACTAGTTTAGTAAGCTAACTTGTAGGTCACTTGTACCAAAACGAGTGTAAACCGTGAGAGAGCGGTGATTGTATAGCGTGGTCGGAAACCGGATCTCGCGCCAGATCGAAAACCCTAAGGATGGTCCTCATTGTTTCTCCTAACAAGGACAATGTTGCGTCCGACCACTTGATATGACCAATAGGATGTATCCTTTCCATCCTCAAGGAAGTAAAGTCTTCCGAATGACACACTTACTGATTCAATTCAGAAGATGTAGTCCAGACCAGTTGTAGGGTGACAAAAAACTCTTGAAAAGTCATTACTGACATCGACTGGAAATCTACCAGGCCTCAACGTCAAACAGGGAAACTGGTAGTCAAAGTTTATCTCAATGAGGAAGATTAACTAGTAAAACGGGGGGGCACCATGTATACACAAAATGTTAGTGATTTATCAGATCCCCGGAAGGATAACCTCCAGAAAGGTAAAATATCAGCTTTTAAGACTGATAAACCTCAATCTTCATGATTGATTTAACGGATTAGATGATTACCTCATAATTGCCAATGATGTCCGGACGTAATGTGTATCCTCCTAAAGCACATTATTTTCTACCGACATCTCGTAATGTTAGGTACCGTGGGAGGGATTGGCTTGACCAATAGCGGGAAACCAGCACTCATTTTAAAAAAAAAAAAAAAAAAAAAAAATTTCAGAAAATCCGATCAAAATCGGAAAACATGCATAGTATTAAAAACTAGCATGATATTTTCAAAATCATAAAACGTTTTCATAAGATCCTGATTTCCCTAGGGTCAAAATTTTTGGATACTTGGCTCTAATCTCCCGAAAATGTGTGTGTGTGTTTCCAAAGTGTGCTATACTTAAAGCGTGTGTTTTCATTGTGTATATAGCGTGAGTTGTGTTTCATATCAACGTGTGTATTTCGTGTGCTTCGAGTGATTCATGTAATGTTTGTAATCTATATTGTGTGATTATGTTTGATATTATTATACTTTGTAAAGAAAGAATTGCTTGAGGACAAGCAAGGTTTAAGTGTGGGGTGTTTTGATATTGCTCAATAACATCATATATATCTATCGCAATATCGTGTAAAATACTCTAGAATCGAGGATAATGAAGGCGTTTCTACAAGTGATAATCCAAGATGCGCAAATTTGTATCGAAAGAGTGATTTACAAAGAGTTTTGATGATTTATGACATTGGTTGATCCCGATACGACTTAAGGTCTATTTAGTGCTCTAAAATGGTAAAACAAAGCTTCCAAGGTGTTAGGCTTCGTCCAAATAAAAAAGGATTGAAAAGAAAGCGAAACAGTGAATCTCAGCATATCTGGACGCCGTCCGGGGTTACAGGATGCCGTCCAGACTCTTGAAGCAGGACGCCGTCCTGGATTTACAGGACGCCGTCTAGCTCTTAAGGACGGGACGCCGTCCAGCCTTTTTGGACGCCGTCCCGTAGTAGGTTTCAGCCGACTTTTGTGCTTTTTACCTACTTTCTCCACTTTAAAACTACTGTTTTGAGGGACTGTTTCATAACTTACGAACCAGAGAGTACAGAGACGATTTTTAGGAGCAAAATTGGAGAACTCCAAGCTCTTGGAAGAGGCTCAACATCAAGATATCAAAGATCAAAACCTTCATCATCCAAGAACTCCTTGTTCTTGTAGGTTATTCCTTGTTCTAAAAGAATGATTTCAGTTGTTAATCTGATTGTTATGTTGTCTGTTACCATGATTGTTGGCTAGTTTCT
This sequence comes from Rutidosis leptorrhynchoides, assembly GCF_046630445.1. Lineage (NCBI taxonomy): Eukaryota > Viridiplantae > Streptophyta > Magnoliopsida > Asterales > Asteraceae > Rutidosis > Rutidosis leptorrhynchoides. The sequence goes on along the minus strand of NC_092341.1, from coordinate 358,322,326 downwards.
TTTATGTTCATCTAGATAAATAACCGAGATGTTGAATGTTTACTTTTGATTGATAGTTACCATGTACGATAGTTTGATGTTTGAATACAAGAACCATTCTTGTTAAGTTTAATCTTTTCGATTCAACTAGTTAGTATACTTGTTCAACTAAGAAATACCATCTTGCTGATTTAGTATATTGATTTACACCTAGTGACAAGTGTTTGCCCATCTTTTACCAAAAGGGGTAAGTTGCGTTCAAACGGTTAATCTATATAGAAATGTAAGAACGACTCTTGTAGATACTCTCAGATAGCTTAATTGATATGTGTAGTTGTCTAGGTGAACGATCAATTCCCTAGAATCTGTTATACATATTTTCACTACTCAATTCTATATAACTAATAGGTGTTAGTAAATTGCCTTATCTAGTGACGTTTATAGGGATCTTATTACCACACTTAATTGTTTACTTGGGTTGGGTGAATTGAACATTTAACCAGATCAAGGGAATGAACTAAGCTAAACCATTAGTTGACATAGGAGTGGATCATGATCAACACACCATTGACTTGATCATTCTTCAAGTCTTTAGACTAGTTGAATTAGTTGATTACAAATAGGAGGTCTTAGATGACAAGAACATCACTTGCGTCGTGTAATCCCGTTTGAGCGTTTATTCAAGACTACTCTTGGTAAACCGATCAATTAGTTCTCGTGCATAACCAATCAATCCGATCTTAATCCTAAATAAACATTCACATCGAGGGTAAAAAGTCTAGATGAGCATATTTCATCTCTTTGATTTCAAAACTATCTTAATTGCTTTCCTTGCACTTATAAATTTAAAAGATCAAAAATATTGTTTTTACTTTTACTCTTCTCTGATTTGGCTAATCGTTAAATAAGCCACAAAACATAAAACTTGTACCTTTAAGCTTCATTTACTTAGTTAATCATAATATAGTTTATAATTCTAGTTTGACTAATACAACTGTCCTTGGAACGATACACGGATTTTACCATTATCTATACTACTACACGATCGGGTACACTGCCCGTTAGTGTGTGTAATCTTTAAAACCGGTATTTTCCATACAACAATTCATATACCACTTTTCGAACATCAGAAGGCTTTCGCTCTTTATATTTATGACTGATGGACTATTATGGACAAAATCCGTATGGACATATTAAATAATCCAGGACAAAGGACAATTAACCCATGGGCATAAAACTAAAATCAACACGTCAAACATCATGATTACGGAAGTTTAAATAAGCATAATTATTTTATTTCATATTTAATTTCCTTTATTTTATATTTAATTGCACTTCTAATTATCGCATTTTTATTGTTATTGTATTTAATTGCACTTTTAATTATCGTACTTTTTAATTATCGCAAGTTTATTTTATCGCACTTTTATTATTCGCAATTTCATTATCGTTATTTACTTTATGCTTTAATTTAAGTGTTGTATTTATTTTTAATATTTTACATTTGGTTTTAACTGCGACTAAAGTTTTAAAATCGACAAACCGGTCATTAAACGGTAAAAACCCCCCTTTATAATAATAATATTACTTATATATATATTTGTATTTTTATAAAAGTAAACTAATATAGCGTTAAGCTTTGTTTAAAAAGATTCCCTGTGGAACGAACCGGACTTACTAAAAACTACACTACTGTACGATTAGGTACACTGCCTATAAGTGTTGTAGCAAGGTTTAAGTATATCCATTCCATAAATAAATAAATATCTTGTGTAAAATTGTATCGTATTTAATAGTATTTTTCCTGCTAAAATTTAATAGCTATTTCGTATACACCTCGCGAAACATCACCCGTTTACCAAATCGAACAATGCCTTTCCAAGGTGAAACCTTAAGCATGACCATTTCTCCAATTTCAAACTCTATATCTTTTCTTTTACTGTCCGCGTAGCTCTTTTGTCGACTCTGGGCGGTTTTCAATCTTTGTTGAATTTGGATGATTTTCTCGGTAGTTTCTTGTATTATCTCCGGACCCGTAATCTGTCTATCCCCCACTTCACTCCAACAAATCGGAGACCTGCACTTTCTACCATAAAGTGCTTCAAACGGCGCCATCTCAATGCTTGAATGGTAGCTGTTGTTGTAGGAAAATGCTGCTAACGGTAGATGTCGATCCCAACTGTTTCCGAAATCAATAACACAAGCTCGTAGCATGTCTTCAAGCGTTTGTATCATCCTTTCGCTCTGCCCATCAGTTTGTGGACGATAGGCAGTACTCATGTCTAGACGAGTTCCCAATGCTTGCTGTAATGTCTGCCAGAATCTTGAAATAAATCTGCCATCCCTATCAGAGATAATAGAGATTGGTATTCCATGTCTGGAGACGACTTCCTTCAAATACAGTCGTGCTAACTTATCCATCTTGTCATCTTCTCTTATTGGCAGGAAGTGTGCTGATTTGGTGAGACGATCAACTATTACCCAAATAGTATCAAAACCACTTGCAGTCCTTGGTAATTTAGTGATGAAATCCATGGTAATGTTTTCCCATTTCCATTCTGGGATTTCGGGTTGTTGAAGTAGACCTGATGGTTTCTGATGCTCAGCTTTGACCTTAGAACACGTCAAACATTCTCCTACGTATTTAGCAACATTGGCTTTCATACCCAGCCACCAAAAATATTTCTTGAGATCCTTGTACATCTTCCCCGTTCCAGGATGTATTGAGTATCTGGTTTTATGAGCTTCTCTAAGTACCATTTCTCTCATATCTCCAAATTTTGGTACCCAAATCCTTTCAGCCCTATACCGGGTTCCGTCTTCCCGAATATTAAGATGCTTCTCCGATCCTTTGGGTATTTCATCCTTTAAATTTCCCTATTTTAAAACTCCTTGTTGCGCCTCCTTTATTTGAGTAGTAAGGTTAGTGTGAATCATTATATTCATAGATTTTACTCGAATGGGTTCTCTGTCCTTTCTGCTCAAGGCGTCGGCTACCACATTTGCCTTCCCCAGGTGGTAACGAATCTCAAAGTCGTAATCATTCAACAATTCAATCCACCTACGCTGCCTCATATTCAGTTGTTTCTGATTAAATATGTGTTGAAGACTTTTGTGGTCGGTATATATAATACTTTTGACCCCATATAAGTAGTGCCTCCAAGTCTTTAATGCAAAAACAACCGCGCCTAATTCCAAATCATGCGTCGCATAAGCAATCACCTTCGTCCGTTGCATTAATACACAACCGAGACCTTGCTTTGATGCGTCACAATAAATCACAAAATCATCATTCCCTTCAGGCAATGACAATATAGGTGCCGTAGTTAGCTTTTTATTCAATAATTGAAACGCCTTCTCTTGTTCATTCTTCCATTCAAATTTCTTCCCTTTATGCGTTAATGCAGTCAAGGGTTTTGCTATTTTGGAGAAATCTTGGATGAATCTTCTGTAGTAACCAGCCAATCCTAAAAATTGACGTATATGCTTCGGAGTTTTTGGGGTTTCCTACTTTTCAACGGTTTCGATCTTTGCCGGGTCCACCTGGATACCTTCTTTGTTCACTATGTGACCGAGGAATTGAACTTCTTCCAACCAAAATGCACACTTTGAAAACTTAGCGTACAGTTTTTTTTTCCTCAATACTTCTAGCACTTTTCTCAAATGTTCTTCGTGCTCTTGATCATTCTTTGAGTAAATAAGTATGTCATCGATGAAAACAATGACAAACTAGTCAAGATATAGCCCACACACTCGGTTCATAAGGTCCATGAACACAGCTGGTGCGTTAGTCAATCCAAACGGCATAACCATAAACTCGTAATGACCATAACGCGTCCTAAAAGCAGTTTTTGGAATATCATCCTCCTTTACTCGCATTTGATGATATCCAGAACGTAAATCGATCTTCGAATAAACCTACGAGCCTTGTAGTTGATCAAATAAGTCGTCAATTCTCGGCAGTGGATAACAGTTTTTGATGGTAAGTTTGTTCAACTCTCTGTAGTCAATACACAACCTAAATGTACCATCCTTCTTCTTGACAAACAAAACAGGAGCTCCCCATGGTGATGTGCTTGGTCGAATGAAACCACATTCTAATAGTTCTTGCAGTTGGCTTTGCAGTTCTTTCATCTCGCTGGGTGCGAGTCTATAAGGAGCACGAGCTATTGGTGCAGCTCCTGGTACAAGATCTATTTGAAATTCAACAGATCGATGTGGAGGTAGTCCCGGTAATTCTTTCGAAAATACATCAGGAAATTCTTTTGCGATGGGAACATCATTGATGCTCTTTTCTTCAGTTTGTACTTTCTCGACGTGTGCTAGAATAGCATAGCAACCTTTTCTTATTAGTTTTTGTGCCTTCAAATTACTAATAAGATGTAGCTTCATGTTGCCCTTTTCTCCATACACCATTAAGGGTTCTCCTTCTTCTCGTACAATGTGAATTGCATTTTTATAACATACGATCTCTGCTTTCACCTTCTTCAGCTAGTCCATGCCAACTATTACATCAAAACTTCCTAACTCTACTGGTATCAAATCAATTTTAAATATTTCGCTACCCAGTTTAATTTCTCGATTCCGGCATATATTATCTGCTGAAATTAATTTACCGTTTGCTAATTCAAGTAAAAATTTACTATCCAATGGCGTCAATGGACAACTTAATTTATCACAAAAATCTCTACTCATATAGCTTCTATCCGCACCTGAATCAAATAAAACGTAAGCAGCTTTATTGTCAATAAGAAATATACCCGTAACAAGCTCCGGGTCTTCCTGTGCCTCTGCCGCATTAATATTGAAAACTCTTCCGCGGCCTTGTCCATTCGTGTTCTCCTGGTTCGGGCAATTTCTAATAATGTGGCCCGGTTTTCCATATTTATAACAAACTGCATTGGCATAACTTGCTCCGACACTACTTGCTCCGCCATTACTCGTTCCGACACCATTTGTTCCTCTCGTTCTGTTAACCCCTGGTCCGTAGACCTCACACTTCGCCGCGCTATGACCATTTCTTTTACACTTGTTGCAAAATTTGGTGCATAACCCCGAGTGATACTTTTCACACCTTTGGCATAGCTGCTTCTGATTGTTGTTGTTATTGCAGTTGTTATTGTTGTTGGGATGATTGTTGTAGTTGCTGTTGTTGTTGTTGTTGTTGTTGTTGGGCCGTTTGTTGTACTTGCGATTGATGTTGCGATTGTTGGGATAATTGTTGCGATTATTATTGTAATTGCTGTTGTTGTTGTATTGGTGATTCTTATCACCGTTTTCCTTCCACTTTCTTTTGACTTGCTTCACATTGGCCTCTTCAGCCGCCTGTTCTTTAATTCTTTCCTCAATCTGGTTCACTAGTTTGTGAGCCATTCTACATGCCTGTTGTATGGAGGCGGGCTCGTGTGAACTTATATCTTCTTGGATTCTTTCCGGTAACCCTTTCATAAACGCGTCGATCTTCTCTTCCTCATCTTCGAACGCTCCCGGACACAATAGGCACAATTCTGTGAATCGTCTTTCGTACGTGGTAATATCAAATCCTTGGGTTCGTAACCCTCTAAGTTCTGTCTTGAGCTTATTGACCTCGGTTCTGGGACGGTACTTCTCGTTCATCAAGTGCTTGAATGCTGACCACGGTAGTGCGTACGCATCATCTTGTCCCACTTGCTCTAGATACGTATTCCACCATGTTAACGCAGAACCTGTGAAGGTATGCATAGCGTACTTCACTTTGTCCTCTTCAGTACACTTACTTATGGCAAACACCGATTCGACCTTCTCGGTCCACCGTTTCAATCCGATCGGTCCTTCGGTTCCATCAAATTCCAAAGGTTTGCAGGCAGTGAATTCTTTGTAGGTGCATCCTACACGATTTCCTGTACTGCTAGATCCAAGGTTATTGTTGGTATGTAGCGCAGCCTGTACTGCGGCTATGTTTGAAGCTAGAAAAGTACGGAATTCCTCTTCATTCATATTCACGGTGTGTCGAGTAGTCGGTGCCATTTCCTTCAAAATAGTCAAATGGAACAAGTTAATCATACAGAATATTAAGAGTAGTTAATAGTATTTCGTAGCATAATATGAACTCATTTATAAAAGCTTTTTCTTCATATTAGCGTTTTATAAGTTTAAATTCGGGTAGTACCTACCCGTTAAGTTCATACTTAGTAGCTAATATACAATTCAACTACTACAATTCTATATGAAAAACTGATTATAATAATATCTCGCGTTCAAACTTTTATACAATATTTTACAAACTTACAATACCGCTTATTTTACATAAAGCATGAAATATAGAACACAATAACTTTGATACAAGATAGTTGTGAAGATAATTCTAGCTAGTACACAAGTCGTTCAGCAAAGGCAATAAAGACACGTAATTCATACGTCCAGAAACAAGTCATGCATTCTGGTTTTACTAGGACTACTTCCCATCCTTGGTCTTGTGGAACATAACCGTTATGGCCGTTGATAAGACAGCGTGTTGTAACTTCGTCAAAGGGACGAGGGTTACGTAATGACCAACAGTCTCGTAATAACCTAAAAACCTCATTTCTTACCCCAATTACCGACTCCGTCACTTGTGGGAACGTTTTGTTTAATAGTTGTAGCCCGATGTTCTTTTTTTCACTTTGGTGAGAAGCGAACATTACTAACCCGTAAGCATAGCATGCTTCTTTATGTTGCATGTTAGCCGCTTTTTCTAAATCATGAAGTCCTATATTCGGATACATTGAGTCAAAATAATTTCTTAACCCGTTGCGTAAAATAGCATTTGGGTTCCCCGCAATATATGCGTCAAAGTAAACACATCGTAACTTGTGGGTTTCCCAATGTGATATCCCCCATATTTCAAACGAAAGTCTCTTATAAACCAAGACATTCTTGGAACGTTCTTCGAATGTCTTACAAACTGATTTCGCCGTAAATAGTTGTGCTGAAGAATTCTGACCGACTCTAGACAAGATTTCATCAATCATGTCTCCAGGTAGGTCTCTTAAAATATTGGGTTATCTATCCATTTTGTGTTTTTATACTGTAAAATAGACAAGAGTTAGATTCATAAAAAAAATACTTATTAATACAAGCAATTTTTACATATATCATAAAGCATAAGCACACTATATTACATATATTACACCACACGAATACAACTATCTTTTTCCGACTCGCTCGTTTCTTCTTCTTCAGTTTTGGTTCGTTTTGCCAAGTTTCTAGGGATATATGATGTTCCCCTAATACGAGCTGTCGTTTTCCACAATGGTTTAGAAAAACCTGGTGATTTAGAGGTTCCCGGGTCATTGTTACAACTTAAGGGCTTCGGGGGTTGACGATACATATAAAGTTCATCGGGGTTGAAATTAGATTTCTCTATTTTTATGCCCTTTCCCTTATTATTTTCTTTTGCCTTTTTAAATTCCGTTGGGGTAATTTCTATAACATCATCGAAATTCTCGTCGGAATCCGATTCATCGGAGAATTGGTAATCCTCCCAATATTTTGCTTCCTTGGCGGAAACACCATTGACCATAATTAACCTTGGTCGGTTGGTTGAGGATTTTATTTTACTTAACCGTTTTATTATTTCCCCCACCGGTTCTATTTCCTCCTCCGGTTCCTCCTCTTCCGGTTCTGATTCTTCTTCCGGTTCTGATTCTTCTTCCGGTTCTTCTTCGGGAACTTGTGAATTAGTCCAATATATATTCGACTCTTAGTTATTATTAGGTGAGTCAATGGGATTTGTGCTAAAGGTAGACATCTATCACACAATATCAAACATGTTAAGAGATTAATATATCACATAATATATACATGTTAATAATATATAGTTTCCAACAAAAATGTTAAGCAATCATTTTTAAAGAAAACACGGTCGAAGTCCAGACTCACTAATGCATCCTAAAAAACTTGATAAGACACAATAATACAAATTTTCTGGTTCTCTAAGACCAACGCTCTGATACCAACTGAAATGTCCCGTTCTTATTGATTAAAAATGTTCCATATTAATTGATTTCGTTGCGAGGTTTTGACCTCTATATGAGACGTTTTTCAAAGACTACATTCATTTTTAAAACAAACCATAACCTTTATTTCATAAATAAAGGTTTAAAAAGCTTTACGTAGATTATCAAATAATGATAATCTAAAATATCCTGTTTACACACGACCATTACATAATGGTTTACAATACAAATATGTTACATCGAAATCAGTTTCTTGAATGCAGTTTTTACACAATATCATACAAACATGGACTCCAAATCTTGTCCTTATTTTAGTATGCAACAGCGGAAGCTCTTAGTATTCACCTGAGAATAAACATGCTTTAAACGTCAACAAAAATGTTGGTGAGTTATAGGTTTAACCTATATATATCAAATCGTAACAATAGACCACAAGATTTCATATTTCCATACACATCCCATACATAGAGATAAAAATCATTCATATGGTGAACACCTGGTAACCGACATTAACAAGATGCATATATAAGAATATCCCCATCATTCCGGGACACCCTTCGGATATGATATAAATTTCGAAGTACTAAAGCATCCGGTACTTTGGATGGGGTTTGTTAGGCCCAATAGATCTATCTTTAGGATTCGCGTCAATTAGGGTGTCTGTTCCCTAATTCTTAGATTACCAGACTTAATAAAAAGGGGCATATTCGATTTCGATAATTCAACCATAGAATGTAGTTTCACGTACTTGTGTCTATTTTGTAAATCATTTATAAAACCTGCATGTATTCTCATCCCAAAAATATTAGATTTTAAAAGTGGGACTATAACTCACTTTCACAGATTTTTACTTCGTCGGGAAGTAAGACTTGGCCACTGGTTGATTCACGAACCTATAACAATATATACATATATATATCAAAGTATGTTCAAAATATATTTACAACACTTTTAATATATTTTGATGTTTTAAGTTTATTAAGTCAGCTGTCCTCGTTAGTAACCTACAACTAGTTGTCCACAGTTAGATGTACAGAAATAAATCGATAAATATTATCTTGAATCAATCCACGACCCAGTGTATACGTATCTCAGTATTGATCACAACTCAAACTATATATATTTTGGAATCAACCTCAACCCTGTATAGCTAACTCCAACATTCACATATAGAATGTCTATGGTTGTTCCGAAATATATATAGATGTGTCGACATGATAGGTCGAAACATTGTATACGTGTCTATGGTATCTCAAGATTACATAATATACAATACAAGTTGATTAAGTTATGGTTGGAATAGATTTGTTACCAATTTTCACGTAGCTAAAATGAGAAAAATTATCCAATCTTGTTTTACCCATAACTTCTTCATTTTAAATCCGTTTTGAGTGAATCAAATTGCTATGTTTTCATATTGAACTCTATTTTATGAATCTAAACAGAAAAAGTATAGGTTTATAGTCGGAAAAATAAGTTACAAGTCGTTTTTGTAAAGGTAGTCATTTCAGTCGAAAGAACGACGTCTAGATGACCATTTTAGAAAACATACTTCCACTTTGAGTTTAACCATAATTTTTGGATATAGTTTCATGTTCATAATAAAAATCGTTTTCCCAGAATAACAACTTTTAAATCAAAGTTTATCATAGTTTTTAATTAACTAACCCAAAATAGCCCGCGGTGTTACTACGACGACGTAAATCCGGTTTTACGGTGTTTTTCGTGTTTCCAGGTTTTAAATCATTAAGTTAGCATATCATATAGATATAGAACATGTGTTTAGTTGATTTTAAAAGTCAAGTTAGAAGGATTAACTTTTGTTTGCGAACAAGTTTAGAATTAACTAAACTATGTTATAGTGATTACAAGTTTAAACCTTCGAATAAGATAGCTTTATATGTATGAATCGAATGATGTTATGAACATCATTACTACCTCAAGTTCCTTGGATAAACCTACTGGAAAAGAGAAAAATGGATCTAGCTTCAACGGATCCTTGGATGGCTCGAAAGTTCTTGAAGCAGAATCATGACACGAAAACAATTTCAAGTAAGATTTCCACTCGAAATAAGATTGTTATAGTTATAGAAATTGAATTAAAGTTTGAATATGATTATTACCTTGTATTAGAAAGATAACCTACTGTAAGTAACAAAGGTTTCTTGATCTTGGATGATTACTTGGAATGGATTTAGAAAACTTGGAAGTAAACTTGCAATCTTGGAAGTATTCTTGATTTTATGAAACTAGAACTTTTGGAATTTATGAAGAACACTTAGAACTTGAAGATAGAACTTGAGAGAGATCAATTAGATGAAGAAAATTGAAGAATGAAAGTGTTTGTAGGTGTTTTTGGTCGTTGGTGTATGGATTAGATATAAAAGATATGTAATTTTGTTTTCATGTAAATAAGTCATGAATGATTACTCATTTTTTTGTAATTTTATGAGATATTTTATGCTAGTTGCCAAATGATGGTTCCCACATGTGTTAGGTGACTCACATGGGCTGCTAAGAGCTGATCATTGGAGTGTATATACCAATAGTACATACATCTAAAAGCTGTGTATTGTACGAGTACGAATACGGGTGCATACGAGTAGAATTGTTGATGAAACTGAACGAGCATGTAATTGTAAGCATATTTGTTAAGTAGAAGTATTTTGATAAGTGTCTTGAAGTCTTTCAAAAGTGTATGAATACATATTAAAACACTACATGTATATACATTTTAACTGAGTCGTTAAGTCATCGTTAGTCGTTACATGTAAATGTTGTTTTGAAACCTTTAGGTTAACGATCTTGTTGAATGTTGTTAACCCATTATTTATTATAACAAATGAGATGTTAAATTGTTATATTATCATGATATTATGATATATAATATATCTTAGTATGATATATATACAGTTAAATGTCGTTACAACGATAATCGTTACATATATGTCTCGTTTCGAAATCATTAAGTTAGTAGTCTTATTTTTACATATGTATTTCATTGTTAATACACTTAATAATATATTTACTTATCATTTAACATAATTAACCAAGTGTATCAATATCTTAATATGATTCATATGTACCTAGTAAGACGTTGTTATAACGATAATCGTTATATATATCGTTTTCGAGTTTCTTAAATTAATAGTCTCATTTTTATGTATATAACTCATTGTTAAAATACCTAATGAGATACATATTTATAATAAAATCATGTTAACTATATATATAACCATATATATGTCATCGTATAGTTTTTACAAGTTTTAACGTTCGTGAATCACCGGTCAACTTGGGTGGTCAATTGTCTATATGAAACCTATTTCAATTAATCAAGTCTTAACAAGTTTGATTGCTTAACATGTTGGAAACACTTAATCATGTAAATAACAATTTCATTTAATATATATATAAACATGAAAAAGTTCGGGTCAATTAATACTTCGAAAAACTCTAGTTAATCATCTTTAGGTCTTCATGACCCAAATTCACCCAAAACACCCAATTTACTAACAAAGTGGGTTTTAAGTTCACCATTAACCCTAACACAAACCCTTTCACAAAATTAAATTAGGAAATCAAGATTAGAGCATACCACTACAATCAAAACGTAGCTAGAGGATAGATGAACAACCTTAATGCTTGCACTTAGACCTGAAATCGGCTTCTTCTTCCTTGATTTGAGTTCTCTCACTCTAGAAAACCCTTTCTCTCACTAAATTAATTTGGAAGAGGTGAAGTAGGTGAAAATGGTGTTATGAGGCTCACCAAACTGAATCTAGAGCCTTAAAGTCGGCCCTTTAGTAAATTTACCAATTTGCCCTCAAAATATCTAATAAAAAAAAGAAAGGAATCTGTCACAGAACAATGGCGCGGCGCGCCAAATGCCCAGACCAGGTTTCTGCATTATTTTTAATATGTACAACCAAAACCCCACTTCAAGTACATTAACTATACTTATGTACACTACAAATAAACGGGTCTTACACAAACGTTAGAATCATGATGAGTATTCTAGTCACTACGAGTTCAATGTCTTCATCTTATACTTGATCACATTGATCAATAATATATAGTTTCGTTATATAATTTCTTTACACGTATTACATGAAAATAACAGATACGGAATATCAAATATGTACACCCTATATGTACTGTTAGGAATAAGTACGTGAATCCTAACAAGACTTGATAACTTCAAGTTATCAAACTCACTTACAATAAACGAAACTATTTGATGCATACGAAGAAACTAGCAAGAATAATAAAGACACGAGAATTTAACGAGGTTATATGTAATCAAAGATGATTACTTTAAACCTCGGCCACCAAAGCGAGTTCTTTTATTGATAATTTTCGTGAACACATGTATGAGTTATAATATGATGCTTAAATAGGAGAAAACAAACAAGGAAATAGCTTATAGACAAAAAAAAAAAGCGTTTTAGAAAGTTTTGGCCGCCCATCTGCATTCTCGCGATCGCGAGACACTTACCAGCCAAACATTCGCGTTCGCGAGTTATTGTTCGAGCACGATCTCTAGTCGCGATTTGATTTTTCCCACTCACGGATCTTGATCAAGACCAGGTCGCGATCGCGACCTCCATACTCGCGATCGCGAGTAGCACAACAACAACAATCTTTTGTTTTTGTTTAACTCTATTCGCACTCCAACATGTACACCCATACATTTCGTGTTATATGTTAGTTTTTGAAAACTACGATACACAAAATCAGTTAATACGAGGTGAAAAATGTTATGCTTAATTAATCAAATAGTATATTATATTTAGGGGGGATGATTCTAACACACTCTTTTTTGATCCTCACACACCTATTTTAACCTTTTACTCTTCTAATAATACTCCATTTCTTTAAATTGGTGTGTGAGGATCAAAAAAGTGTGTGTGAGAATCATCCCCCTATATTTAAGGGGTGAAAAGGAATAATGCTTGTGGAGCCTCCATTAGAAGGAATACCTGAAGTCGTCGTCCTAGTCTCCAACTCAAATAGTTTAGGTAATCCATTACTGTTTAATTTATAATTATAATTATAACAAGTATTCGGGTCGGCCCGCTTCGCTGGACTCAGATCGCTTGCCTGAAAGGAGAAAAAAAAAAGAAGCCAACTTCAAGGTTCGAACCTGCGTCCCTTTAAATTTCAACAAACATCCTTACCCACTGATCTACATTTTCATTCTGATAAATTTATAGTTTGTTTAACATATATCCCTTGAAATTAGAGGGTTGGTAAAAATTAGAAAGGTAATCAAAATGGGTGAAATTTAACACAATGTAAAAACCGGGGGGGGGGGGGGGGGGGGGGGGTGACAAAATTGCAAAAAAGTTTCAAATAAATAGTGCCATTTTTTGTCTTCTTTTGTTTTCCAAATGATACAATATAAAATTACTACATTATCTAATAGACAAAAATGGTGAATAGTAACTAGGGGCATTTTCATCATTTCACCTTCTTTTCTTTTTATTCTAATTAAATTTCACTACACCAACAAAGACCCCACACTTTTTTCAAATATTCAAATCGACCCCCCAAACAGGAGAGTAAAGTGTTAAATAACCATTTTCATAAAAAATCTTAAATAAACTACACCCAAATATTCAACGGGTCATATCTTTTCTCGCTCGCAACGAGTTAAATTTTTCCAACACCATCGTTAAACTCGAAATAATTTTAGGAACACAGTGTCACTAACTACACGCAAAACGGACGCTTTTTATAAAATACTAAATATTTGGAGTACTTTTCATATACGTTGATTTTGCGTTAAATTTTTAAAAGTCGATAATTACATAACTAAACTCGGAGATGGACATATATTGTTAATTTAAAATAACATTTAAATCTTTCACGGGTTATACCTTTTAGTTCGACTCGAGTTGCGCTTCAACGACATCATTTTTAGCCATGAAATAATTTTACAAATTAAACGCAATAAAATACATTGAAAACCGAACTTCCGGCGCGAAGCGAGGGTTCAACAACTAGTTATAATTATAACTATAAACTATAACGAATTTTATTTAATAAAAAATTATGGTACCTATCAATGATATACTCTGTGTTTTTTGCTTTTACACGTAGAAGAATCGATCAAAATGACATAACGGAAATGTTTATTCACACATATGATTATAGGGTAGTGATATCTACACAACCAATTTTTACAAATACACAACCAAACATGTTTTACATTGTTGTACTGTACAACACTGTAAAGCATGTTTAATTGTGTATTTGTAAAAATTGGTTGTGTAGATATCATCAACGTGATAAAACGATATATATTTATTTTTAAAAATCTGAAAAAGACAAGTGTATGTGGGTTGTGGAAAAAAGTCAAAAAGACCTTGAAGTGTAAAATTACTTGTATAACCTCGTGAATAGTAAAAGGTTTTAATATTTAATAAATGAGACTAAGAATAGTAAAAAGTTTGTGTATTTCTTGATGTGCATTTACTATTTACTATACTTATAAAAATTGGATAGAACTAGTGAAGGAGCCCTCGCCCCGCGTCGGGACTCCGTTTCGAATATAATTTGTTGTGTTTGGTTCGTAAAATTATTTCGTGTTTAACGATTATGTCGGCTAAACCTATCCCAAGTCGTACGAAAATTTAAGGGCGGTTAAAAATTTAGGTGGATTTGTTGGGGAGTTTTATGATTAAAAAAGAAGTTACGATTTGGCCCTTGAACTTTAACTATATCCCTGTGGAGTTTACATTTTTTACCCTAGGAATTTACATTTGGCGTCCTAAAGTTTATAATGGTTCTCAATGTTTAGTGTGGTGTCATTGTGGGTACAACCTTTTTCACGACGTATAAATGATTAAAGCATGGAGAAGAACTATTCATAAAGCATTTGTCTTTTAGAGATGTAGAGAATAATATATATATATATATATATATATATATATATATATATATATATATATATATATATAATGATTTATCTAGTTAATTTATAATAAGAAAAAAAGTTAAACAATAATAAGATGAAAAATTATGTGGTTGATTTAATAATAATAATAATAATGAATAGTTGTTAGTAAAAAGTATGATATCGATTTATAATTAATAAGAAGTGTAATGTTTAAAGTATAAAATGTGAAAACTATGTGGTAAGTTTGTAAAAGCTATAAAGTTAAGTATTAAAAAGAGGGAAAATGAATTGTGAAAATGTAAAAAGTTTGAGGGGTGTTTGTGAAAGTATTGAAGGTTACTATTCACTTGCACTATAACATTTAGATATAAAGAGTAATTATTAATAATTTACTAACACACAAATGAGCAACAAGTTCCAATATTATGTAGCTAGTAAAAAGTAAGTTTGATTTGATCCTCGTAGAGTAGTGTGTTTTATGAATTGATTTACAATTAATTAAACTGTAAAGGGGGAGTTTTTCAATAATGAGATGGTGATTTAGATAGAGTAATAAAATAAGAACGAGTAAACAATGATAAAAGGTTGTGCTCACTTAATCGATTTTCCTCTACGCGAATTGCATGACAATTAAACCGATATATTGTTGAAAAGGTATGTAGTCTTATGACTACTGGTCAATAATCACAAAACCTCGATTAACAAGAATCAATAAACTCTGGTCAATCTTTTCCCGTCAAATCAAACTATACCCGACTAATGATTGTGTGATTCAACCGAGTTCTACTCTCGTAAAACCACAACGATCTCCCGAATGCGATTACACAATTGTAAAGACTATGATATCAACGAATCGCCAATTACACTCATACACCGATCTCTCAAAAATACTTGTATAATTGTGTAGATCACCAGAGGTGTTGAAACACAAATCGTCTATCGAAAATTAACTCTCACTAATCGCTCATGCAACAATCTGTCCAAAAAGCGCAACAACATCGAAAAATCCGAAGTGGCATATCCGATATCCACGAATAAATCTCTCGCCAACAATCATCAAACATAGACTCGATGTGCAAAGTCTTCTTTCGAGCTCAAATGTCACCAAATATTCATACCAAATCTTTTAATAGCATCTTCAAGCTTTAACATAAGTAAGAAAATAAGTCTTTAAATAAGCAAGAAACATAGATAAAATGGAACCCATATTATGAATAGAAATGTATATAATTGAAACAAGATCATTTAGTATAAGAGATTAATATACTAAAATCACAGTAGTTTTAATGGCAGAGTCGTGGAATGATTGCAAGCCCCATCAATCACCAAATAGTCACAAAAATATTGATTATATAATATGAGTGATGATTCGTACACCACCTAGTTTTAGCCATACATGTAATGACCCGAAAATTTGCGACTAAATTTAAACTTAATCTTTAAAGGATTAATGATTTCGACACGATAAACAAAGTCTGTAAAACTGAATCTCAAATTTTTGAACTATTCAAGTACCCTTCGATTTTCTCAACGATTCGCGAACAATTATATGTAAATAGATACATATATATACTATAACTAGAAAACGTAACAAAGTTTTAATTGCATAATACCGTACATTAAACTTATTGGTTTATATATCTAATTAAATATATTTGATTTCAAGTTATTTAGTAAACGATAGTAACATTCGATTATTGATTTGATTGATATTTAGATAAGTTAACTAAAACGTTTAAGATGAACCAGTAAAACACTAATTTGATAAAGTATTTTCAAATTGCTACAGTACCCAAAATGCTGCAGTGTTTTCGAAAATCACTAATTGCTACAGTAAAATTGACTTTGCTACAGTAACTTTGCTACAGTAAAACACTATTTTAAAAATGTATTTTAACAAATAGTGAGACGATGATTTATAGAAGTAAATGACCAAGATACTCGAAAGTTTAAGATATACTTTGAGTGGTATAGTTTAGGAATAATTTAAGGCTATATTTTAACAAAGGTACGAGCCACGAAATGTAAAATGCAAGTTTTCTCAGCGTACGTGATGTGCAGCGGGGTAGTATATAAAATAGTTATTATTTTACTATGAAAAACTATTAAATACGATACAATTTTACACAAGATATTTATTTATTTATAGAATGGATATACTTAAACCTTGCTACAACAATTATAGGCAGTGTACCTAATCGTACAGTAGTGTAGTTTTTAGTAAGTCCGGTTCGTTCCACAGGGAAATCTTTAAACAAAGCTCAACGCTATATTAGTTTACTTTTATAAAAATACAAACATATATATAAGTAATATTATTATTATAAAGGGGGGTTTTTACCGTTTAATGACCGGTTTGTCGATTTTAAGATTTTAGTCGCAGTTAAAACCTAATGTAAAATATAAAATAAATACAAGACTTAAATTAAAGCGTAAAGAAAATAACGATAATGAAATTACGAATAATAAAAATGCGATAAAATAAAATTGCGATAATTAAAAAGTACGATAATTAAAAGTGCGATTAAATAACAATAAATAAAAGTGCGATAATTAGAAGTGCAATTAAATATAAAATAAAGGAAATTAAATATGAAATAAAAGAATTATGCTTATTTAAACTTCCGTAATCATGATGTTTGACGTGTTGATTTTAGTTTTATGCCCATGGGTTAATTGTCCTTTGTCCTGGATTATTCAATATGTCCGTCTGGTTTTTGTCCATAACAGTCCATCAGTCATAAATATAAAGTGCGAGTGTCCTCATCAAATTATTATTATACCCGAAGTTAAATATTCCAACTAATTAGGGATTCGAATTGTAACAAGGTTTTAATACTTTGTTTAATGAATACACCAGGTTATCGACTGCGTGTAAACCAAGGTTTTACTACTTTGTTAACAATTACACCAATTACCCTTGAATGTAATTTCACCCCTGTTTTAATTATTCTAGTGGCTATTAATCCATTCCCGTGTCCGGTTAAATGAACGATTATTCGTACATATAAATACCCCGCCCATCGTGTCCGATCGAGTGTATATGGTAATTTATAGGGACGCCCAATTGTAAATCTTTATATTAACATTAACAAACTTTCATTTAGTTAAACAAATATAAAGCCCATTAATAGCCCATAGTCTAATTTCTACAAGTGTCGTTCTTTTGTCCAAACCCCAATTATGGTACAAAGCCCAATTACCCAATTTTAGTAATTAGCCCAACATCATGATTACTTCGTTTTAAATAAGCATAATAATAACTTAGCTACGAGACATTAATGTAAAAAGGTTGAACATAACTTACAATGATTAAAAATAGCGTAGCGTTACACGGACAGAATTTCGACTTACACCCTTACAACATTCGCTAACATACCCTTATTATTAGGATTTAAAATTAAAATTAAAATTAAAATATAAATTATATATATATATTACGTATATATTGAGAGAGAGATTGAAATAGAATATGAAATTTGATCAGAATTCGGTTTGCTTTATAGCCAGAGTTGAATTTTGGGGCTCCGCGACTCGCGGCAAAATCCCCTTCAAACTCCGCGAGTCGCGGAGATAGTATTTACAGCTCAGTCCTTGGAGTTTTCTCTGCCGACGGTTTTTAATATATATATATATAATATATATATAATTAATATAATTAATTATATATTATATTATATTTATATACATAGTTAACTTGTAATTTTTAGTCCGTTGCGTCGAGCGTTAAGAGTTGACTCTGGTCCCGGTTCCGGATTTTCGAACGTCCTCGCGTACAATTTAATATCTTGTACTTTGCGTTTTGAATCTTGTACTTTTGTAATTTCGAGACGTTTCTTATCAATAATTGGAACCTTTTTGATTGTCTTTTGTTCTTTTGAGCTTTTTGGTCGTTTGCGTCTTCAATTCGTCGAATCTGTCTTTTGTCTTCACCTTTTATTATTTAAACGAATATCTCTTGTAAATAGAACAATTGCAACTAAAAGCTTGTCTTTCTTGAGGAATAATGCTATGAAATATATGTTCGTTTTTAGCATTATCAAATATTCCCACACTTGAGCGTTGCTTGTCCTCAAGCAATATTGTCTTGAAATACTAGAATCACTTCTTTATTCTTCACACTTTGTACATCAGTGATTTCTATACGGCGGTATAAACAATGGTAGTAACGATATGGTTTACAGTCCCACATGACTATAAAAATTTAGATCCATTAAGGAAATTGGATCTTTATGAAAACATTTGATCTTTTGAAATCTAGTTTTTACCCTAGATAAGTTTTCCGGAATAACCCTTTACCGGTGTTTGCAAAATATTTTTGTGGGTTTGGTGGGTTTCAGATTTGGAAATTTTAGCTCAAAACTTGCGGTTTTGTGTCACCCACTTGCTAACCTTGTATTTGGAAAGCAACACGTCCAGTTTACTTGTTCCGTATATTACCTTTCGGCAAACTACCGTCCGGTTGTAAAGGAAGGCGTTGAACAAGCAACTGTTAAGGCAATGTCCCGTGACATGCTTTTGATTATGGTCTATAACGTGTCGGACGCAATTACTATCCTTGGTAGGAGCAATAGTAAAGCTCACCCTTATAATTTGTCGGTTTGACACAAGGTCCTGTCTTTGACCATGCTATGCAACCACCGTTCTTACGGTTGACACCCGATTTAGTTCAGGTGACCTAATGAATTCCAGGTGAATTCCTAGGATTTTATGTTCAATGGTAATGAACGCATTGAAAATAGGGTTTTCAGAAAACAAATCGGTTTGTAATTTTGATCAAAATATTTTCTCGTTTAAGCTCGAGTTTAGATATCATTGAATTCCATGAGTTTGAATTCTCAATCTTTAAGGTCAATCTCTAGGATTGAGTAATATCAGTCTTAAAAGCTGATTTTTAATCTTTAAGGAGATTATCCTTTCTGGGGATCTGATTCATTAGTCTTATCAAGCTAATTTGCACGGTGCCCCCCATTGTACGAGATAAATCCTTCTCATGGTTAGGATAAATCTGACCACTTGGCGACCCTGTTTAATGCTGAGGTCCGTGGATTTCCTGCTGATTTTAATGATGACTTTTCTAGATTTTTCGTCAACCTACAGCTGGTCTGGACGACAACTTCATGACCTAAATCAAGAAGCGCGTGTCTTTTTCGGAAGACCTTACTTCCTTTTAATGATGGAATTGATTCATCGTGTAGATCCATCTCTTCTTTTCTTTCATCGGGTAAAACAGTTTAGTTTAGTTCAAAGCAAAAGTATTTTCAGTTATTTGTTACAGATATATGTGACATATGTTTAAAATAACTTGGTAAATTTTCCCACACTTGGCTTTTATTTTCCTTTTTATCGTCCTCTATTCCATTTTAAATGAATTTTAACATTTTAGTTTGTTTCTCAATTTATGTCCTTTCCGATGTAACAATAATTTCGGTGTTAAAACCTAGTTTTATCGTTCATAAATATGTATAAACATGATTTGAATTCATTTAATTGAAAATTTTTACTAGAATTGGGTAGTCAGTATATAAGACTAGGGCTGTTCTTTTTTATCAGAGAGCACTAGATTCTAATACAACTACTGCTTTACTAGTATTTTTAATGGTAACCAAGTGTATAAAGTAAAAAATTTTAAAATCCGAAAGAATTTAACCCCTTCCCACACTTAAGATCTTGCAATGCCCTCATTTGCAAGAAATCAGTAACAATTTAAATTATTGAGGGTGATTTGTGTGAAAATGATTAAATTTTTACCAAAGTTTCCAAATATATTGGCGTTTGTTTGCTGAATGATAAATGGTGCACATCATTTGTTCATTCCGTCTTGTTGTTATTTCACATATATTTTGCATCTTGTCGTCAAAATTAGTTGCTTTTGCTGAACTTAATGCCAGTCTTTGAAAATGCGTTGTTTTACCCTGTTGTGTACATAAGATAAACTGCAAACATATATACATATTTTTGAAGTTTGGTATATTACCCCACATTCAAAAATTATTAAAATCTAAGAATAAAAGTTAGATAATTATAAAAATGATTACAATATTAACAAAAATATTAAATGTATCAATAATTACAAATAAAAAAATAAGTATACTAAGGATGATATTGGTACCAATAGGGGTTCCAGGCATAACCATAAGTGCTATAGAATGCTTCGGCAGGATCATACGTAGGATATGGTGGCTGCATCTCTATCGACCAAGGAGGGAAGACGGGTTTCGGTGTAGGAATATAGTTTCTACCTATATGTTGGCAATGAGCTATGATCTGGTTCTGATGAACTTGCCAATCTTCAAATGCTCTCTGTCTAGCATTTTCGTATTCCTGAGAAGCTATAAACCTATGCATTTCTTGCATCTCATTCCCCCCTCCTACATTACCTTGTTGCTGGTTTCTCTCCACCTGTGGATGTCTACCATGGTATCGTACTGCGGCGTTATTTCGCCTCTTCAAAACTTTCGCACCATGGTATACATTTAAACCTATAGTGTCGCGGGGTTCCGGCTCTTCTAGTAATAATCCCCCCCGACTTATATCCACACCGAGATATTCACCAATCAAAGTAATAAAAATACCACCTCCTATTATGCTATGTGGTCGCATCCCCCGAACCATAGCTGATAAATAATAACCCACACAATATGGTATACTTACAGCGCTTTGTGGGTCTCGAATACACATATGGTAAAACAAATCTTGTTCATTTACTTTTTCTTTGTTCTTACCCCTTTGTGTAATCGAATTAGCTAAAAACCTATGTATCACTCTTAATTCGGCTCTATCTATATCCAAATAAGAGTAGTTTCCCCCTTTGAAACGGTGATGGCTTGTCATTTGACTCCACACACCGTGTGTATCAAAATTTTCATCTATCTTTCTACCGTTTAATATCAATCCTCTACAATCGGCAGACGCTAACTCCTCAGGCGTATATATACGTAAAGCCTGAGCCATGTCCAGTAAAGACATGTGGCGCATCGAACCGCCTAACAAAAATCTAATAAAAGAACGATCGGTTAAACTAGCTACCCGATCATTCAACTCTATACTACACAACAACTCTTCACACCATACTTTATATACAGGTCTGCGTATGGTGAATAAACATATCCAGTCATTAAAAGAAGAATTACCATACCTCTGTACAAGTAATTCCCTAATTGGCCCGGCCAATTCTACAGCTTCTAAGGGTCCCCATTCTATGACCCTCGGTACCTCAACAACCTTGGAGTGAAGAGTATGCAAACCCCATTGATATTTTGGATAATCTATCCAAAGTCTGTCAAATCTCAGGTTCGGGTGCAACTCTTCCAAATGCATATCGGAAAAGGTCATGACTGGATGAGGTACATCCTGCTTGTAGTAGTTATCTACCTCCTGTTGTTCCAAATTCTCAGCAGGAGCATTGCGGGCTTGGGATGAAGATTCACCCCTTTCATTCTGCAAAACACATCAAACACAAATTTTGTGCATCCAAATATGCATTAGTGTCAGCAAAATCATCAATCAAAATAATTACAATGACATTATCAATTTATATCAAACTTAAGCTCATTTTCATATTTTTATCAAATCTACACTTTTTCAAATAAGCATATACGAAAATTTTCGCCAAGTTCATAAGCATTCAACTCAAATAACATGTCAAAATAATCATTACTAGCAATCAAACAAGTCTCAAATGGCATTATCTTTCAAAAATCAAATTCATGAATTTTGGACTTGAAAAAGTCCACTTTAATTCTCAAAATCATGTTTAGGCTCAAAGTTTGGATCATTTAACTACCTAGACATGTTACACTACTCAATTTAGCGACAATTCATGACAAAAATCGGCCATAACCTGTTTATATCAAAAAGTCCCAAATTTGCTCAAGAACACAAACCCTAGATTATTCAAAATTTGAAGTTTAAGGCATCTAATCATGTTAAACAGCATCAATCTAGGTTATACAAGCATAATACATAAACAATTTAAGTCTAATTACACTAAAAAGCATCAAAATCAAATTTGGAAAAAAATAGCTAAAGAACACCAAATTTCGAATTAAATGGTGTTTAGGTGTAGAAATTTACCGTTTTTCTTGAGTAGTTCTTAGATAGCATCCTTCTCAACATGATTTTAGCAAAAGATTTGGTGATTAACGGTTAAAAATTGGGATTTTTGGGGGTGTTTTTCGGGTTTTTTCGGCAGTATATCGCAGCAGTTTTTTTTCTGTTTTGTGTTTGGGGGAGTGACTGATCGTGCAGCTCTTTATATTTTTTTTTTCTGATTTTCGGTCCCTCCGCGAGTCGCGGAGATTTTGCACTTCAAACTCCGCGAGTCGCGGAGTTTGCTCTTTTTTTCTTTTTTCTTTTTTTTTTTTATAATCTTTAACTTCTAAAACAATTAAGTATTTAATTTTAAAATTTTGTTTCCCTTGTTATTTAGGACGAGGTCGTTTCGGATCGATGTCCTAGTCCGTCCCTCGACAAAATTTTAAAATTTGTCTTTTTGTAGCGATTGTTTTAAAAGCTAAGATTTTTGGATTTTTTAATGTTTTTGGCATACTTTAAATTAATAAGATTAAAAATAATGATAATAAAAGTTCTCGTCCCTCCCTTGGGTAAAGCAATTTCGGTTCAAAGACCTAGTCTTCAACTTACGACGAATTTTAAGAATCATATTCTTAACTTAATGAGATAAAGTAAATTTTTGTTTTTAAATTCACACAACTTAAATATAAAATTCAAAATTAAAAATTAAAAATTAAAAATTCACACCAAACTTAAAATTTGAAATGCATACAATTAAAATTTCATATTTTAAAAATTCACACCAAACTTAATTTAAAAATTTATAAATTCATATCAAACTTATATTAATTTTTCAAATATTTACAATTTTAAATATATTGTTTTTACAAAGTTTACAATATTAATTTAAGATTTAAATATTAAGATTAAAAACATGGTAAAAATAAAATTAAAAATCTTTTTGTCTTTTTATCCCACTTTAATCAATCAAATATTATCAAAAATATGCGCCCCTCTTTTCGGTAAAGTAATTTCGGTTCCAAGACCTAATTTAACTCATGACGAAGTTTTGAAATATTTTGTGTTGATTGTTTAAAGATATTTATACCTTAAGAATAAACGTTAAATTTCGCAGTGATGTACTAAATTTTTGAATGATATCAATAATTTCGGTCGCCAAACCTAATTTTATTCAATACCAATTTAATACTTTTTAGCGAACAAATTAGCGTTTATTATTAAAAGGTTAAAAATAAAAATAAAAATAAAAACTGTACAGACATACCTGTGGAATAGATTTCTTAGTTATATGATCTATTCCATTCATAAGATAGTCGGTTTAATTGATTTTCCATGGCTACATAGGCGTAACCTCGAGCATTCAGTGTCTTTTCTTCTAAACATATGAACGGTCCGTCTCTGCATAAAGTAACAAATTCGGTATTTGAATAGGTTTGATTATTTGAACATTTACCTCCATGTGACCATTTTCCGCATTTGTGACATCTTTCTAGGTGTCGTGCTCTTCTTTTCGCTGCGGATTTTGATTTTCCTTTACCAAATTGTAACTTATTATCTTCGCATCTGGATCCTTTTCTAACTCCGTCCATTCTTTCTCTGATTACTGATACTAATTCGCTCGGTAGTATGTCATTATTACGTTTAGTGATCAAAGCGTGTAGCATTAGACCATGGTTTAGTTCACAGGCAGTCTTCATTTTGTAAAAACCTAAAAAAATAAAAATTCAGAATGGGGGGAGAAGACTAGTTCTTTAGGGTCTGCTAGGGAAAGACCATACGTGTTCCATTTTCGAGAACTACACGAAAACAGACAATCTAACTCTAACAGAAATACATATTATCCTTTAAAGACTTGATTCTCCCCACACTTAGTTAGCTGTGGTATCGAAATTGTGATTAACTTCATTGTCGACTTCCATCGGACCATGTATGTAATGTTTAACTCTGTGACCATTAACTTTAAATTCAATCCCATTTGAATTTATCAATTCTATTGTTCCGTATGGGAAAACTCTTTTGACTATGAATGGTCCAGACCATCTTGATTTCAATTTTCCAGGAAATAGCTTGAATCGTGAATTGAAAAGAAGAACTCTGTCTCCTTCTTTAAATTCTTTTGAACTTCTGATTCTTTTATCATGCCATTTCTTTGTTCTTTCTTTATAGATTAACGAATTTTCGTATGCTTCATGTCTTAATTCTTCTAATTCGTTTATTTGACTTAATCGTAGACGTCCGGCTTCATGTAAATCAAGATTACATGTCTTCAAAGCCCAAAATGCTTTGTGTTCAATTTCTACTGGAAGATGACATGCTTTTCCATAAACAAGTCTAAAAGGTGTGGTTCCAATTGGAGTTTTGTAGGCTGTTCTAAAAGCCCAGAGTGCATCCTCCAATTTAATAGACCATTCCTTCGGATTTGATCCTACGGTTTTCTCTAGAATACGTTTTAAAGCTCGGTTGGTATTTTCAACTTGTCCACTTGTTTGTGGATGATATGCGGTGGAGATTTTATGAGTTACTCCATATCTTTTAAGAACTTTCTCAAGTTGATTATTACAGAAATGAGTACCCCGATCACTTATTAAAGCTTTCGGTGTTCCAAACCTTGCAAAAAGACGTTTTAAAAAGTTGACTACAACTCGTGCATCGTTAGTTGGGAGAGCTTGTGCTTCCGCCCATTTAGATACATAATCAATGGCTACGAGTATATATAGATTATTATTAGATTTTGGAAATGGACCCATAAAGTCAATACCCCAAATGTCAAATACTTCACATACTTGGATGACATTTTGTGGCATTTCATCACGTTGACTTATTTTTCCGGCCCTTTGACATGCATCACAGGATTTGCAAAGAAGGTGTGCGTCTTTGTAAATTGTAGGCCAATAGAATCCAGCTTCATAAACTTTTCTTGCTGTTAGTTGAGGCCCATAATGCCCTCCTGTTGGTCCTGTGTGACAATGGTTTAAAATTTTACTAGCTTCATCTCCGAATACACATCGGCGTATTATTCCATCGGGACAACTTTTAAACAGATGTGGATCTTCCCAGAAATAGTGTTTTATATCACTGAAGAATTTCTTTCGTCTTTGGTACGATAATCCTTTTTCAAGGAATCCACAAACTAAGTAGTTTGCATAGTCTGTAAACCATGGGATTTCTTTATAATCTATCTTCAATAGATATTCATCAGAAAAGTTGTCTTGTATGGCCGATTCATTCAGAACTTCTAATTCGGGATTTTCAAGACGAGAAAGATGATCAGCGGCGAGATTTTCTGCTCCTCTTTTATCTCGGATTTCAATATCAAACTCTTGTAAGAGTAAGATCCAACGTATTAATCTTGGTTTAGCATCTTGTTTTGAAAATAGGTATCTAAGAGCAGAATGGTCGGTATAGACCACCGTTTTTGCTAGAACGAGATATGATCGAAATTTGTCAAAAGCAAAGACAATAGCAAGGAGTTCTTTTTCAGTAGTTGTATAGTTTGTTTGTGCTCCTTGTAATGTCTTACTAGCATAATATATAGGTTGAAATCGTTTTTCAATCCTTTGTCCTAAAACGGCTCCCATTGCAAAATCACTTGCATCGCACATTAGTTCAAATGGTAGATTCCAATTTGGTGTTATCATGATCGGTGCATTAGTGAGTTTTTCTTTAAGAATATTAAAAGATTTGATACACTCATCTGAAAAGATGAATGGCGCATCCTTTTCTAGGAGTTTATTCATAGGAGTGGCAATTTTAGAAAAATCTTTTATAAAACGTCGGTAAAAATCGGCATGCCCTAGAAAACTCCTAACTCCTCTAACATTTGTGGGATGTGGAAGTTTAACAATTACATCTACTTTAGCTCTATCCACTTCAATTCCTTCTTTTGAAATTTTATGTCCAAGAACGATGCCTTCTTTAACCATGAAATGGCATTTCTCCCAATTAAGTACTAGATTTGATTTTTCGCATCTAATTAGCATTCGTTCCAGATTAACTAGACATGATTTAAATGTATCACCGAAGACTGAAAAGTCATCCATGAATACTTCCATGCATTCTTCTATCATGTCGTGAAAAATCGCCATCATACACCTTTGAAAGGTTGCAGGGGCGTTGCAAAGTCCAAATGGCATGCGTTTGTAAGCAAAAGTACCATAAGGGCACGTGAATATGGTTTTCTCTTGGTCTTCGGGTGCTATTGGAATTTGAAAATATCCGAAAAATCCATCTAGAAAACAATAGTAACTATTTCCGGCTAATCTTTCCAACATTTGATCTATGAAAGGTAAGGGAAAGTGATCTTTTCTGGTGGCGTCATTTAATTTTCTATAATCAATACATACACGCCATCCTGTTACAGTTCTAGTAGGAATAAGCTCATTTTTCTCATTTGTAATGACAGTCATGCCACCCTTCTTAGGTACGCATTGAACTGGGCTTACCATCAGAGATTGGATAAATTAAACCTGCATCTAGCAGTTTAATAATCTCTTTCTTAACTACATCTTGCATATTAGGATTTAGTCTTCGTTGGCATTGCACATACGTTTTATGACCTTCTTCCATAAGGATTTTATGTGTGCAATACGAAGGACTTATTCCTTTAATATCATGAATCTTCCATGCAATGGCTGGTTTATGAGCTTTCAACACAGAAATGAGTTGTGATTTCTCATTTTCAGTAAGAGAAGACGATATTATTACAGGTAATTCAGATTCACCATGTAAATAAGCGTATTCCAAATGGTTTGGAAGTGGCTTTAACTCTAATTTCGGAGGTTCTTCTATCGATGATTTATATCGATATCTGTCTTCTTCTTTTAGCATTTGAATTTCTTCTGTTGTTGGTTCATATCCATTAGCTATAAGTGTAGCTAACATTTCAGCTTCATCAATTGGTTCATTACCTTCTCCTAAAAAACATTCTCCTGTTCCTTGTAATTCTGGAAATTCTTCTAATAATTCTGCATGTGCATCTATAGTTTGAATATAATAACATGTATCATCTGCAGATTGTGGTTGTTGCATTGCTCTATCAACTGAAAAGGTAACACTCTCATCCTCTATACTTAGGGTCAGTTTCTTACCGAACACGTCTATCATTGCTTTAGCCGTGTTTAAGAATGGTCTTCCTAATATGAGAGGAACTTGAGCATCTTCTTCCATGTCCAAAACAACAAAATCTACTGGAAATACTAAAGTACCAACTTTAACTAGCATGTTCTCCATTATCCCTCTAGGATATTTTATTGATCTATCGGCTAGTTGTATGCTTATTCTGGTTGGTTTCAATTCTCCAAGGTCTAGTTTAGCGTATAGTGAATACGGCATTAGATTTATACTAGCACCTAAGTCTGCCAATGCTTCTATTGAACTAAGACTACCCAGAAAACATGGAATTGTGAAACTTCCTGGATCAGATAGTTTTTCTGGTATCTTATTCAACAGCACTGCTGAACAATTAGCATTCATAGTAACAGCCGAGAGTTCTTCCATTTTCTTTCTATTTGAGATTAGATCTTTCAAGAATTTAGCATATCTTGGCATTCCTGAAATCACATCAATGAAAGGAAGATTTACATTTATCTGTTTAAACATATCCAAAAATTTGGATTGCTCGGCTTCAAGTTTTTCTTTCTTCATTTTACTTGGGTAAGGAAGTGGTGGTTGGTATGGTTTAACATAAGGTTTATCCTTAACTGTGTTATCTTCATTAACCTTTTCAACTACCGGTTCTTTTTCCTTATCTTGATCAGGTTGTGGTTCTTGTGGAGTAGGAATGGTTTCATCAGAAGTTACAGGTATTTCAGGTGGTTTAAGTGTTGTACCACTTCTTGTGGTAATAGCTTTAGCTGTTTCATTCCGTGGGTTAGCGTTTGTATCACTAGGTAGACTTCCCGGTTTTCTTTCACCTATTAACCTTGCTAGGTTACTTACTTCTTGTTCCAGATTTTGAATAGAAGCTTGTTGATTTCTAAATGCTTGAGCATTTTGTTCATTTGTTTGTTTTTGAGATGTGAAAAACTGCGTTTGAGTTTCAACTAGCTTCGTCATCATATCTTCTAAATTCGGCTTTTTATCATCGGTTTGTTGTGGTGGTTTGTTTTGAAAATTCGGTCTTTGCTGACTGTAAGTATTATTGGATACTTGTTGATTGCTAGGACCTTGTTGGTTGTTGTATGGAATATTTCGGTTATAATTCTGGTTTTGATTGTAAATCGGTCTTGGCGGTTGATAATTATTCTGATAATTATTTCCAGGCCTTTGGTTTATGTATGAAATATTCTCTCTTTGTTCCATTGTTAATTCAATACTGAGACAATCTTTTGTCAAATGTGGTCCTCCACACTGCTCACAACTAATTCGTATTGAGTGAATATCTTTAGTCATCTTTTCCATTCGTCTCTCGAAAGCATCTATCTTTGCAGAAATGGAATCTAAGTCATGGCTAGAATCGGCTCTAGCTGCTTTAGATGATCTAATGATATCTTTTTCTTGGTGCCACTCATGCGAGTGGGAAGCAGTATTATCAATAATTTTGTAAGCATCAGTTTCGGTTTTCTTCATAATAGAACCACCAGCTGCTATATCTATGTCTTTTCTTGTAGTGATATCGCATCCTTGGTAGAATATTTGTACTATTTGACAGGTGTCTAAACCATGTTGCGGACATCCTCTTAACAACTTTCCATATCTAGTCCACGCCTCATATAGAGTTTCATTTGGTTTCTGTGTGAACGTAACAATTTTTGCTTGAAGTCTTACGGCTTTAGATGCAGGAAAGAATTGTTTAAGAAATTTGTCAATTAAAACATCCCATGTATCAATCGCCCCTTCAGGTAACGATTCCAACCAATCTTTGGCTTCTCCCTTTAAAGTCCAGGGAAATAACATGAGATATATCTGTTCATCCTCCACTTCTCGTATTTTAAATAGTGTGCAGATCCTATTAAAGGTACGTAGATGTTCATTTGGATCTTCCTTCGGCGCACCACTAAATTGGCATTGATTAGTCACCATGTGTAGAATTTGTCCTTTGATTTCATAATCTGGCGCATTAATGTCTGGATGAGTAATTGCGTGACCTTGGCCAGTGCGTTTAGCTCTCATTCGGTCTTCCATACTTAAAGGTTCCAGATTCTCCATAATTGAATTTGTTGAATCAGTATCACTAGATGATTCTGATTTAATGGTTCGTTCCTCAACAATCTCTGTTTGAATGATTGGTGGTTCCGGAGGAAAGTTTAATGGTTCGGGATCTACAAACCGTTCCTGAATATTCTCCGGATTCTCAATTGTGAGGTCGGGTTCAAAAAATGGATTATCGGAAATTTGAACTGAAGTACTTGGTCGACTGGATGACGATTCTAAAGAAAAATCAACGGCGGTTATATTTGTTAAACGATGTCTTGATCGAGTTACAGGTGGTGAACGTACAAAAGGTGGTGAACGTCTTGCTCGGTGCATTCACTGAATATCCTATTAGTTTTAAAAAGGAAAGAAAAATTATAATAAGTTATCCAATCAATAGACTTTTCTGATTTTGCCCACGTTTCGAATAGCCAAAAGATGCAGCAGAGGGGCATGATTCGTTTGGTCTCAATATAATTGAGGACTGTTTGGCTCCAATAACCCGGTCCACGTACAAATCCAACTATTACTACGAACCAGAAAATTTTGATGTCTATCAATTTAACCACTTAAAATAAATTTTCGTAATTTTAAGAAATTTAGATAAGAAGTAGAAAAAATTCTAAGTCCTAAAAACTAGAATGGCGAGAAATAAGAGAGAAAAAGAGTTCGTCGCAAAAGGTCGAAAAAGAAAAAAAAATGGTTGAAAAATAAAAGGTGACGGAATGATAATAGAAACTTATCAAAACTTAAAAATACTTAACTAACCTAACCTTATTACTACAACTAACTTAAAATTATAATCGCAAATTGAAATTACTAATTGGAATGATAATTGGTACATAGTAAAAGGTCTAAAAATATTAAAGCTTACAGGAAAAACTAAATCCCAAATGGAAATAACTTAAAAAGAAACTAAAACTTAAAAAGGCGTCGCAAAATTCTAAAGCACCTAAATCTTAGTCTAAAGAAAAAGCACTTAAGGAATTCTACGGCAAAGCCTAAAAATCTAGGAGTAAAAATAACTATAGCAAAAACTAAGTTTAAAATTAAATATGAGCTAAAAAATACAAATATTACGCTACAACGATTAAAAAGGTACAAAATATAAAAATATACAAAAAGTTGTAAAAAGTACAATTTTTATAAAAATATTATTTTTATATTATTTATTTAATAAAACTACTAATTTTACAATTTAATAAAACTAATTTAACTAAAATATATAAATTAAAAGTAAAAGTAAAAATAAAACTAAAACTAATAATAATAATAATAATAATAATTAGGTTTAAATAATAATAATAATTAATTAAATCCCGTAATTAATGCAGATTTAGGGTTCTTTGTCGCGTGTCAGAGTAGCTCCGCGAGTCGCGGCAATTAAAGAAGAAAACCCCGCGAGTCGCGGGGTTCAGAAATTCAGTTGACAGCTTTGAAATTTTACGCGTTTTTCTTTATTTTTTTTTTATTTTTTTTATTTTCTGTTTTCTATTTTTATATAAATAAAAGATGTTTAATAAAATTTATATTATTATAAACTAAAATAAAGATAAAGAAACTTATAAAACTTAAATATTTAACAAAATCTTAAAAATACATATATTTTTGTTTTTCTTTTTATATTTTCGAATATTTAAAACGTATTTTTACAAAAACGAATTTTTAATAGAAGTAAGCTAAAAATCTTTTTTTTTTATTAGCGTTGTGCTTCCGGCTTTTAAGATAGTTCCCCGGCAGCGGCGCCAAAAATTACTTGATGTGCAGCGGGGTAGTATATAAAATTGTTATTATTTTACTATGAAAAACTATTAAATACGATACAATTTTACACAAGATATTTATTTATTTATAGAATGGATATACTTAAACCTTGCTACAACAATTATAGGCAGTGTACCTAATCGTACAGTAGTGTAGTTTTTAGTAAGTCCGGTTCGTTCCACAGGGAAATCTTTAAACAAAGCTCAACGCTATATTAGTTTACTTTTATAAAAATACAAACATATATATAAGTAATATTATTATTATAAAGGGGGGTTTTTACCGTTTAATGACCGGTTTGTCGATTTTAAGATTTTAGTCGCAGTTAAAACCTAATGTAAAATATAAAATAAATACAAGACTTAAATTAAAGCGTAAAGAAAATAACGATAATGAAATTGCGAATAATAAAAATGCGATAAAATAAAATTGCGATAATTAAAAAGTACGATAATTAAAAGTGCGATTAAATAACAATAAATAAAAGTGCGATAATTAGAAGTGCAATTAAATATAAAATAAAGGAAATTAAATATGAAATAAAAGAATTATGCTTATTTAAACTTCCGTAATTATAATGTTTGACGTGTTGATTTTAGTTTTATGCCCATGGGTTAATTGTCCTTTGTCCTGGATTATTCAATATGTCCGTCTGGTTTTTGTCCATAACAGTCCATCAGTCATAAATATAAAGTGCGAGTGTCCTCATCAAATTATTATTATACCCGAAGTTAAATATTCCAACTAATTGGGGATTCGAATTGTAACAAGGTTTTAATACTTTGTTTAATGAATACACCAGGTTATCGACTGCGTGTAAACCAAGGTTTTACTACTTTGTTAACAATTACACCAATTACCCTTGAATGTAATTTCACCCCTGTTTTAATTATTCTAGTGGCTATTAATCCATTCCCGTGTCCGGTTAAATGAACGATTATTCGTACATATAAATACCCCGCCCATCGTGTCCGATCGAGTGTATATGGTAATTTATAGGGACGCCCAATTGTAAATCTTTATATTAACATTAACAAACTTTCATTTAGTTAAACAAATATAAAGCCCATTAATAGCCCATAGTCTAATTTCTACAAGTGTCGTTCTTTTGTCCAAACCCCAATTATGGTACAAAGCCCAATTACCCAATTTTAGTAATTAGCCCAACATCATGATTACTTCGTTTTAAATAAGCATAATAATAACTTAGCTACGAGACATTAATGTAAAAAGGTTGAACATAACTTACAATGATTAAAAATAGCGTAGCGTTACACGGACAGAATTTCGACTTACACCCTTACAACATTCGCTAACATACCCTTATTATTAGGATTTAAAATTAAAATTAAAATATAAATTATATATATATATTACGTATATATTGAGAGAGAGATTGAAATAGAATATGAAATTTGATCAGAATTCGGTTTGCTTTATAGCCAGAGTTGAATTTTGGGGCTCCGCGACTCGCGGCAAAATCCCCTTCAAACTCCGCGAGTCGCGGAGATAGTATTTACAGCTCAGTCCTTGGAGTTTTCTCTGCCGACGGTTTTTAATATATATATATATAATATATATATAATTAATATAATTAATTATATATTATATTATATTTATATACATAGTTAACTTGTAATTTTTAGTCCGTTGCGTCGAGCGTTAAGAGTTGACTCTGGTCCCGGTTCCGGATTTTCGAACGTCCTCGCGTACAATTTAATATCTTGTACTTTGCGTTTTGAATCTTGTACTTTTGTAATTTCGAGACGTTTCTTATCAATAATTGGAACCTTTTTGATTGTCTTTTGTTCTTTTGAGCTTTTTGGTCGTTTGCGTCTTCAATTCGTCGAATCTGTCTTTTGTCTTCACCTTTTATTATTTAAACGAATATCTCTTGTAAATAGAACAATTGCAACTAAAAGCTTGTCTTTCTTGAGGAATAATGCTATGAAATATATGTTCGTTTTTAGCATTATCAGTACGAAAGGACATTCGAGAAACCGGAACTGGGACATAAGTCAAGTAACAACGTACGACTTATCGGAACAAAAGTTACAAGTTAACTATGCACGTAAATATAATATAATATATAAATAATTATATAAATTAAATATAATATATATTATATTTAAATATGTCGACAAACTAAAATACAAAACGATTGTGAGCTGGAAAAAGAGGCCATGCGATCGCATGGCCATTGTGCCTCAGACCCATGCGATCGCATGGGAAGGCTGGGCAGGCAACCTCTATAAATTCAGTCGAATTCTTCCATTTTTTTACACATATATTACTCCGTATTTATATTATTATTATTATTATTATTATTATTATTATTATTATTATTATTATTATTATTATTATTATTATTATTATTATTATTATTATTATTATTATTATTATTAAGATTAATATTATTATTAATCTTATTATTAATCTTATTATTATTATTAGTAGTATTAATATTATACATAAAATACTACGACGAGGTCTTGAGCGTGTCACTTTCAAAACGAGTTTCCGAGCGAGCTAGAGCTAAGGAAAATATGGGTTATTACCAAGGAGGTTATGGGTAATGTTCGGGGGTATTTTTGTGAAGCAAACCTCGTGTTTATCATCTCCGATGCGTCTACGTGCTTTCCTACAATATTGTATATCAATATTTAACTGTGAGTTTCATATGATCCCTTTTACTCAACATATTTTTGGGCTGAGAATACATGCAAATGCTTTATTAACCGATATACAATATTTATATGTGTGAGTTTCATATGATCCCTTTTACTCAACATATTTTTGGGCTGAGAATACATGCAAATGCTTTATTAACCGATATACAATATTTATATGTGTGAGTTTCATAAGATCCCTTTTTAAATACTTTAAATATTTTTGGGCTGAGAATACATGCAAATGCTTTATTAACCGATATACAATATTTATATGCGTGAGTTTCATTGCTCCCTTTTTAATTGCTTTTGCAATATATATTTTTGGGCTGAGAATACATGCACTTTATTTTAAACGCAATGGATACAAGTACATACTAAATTCTACACTGAGTTTGAACCGAAAATCCCTTAACTTTGGTAACTAGTAACTGCCGGTTATAAGAACTGGTGGGCGTGAGTAGTAGTATATGGATCCATAGGGTTTGATATCCCCGTCCGAGCTAGAGCACTAGCCTTTTAACGGACGTATGCTATTTGAGAAGCATACACGTTGGTTTGCGTGTATTATTAAGATGATTATACAAAGGGTACAAATTATATAAGCATTAAAGTTTAGTTACCAGGGTGCTCAATTTTGTAGAACCGATTGATAAACGTTTTGGATGAAACAACTGAAATCTTGTGATCCACCTTTTATGTAAAACCTATTGATAAACGTTTTGAATAAAACAACTGAACTTTTGTAATCCACATTGATATACGGATTATGTGTAATATTAAAACTATGAACTCACCAACCTTTGTGTTGACACTTGAAGCATGTTTATTCTCAGGATTCTAGAAGTCTTCCGCTGTTTGCTTATACGTGATACAAGATATGTGCTTGGAGTCATACATGCTATATACAAGAAACGTGCATTCACCAAACCATTACCATGTATCTTATTTTGACTGTATTGTCAACAGATGTATTATTGTAAACCATTTAAATGGTGATTGTCTATACGTAGAAATCATCAGATGTTAAAAACCTGGAATTTATATATTCATTTATGAAATACCTTTTCAAACGAATACAATGTTACAAAATGTATCACATAGAGGTCAAATACCTCGCAATGAAATCAATGAATGACGTGTTCGTCCATATGGATTTGGAGCGATCGTCACAATACACCACCAAACATGCTTTACAGTATTGTACTGTACAACCCTGTGAAGCACATTTGGTGGTGTACGGCTAAAAATAGGTAGTGTACGAATCACTCCCCACATAATATAATGTTGGTAACTACATTATTAAGGAAGGAAACTCTTGTAGGTCGTCTTGTTAACTACTTTTTCCGTCCAATAATAATTGTCTCGTTTAACTTTTCAATTTTTTAAAACTATAACATTAAATATTTTTTTAAAACTTTAACAAAAATATATAAAGTTAAAGTTGTGCAAAAAGACTTTAACATTCAAAGCATAACAGTAATTTTGGGACGGGTGGAGTATTAATACCCTATTGCAAAGAAAATTGAAATTAAAAAGTAACAACATTTCAAATTAAAATTAATTTATTCTTTCTTAGAGAGAAAGTCGGAGCGATCCAATATTTCTGTTCATACTAACACAAAGAAAATCAAGAACTGATCGAACAGTGGCCGCAAAATTATCATCACGTTGCCTGTAAACATCTTACGAAGCGAACATTTTATCTTACGATCATCAATACTACATATTCATAACCACCTGTAACGACCCGCCAAAATCGCTATTGACACAGTACGTTATTCACCGGTTTCATTGCGAGGTATTGACCTCTATATGATACGTTTTGTAAACATTGCATTCTTTTGAAAAGGCACATCATAAATGAATATCTAAATCCAAGGTTTTTGACATCTGATGATTTCTACATATAGACAATCACCGTAAATAATAGTTTACAATAATACATCCGTTGACAATGCTGTCCAAATAAGATACATGGTGATGATTTTGTGAATGCAAAGTTTTCTCGAATAAAGCATGTATGACTCCATGCACATAACTTGTATAACGTATAAGCAAATAGCGGAAGACTTCTAGGGACTTGAGAATAAACATGCTAAAAGTGTCAACACAAAGGTTGGTGAGTTCATAGTTTTAATATTGCGCATACTCTGTATATAAAGGTGGATCACAAGATTTCAGTTGTTTCATCCAGAAACGTTTATCAAAATATTCTACAAGATTGAGCACCCTGGTAACTAAGCTTTAACGTTATAATAAGTACCCCTGTTTTAATATACATGCAACCAACATGTACAATACACGTAATACAACGTGTACTAACCTCAAATAGCATACATATGTTTTATAGTTCAGGCTAGGGTTTCTATACCTGAAACAGACGGGGATGTCAAGCCCTATGGATCCATATATAACTACTCGCGCCCACCAGTTCTTATAACCGGCAGTTACTAGTTACCAAAGCTAAGGGATTTTCGGTTCAAACTCAGTGTAGAATTAAGTATGTACTTGTGTTCACTGTGTTTAAAATAAGGTGCATGTATTCTCAGCCCCAAAATATAGATTGCAAAAGCAATTAAAAAGGGAGCAAATGAAACTCACCTGACAACTTCAGAAATAAATCACAGAGATGTGACCGAAAATCGGAATGCAAGTAACCGTAGACCTCAACCTAGAGAACACATGTTGGTCAATAAGTGTCTAATAAGCTAGGTCGATCCATAGGGTTCGTATAGTCCTATTGCTCAAGTCCGACTCATAAATTTAGCAAACTTTAGCAAAAGTCAACAAAAGTCAACAAAAGTCAAAGTAAGTCAAATGTAAGTCAAACGCAAGTCAAACACAGTCAACATGGTCAACACAAATAAACAATCTCATAATATTACCCAAGTTGGTCAAATAGTTAAATATAAGTCAAACTTAAGTTATCTATTTTTACTTAGAAAAAAAATATTATTTACATATATGTATTTTTTAGGTATT
Source organism: Rutidosis leptorrhynchoides (assembly GCF_046630445.1). NCBI lineage: Eukaryota > Viridiplantae > Streptophyta > Magnoliopsida > Asterales > Asteraceae > Rutidosis > Rutidosis leptorrhynchoides. The sequence goes on along the minus strand of NC_092341.1, from coordinate 358,284,881 downwards.
TTGCAGCTGATTCCGGGTCCCACCAACTTTGATATAATACCTTAGGTCGTGACCATTGGAAAGTATATCATCCCAGCTTTCTATAGAGAGTTTATTTGACAAAAACAGAGTTACGGTTTGAAAGTTATGGCCTCGCGAAAACAGCCTCCCGAAACATAAACTGCTGATAAAATGTAAACTGCTGATAAAATGTTGTGTTCAAAATCAGCAACGATTACCCATTTTCACGCTTGTTTTAAACCTGTTTAGTCTCAACAAAATCATACATATAATATATCGTTTTAAAGCTTGTCGTAAATAATTTCAATACGAAATAATAGTTTTTATCCAAACTTAACTGATTTCAAATTACAAGTCCACAAAGTAGGCCCAAGAGTCATTTTTGACACTTAACCAAGACTAAAAGTCAGCCACAACATCCTTTTTTCATGTTCATTTTAAACCAGTTTAGACTCGACAAAATCATACATATCTTATATCATTTTGAAGCTTCTCATATCTAATTTCTAGCCCAATTAATAGTTTTTCCCATAACTTAATCATTTACAAATTACGAGCCTACAAAGTGAGCCCGAGAGTCATTTTGACACTTTCACTAAAATAATAAAATTTTCCATTGATAACTCAAATTCCAAACCATAATATTTGAGCATGTAAAAATCATGTCACAAGTTTATAAATGATATTTTAGACGTGTTACATACCTTAGATCCTCAAAATTTCACATATTGGTCAAAGTAGGCGCGTATGACCCAAATGGGTCATAAACACCCATTTTGACCAAAACATGCCAAAACTCATTTTTAAAACATTACAATCTTCAAACTTACTTAAATTGATATATCGGACGTGTCCAAGTTACCCGTTACTCATTTCGATACTTTTTGGCTTAAATGGGTCAAGTGTCCAAACGGACGGTTTAAATTACATGGTTTATACTTATACAAAATTATCACTTTAGAATGCCCTACAATATATGAAATAGTTAATATAAGTGTATTAAGTTCGTACAAAAAGTCTCAAGTGTCTAGCATTGGTCATTATTTTTATAACCCGAAACATTTGCAAAAACACACGCTTAAAATCGTATTTACAGCAGCAACTTCTGTGATTTTTAGAAAAATCATCGCAACTCCAAATCAGTCACCGCCAATTGGAGATGCGGCGTTTTTAAGTAAAGAATCTACAGAAAAATTCCCATACCCTGGTTCAACCCAGATCAGACCCAGTTACAGAAAACATTAACAGTGGTTCATGCAGTTTTCAGAATTCAAACAGCATTTTTATTAAAATGTACCAAACTTTGAACGAGCGTAAAAGTCTAAAGAAAATTCGAATCGACCCGATTCTTGAGTCTAAATTCAATAGCTTTTCGATGTCTACAATCTTATAAACCCATGTTTTTAATTACACCTCGTTAACCATGTCAAAACGTACTTTTTCAGCCTATCCCGAAATGTACCTTATTTTAATCTTAACTTTTGACCCGTTCGCCCAATTTACGCAATATCTATATGAAAATTTAACTACTTTTCGAGAGTAATTCATCTAACGACTTATCATAATCAGTTACTAAGATTTATCTGCTCAGAATCAGATAAGCAGTTACGAATTTTTATATCAAAATCTATTTACGCATAGTTTTTGATCCGTTAATCGAAATCAAACGATTCTTAAACCAAAAGTTATTAATTTTTCAAGAGAAATACATTTATACACATGTCATAAACTGAAAATATCATGTCCATATAGGTAGCATACCATTAAAATTCGTGATCATTCATAAAAACGAGTTAAAACTTCAATTAAACATAACATGAGCATACGGTAACGAAAATTCGAAATTCCAAAGCCCAAACTTATTAGTTTTTCAAGAGGATTCTGATTATCTCATAATATTATACATTCAATAAGTTCAAGTTCCTGACCTCACACAAAACAAATTCGTGAGTCATCAAAAAGTCATCAAACGATCAAATTAACAAATAATATCATGCATACATACAAGGACTTGAGCACTAGACACTATATCTTCCCTAATATGTAACAAAAATATGAAAATACAAAAATTAGAGTTTTTAAAACTTACCCTAATCAAGAAATTGTTGGTATGGATGTGTAGAGCTCTTCGAGAGGAATCCGAATATGTAAACGATTTTATGATCAAGCAAGTATTGAAGGTGTTCTTGAGGTTTGAAGATCGATGATGATGATGAATAGTATATGGGTGTTCTTTAGGTTTGAAGTGTGTGTTATGATAAATGAAATGAAATGAATTGGATCAGGATATAATATAGATAAGATAGAGTCACGGGTTTAAGTTAGGTAAACACAGGTATTAGTGTGTAGTCACGGGTATAGATATATCACGGGTGTAATAATTAAATAAACACGGGTTATAATTTTAGTAGTTACGGGTTTAATAGTAAGAAAATATAGATATAATATATAGTCAAGGGTGATAATTAAGTTTTTATCCGTTAGTTAAAATCCAATGTATCCTATCTTAATATGATTCAATAATTTGTAAATTTTATATTTATAAAAAAAATACATCTATATATATATATATATATATATATATATATATATATATATATATATATATATATATATATATATATATATATATATATATATATATATATATATATATATATATATATATTGTTCGAAACCTTTTATATTTAATTCCAATCAATTATTTAAATTAATAATCATACACTTTGTTGTCTTAAAATATATATATATTTTTTCGTTTTCACTAATCGCAGTGTTTAATTTATAACTAGTATATTTAAAAAAAATGGAGTGGAAAAATCATTGAATCTAACAAATGGTTGTTAAGTTTTTAATGGAAAGTTAATGAAAAAAGTCGGGTTATTACATTACCTATCCGTTAAAGAAAATTTCGTCCCGAAATTTTGGTTGGTGCGATTAAACGACGTTTAGGAAACAAGTGAGGATATGAATGTTCGTCTTGACATAGTAAGATCGAGCATCTTGTAGTTAAGTATGAAAGTTGATCAAAATGAGATCGTATTTCTTTGATGACGAATACCTTCGAATAAACTGCTCGTAGTGCAAGTATGATATGACAAAGATGAGAAGGAAATTACATGTGACTCAAATGATGTCACATATAGAGTATCAGTATATTCAGATGTCAGTAGAGAAAATAAAGGAATCATTTAACATGGTACATGGTGAAGGTAAGGTTGATCAAGTTTTACCCTCATCACGTTCCATTAGAACTTCCGCATGACTTACCATAATATAACCACGTTGATCGGGCGTCATTATATTACACTAACTCATGCTTCCATTCCAACACTACTCCAAAATATTTATGGATATGAAACAAGTGTCGTTTTCCAGAATTATAAATCAAAATGATTTCAAAAAGAGGTGTACTAAAAACAGTACAGGAATATAATATTTATTATAATTAAAATATTGAAAGGGTAATGACGTAAGAATGTCTTTGAAACTACTGAGAATCTTCGTGAGTCGGAAAGGACTTCTTCCGATTAACAATTCGAGGTGTCCGGAATTTCTGAATCGAAGCACATAAGCACATAATATAACACAAATGATATCTATAAAAATATATAAGTAATAACTCACGTAGGAATGTCGGGAATTTCGAAAGTCATGAATGACGCTTCCTGATTTTTCAATAGCCGGGGTGTTGAAAATGAACTCGCTTAAGCAGGAGAAGGCTTGTAATCAAAAGGAGAAATACTTTCTCACCGATAGTAATAATAATATTATATTAATGTCAGAATATGCACATAATCAGATATAAGTGTAATGACACGGTTGTAGACTAGACCACTAATGTATCCAAACAGTCCAGGTAAGACACACTAATGCACCTAATTCCCTACAACCAACGCTCTGATACCACCTGTAACGACCCGCCAAAATCGCTATTGATGCAGTACGTTATTCACCGGTTTCATTGCGAGGTATTGACCTCTATATGATACGTTTTGTAAACATTGCATTCTTTTGAAAAGGCACATCATAAATGAATATCTAAATCCAAGGTTTTTGACATCTGATGATTTCTACATATAGACAATCACCGTAAATAATAGTTTACAATAATACATCCGTTGACAATGCTGTCCAAATAAGATACATGGTGATGATTTTGTGAATGCAAAGTTTTCTCGAATAAAGCATGTATGACTCCATGCACATAACTTGTATAACGTATAAGCAAATAGCGGAAGACTTCTAGGGACTTGAGAATAAACATGCTAAAAGTGTCAACACAAAGGTTGGTGAGTTCATAGTTTTAATATTGCGCATACTCTGTATATAAAGGTGGATCACAAGATTTCAGTTGTTTCATCCAGAAACGTTTATCAAAATATTCTACAAGATTGAGCACCCTGGTAACTAAGCTTTAACGTTATAATAAGTACCCCTGTTTTAATATACATGCAACCAACATGTACAATACACGTAATACAACGTGTACTAACCTCAAATAGCATACATATGTTTTATAGTTCAGGCTAGGGTTTCTATACCTGAAACAGACGGGGATGTCAAGCCCTATGGATCCATATATAACTACTCGCGCCCACCAGTTCTTATAACCGGCAGTTACTAGTTACCAAAGCTAAGGGATTTTCGGTTCAAACTCAGTGTAGAATTAAGTATGTACTTGTGTTCACTGTGTTTAAAATAAGGTGCATGTATTCTCAGCCCCAAAATATAGATTGCAAAAGCAATTAAAAAGGGAGCAAATGAAACTCACCTGACAACTTCAGAAATAAATCACAGAGATGTGACCGAAAATCGGAATGCAAGTAACCGCAGACCTCAACCTAGAGAACACATGTTGGTCAATAAGTGTCTAATAAGCTAGGTCGATCCATAGGGTTCGTATAGTCCTATTGCTCAAGTCCGACTCATAAATTTAGCAAAATTTAGCAAAAGTCAACAAAAGTCAAAGTAAGTCAAATGTAAGTCAAACGCAAGTCAAACACAGTCAACATGGTCAACACAAATAAACAATCTCATAATATTACCCAAGTTGGTCAAATAGTTAAATATAAGTCAAACTTAAGTTATCTATTTTTACTTAGAAAAAAAATATTATTTACATATATGTATTTTTTAGGTATTTTGCAGCTGATTCCGGGTCCCACCAACTTTGATATAATACCTTAGGTCGTGACCATTGGAAAGTATATCATCCCACCTTTCTATAGACAGTTTATTTGACAAAAACAGAGTTACGGTTTGAAAGTTATGGCCTCACGAAAACAGCCTCCCGAAACATAAACTGCTGATAAAATGTAAACTGCTGATAAAATGTTGTGTTCAAAATCAGCAACGATTACCCATTTTCACGCTTGTTTTAAACCTGTTTAGTCTCAACAAAATCATACATATAATATATCGTTTTAAAGCTTGTCGTAAATAATTTCAATACCAAATAATAGTTTTTATCCAAACTTAACTGATTTCAAATTACAAGTCCACAAAGTAGGCCCAAGAGTCATTTTTGACACTTAACCAAGACTAAAAGTCAGCCACAACATCCTTTTTTCATGTTCATTTTAAACCAGTTTAGACTCGACAAAATCATACATATCTTATATCATTTTGAAGCTTCTCATATCTAATTTCTAGCCCAATTAATAGTTTTTCCCATAACTTAATCATTTACAAATTACGAGCCTACAAAGTGAGCCCGAGAGTCATTTTGACACTTTCACTAAAATAATAAAATTTTCCATTGATAACTTAAATTCCAAACCATAATATTTGAGCATGTAAAAATCATGTCACAAGTTTATAAATGATATTTTAGACGTGTTACATACCTTAGATCCTCAAAATTTCACATATTGGTCAAAGTAGGCGCGTATGACCCAAATGGGTCATAAACACCCATTTTGACCAAAACATGCCAAAACTCATTTTTAAAACATTACAATCTTCAAACTTACTTAAATTGATATATCGGACGTGTCCAAGTTACCCGTTACTCATTTCGATACTTTTTGGCTTAAATGGGTCAAGTGTCCAAACGGACGGTTTAAATTACATGGTTTATACTTATACAAAATTATCACTTTAGAATGCCCTACAATATATGAAATAGTTAATATAAGTGTATTAAGTTCGTACAAAAAGTCTCAAGTCTCTAGCATTGGTCATTATTTTTATAACCCGAAACATTTGCAAAAACACACGCTTAAAATCGTATTTACAGCAGCAACTTCTGTGATTTTTAGAAAAACCATCGCAACTCCAATCAGTCACCGCCAATTGGATATGCGGCGTTTTTAAGTAAAGAATCTACAGAAAAATTCCCATACCCTGGTTCGACCCAGATCAGACCCAGTTACAGAAAACATTAACAGTGGTTCATGCAGTTTTCAGAATTCAAACAGCATTTTTATTAAAATGTACCAAACTTTGAACGAGCGTAAAAGTCTAAAGAAAATTCGAATCGACCCGATTCTTGAGTCTAAATTCAATAGCTTTTCGATGTCTACAATCTTATAAACCCATGTTTTTAATTACACCTCGTTAACCATGTCAAAACGTACTTTTTCAGTCTATCCCGAAATGTACCTTATTTTAATCTTAACTTTTGACCCGTTCGCCCAATTTACGCAATATCTATATGAAAATTTGACTACTTTTCGAGAGTAATTCATCTAACAACTTATCATAATCAGTTACTAAGATTTACCTGCTCAGAATCAGATAAGCAGTTACGAATTTTTATATCAAAATCTATTTATGCATAGTTTTTGATCCGTTAATCGAAATCAAACGATTCTTAAATCAAAAGTTATTAATTTTTCAAGAGAAATACATGTATACACATGTCATAAACTGAAAATATCATGTCCATATAGGTAGCATACCATTAAAATTCATGATCATTCATAAAAACGAGTTAAAACCTCAATTAAACATAACATGAGCATACAGTAACGAAAATTCGAAATTCCAAAGCCCAAACTTATTAGTTTTTCAAGAGGATTCTGATTATCTCATAATATTATACATTCAATAAGTTCAAGTTCCTGACCTCACACAAAACAAATTCGTGAGTCATCAAAAAGTCATCAAACGATCTAATTAACAAATAATATCATGCATACAAACAAGGACTTGAGCACTAGACACTATATCTTCCCTAATATGTAACAAAAATATGAAAATACAAAAATTAGAGTTTTTAAAACTTACCCTAATCAAGAAATTGTTGGTATGGATGTGTAGAGCTCTTCGAGAGGAATCCGAATATGTAAACGATTTTATGATCAAGCAAGTATTGAAGGTGTTCTTGAGGTTTGAAGATCGATGATGATGATGAATAGTATATGGGTGTTCTTGAGGTTTGAAGTGTGTGTTATGATAAATGAAATGAAATGAATTGGATCGGGATATAATATAGATAAGATAGAGTCACGGGTTTAAGTTAGGTAAACACAGGTATTAGTGTGTAGTCACGGGTATAGATATATCACGGGTGTAATAATTAAATAAACACGGGTTATAATTTTAGTAGTCACGGGTTTAATAGTAAGAAAATATAGATATAATATATAGTCAAGGGTGATAATTAAGTTTTTATCCGTTAGTTAAAATCCAATGTATCCTATCTTAATATGATTCAATAATTTGTAAATTTTATATTTATAAAAAAAATACATCTATATATATATATATATATATATATATATATATATATATATATATATATTGTTCGAAACCTTTTATATTTAATTCCAATCAATTATTTAAATTAATAATCATACACTTTGTTGTCTTAAAATATATATATTTTTTTTCGTTTTCACTAATCGCAGTGTTTAATTTATAACTAGTATATTTAAAAAAAAAATGGAGTGGAAAAATCATTGAATCTAACAAATGGTTGTTAAGTTTTTAATGGAAAGTTAATGAAAAAAGTCGGGTTATTACACCACCGAAGCTTGGCTTGAGTAGTATGGGGTGAGATTCAATTTGTGGTACTGCCAACTCAGGTTCAATTCCCACTCCAAGCAGGGAGTTTCCAACATTTGATGGTACTGCCAACATCAATGCAATTTGGGAAGGTCTCTGGGAGTTTTCCCGACATTCGATGGTACTGCCAGCATATTGTCGCGAATTGAGTTTCCTCCTAACGCGTGTGTGGGTGACAAATGAGAGTATTTGATGTCGATATCGCCGTTCATAAAAAATACTACATGTTCATACATCTTTACCATATTCATACATCTTTACCAGAGGCATCTTCTGGTAAAAAATATATTGTCTGATAGTTTAACTATAATTGATCAACGACTTTGATTCCGAATAATTTTTTCGCAACATTTTGTGTAACAATTAGAGAAATAATTTGGGTAAAAACATCGGAAAAACAATTAGAAAAAAACTAGGGGAAACAATTCAGGAACATTTTAGGATAGAATTAACGACACAATTTCGAAAACAATTCGGTAAAAGATTTTGGAAACAATTTGTGAAACAATTTGAAAAATAATCTAGGAGAAAGTTATTGAAGCATTCGGGGAAACAAATAGGAAAACAATTATAGAAAGAATTAGAAAAACAATTTAGGAAAACAAATATAGAATCATGTCTAAGAAGAATATTTTGTGGTAGTAAGGAAAGAGTTGGAAACATCCAGAAGATTATTCTGCTTGGCTGCGTACATCAGAGTATGAGGTCGAAATACTCGCTCTCTTAGGTAGCCAGAACAAGGTAAACCTCCTACCTTTAATTTAGAAAACAATTAGCGAAACTTAAACAATTTGAGATACAATTTGGGAAAAAATTCAGGAAAATAATTAGAGAAATAATTCGAAACAATCTTGGAAACAATTATAGAAACAATTTGAAAAACAATTTAGGAAATAGGTAGAGAAATAATTTTCTTGACAACTTCCTTTTCCGCTACTTGTCTTGATACAACTGTCTTGAGACTCTTCTATGTATTGATAAATTTTAGTATTATTTTTTTATTGAGATTTAGGGATCTGTCTTGTTCATAGATCCTGAAACCGGAAGAACCAACACTTAAAGTGTATTCAAATAAACATGTATACGGACCCAATTTTATTTAACGTGTATACGGGCCTATTTTATTTAACTATATAAGAGTTCATTTTCGTATTGATAAAAACTTAACATGTATAAGAGCCCATTTTTATTTTTGCAGAGGGCTTTCTAAATTGTTGAGACGGTCATGATCTTTACAACTGTTCATACAAATGCATGGTAATCCTTTTTCTTCTATGTTTGAACTCCTACACTTCCCGGCTATTGTGTAACTTCGATCAGCAACTGGTATTTCCCCGGTGTTCGGAGAGTTATCCATATAACTTCTTCTCATCTTTCTGTTTTTATTTTCTTTCTTTTGCGTTTTTCTTTCATTTTGTCTTTTCTCATGTTTATGTCATCGTGATCTTTTTCCAAATGTGTTACGTGGTGTGAGTTTTCAATGGGTAAGAATAAGTATTTCGGCTGTACGAGAATACATGGTGACTCCTTGAGAAATTCATTCAAGTCAAGTAAGCAGTCCTCTAGTTCCTACACACCAGGAAATCACGATTTTCGCATATCATCATTCATGTCTCATAACTTCGCTGACAGTTGGAAGGTAGCTGATCTTTGGCGTGTTTTTAAACAATATGGTGATGCGAAAGACGTCTACCTAGTCAAAACGTTTGGGTAGTGGGCGGAGATTTGGTTTCATGAGACTCGGTGGACTAAGTAACATCCGATGGTTTTGTTAAAATCTTGAACACAATACACCTCCACGGAAGAAGGTTGTTCACATATAAAGTTCATTAGAGAAGGAGGCCATCTAGTAATGAAACGTTTCATGCCCTAAAATAGATTTCAATACACCAAGTCTCGAGAAGTAATGACGAAAACAAGAGGGTGATAAATACATTGAAGTAAAGGTTGATGGGAAAATGTTCGAGTTTAAAATTCCCTCGTCAGAAATAGACAACAGGTTCGTGTTTAACTTTTATATTGGCCATTATAAGTGGAAACTCATTAAGGCGGAGGGTCAATCATACTCGACCGAGAGAAGCAAGATCGGAGATTTTGATGATGGCTGTGTGTTTGATGGATCTTCCCGCGGTTGCAATATGTGCTTATGGTCGTTGTTTTTCATTTTACTATTTTTTTATATTATTTTTTGTAAATAATATATACGGGTGAAACCCTTTACCGTAAAATCATAACGTCACGTGTATGTTTTATTTTTATTTTTTTTGTAAGGATGACGAATTTTTTTATTACGACTTCTCATTGATATTTTTTAAATAATTTTATCATTATTTTTTTGGTCCCCATGACGTCATAATATAATAAAAAATAATTGAAAATGTTTTTTTATTCATTTTAAATTGAATATGATCTACTACAATAACACGCGGTTTTGTTTTCAAACATTTGTAGAATATTGTCACGGACTTATCTCGATAAGCTCACCGTGCGGCACTTAGTCTCTACTAAGTCAGCCTTACTCGGACCTTAAATGATTCAAGTAATCAAAAGAGAAAATATTATAGAACAAGTGGAATTGAAGAAAATACTTATATTGCTTGAAAATGCTTTACAAGAGAGAATGTTTGAGATTTGAGGTGTGGTGTGCCAAATGAGGTCACCCCTATTTATACTACTCTTACATCAAAATGGATGGTTATGATTAAACTAAATCAATGGCTATGATCTAAGTACTAGAAACTTCATGACCTAGAAATATCTATGGAGTTTCCATACCATTCCATGGAAGAATCAAGGAGAGAATTCTAGATACCTTCCATATGCTTCTTGGGCCTTCCATGATTTAGGTTATAATCTTAGTGGGTTGGGCCACAAAGTTGTTGGGTTGTGACATTCTCCCCCACCTAAGCTCGCGACGTCCTCGTCGTGTGATCCTCGTGATACTTCTTGATTTTGTCTGTGAACTGCCATAATAAGTCTTCGGCTTCCCATCTTGCTTCACTATCGGGCAAGTTACGCCACTTAACTAGGTATTCTCTATAGCTCGGCACACCTCGTCTCCGTACAGTTCGATGCAACAAGATATCTTCCACCTCACGATCAAACGAAGTCGCAACTGCCATTGGTGCACGTTTGGAAACTCCTCGTTCTGGGTTTTCCTCGTCTCCATGATAAGGTTTTAGAAAACTTACGTGGAAGACTGGATGAATCTTTAATTTGGGCGGTAGTTGAACTCGATAAGATACATTCCCAACACGTCCAATTACCGGGAATGGGTCTTCATATCTCCGGATCAATCCTTTGTGCACCTTCCTAAATGTTTTGAATTGTTGAGGTAAAAGCTTCACCATCACTTGGTCCCCAACTTTGAACTCAACATGTCGTCTTTTCTCATCCGCCCATTTCTTCATTTTCTTGGTGGCCTTATCTAGTGATGCTCGCGCCAAGTCGGCTTGTTCGTGCCACTCCTTCATCGTTCTATAAGCGGCTGGGCTGCTTCTATCATATGAAGCGGCCAAAGCATTCGGGGTCAAAGGTTGGCGTCCTGTCACCAACTCAAAAGGACTCTTCCCCGTGGACTCACTCCTTTGCATGTTATAAGAGAACTGAGCAATATCAAGAAGCTTAGCCCAATCATGTTGATTTGCACTTACATAGTGTCGAAGATAGAGCTCCAATAGTGCATTCACCCTTTCCGTCTGTCCATCCGTTTGGGGATGAAAACTCGTGGAGAAATTCAAGTCTGTCCCCATGATCTTGAACAACTTCGTCCAAAAACGCCCCGTGAACCTAGGATCTCGATCACTTACTATCACATGCGGTATCCCCCAATACTTCACCACATTCTTGAAAAATAGTTTTGCGGTTTCATCCGCGGTAACTTCGGATGATGCGGCTATGAAGGTACCATACTTAGAAAACTGGTCTACCACGACTATAATACTCCCACACCCTTCCGACTTGGGTAAGCAAGTAATGAAGTCCATGGAAACACTCTCCCATGGTCCTTTCGGTATAGGTAGCGGCTGTAATAGTCCTCCTGGTTGGCGTTGCTCTATCTTGTCTTGTTGGCATATTAGGCATGTCAGCACGTACGTCTCTACGTCGTCTTCCATCCTTGGCCAATAATAAGTGCCTTCTACTAATGCCAGCGTCCTCTTGATACCTGGATGACCAGCCCACTTTGAATCATGACACTCCTTCAAGATTGTCCGTCTAAGATCACCCCACTTAGGCACATATAACCGGTCTCCTTTGGTGAATAATAGATCACCTTTGAGCCAAAACCTTCGCGTTTTCCCATCTCGAGCCAATCCAATAAGGTTTTTGGCTATAGGATCATGCTCTAATCCCTCCTTTATACGATCTTGAAGGAATAATTGTGGTTTTGTGATCGTTGCAAACTCCGCCTTACGACTTAGGGCATCAGCTACCACATTGGCTTTCCCAGGCTTATACTCCAACACATAGTCAAATTCGGCTAAGAAGTCTTGCCAACGAGCTTGTTTGGGACTCAACTTCTTTTGGGTTTGAAAATAACTCGTCGCCACATTATCCGTCTTGATCACGAACCTTGATCCCAAAAGATAATGCCTCCATGTCCTCAAACAATGAATAATCGCTGTCATCTCTTTCTCTTGCACATTGTACTTCCTTTCTGCCTCGTTAAGTTTTCGACTTTCGAACGCGATTGGGTGACCTTCTTGCATTAGAACTCCTCCAATAGCAAAGTCTGATGCGTCTGTGTGTAACTCGAACGGAATGGTCACATTCGGAAGTCTCAACACCGGTTCTTCCATGACAGCTCCTTTCAACTCCTCGAATGCTGCTTGACATTTCTCATCCCACAACCAATCTTTATTCTTCTTTAACAATTCTTTCAATGGAGCCGCTTTCGCTGAGTATCCCTTGATAAAACGACGATAGTAGTTTACTAAAACAAGGAAAGATCGTAAATCAGTCACCTTCGTTGGTGCCTCCCACTCTTGAATTGCCTTGACCTTAGCCCCATCCATGAGTAACTTCCCATTTTTAATTCTATGTCCAAGAAAATCCACCTCCTCTAATCCGAATGAACATTTCTCTAGCTTCACATACAACTCGTTGTCCCTTAGTACTTGGAATACTTGCTTCAAGTGCCTCACATGATCTTCCATGGTGTCGCTATACACGACTATGTCATCCAAGTACACAACGACAAACTTGTCGAGGAACGGGTGGAATAATTTGTTCATCAAAGTACAAAATGTGGCAGGGGCATTGGTTAAACCAAAGGGCATGACTAGGAATTCATAAGCGCCATACCTCGTCACGCATGTGGTCTTACCCTCATCTCCTTCGGCAATTCGGACTTGATAATATCCCAATCTCAAGTCTAACTTGGAGAAGTATCTCGCCTTCCCAAGTTGATCGAACAAATCAGCAATAAGTGGGATTGGGTATTTGTTCTTGATAGTTACCTTGTTGAGTGCCCGGTAATCTATACACATCCGCAAGGACCCATCCTTCTTTCTTTGAAATAGCACCGGAGCACCATACAGGGATTTTGACGGTCGGATGTATCCCGCATCCAGCAACTCCTTAAGTTGTCTTTACAACTCCTCCAACTCGGGTGGTGGCATTCGGTATGGGACTTTGGAAGGTGGTTTTGATCCCGGCTCCAACTCGATCACATGGTCAACCTCCCTCCTAGGTGGTAACTTCTTTGGTAACTCCTTGGGCATGACATCCTTGAACTCATCAAGGACCTTCTCAATTTCCTTGGGTACCTCTAGTTTTCCCTTATCTTCGACCGTCTCTTGCTTTGCTACCGCAAAATAGCATGTCTCATTCTTGTTGTACCCCTTCTTGAATTGCATGGCCGAAAGTGACTTGAATGCACTCTTGCTTCCACGTTCGGTTGACACCATACAAGTCTTCTCACCATCCAAGATACACAGTGAGTTAGCGAACGGTATAAGAAAACCGCGTACCTTATCTAGGAACTCCATCCTAAGTACTAACTTGAAGTCGTCTATAAGCACGACCGATAGATCAATCGTTCCTTCCCATTCTCCAATCTTCACTTGCACATCTTTAGCCACTCCACTAATCGGTTTAGCATTCGCGTTCACCGTCTTCATCATTCCGCCCTCCTTTATCTCTTTAATCCCCAATCTCTTAGCTTCCTCGGTGGAGACAAAGTTATGAGTAGCTCCCGTATCTACCAAAGCTCGTACCCGGTTTCCTCGAACATAAACTTTCACGAATTGGAGTCCTTTAGCCATTAATTTGGGTACCTCCACATTGGCCTTGATAGTGTTGAGTATTTACATTGATCCCATGCACACATCCTCATCCTGACAACCCACCTTTTGAGCTTCCATAGCATGAAGGCTAGCTTTCTTCGGACAATCTCGGGCTCTATGCGGTCCATCACATATGAAACATCCATCATTCTTGTAAGAAGTTTTTATGCTCTTGTTATTCCCGGTTGGTGGTTTACGTGAATTATCATTCCTTGATTGGGCGGGCTTATCTCCCCCACCTTTCTCATGGCTCACCTTCTTATCTTTTGACTTAAACGAATCTTTCCTATTAGCATGGTCGACTAGTGCCTCCGCTTGAGCAATTGCGGTGGCAAGGTCTTGGACTCCTCGTCTCTCCAACTCCGTTTTAGCCCAAGGTTGCAAACCATCGAGAAAATAGAAGAGAAGAATATCATCGGGAATATCTGGGACCTCCAGGCTAAGGTTCGTGAATTCTTTAATATACTCCCGAATCGTCCCGGAATGATGTAATTTACGTAGACGACTCATCGCATCCTTTTGAGCATTCTTGGGGTAGAATTGATTCTTAAGTTCGGTAAGGAAATCATCCCAAGTATCAATAGTAACCGTACCTTTCTCGATATCTCCATATCGACGACGCCACCATAACGCTGCGGTATCCTTCAGGTAACGGGTTGCCGTCTTGATCTTCATTGCATCATCCACTATGTTGACTCCCTCCAAGTATTGTTCCATCTCCCATATAAAATTATCAACCGCTCGGGCTTCCCGCTTCCCCACGAACGGTGACGGCTTGGGAACGTCCACCTTCAGAGCATTGCATCCAGTGTTGCCACCCCCACTAGCCATGAATCTCAAACAAGAGTTCATGTTGGTTTGTAAATCCACGAGGCGTTGGTGAATAGTGGAGACCTCCCCCTCCATTTCGCCTCGCAACTTCGTAATCTCACCCATGAGCATACCCCTTAAGTCATGGATCTCACGTCGCATGTCAACGTCTAGCACGTTGATTGCACTCTTGCAATCATCTTTCAATTCGTCAAAGTCCCCGTCCAAACCATCCAAACGTTGGTGGACGTCTTCGACCTTTGCTTTCACGTCGTCTATGGATGTCTCTACATCCATGGTCCTTTTGTTCAAGTTTGCGACAAAGTCTTTGGACGTACCTCGGTTCTTCTTGGCTCCTTGGCGAGTCTCTACCCGACCATGAGTCTCATCACCCATCACACCACTTGTTGCGCTCACATTCTTCTCGGTCTCGGTTGCCATCTCCTTGAATCGACCTTGCTCTTGATACCAAATGTCACGGACTTATCTCGATAAGCTCACCGTGCGGCACTTAGTCTCTACTAAGTCAGCCTTACTCGGACCTTAAATGATTCAAGTAATCAAAAGAGAAAATATTATACAACAAGTGGAATTGAAGAAAATACTTATATTGGTTGAGAATGCTTTACAAGAGAGAATGTTTGAGATTTGATGTGTGGTGTGTCAAATGAGGCCACCCCTATTTATACTACTCTTACATCAAAATGGATGGCTATGATTAAACTAAATCAATGGCTATGATCTAAGTACTAGAAACTTCATGACCTAGAAATATCTATGGAGTTTCCATACCATTCCATGGAAGAATCAAGGAGAGAATTCTAGATATCTTCCATATGCTTCTTGAGCCTTCCATGATTTGGGTTATAATCTTAGTGGGTTGGGCCACAAAGTTGTTGGGTTGTGACAATATACTTTTTTATTATTAGCAAGTGATTTATTAACTAATGAAAAATTTATCATTTTGTATCAATTATTCACATAGTGTTTTAACTATAAACAATTAAAACAATGTTTAATGCATATAAAAAAAATCATTTATTACCATCAACAATTTCTCGCCGCAATGTGCGAGCATTATGTCATCGTTAATCTCAAAATTATAAGCAAGGAAGAATTATAAGCAAAAATATAGCGAAATCATCTATTACTACAAATGATTTCTCACCTCAATGCACGAGCATCATTAGTAAATAAGTTTTGTATTGACATGAGTTTAGTCATAAACTCCAAATAGACACCTCATCCAAAACATATTGTGGATTCACATCATCAATTGGATCTGAGTAGTCTCAGCTAATCTAACACCCGTTGATGTAATAACCACGCAATATCAAATAACCAGAAGAAAAAAAAAACCCAGTTTACAAAAGAAAAGTTAAGCATTTTTATAGGGGAGTCTATATGTATATGAAAGATAGAAGGAGTCTATATGTAGAACTTAAATTTCACGTTTAAATTTGAAAATCAAATGTAGTTATGTATAGTAACGCATAGCTTTAAATAAGTATCACATTATTTTTTTTATTAATTTATGGCTAACATCCTACTAAAAATAGTTGTTAAAAAAGGGACATGCCAAACATTTGCTTTTTAAGAAAGTTCACGGTGTTAAGTACCGACAATTTAATGTTAAACAACAATTACTATATAGGTGTATCTAACATTGTACCTTATTAGATTTTTTTTAAAGACGTAATAACATTAATAATAGATCTGGATATCATCAAGAACAATCAATACAACAATTCTATCGATGAGCTCTAACCAAGCTAAACTATTCAAATCAAACGGTCTCACCCATATAGTGAAAGCGCATATACCAAGAAAATAATGCACGGAAAGCTATAACAAACGGAACAATGATACCAACTATACTAAATAAACAGAGAACAACTAAACTGCTATATTTATTGGGAGAACGCCGATCACCACCACAATTAAACAACCAAACATATAATCCAAATAAACTGCCGGCCACCAACCGGAATCAACCGTCCACCATCGAAACTCACTTCACAACCACCACTCAAAAGCAAGAGAACGTCGTGATGAAGCACATCAAGCAGAATGAGGCATGAGTAGAGGCACAACTCCGGCAAAAAACAGCCCACCGAAAAACAATTCGACCACCACCAGAACGACCAGCCATAGATCAGGAGCTCGAAAACAAAAACCGCAACCTCCAGCCTCCACGAGAACCAAAATACTATGCATTCGCCCTTTAGAAAAAGAGAGAAAGGAAGTCGAAAAGCTGAACCTCCAGCGAGACCACACAAATTCCCGCTAAAGAGCAAATCTTACCGGAGCCATTAGAAAAAGCCTAGCTCAACAAAGAAAAAACAATAGAGGACGGAGGTGGTTGAGAAAACATCGACCAAAACCACTCTGGCACTTCGAGCTGCATCCGACGAGATCCAGAAACACAAGACAATCTGGAAAAATGTAGGAAGATGGCGACCAAACCGAAGAACTGTAAACCGATAGAACCACCTAGATCTCAACCGCATTACAGAGCCTGCCGAAAACACCAACCTAATGGTGTAGGCGGCTGAAAAAACCAGGCCCTCTGCCGGAGAAGAAAAAGAGAGAAAAAATCAGACCACCGGCAAGATGTCGCTGGTCGGAGGAAAGATATCGACAAAATAATCATCACAAAACGGCGTAGGATGAAAAGAGAGGAAATAGGGTTGCGACTGAAAAAGGAGGTTGCAGGAAAAAATTCTCCTTACTAGATTAGATGTATCCGTCTTGCATATTTTAATAATCCTACCAAACTAGAAATGAAAATAAAATAAAGATATATACTATGGCTAAAGGTGTAGATCGAAAAAACACTTAATTCATATGTTTCCTTTTGAAATCTATCAAGCTCACCCCATAAAAGTCGAACGCCTGTAAAATACATCTCTCGAATACCCCCATAAGGCATGAGTGAGTATTATCCGACTTTTTCAAGGGTTGTAAAATTTTGCCAGACTTGAACATGTGTTTATTTTGACAAACACTTTCTCATGACGGACCGTAGCTTCTAAGGCAACAAATATCATTGAGTTATTAATTCATTGGTAAGATATATATTATAGTGAAAAGATAAAAGAAGAACTGATAGTCGCCTTGAAATTAGTCACTCTAAGTATAGCTAAAAAAGAGAACTAATTTAATATAAAGAAAAAAGGAAAATGTCTCCTAGACGTGAGTATCTACTATTTCTATTAATTTTCTTTATGAACATCATTCTATATAAGGTGAGGCAAAGTTATTATGTATTTATATAATTCTATTGATAAGATCAAGAGGGAAAAATATATCGGGAAAGTTCGGGGAAAACATTTTGAGCCACACAAATTTAAGGAGTGTGTGAGACAAGGGTGTGAACAATATTTTAAAATTAAATATAGGTGACTGTGTGATCCAGAATACTTTCTCCCACTTCTCCCAACATGTTCTTCCCTCTTTTATATATATATATATATATATATATATATATATATATATATATATATATATATATATATATATATATGACAAACGCCAACAAATCACCTTATTTTAATGATTTTCATGTAAAATCAAATTCATTTCGACAATTGTATAACATTTTTAAGATTAAACATTGATTTAAACAAAAAAAAATCAAGTTAATCCTTATATATGTGTGTGTGTGTGTACATACATACATACATACATACATACATACATACATACATATACACGTGCACAGACACACGCACAATATATATATATATATATATATATATATATATATATATATATATATATATATATATATATATATATATATATATATGTGTGTGTGTGTGTGTGTGTGTGTATGTTTGTGTGTGTGTGTGTGAGAGAGAGAGAGAGAGAGAGAGAGAGATTCAAGGATAGCAAAGCAAAACAAAACTGAAGAGGGGGAAGCAACTTAAAGAATGATAATTATCTTTCTTTAGATGTGTGATGAATGATATTACGTTACTTTTCAATCTTTTTTTTTTTATACTTCTCACATGATCCCTCATATTATATATATATATATATATATATATATATATATATATATATATATATATATATATATATATATATATATATATATATATATATATATATATATATATATAATATGAGGGATCATGTGAGAAGTATAAAAAAAAAAGATTGAAAAGTAACGTAATCTATATATATATATGGAATTTTCTAACATGTGCCTATAGTACATGATAAGAAATAATCAATAAAGCAAATTTTTTCATATATAACACTACATGTTATATATATATACATATTAATATTTGTGCAAAATAAAATAAAATAACATGTATCTAATCTATATATAATATAAAAGTGACTCATTGAGTCATAAATGAGGGCACTAAAACCTCTTAATTTAATCATTTACAACTAAAAAAAACATTTTTCCTTATTTCCTACTTAATTTTATAATAAGGTAATAATTAAAAAATAAAAGAATTAAAAAATTCATTAATAATAATATCTAAGTTTTAATCCTTTCATTTTTCATGTATTAAATTGATTAATTTCAATCCTTTCATTATTCTTATAATAAATAAATAAGTTTTAACCTTTTCATTTTCGTTATATTAAATAAGTTATTATAATGTTGCCTATAAATACTCATTATTCATTTTCACAAAACACATTTTTCATTTCACCACATACATTGCAAATACTAACTAATAATTGATAGAGTTTTATATATGTTAGTTCTTAATCATCATCATCATCATCAATTTAGTAAGATTATTTCCTCATGTAATGTTGTATATTCATCTATCACACGGACGTTAGACTTTGCTTTATTAACAAGTTATTGGTGTACATGAGTATTTTTCTATTATCATGTGAAATTTATCTGTTTTGATAGTTGTTTAGAGTTCATATATATATATATATATATATATATATATATATATATATATATATATATATATATATATATTAGATTTGTATGTGATTTATATTATTGTTGTATACTATCTTTGGTGTTACTTTTACGTCGATTATAGATCTTCGTCAATAATGTATTTGTTGTGTTTTTAATTATTTATTATTATTATTATTATTATTATTATTATTATTATTATTATCATTATTATTATTATTATTATTATCATTATTATTATTATTATTATTATTGTTGTTGTTATTGTTGTTGTTGTTGTTGTTGTTGTTGTTGTTTAGGTTTCTTTTATTGTTAATATGTAGTGATGTCAATATCTTACTTGGACAAGTTTCAGATATTACAACATTAAGGGACAAAGCATTGCGGTGTATTTCCTATTGCGAATATGTACATATATTAGAGAACACAAATTGTTTCATTTTTGTATTGGATTGTAAGTATGATTTATTTAATTTAGCTTTTCTCTTGATGTTCAATATTTTCTTTTAACGTTGTATTATTAAATATTTTCTTTAGCAATTATTTGCATCATATAGTTCTTTGATAATGGATAAAGAAATTATGCCTTCTTTTTGTATCATATTTGTTATGGATGTATGTTACAAATATTAAAGAATGCAAATTTTTTTTACTATTCTATTGAATTGTATGTACGTTTTGTTTAATTTGACTTTTATCTTGATTCTTAATATTTTTTTATGTTTTATTATTAAACGTAATCTTTTAGCAATCATTTACATCATAGAGTTCTTTGATAGATAATATGATAAAAAAAAATTATGCGTTCTATACATGGATAATACTTACTTCATATGATGATGAATAACAATATAACATTATTATTATGATAAATTATAGTAAAATGATTATTAATGTAATTAACGATGGTAAAAAAAATTGATTCTTGAATAACAAAGATAATTTAACATGTATTGAATAAGTCAACCATATTATATGTTATGTTTGATTGAGTAGCTATTACGGAGTAGTTTAATTAGCATATAATTGTTACTTTTACTACATCAAGTTTAATATTAACCAGCTTATTATTAAATATTAAGTGAATACTTACTACGTATCAAATATTTGAGTCTTCTTGTAACTATAATTACTTCATTATTACTCATAATAGATGTTTTTAAGAAAATAAAAATATAAAGATGGTAAAAATAGTTGATTAATTAATCAGGATAAAACAATTTAGAACTAAAAAATTAATAATAAAATGTTGCGTATAAAGTCTTTCAATTTGATTATTGATATTAAGTTATTATCATACATTTGATCCTAAATATTTTTAATCATAACTAAAATTGATGCATGTTATGTATAATAACAATAGTTTTAAACTTTTCATTTTTCCTAAACATTCATAATAACTTTATGTTATGTCATAAATAATAACAATAGTTTTAACCTTTTCACTTACCTTATATATAGTACTTAATTAAATTGATAGTCATTGTTGTCTTCAAATACTATTTTTCATTTTTCACCTCACTACACTTTTCAAATGAAATAATGACATTTTTCAAATGAAACAATTGATAGAGTTATATAAATATACGTTTTTATCATTATTTTTTAAGATGTTTGATCTTCTATATAGTATTTGGTTGTGATGTATATATATATATATATATATATATATATATATATATATATATATATATATATATATATATATATATATATATATATATATATATATATATTCACAATAGATTCACAATAGACGACACAAATTGATTTACGTATGTTTATATTCAAATATTCCAGATTCGTATTGTTAACCGTCGACATAAATCGCTTTACGTACCAATATTACAGGTGCGATGCAACAACGCTTACCATATTCGTGCAACGCACGGGCAATGCACCTAGTATGTATGTATACATATATGAAAATACAAGTAGTTTTAATGCATATTATATTATAATTGAAAATTTTAAGTGAAATTAATGCTTTTTAACTTATGCCCAGTTTACTCATTCCCTAATAATAATTGATAATTAAAAATTAATATTTACATATTAACTAATAGACAAAAGTTATGAATAGTATCAGGGGCATTTTTGCCTTTTCGCTTTTTTTTTTAAAATTTTAACTAAATTTCATTTTACAATAAAGGCCCCACGCTTTTTTGAAAATTTCAAATCGACCCCCCAAACAGGGGGGTAAATTGTCAAATAACCATTTTCATAAAAAAAAACTTAAATAAACTCCACCCAAATATTCAACGGGTCATATCTTCTCGCTCGCAACGAGTTAAATTTTTCCAACACCATCGTTAAACTCGAAATAATTTTAGGAACACAATGTCACTAGCTATACGCAAAACGGACGCTTTTTAAAAAACGCTAAATATTTGGGGTACTTTTCATACACGTTGATTTTGCGTTAAATTTTTAAAAGTCGACAATTCCATAGCGAAACGCGGAGATGCACATATATTGTTAATTTAAAATAACATTTAAATCTCTCACGGGTTATACCTTTTAGTTCGACTCGAGTTGCGCTTCAACGACATCATCGTTAGCCACAAAATAATTTTACTAAACGCAATAAAATATATTAAAAATTGAACCCCCGGCGCGAAGCGAGGGTTCAATAACTAGTTAATAATAATAATAATAATAATAATAATAATAATAATAATAATAATAATAATAATAATAACTAGTCCGGACCGACCCGCGAGTTGCGGCGGGGGCTTTCGGCCTGCGTATTCATATTTAATGTAGCGTTGTGTATTTACAGAGGGGAAAACGGGCCATTTGTTAAGCGCTGTTGTAGGTGTCGTCGTCTTCAGTGTTTTCTAAAAGTATCCGTTTCGAACGTAGTTTGTTTTGTTTTGTTGATAAAATTATTCCGAGTCTAACGGTGCTGTCGGAAAAATTTAACTCTCGTCGAGGAGGAAGATACGGGCTGTCGTTGTGTTTAGCATTTTTTAAAAAGTGTCCGTTTCGAACGTGGTTAGTTTCGTTTTGTTCATAAAATTATTTCGAGTCTGACGTTGCCGTCGGAAAATTTTAACTCGTGACGAGCGGGAAGATGCTGGTTGTCGTTGTGTTTAGCGTTTTTTTGAGAAGTGTCTGTTTCGCGTCTAGTTAGTCCCGTTGGGTTAGGAAGGTTTTTTCGAGTTGAACGGTGGTCTCTGGAAAATTTAACTCGCACCCAACTAGAAGATAGGGTCCGTTATAAATTTGGGTGGAATTAGTTTCTTATATTTTAATTAAATTATATATTTACACTTTTGACCCCTTAAAAAGTGTAAACTTGAGGGACTATTGTGAAAATATAGATGAAGTTGAGAGACCGGTTGTAATGTGAACGCGGAGTCAAAACTACAATAAAAAATTACTAAAACTACACCATTTGCCACCAAAAATTTAGCATATAAGGTTTATAATTAATTAATTAATTAATAATTAATAATAACACCAACAATTAAAATACTTACAAGAGAACGGAATTACAAGTGAAATACCCCTATTATAGAGAAAACAGCCACCTAAAGCTAAACCTGGTGACAACGACAAACCATGACCATACATTCCAAGAGATTGCCTAGCTATTGGGTTGCCTCGCTGAATCCAAATAACAAACAAAATATCATAAAACACCCACCTCAATCTAATGGCTTTAATAGAAACAAATGTACGTCTTGCTAAAAGAAGATATAAAACATCGATCGACATCATTTATTTTTTTATCAAAGTGTAAAAATAATTACAAAATAAGACACGTATGTTATTTGTTGAGTTATGTTAAATAATACAATCACAGTTTGGCGCATTGCCTTAGTTTGAAACGTTATTAATGTTTATTTGTGATTATCCGGTTTCATATATCACATTCGTAATGCAGGACTTTAATCGGTAAACCGAAGAGTCAGAGGGTTGTTATGCACAAGTGCAGAAAATATAAGGACTTAAAAGGAGTGTATAACATGTTGGAGGGACTATTATTGAACATATTTGTAGAAGTATTGTATAACTTTGTATATAGTTCGAGAGGTACACTGTGTTGAGTCATGAGATGAATCGTAACTTTTTACATTACATGGAATTTAAGGCTCAAAATTAAAAAGGTACACCGTACACTATAACTACATGATAGCTAGAAATGAACGTAGTGCAGTGTGCAAATTTAGACTTATTGTATGTTAGATAGTATACCACTTTTGTATTAAGTCTTTATTTGTCTATAGCAAACCTAAACGTAACCAGTGGTGGAACTTGAACTCAAAGGCATGTGGGGCGGATGCGAAAATTTAATAAATTTTTCATTTCCAGCGGGGGTAAACACTAATAAAAGCCTTATTTTTTAGTAAAAAAAAAAAAAATTTAGTGTAAATTTTTTTTATCCGTTAAATCCAGGTGGAGCGGATACCCCCTTTGGGTTCCACTAAGATCCGCCCCTGAACGTAACCACAGGATTAACCCCGATTACAATTTATATTTGTATATGTATTGTGAAGGGTTCCTCCAATTGGTATTGAAAATTGCCAATAATTAGCAATTTAGCATCAACCAAATGAACCACCAATTGATTTATTAAATAAATTTGGTGTCACCCCAAAACCAAATTATGTAGCAAATAAAATATTATTTATGAGTGTTTTCTAGAAGAAGTCGACGAAATATACCTAGTGGGAGAAATTATAAACAATTCATTATTTTTACCACAAACTTCAATTCATACATATATACGTACAAGTATCCTACACAAATTAATAAAATGTCAATTGCTAGTGGAGGGACTAGAGGTGATGTGAATGGTTGAAGTTTTTTGACTTCAGTTTATACCACTATATGAAATTAGGTACTTCGTTTTTTTTAAACGGCAATTTCAACATCGAATTCTCTCATTTGTCACTAACACACCCGTTAAGAAAAAACTCATTGCATTCATCACGCAAAGTGTATCCGAAATGCTTTAGGTTAACTACTTGGCCCGCACAGAGTGAAGGATACCAGAAGCACAACATTGGACAAAACTCCCTCCTCAGGATTTGAACCTGCACTTATATTTTCAAGGATACGGGTCCACAACTAACTGTGTCTTTTTACCACTCAACCAATAGTTCAGTGGTTGAAATTAAGTACTTCTCATTTATTAAGTTTTAATATTAAGATGTTTTTTTAACATCAAATATGGACACCCCTTTTGTTTGCACAAACAAATTAAAATTCGAACTCACAATGTATGGTTAACGAGCTTCCTTGATACTGTTAGAACAGAAACCTTTTATAATATATGATATGATATTTTAATTATATCTAACTAAACTTTGAAAAATAGATATCATAAGACTCAAGGTTCAAAATATACATAATTAATCATTAATTAATTAATATGTATATTTAGGTAACGTGAAGTTAAGTGTACTTGCATATATCAATTTCTTCAAAATTGTCTTAGTATTTATATTTTACTGTATTATTACTTTAATCTACATGATTGAAATTAGAGGGATAGTAACCCAAAAAAGTCACATAAAATATAAATATTCACAATAAAATGAATAGCACTTTTGAAAAATTGGAATCCGAAAGAATATTTCTCATACTAAGCCATGTCATAGTCAACTTAGACACCACCTCGTCAATTTGATAAGGTACGAAATCATGTCATTAGCTGAACGGAAAATATTGTCATTCAAAATAATAAGATTCTAATTCGAATCGATGCCATAGCTGACACCTCATCAAATTTGATGAAGCGATGTCTTGTTGGACTGATCATGCATATATTTTCCATAGAGTCAATATGCCTGTTCAATAAGCTAAGGGGAGTTTAAGGATCTTAGAACTTGGCTCTCCGGTCCGGCTACCGTGAATAACCCTGGCTGACATGATGATGTCGGCGGGGTGGCCAAGTGATTAAGTCCACCTTTGATAACGGTCGTTGATCAGAAGGCCCCATGTAAGGTTGCAGGTGCTAGTTAATAAGGAACCAACCTGTAAACCTTGAGAAGATGAAAGATGATGCTAATTACGTGAGATGTGTAGCTGACAATGGTTACGTAACGTGCTGTTCTAGAATGATAATTAGGGTTAGTATATATAGGCAAACCCTAATTCTAGAACCGTCTAAGATTATGATAATCCTGTCCATAACAAACTCCCCCGAATCTCGGTTGTAATTATTGAAAAGATATCGACTTGATGACCAAGTAACCGCCGTACCGGGAACAAAGGCATTCGATACATCCGCGCATGCCGCATACCGCATACAAAGCACACGCATACGCATGCCAGCGAGCGCCCGCATACGTATAGAATGCGCATGCGGGTTGCGGTATCATTATGTCCCCTCAGTTTGATATTATATGACGCAAGACATATGATATCAAACTATTAAGCAAAAAAGAAAAACAACAAAACGGCTAGCATTAAATTTTTCGCGTGCGTCTCGAGGTCATTAAATGCCTGTCACTGTCGCAGAAGCCCATTCGGCTGACAAGACGTAAAGTGGCAGTTGGCAGGCGCGTGTGAGCCACGCGCTCAACATTGGGCACATCAAACTAACATCCACGCGCGTGCAAAAAATGTCGATCGTTGATTGCGTTACACGTGTACAGGCACGATGAAACCGTTTCACCCCATGACTCTCAATCTTCACTATAAATAGACCGGATTCACCCACATTTCTATTTTTCTGACTCATGCTTCTCCGATATGCTGCAAATTTAACTCCGATCAAATCCCAAATACTCCGGCCAACTTCAAAAGGTTAGTTATTCTTCGATTACTCATAGAAAATGACTAAGGCTAACGAAACGTTTGTAGATAGTGTAGTATCTGTTACTGAGCAGAAACATATAGATTCTTTAATTAAGCAATATCCGCCGTTAGCACAGTATAATCCGGTACCACCCCAATCCCACCAACGTGCCCATGAGCCACCGGAGAAAAAGGAGGCCATTTACGAACACGTGTTTAAGCACGGGAACTTTAGGGTTCCACCATCTGACTTTTTCCTAGGTGTGTTAGACCATTACCATGTAGGATTAGGGCAGTTACATCCATACGCGATAGGAAAGATAGTCCTGTTTGAAATGTGGTGTGCTGCGCTAAACAAGGTACCCATGGTCAACGTGTTTTACCATTTATACCGTCTCTCCACGCACCATAAATCTTGGTTCACATTTTTCGCACGCCAAAACTTCACAAAACCCCCAAATCAAATGCCGGCCAATGGAAAGAAACCTTCTTCTATATTGACCAAACCGTCGTTGGCACGAGTTTTCCGCAAACCCTAGTTTGGTGCGAGGGGGTAACAAAAGATGTAAACAAAACCCCAAAGCTGGACGATGAAGAATCCAAGCTGCTCGCGGAGTGCGCAAACGCACAGCTTGTACACCGCGCCTACGGAAACGTCATGCTGCGCCTGGGGAAGATATCTGCCCATTGGCCATGGGAGGATCTGCGACCAGCCATAGTCGCACTGAATGGCAAGGGTAGGAATAGAAACGTGTATATTTATTTTACGCAGCCACATATGTCTGTGATTAACCTGTTTATGTATGCAGAGATGAAGATGAAGAAGGTGTTAACCGCAGAGGAGATTGCGACGATCTCCTTTCGCAAACAGAAAATAAATGAGCCCCTTGAGCAGGAAAAATCAGGCGAGAATGAGGTACTTGCCCCGCAAACATCGGGAAACAAACGCAAAACGATCGCAGACCCATCAGCTGCCGCATCCAAGAAGAAGAAATTGACTCCGAAACAAAGGGAGGATATGCGAAATGACAACTTCATTCCCGTAGAGCAGTCATCCACAAATCTTCCACCTCCAACCACGGTTGAGTATTACGTTACCACTGCTTCTGTTAAGTTATGACGATATTAACTAACCAATGCGTCTGCGCAGAGCATCCAGACGACACGCACCACACGCCACCGCAGGCCAATCCAGACCTTGAAGCCACCGCCACATCAAGAGATAAAGCTATACATCTTGATTCTGATTCTACACCAACTCCACCATGCGGTAGCTTCCGCCTTGCTAACCTAGCCCAGCTTACTCAATCCTCCACAGAGAATGCCGCTGAACAGTCTGCTTTCCTGCAACAAATTTTTCCGTTCGAATTCCGCGAGCAACTAGCCGCACTGCCCTTCCACCAAGCGCACAACGTCTTTATCCAAAACGGCCTTGTGTTTTTGGGCATGTTTGCAGATGGGGTACGTCGTGCTACGAATTTATACCAATTGGCTGTGCGGAAAGAGACCGAGCTAGGCTTGCTACAAGTGGGTGTTGATCAGTTAAGGAATAATAGGAGAGACGCAGATGAGGCATGCAAGGCTGCCGAGGCGTCTGCGGATGAAATGAAAACTTCCTTGATTGTGAAAAGGAAGAAAAATCAAGAGCTGATGGGGGCCGTTGATCAGGCCAAGGGTGAAGCGGAACGTTTGCGGGCTGACCTAGACAGGGTCAGCCGAGAGAAGGATGACGTGGTAACTGGCCGTGAGCTGGTCGAGGCGGACTTGTTGAAGCTTCGCACCTCCCTCCCCACCATTGTGCAAAAGGTAATGGACTCGGACCCCGTGTCTGTAAAGTTCAATGCCGATGTCGATGCGGTGAAGGAGCATGACCGCAATAAGGTAATGCTCGAGGTGATTAAAGGATGTAACCTTACGCTACCATACCCCCAGATTGTACATAAATACTTGAAGGAAGGTACAACTGAGGCGCTCTTTGAAGCTGAGCAGGTCATCCAGTCCATCCCGATCCCCTTAATAGACGCTTTCGCTGCGGATCCCAATATGTTAGTTGATGGGTTTCTTAAGGAAGAATTTTAGGTTGAGCATTAACCGTTTGCGCCGTAAGTCCTATGCTTAGGCAGACAATTGTAAGTACAATTTTTGAGCCCTAAGTCCCGTGTTGGGCAGGTATTTGAAACAATTATTATTTGTAATAACTTAGTTGTATTATATATTTTTGTGTTATGCATGCGTTATGTATTAATTGTTTATATATCGCGAATCAAAACAAAGGATGAACCGCATGCCCATTCGCATAGTTAACTAAAACTTATGCGCATACGCAGGTACTGCGTAAAATAAACCAATACTTTAGCAATTTTACCTTTAACAATTTAGACTCAAAAGCTAATGCGTTATTGCTTTGTCATGTGCTAGAGGTGCACTTTAGTTGTATGGTAAGCAACGCAACTAAAAACAAACCAATGCTTTTATACTTAAGAGCTCCTCAAACAAACCAATGCGAGAGTAATTATGCACAAGCAAACCAATGCTTGTATTTTTAAGTCGACTTGGCAGCCATCTAGTCTGCGTGGCGCTTGGTTAGGGAAAAACCAATTCCCTTTACCTGCCGTTAATGTCTAGCCTTGTAACCAAACAGGCTTCTGCCGCACGGGGGCTGGAGGACACCCCTTAAGTAGGCAGGAACTGCATACAAAAAAGAAAGATATATACAACAAAAGTATGTGCGAGTAAATATTTTAATTGGCATTAATCATGATTACAATGGCGACACATCCAAACGGACGAAAATTACATAAAAAGAATGTGCTAAAATATTTGGAGTGATCAGGTCCAACCAGCTATATGTAACATTTTTTTAGCAACGTCGCGTGCCAAGTGCGTTTTACAGGTTTTCCATCTAATGTAGCCAGATGGTATGCCCCGATATTGCTTGCTCCCACTACCTTATACGGACCTTCCCAACGGGGGCCCAATTTTCCAGTATCTTCTGCATGACTTGCGTCATTCTGACGCCAAACTAGGTCCCCGCACTTATAAGAGCGCGAACGCACACGCTGATTTTAGTACTTTGCAATTTTCTGCTTAATATTGGCTTCGTTTATCGCTGCAGAAAGTCTGCGTTCTTCCAACAAATTAAGATTTTCCCGCAAAGCTTCTGAGTTATTCTGCTCGTTGAAATTCTATATGCGGAACGCTGGTACCCCAATCTCTGCGGGTACAACAGCTTCTGACCCATATACCAAATTGAACGGAGTCTCACCAGTGCATGCTTTGGGTGTTGTTCTATGTGCCCATAAAACCTTTGGTAGTTCGTCCACCCAACCAATGCGACCATGACCCAATCTAGCTTTGATTCCAGCCACTATATCCTGGTTGGTGACTTCGCACTGGCCATTCGCCTGCGGATGCGCAACGGATGTAAAAGTTTGCTTAATATTAAGCTCCGCGCACCAACTGCGAAAAGGATCCCCCGCAAACTGCGTACCGTTATCACTAACGATTTCGTTTGGTATGCCGAATCGACAAACAATGTCCTCCCATACAAAATTTCGCACCCTTTTTCTGAAATTGTTGCTAGCGGTCGTGCTTCAACCCACTTCGTGAAATAGTCAATTGCAACAATCAAGAATTTGATGTTTCCCCGGCCTTTCGGAAATGGTCCGACTATGTCAATTGCCCATTTGCAGAATGGCCATGGTGATGAGACTGGGATCATTGGGTGCGCAGGTGCTCTGTCGATAGGTGCATGTATTTGGAAAGATTCGCATTGTTTAACTATGCGCGTTGTATCTGCGTACATAGTGGGCCAATAATAACCTAGCCGCATAATTTTTGACACAATAGACCTGTGCCCTGAATGAAGAGCGCATGCACCCTCATGCACCTCACGTATAACTTCCTCTGCCTCTTTTGGGCCAATGCACCTTAAATGCGGCCCTAAATAATTTTTGTGATATAGGACCTCACCTTCAAGGGCGTACAGTGGTGCCTTAGTGCGGACTTTCTTTGCATCAACAGAATCCGCAGGTGAGGTGCCATCTCGCAGAAAAGAAATGATGGGTGTCATCCACGTCGAGCTGGATTCCTCAACAGGTGCCACTAAAGGCATCATAACAATAGACTTCGCATGTAGTTCTTCTATAAGAACTTTCTTCCCCAGATGATCAAAGGCCAAAGCAGCCAATTTGCTAAGTGCATCCGCCTTCTTATTTTTCCCCCGCATTACGTGGAAGATTTGAAAAGCCTCAAACTGGTTAGCGAGGGTATGAACAAGCGATAAATATTGCTGCATGGCTATGTCATACGCTTCAAAGTCTCCGCTGACTTGACTGCATACTAGCTTTGAATCCACATAAGCGTGCAGAATGTTAACATTTAATTTATGTGCAATACGCATACCTGCTAACAAAGCCTCATATTCTGCTTCGTTGTTCGTAACAGCAAAATTAAACCGCAACGCATATGCTTCGCCATCTGGGCCAGATAAAATTACACCTGCACCCGCGCCAGCTACGCTGCAGGCACCATCGGTATATAACTCCCATGATGACAAGGGTGGTGCAGGCGCATCCTGCTGCTCAGCCGATGCCTCAACATCCGCAGGCAATTCTGCTAGGTAATCCGCAAGTATTTGACCCTTAATCGCGCTTCGCGAAGAAAAATTTATTTCGTGTTCTCCTAACTCAACTGCCTATTTAGCCATTCGGCCAAAAATCTCAGGCTTATATAGCACCTGAAAGAAAAATGATTGCGTTAGTCAATGCAGTAGCCCCGGACATTGACGCAAATTAGGCATTTACCAACCTGCTTGATCGGTTGATCAGTTAGAACCACAACTGGATGTGCTTGAAAGTACCGGCGCAAACGCCGCGCCGTGTGGACTAGCGCATATACTGGCTTTTCTATTGGTGAATAGTTTACTTCGCTTGCTGTCAGCGTCTTGCTTACGAAGTAGACCGACATTTGTGTCTGAGAAAACCTCAACGTTACTTGTCTACGAAATAAATAATTCATATAAGTAAAGAGAATTGATTACCTTTCCGCTATCTGTGATAAGAACCGAGCTGATAGCTTCTTTCGATGACGCAAGGTACAGCGTAAGCGTTTCTCCTGATACCTGCGCGATGAGTGTTGGTAACTCAGCGAGCACCTTCTTCATCCCCTGAAAAGCTGATTCTGCTTCCTGAGTCCATACGAAATCTTTTTTCTTTAAACAATTCTTCAAAGTATTGAAGAATGGCAGCTGCATTTCTGCGGCTTTCGACAGAAACCGCGTAATCGCCGCGAGTTTTCCGGTTAGACTCTGCACATCTTTCTTTGTTCTTGGTGATGGTAAACTATCAATGGCCTCAATCTTTTTGGGATTCGCCTTTATTCCCCGCGCCGTCACCACATGACCTAAAAACTTGCTTCCTCTTCCCCAAAACTGCATTTGAGCGGGTTAAGCTTCATGTTGATCCTGTGCAGAGACGCAAACATTTCTAGGATGTCTGCGAGCATTTCTTCTTCGGTGTTACTTTTAATTACCAAGTCATCGACGTATGCTTCAAGATTTCTACCAATTTGGTGCTTTAAGGCTGCGTCAATTACGCGCTGATAGGTTGCGCCTGCGTTCTTTAATCCGAAAGGCATCTTCGTATAACAATAAATACCCTGCGGCATATGAAAAGCAATTTTGTCCTCATCTTCCGCAGCCATTAAGATTTGGTGATAACCCTTGTACGCATCCAGAAAACACTTGTACCGAAAACCTGATAATGATTCTACCTTCCAGTCTATCTCCGGGAGAGGGTAGTTGTCCTTGGGGCACACTTTATTGATGTCTTTAAAATTGACTCACATCCGCCAATTGCCGTCAGCCTTTTTCACCAACACAGGATTAGCAACCCATGTCTGATACCACACTTCCCGCAGAATGTTTGCTTTGACAAGGTTATCTACTTCTGCGCATAACCAATCACTACGCAGGTCGTGACCCGTCCTAATCCATAAGAATGAATACAATAACATATGATTACATCGCGAGGTATTTGACCTCTATATGATACATTTTACAAACATTGCATTCGTTTTAAAAGACAAACTTTCATTTCATCGAAAGTTGACAGGCATGCATACCATTTCATAATATATCCAAACTATAAATAACTTAATAATAATCTTGTTGATCTCAATGACTCGAATGCAACGTCTTTTGAAATATGCCATGAATGACTCCCAATAATATCTCTAAAATGAGCAAATGCACAGCGGAAGATTTCTTTCAAACATGAGAATAAACATGCTTTCAAGTGTCAACCAAAAGGTTGGTGAGTTCATTAGTTTATCATAAACATTCATTTTCATCATTTTAATAGACCACAAGATTTTCATTTCCATTTCTCATAAATATACGTCCCATGCATAGAGACAAAAATCATTCATATGGATTGAACACCTGGTAACCGACATTAACAAAATGCATCTAGAATATCCCCATATATAAATATCGAAGTACTAAAGCAGTTCAAATTCTCTGACTGGGGCGTGTCAAAGCCCATAGATCTATCTTTACGATTCGCGTCAATTGGTGGCAATTATAATAAACACCAATTCTTAGGCTACCAAGTTTAACAAGGGCGATATCCGGTATAACAATTCAACCATAGAATGTAGTTTCGATTACTTGTGTCTATTTCGTAAAACATTTATAAAAGCGCATGTTTTCTCAGTCCCAAAAATAAATATTGCAAAAGCATTTAAAAAGGGAGCAAATGAAACTCACGATACTGTATTCTGTAGTAAAAATATATATGACGTCATTGAACAAGTGTAGGGTCGGCCTTGGATTCATGAACCTATATCATTCATATATATTAATGCATAATTAACATATAATAGTAATCAAATCTAGTTTATATATATTAAATATATAGTATATTACTTATTTAGAATTTTAATATATTTATTATTTCAAATGTTATATAGATTTATATATGTTATAGTAACTCTAGATATACTTATGATATATGTAATATTTATATCTTTATATATTTATCTTTTGTTAAATAATATTTATAATAATACAAAAGAAAATGTTAATAATACTTATAATAATAATAATAATATTTAAAAATAATATTAATAGTGATAATAATAATAATAATAATAATAGCTATATTAATAATATTTATAATAATAATCTTTAATAATGATAATGATTAGGTCTAATAATGAATATGATAATAGTAATTTTGATAAAAATGATTATTTTTCTAATAATAATAATAATAAAAATGATACTTTTAATAAAAATGTTAGTTTTTAATAAAAATAATACTAATAATAATATTAATAATAATTAATAATAATAATAATAATAATAGTAATAATAATAATAATAATAATAATAATAGTAAAAATGATAATAATAACAATAACAATAATAATTAAAATAACTACCTTAACTGGAAAAAGCTAAAAGAAGATAAATTGCCTCGGCCCGGGATCGAACCCGAGACCTCTCGTTAAACCACCACACCCCTAACCAATGAACCATTCGTTTTTGTGTCTTAAATTAATCCCCACTTTTAATTATTTTAACCATCATTCATTTATCACCCATCGTCTTAATCTAATCCTAATCACGATTACCATCCTCATCATCATCCTTAAGCCATCCATTCATCATTATCATAATCAATATCATCATCATCATATCAAAACATCTCATCATCATTGTTATCATATTTCATTTTATCATTTTCCCATCGTCTTAATTATATTTTTGTTATCTTAATTGATCATTAACTCGTCAACTATCATAATCATATTCACCTTTGTTTAATAGCAAACGAAATAAGGACATAGCGAGCGAGTAACAGCAGCCTTTTTAGTGATGTGCGGTGATGATATTGGGCCGATTAGTGGGCTGTTTATAATGGATCAATAATTCAAAAAGGATAAATGTTGGGCTTGTATAGACTCGGGCCAGAGTCAAAACGGAATAGCAACAAAAACTTTTAAATTGTAAGTGTCGAGGTAAATAGAATTAAAGGATTTAGGCAGCAACAGTATGGTGTTCATTTGGGGTTGTTGTGGGTTTAATTAGAAACGTAACTTCTTCATAATCACAATCATATTCTCGTTAATATCCTTATCATCGAACCATCACTTTCAGTAATATCATTACACGTTATTTCCATTATCTTGATCATAAAAGCTAGGTGACCCCCAATCAATAATTGTGCTGAATTAGATATAATATAATACGGAGTACTTTTCTCTTTAAAAAAACAAGGTGTAATGGGTGAGGTTTTCTTTTGGCCCACCTCTAATGCACAAAAGAACAACTCAATAGCAAAAGTTAGCTGTAACGACCCGTCAAAATCGCTATTGACGCGGCACGTTAATCATTGATTCCACAGTGAGCTTTTGACCTCTATATGATATGTTTTGATAAAATATTGCATTCATTAAAATAAGTGACTTTCTAAAGATAGAAAGTTATAAACATGTGGGTAAGTGCTTAGGTATAAGCAAATCCCCAAAATACATAAGTTTTTATCATACAGTTTGACATCACAATCAAATTATTTATTACACAACGCAGTTTTATTTTGAATGCAATAAACTTTATACAAAGCATGAGAGACTCCATACAGGCAACAAGCACATCACAGCGGAAGCAGTCTAAGGAGCTGAGAATAAAACATGCTAAAAAGTCAACACGGATGTTGGTGAGTTATAGGTTTAATTGCTCGAGTCATAAATATATATAAAGATAGACCACAAGATTTCATCAAAAGTTTATCAATAGATTCTACGTAACATAGCACCCTGGTAACTAAACTTAACGCTATAATGATAATTACCCTATTCATTTTAATACACGCAAACCAACGTATCATAAACTCAAATAACATACGTCCGTTAAAAGGCTAGCGCTCTAGCTCGGACGGGGATGTCAAGCCCTATGGATCCATATACAATTATTTGCGCCCACCAGTCCATATCCTATATACTGGCAGCTACTAGTTACCAAAGCTAAGGGATTTTCGGTTTAACTCAGTGTAGAATTTAGTATGTACTTGTGTCTTATTACGTTTAAAATAAATTGCATGTATTCTCAGCCCAAAAATATTTAAAGTATTTAAAAAGGGAGACTATAAACTCACGGTTCAATATTGAGATTCAATATTGTAGGTAAATTGCGTAGACGTAATGATGGTAGACAACTGTATGGTTGGCCTTGGATTCAAGAACAATACCCCGAACAATACCCAATATTTCCTTAGCTTAAAACGGTTTGAAACCCGAATTAAAACACCCTCGAATATACTTTATTATTATTAAACTTAAATTAAAATTATAATTATAATTATAATTATAAATATAAATTTAAATTACCGAAGAAAGAAAAGAAGTGTGAAGAATTCGTCGAGCAAACTGACGTATTTATAGTACTTTTCCATTTGCTGTAGCAAATAGTGTTCACTGTAGCAAATAGTGTTCACTGTAGCAAATAGTGTTTACTGTAGCAAAGTCGTTTTCACTGTAGCAAATAGTGTTTTACTGTAGCAAAGTCGGTTTCACTGTATCAAATAGTGATTTTTATAATTATCACAGGTTATGACGTTCGTGAATCGTCGAAAAAAAATCGAAAGGTACAAGAATGTGTAAACTAGTTCAAAAAGTTTTAAGACTCAGCATAATAGGTTCGCTTCTCGTGTCGGACACATTTATCCTGTAATTAATTTATTAATATGAAATTTTATGGGTCATCACAGTACCTCCCCGTTAAAGAAAATTTCGTCCCGAAATTTTGATTAGTACCTGTTTTATGAGCGATATCAGTGAATAAATGTGGATACGTTTGCTTCATTTGATCTTCACGTTCCCAAGTAAACTCGGGTCCTCGTCTACCATTCCAACGAACTCTAACTATCAGTATTTTGCTTTGTTTTAATTGTTTTACCTCACGGTCCATGATTTCAACAGGTTCTTCGATAAAATGGAGTTTATCATTGATTCGTATTTCGTCAAGAGGAATTACGACATCCTCTTCAGCTAAACATTTCTTTAAATTTGACACGTAAAATGTGTCGTGAACACTACTAAGTTCTTGCGGTAGCTTTAATCGATAAGCAACTGTTCCAATTCTTTCTGTGATTTCAAAGGGTCCTACGTACCTAGGACTTAGCTTTTCTCGTTTACCGAATCGTACAACGCCTTTCCAGGGTGACACTTTCAACATGACTTTGTCGCCCACTTGAAATTCTAACGGTTTTCTTCTTACATCAGCATAACTCTTTTGGCGACTCATGGCCGTTTTCAATCGCTGTTGTATTTGAATGATCTTTTCGGTGGTTTCATGAATAATTTCTGGTCCAGTAATTATCGATGATATCCGGACGTAATGTGTATCCTCCTAAGCACATTATTTTCTTACCGACATCTCGCGATGTTAGGTACTGTGGGAGGCATTGGCTTGACCAATCGCGGGGTAGCCCGTGCGTTCTTTTGGCACACATGTTCGATCGTCATATCTTTGGTGCTCGGCTCTCACTTAATTCCTGATTTCTTTGAAACCTTATACTATGGTTTAAGATTTTCTACTACATCATTATGGTACGTTATCGAGACTGCCTTTGGTTACATTATACATTACATATTGCTTGAGGTTTGGGAAGATATCGGTTTCGGAATGCAAGCGAGAGCCATGGTTGATATTTGCCTCCAAAACTGTACCCACGCTAGTTACTTGATTGGTTAATGTTCGTTTAACTCTACATACACGTTTGAAGATGTTATTCCTTGGTAGAAGATTTATTTTCGAGTCGGATTTGCTTGAGGACAAGCAAGACTCTAGTGTGGGGTGATTTGATATTGCATATTTTACATACGTTTATCTTAGCAATATCAGTCGCATTTTGGTCCGTTTGGATGCAGTTTGGTTAATATTTGGTGGTATTTTTGAAGAATTGTGTTTTGACATCAAGAGGTGCTTCGGTATAAGTTTATTGGTTTTCAGTGTGTTTTCGAGCTCATTTATCAGCACAGTTTATTCTGGTTCATATTGAAGCTTCAAATCATAAAGTTAGAGAGTTTTAAACTTCATTTACATGGTATGTTTGATCGATCTTGCATTCGGGTAGTATCATCTAAAAATGGAGAAGTTGTGTGGAAGGTTGATGGTATTGCAAAATCCGCGCGCCTTCACCGAAACGGCCATATCTCATTGCTCGTAACTCCGATTGAGGTGAGGTCACATCCCAGACGTCCGTATCTTAGAGCTCTAAAACATACAATTGAATGTTTTGTTGTTTAATGAGTTAAGATGTGCGCACTTCGCATAGGAGTGCGCACCGCGCACTAAAGCATGAAACGGAACCAGTCAGCTTTTTAATTCATGCAGCTAAAATCATTCACAAACACGCACCGCGCATTTTTGTGTGCACCTCGCATTTTGGGTCGGCCAGGTGGTTTCCACGCGTTATAAAAGGCAGTTTTTAACCCTAATCTTTTATCTTTCACTTTGGACGATTAGGGGCAGCAAAAAGGACGAAAAAGGTGATTTTTGGGGAATTCCAAGGTCACCAATCCCATCCAATCGATCCATTAACGCATTGCAATCCAACAAACATTGAAGATTCATCATCATCTTTGGGTGATTCTTTCCTCAAACTTATGAATTCCCAATTGATTTTGATTTTATCTTTTAACATGGTTGTTGGCTAATTTATTTATGTTCATCTAGACTAAATACATTGTTGGATGTAATTTTTATGATTGATTATTATATGTTTGATGATTGATAGTTTGAACACTTGATTATTTTTGTTGATACTTATTCTTAAATTGATTGATAATTGTGATTGTCTAATAGGAAGAGATTTCATTGGAGTCTATTGCAATTGTTCATAAAGTTCTAAGCTTTTAGTTGATTGATTAATTTGGTTGTCCAATTTAGTGACGTTTGTTGGAGTCTATCATATTAAGTAAATTGATCAAACTATTTTAGATACTTGTGCATTTAACTGGAGACGGTATTGAATCATAGGAAATAATTAGTTAAAGCAGGGATAGATTGTGTACAACGAGAGTTGGAGCGATTGTTGATCTTAGGGAACCCTAGGTCACGGTTTGGGTCTATCAGTCAGTCAATTTGATTAATCACATATTAGAGGTCTTAGGTGAAATGTCCCGTTCTTATTGATTAAAAACGTTCCATATTAATTGATTTCGTTGCGAGGTTTTGACCTCTATATGAGACGTTTTTCAAAGACTGCATTCATTTTAAAACAAACCATAACCTTTATTTCATCAATAAAGGTTTAAAAAGCTTTACGTAGATTATCAAATAATGATAATCTAAAATATCCTGTTGACACACGACCATTACATAATGGTTTACAATACAAATATGTTACAATAAAATAAGTTTCTTGAATGCAGTTTTTACACAATATCATACAAGCATGGACTCCAAATCTCGTCCTTATTTAAATATGCGACAGCGGAAGCTCTTAATAATCACCTGAGAATAAACATGCTTTAAACGTCAACAAAAATGTTGGTGAGTTATAGGTTTAACCTATATATATCAAATCGTAACAATAGACCACAAGATTTCATATTTCAATACACATCCCATACATAGAGATAAAAATCATTCATATGGTGAACACCTGGTAACCGACATTAACAAGATGCATATATAAGAATATCCCCATCATTCCGGGACACCCTTCGGATATGATATAAATTTCGAAGTACTAAAGCATCCGGTACTTTGGATGGGGTTTGTTAAGCCCAATAGATCTATCTTTAGGATTCGCGTCAATTAGGGTGTCTGTTCCCTAATTCTTAGATTACCAGACTTAATAAAAAGGGGCATATTCGATTTCGATAATTCAACCATAGAATGTAGTTTCACGTACTTGTGTCTATTTTGTAAATCATTTATAAAACCTTCATGTATTCTCATCCCAAAAATATTAGATTTTAAAAGTGGGACTATAACTCACTTTCACAGATTTTTACTTCGTCGGGAAGTAAGACTTGGCCACTGGTTGATTCACGAACCTATAACAATATATACATATATATCAAAGTATGTTCAAAATATATTTACAACACTTTTAATATATTTTGATGTTTTAAGTTTATTAAGTCAGTTGTCCTCGTTAGTAACCTACAACTAGTTGTCCACAATTAGATGTACAGAAATAAATCGATAAATATTATCTTGAATCAATCCACGACCCAGTGTATACGTATCTCAGTATTGATCACAACTCAAACTATATATATTTTGGAATCAACCTCAACCCTGTATAGCTAACTCCAACATTCACATATAGAGTGTCTATGGTTGTTCCGAAATATATATAGATGTGTCGACATGATAGGTCGAAACATTGTATACGTGTCTATGGTATCTCAAGATTACATAATATACAATACAAGTTGATTAAGTTATGGTTGGAATAGATTTGTTACCAATTTTCACGTAGCTAAAATGAGAAAAATTATCCAATCTTGTTTTACCCATAACTTCTTCATTTTAAATCCGTTTTGAGTGAATCAAATTGCTATGGTTTCATATTGAACCATATTTTATGAATCTAAACAGAAAAAGTATAGGTTTATAGTCGGAAAAATAAGTTACAAGTCGTTTTTGTAAAGGTAGTCATTTCAGTCGAAAGAACGACGTCTAGATGACCATTTTAGAAAACATACTTCCACTTTGAGTTTAACCATAATTTTTGGATATAGTTTCATGTTCATAATAAAAATCATTTTCTCAGAATAACAACTTTTAAATCAAAGTTTATCATAGTTTTTAATTAACTAACCCAAAACAGCCCGCGGTGTTACTACGACGGCTTAAATCCGGTTTTACGGTGTTTTTCGTGTTTCCAGGTTTTAAATCATTAAGTTAGCATATCATATAGATATAGAACATGTGTTTAGTTAATTTTAAAAGTCAAGTTAGAAGGATTAACTTTTGTTTGCGAACAAGTTTAGAATTAACTAAACTATGTTCTAGTGATTACGAGTTTAAACCTTCGAATAAAATAGTTTTATATATATGAATCGAATGATGTTATGAACATCATTACTACCTCAAGTTTAGTAGGTAAACCTACTGAAAGTGACAAGAAATGATCTAGCTTCAAAGGATCTTGGATGGCTTGAAAGTTCTTGAAGTAGGATCATGACACAAAAACAAGTTCAAGTAAGATTTTTACTCGAATTAAGATAGTTTATAGTTATAGAAATTGAATCAAAGTTTGAATATGAATATTACCTTGAATAAGAAAGATAACCTACTATATATAACAAAGGTTTCTTGATCTTAGATGATTACTTGGAATGGATTAGAAAGCTTGGAAGTAAATTAGTAAACTTGAAGGGATTTTTGAAGCGTTCTTGAAGTGTTCTTCCTATGATGATTATAGCTTGATTCTTGAAGTGATTTTTGATGAAGATGATGATTAACTACTAGAAAAATACATTCATAATAGTGTGTGTGTGTTGAGAGAGAATTAGAAAGAGAATTGGAAGTGAAATGGAGTGAATGATGAGTGGTAATTGGTGAGTGGGGTTAAAAGGAGTTCTAGTTAGTTGACTAGCTCATGGTAGAAGTTAAAATTGATTAGTCATACATGACATAATCAAGAGTGGAATCCCATGCTAGTTCCTATTGGTATATACCCATAGTAAGTACGTTTTGAAGCTGTGTATAATACGGGTAAGAATACGACTAGAATTCTTGATGAAAGAAAAGAATGGGAAAGTAACTGTAACCATTTTCGTTAAGTATGAGTGTTTTGATATATGTCTTGAAGTCTTCCAAAAGTATTTTAATACATCTAAATACACTACATGTATATACATTTTAACTGAGTCGTTAAGTCATCGTTAGTCGTTACATGTAAGTGTTGTTTTGAAACCTTTAAGTTAACGATCTCAATTAATGTTGTTAACCCATTGTTTATTATATCTAATGAGATGTTAAATTATTATATTATCATGATATTATGATATATTAATATATCTTAATATGATATATATACATTTAAATGTCGTTACAACGATAATCGTTACATATATGTCTCGTTTCGAAATCCTTAAGTTAGTAGTCTTGTTTATATGTATATAACTCATTGTTAATATACTTATGGAGATACTTACTTATCATAATCTCATGTTAACCATATGTATATCCATATATATATCGTCATGTCATTTTTACAAGTTTTAACGTTCGTGAATCGCCGGTCAACTTGGGTGGTCAATTGTCTATATGAAACATATTTCAATTAATCAAGTCTTAACAAGTTTGATTGCTTAACATGTTGGAAACATTTAATCATATAAATATCAATCTCAATTAATATATATAAACATGGAAAAGTTCGGGTCACTACATTAGGCTACAGGGAATTCTGTGTCGTGTAATCTAGTTTGAAGTGTTTACTCAAGGGAATTCTTGGTGAACCGATTAGTTAATTTGCAAGCATTTGACAATTGATCAGGGCGTAATCTAGGAACATCCAACATTTTTGAAGAAAGTCAAGGTGAACATATTTTCATCTTATATATATCACATCTATTTAAAAA
Source organism: Rutidosis leptorrhynchoides (assembly GCF_046630445.1). Lineage (NCBI taxonomy): Eukaryota > Viridiplantae > Streptophyta > Magnoliopsida > Asterales > Asteraceae > Rutidosis > Rutidosis leptorrhynchoides. The sequence continues at coordinate 358,242,494 of NC_092341.1, read as the reverse complement.
CGTTTTATTAATATAAAACACCAAAAATATTGTCTTTACTTTTAAAGTTGCTCTTGATTCGGCTAATCATTAAATAGCCATAAACCAAAATATCTCGTACGTTAAATTTTCATAGATTAACTTTAGTTTATTTTCGTTAGTTACAATCTTAATTCTCACGTTGAAACTGTCCTTGGAACGATCACAAATTTACCAAATTTATACTATTACACGATCGGGTACACTGCCCGTTAGTGTGTAGTAATCTCTAAACCGGTATTTCCAATTATAAATTATAGACTCGATTTTACACATCAAGTTTTTGGCGCCGCTGCCGGGGACAGTTGTGTCAAAAATTAAGATTGTTATCTAATCGTTCTTAGTTTAGTTTTAATTATAGTTTATTATTACTTTTCGTTTATTCTCAGTTGAATTGGTGCGTTTAATCAGTTGTTAGTTGTGATTTCGCAGATAACAGGTAGTGCATGCCACATACGCGTTCTTCAGATTCTCCGATTCTTCAACCATTTGACGAACTCGAAAGAGAGTTATTTAGAGCATTAAGTCAAGAGCAACAGTCTACAGTAGATTCATCAGCTTCTTCGAGTAATAATATAAATAATTTGGGTAGTAGTTCTGAGACTGTGGTGCCAAATACACCACCTGAAATCAACGAAGCGGAAGACACTTACGTTTCATTAGATATTCTCGAGACTGAAGAGATGGCTGAAGAACCACCTCGTCCACAGACTATGGCATAAAAGTTGAAGGCCACCCGAGCTGGCCAAGGGAATTCGATTACTCAACCAAACATTACTCAGCCTTTCCAAATCACAGGTCCAATTCTGAGTTTGATAGCTACTGATTGCCAATTTTATGGCAAGGATAGTGAGGATGCTAACGAGCATCTTCGTGTTTTCAATGATGTTTGCAACTTATTCAAGTTGAATCAGGTTAATGATACTTCGATCAAGATAAGGCTTTTTCCCTGGACTCTTAAGGGAGAAGCTTAGAGGTGGTTAGATAAGCAACCCGAGGGTACGTTTACCTCTTGGGATGGGTTGGTAGATAAGTTTTTATCAAAGTTTTTCCCTGCGTCTCGAACTGCTAGACTTCAAGCAGAAATTTCACAATTCAGACAAAAGAGCAGTGAGACATTATTTGATGCTTGGGACCATTATTCTAACATGTTACACTCGTGTCCGCAACACGGGTTGAATGATTTACAAAAGGTCCAGATTTTCTATAAGGGTTGTGACATACCAACTCGCCAGATTATTGATCAAGCAGCAGGAGGTACTTTAATGGATAAGACAGAAGAAGATGCGCTAGAAATAATTGATAAGCAAACTGCCTACACTCACGAATGGCATCAAGATCATGAGTCATCCCTTTCAGCTTCAGTTAAGAGAACCGAAACCACTGGTGCTTACGATGATTTTGCTTCTATTAATGCTAAGTTAGACAAGTTTGGGAGACACTTAGAAAAGTTGGACAAAGACATTCACGGGATGAAGGTTGGATGTGAGTATTGTGGTGGTCTGCACCTAGGTAAGGATTGTGATGCTGGTTTAACTATGGCTCAAAAGGAGCAAGTGGCTTATGTGACTCAACAAAATAACAACCAGTTTCAAGGAAGAGCTCAATTTAACAGAAATTTCAATAATCCTTACAATCCTCAAGGTAATCAGGGTTCGAGGTTTCAACCCAGTTCTAGTGGAGGTTTTCAACAGCAAGCTCCAGGGTATTTCCAAAAGCCCCAAGTTGAAGAGAAAGAGTCGAATCTTGAATCTATGTTAGAAAAGCTTGTGGTGTCTCAAACTCAGCTTATCACTATTGTTATTCAAACCAATGAGAAGAATGATCAAATGTTTCGCAATCAACAAGCCGCTATACAGAATTTGGAAAGGTAAATAGGTAGTCTTGCTTGAGATATGAATGACAAGAAACAGGGTGAGTCGCCTAGTGATGAGAAGATCAACTCGAGAGGTGAAAATTTGCATGTGATTGTGTCTTCGTCGGGAGAGAAGTCGGGTGATGAGAAGAGTATGTTAAAATTAAAAGAGGTTGATGATGTTCCACCAGTTGTTAAGAATGAGAAGCCAGTGGTTAAACCGTATAGACCATCGATTCCCTTCCCGAGAAAGGGGGTTGAATACGAGGTGGTGGAGAGACCTTCTAACCTTAATAATGTTTGTATTGATAGCTCTTTTTCAGGTACTTCCAAGATGCAAAAAGAAATGCGAAAAGAGGCTAGGAAGGAAAAGAGAAGAGTGGAACATGAAGCAAATTTCAAGGCAAAGCAAGAACTTAAGGCTGCGCGAGCAGTTCCAATGAAAGTTAAACATCCGATATTTCCACCCAAATTGGGTGATCCGGGTGAATTTATAATTTCTTGCTTACTTAAAGACTCTGTTATGTATAATGGGTTGGCAGATTCGGGGGCGAGTTTAAATGTTATGCCTCTACCTTTGTATAAAAGATTAGGTTTGCCTGAATTAGCACCGACTACCAT